>NC_091121.1:190555181-191210181 GCF_040183065.1 Periplaneta americana
GCCATGATGTGACCATTTTTAATTAATTATACATATTAATGTTATATTGATGATCTGAAAGTGAAACGTTTTGGGGTTATATAAGTAGATGTATAGAATATCTTAAATTAGATCTTCATTTCTATAATTTACTGAGTGGCTATATAGTAGGTATTATATATAAAACTACAAAACGTACGTAAGATAATAATATTGTTATTAAAATCAAATATTTTTACAGTTATTAATCAAGTGAGGTTGAGTCTTTTTCACAATGACCTGAAATAGCTATTGCTTTACTCCCACATGAAAAACCCACTGAACGTCCTGACATTGTTACTTGCGTTTTCCCGTTGAAACTCAAAAACTGAAGGTGGATACGTTCAAGAAAAAGTATTTGGCATAAAAAACCATTCAGACGGAGTATGTTTCATTATTATGGAAGCAAATGACTTTCAAAATGTGTGGTATTCTTCATTTAAAATAAATCTGAAAAATTTTTATTTGAACGTCTAATGAACTTAGTTTGCAGCATTTGCTGCACAAGCCACTAGTAACATAGATTTTGTTCACTGCGCTCTTGCATTATCGTGAGGAGATTTTTTTGAAACTACTTGAAGAGTTATGAGATCTATAGTTTTGAATTTGTGAGTGAATACGCCATGCGATTTCCTTCGTTAAAAGAAGAGTTTCTTGCTGTGGTCTGTGGTACAAATTGTTTTCAATGCTAAGAACTGACATTGTATACTTCTTAGTGATAGTATGTGCATATCAATGCACTGATTTTGTAACAGAGCCTTATCTTTGCAGGTTATTTTCTTAACGTTTTTCTCATTCCACGAGGCCATTTTTTTTCGGAATATGTATTATATGACTTTTTCGTATTAAATTCTATCGTACCTGGTTTACATGTTTCGACCTGTTATTGGTTTTCTTCAGAACTGGTCGTTGCTGGTCTTGCCGTTTCTTGTTTTGTTTTCTGTGAGGGTGTGTTTGTGTAGTGTAATGTGGAGTCAAAGAGTGTGTGTGTTCTGAAATTGAGTTGTGTGTTGAGAATTTCATTAGGGTGTGTTTTTGTGTGTCTGTATATTTCATATATATATATATATATATATATATATATATATTTTTTTTTTTAATTTATTGAGTATGCCCCAGCGAGTATAGCTCATATGTATACAAGAACACATACATATGTTATACAATGTAATTTAAAAAGTCATGAAACTGCAGTCTGTGAAAACAAACAATAGCACAAGAATTTATTAAAGAAAGAAAGCAAAATAAGAACAAATAGTAAGATAACATAAAGCTTTGGGCAGAAAGAAGAAAAAGTTTGAAACCATGAAATAAATAAATCAACTGAGAATTAAAATAAATAATCTTCCCAAAAACGAATTTTTAAACAATTCTTAAAACACCGGCAATTTGGTAAAATTCTATGTTCTAAAGGAAGTTGGTTAAAAGTTGTTAAAAAATGGTTAAGTCCTTTCGTTCCATAAGTTACGGAGCTATGCTGAGAAAACTATATATTGTCTTTTTGTCTTGTTAAATAAGTATATATATCTTTATTAAACTGAAATGTAATATTACTATGTATTAAATTGTTAATAACTTTGTACATGAAAATGGCAGCACCTAATTTGATACTTGATTCAACTGGAAGAACGAAAGAAACATGATATAGATATTTAACTGGAGTCAAATAATGAAAACCGAATAAATTTCTTAAAGCTCTATTTTGAATAATTTGTAAAGGTCTCAAAGCAGTTTTCTTATTATGTACCCAAATAAATGACATATACTTTAAATGAGAATGGATAAAAGCATAATATACGTTCAAGAGACAAGATATAGGCAATGATCTTTTAAGCCTTTTCAAAATACCAGACATTGGAGCAATTTTTTCACAGACAGCCAAAATATGCTTATCCCATGTTAAATGTTCATCAGCAATCAAACCTAAAAATTTAACTGATGCAACTTTTTGTATTACAGAATCATTATACTTTAATTCTTTCGTAATAATATAATAAAATAAAGGTTTAGTGAAAATCGTATACACAGTTTTTTTTTAAATTCAAATAAAGCCTATTTGCGCTTAACCAGTTTTCAAGAGTAATATTGTTCTAGTGTGTTTAGTTTCTGGCTTTTTGGTTGGATGTGTAGAATTTCTATGCCTGTGCTGATGTCTCTGTAGGTGTGGTTAGCACTTGTGAGGTGTTCTGCATATGTGGAAGTGTTTTGTAATTTTGTTATGGCTGTGATGTGTTCTTTGTAACGTGTTTGAAATGATCTGCTTGTCTGTCCTATGTAGAAGTTGTTGCAGGTGTTACATTTGAGTTTGTATACGCCTGTGTGGTTGTTTTAATTTCTTTGTGTGTTGAGATGTTTTTGTAGAGTATTATTTGTTCTGTATGCGATGTTGTAATTTAATTTATTGAATGAGGTTGCATCTTGTGTGCTAAGAAAGTGATAAAATTGAAGCGATGAATGGCCACGATTGGTTGAAAGACGTCCTTTCGTACCGTTTTATTGGTCAAAAGTAGTATGACGTAGTAAAAGTGTAATAGTCAATAAAACATGATGTACTGTCACACTTATTACTATTTTTATGTTGATAGTTGAATTATTAATATAATAATTATTCCTCATTAATTAATACATACTACATATACTCATAGTCAGCATTGAAAATTGCTTAATCAAGAAATGTCTAATTTTTATTTGTATTTACACAGAGGGCCAAAAAAAAGGCACAAAATTTAAATGGTTATATTCCAATAGCTAATGATTTCACTTGAAAGTTTATTTCACAGGCAAATTTCACAGTCCTTATAGAACGGGAAAGTACTGTAATATTTAATATTTTACCATTTATTAAACATTATTTTTTATTTTTCGTAAGACAGTGCAAAATCGATCGTTTATGCCGAACTAAGTATTATGGTCTTACGAGTTCAGCAGGCCAAGCCGTTTGTTGTGCTATCATCATTTGTTTTCTTCCGTTTTGAGTTCTCATTTTGTGAATAATGGGTCGCTTAACGAACGAAGACAAGATTTTCATTAAACATTTGCACCAATATGATAATTTATCTGCCCGTCAAATTGTAAGGAACTACGCTCAGCGGGAATAGTCTGTTTCAAGTGTATAACGATTGATTAGCAAGATACGGACATGATATCCCTCCTGAGAGATTATTGCGTGAAAGATCGCATTTCTCAGATTCTCTGATGGTTTCCGCTGGAGTTTCAAACGAGATCTTAATCCTATGGACTATTCTGTATGGCGTCAACTACAGAAAGCAGTTTACTACAAAACAAGAATTCGTAATATTGAACATTTAAGACAATGTCTTCTTGAATGTTGGGACCGGCTTGATCAAAGATCTATATAGAGTGCTATTGGACAATGGAGAAGACGCCTACAAATGGTTGTACGGGCAAATGACGGTCACATAGAGAATTATTTTTAATTTTGATTATTTGAAAGATCATTAACTATATTATTAATTTTACCAACATTCAGTTCTACATTTTGAAGTAATAAATTGTCTTCAAAAATCACATTTTTCGCATCATTGTGTACTGACCTCCATAAGATTTTAATTGAGGCTCAAAAACATAATAAAAAATCCTGCTCATCTTTAAAGTCTAATTTTTCCAACAGTGTATTCTATAGTAATCTCAGACCTCGAGTGACATTTATCAGGACTATTTCGCGAATAAATTAAAAATGTAAATAATATATCCCTAAAATTCGCTCACAAAATGTTAATAATTGTACATTTATGTATCCTTAACCTATTCAGACATTGTAAAGTCGAAATAGATGAAAAACGGATACTGCAATAAAGGAACTGAATGTTATTCAGTAATGCCAATTGAGAAAAGCGACATACAGATTTAACAATGTTAATTAAACGTACTGCGCTTTTCTCTTGTTATTATAACAGAAATGCGTTTTCATTATCTGCTGAAATCATAATTTAATTTAAACATTTTATAGTATAATTACAAATAACTTGATTAATACATGAATTAAAGGAACAATTGTTATGAAGGAGTGTCATTTTCTTTAGATACAATGGACATGGAATTAGAAGATGAAGATGTAGATGTGAAAGTAGGATTTCGCACTTTTAATACAATGGAGTCCATCGATTTACGTGGAAACAGTTGGCGACACTGACTAAACAAAAGAATGACGATGCGATAAATTGATGTTGATAAATCGAGCTGCAGAAATTATCGCGATGTATGACTGTGATTGGGTGGAATTCAAAATTTCATTACACTTCATTGGCCGAAAATGGAATGATGTCATATAAACGAAATGGTCATTATAAATTAATGTTATGTATTTCCGAAAATCCAAGTATTGTCGGTCCAGCAGAAATAATACAAGAGGGTGGAAGCGTATTTTGTAGCGAAATTTATAAACTTATACTTGCAATTTGGGAAAAGGAAATTGTACCAGAACAATGGAAGGAGTCCATAATCCTACCTATTTTTAAGAAGGGGGACAAGACTAACTGTAGTAACTTTCGAGGAATATCACTTTTGTTGACGTCGTAAAAAATGTTGTCGAATATCCTTTTGAGAAGATTAACTCCATAACTTATATTGATGAAATTATTGGAGATCATCAGTGTGGTTTCAGGCGTAATAGATCGACTATTGATAAGATTTTTTGTATTCGACAGATATTGGAGAAAAAATGGAAGTATAAGGGTACAGTACATCAGTTATTCATAGATTCCAAAAACGCGTATGACTCGGTTAAGAGAGGAGTTTTATATAATATTATTATTGAATTTGGTATTCCCAAGAAACTAGTTCGATTAATTAAAATGTGTCTTAGTGAAACTTACAGCAGAGTCCGTATAGGCCAGTTCCTATCTGATGCTTTTCCAATTCACTGCGGGCTAAAGCAGGGAGATGCACTATCACCTTTACTTTTTAACTTCGCTCTAGAATATGCCATTAGGAAAGTTCAGGATAACACAGAGGGTTTGGAATTGAACGGGTTACATCAGCTTCTTGTCTATGCGGATGACGTGAACATGTTAGGTGAAACTCCACAAACGATTAGGGAAAACACGGGTATTCTAGTTGAAGCAAGTAAAGCGATAGGGTTGGAAGTAAATCCTGAAAAGACAAAGTATATGATTATGTCTCGTGACCAGAATATTGTACGAAATGGAAGTATAAAAATTGGAAATTTATCCTTCGATTAGTTGGAAAAATTCAAATATCTGGGAGCAACAGTAACCAATATAAATAACACTCGGGAGGAAATTAAACGCAGAATAAATATGGGAAATGCCTGTTATTATTCGGATGAGAAGCTTTTATCATCCAGTCTGCTGTCAAAAAATCTGAAAGTTAGAATTTATAAAACAGTTATATTACTGGTTGTTCTGTATAGCTGTGAAACTTGGACTCTCACTTTGAGAGAGGAACAGAGATTGAGGATTTCTGAGAATAAGGTTCTTAGGAAAATATTTGGGACTAGAAGGGATGAAGTTACAGGAGAATGGAGAAAGTTACACAACACAGAGCTGCACGCATTGTATTCTTCACCTGACATAATTAGGAACATTAAATTCAGACGTTTGAGATGGGCAGGGCATGTAGCACGTATGGGCGATCCAGAAATGCATATAGAGTGTTAGTTGGGAGGTCAGAGGGGAAAAGACCTTTGGGGAAGCCGAGACGTAGATGGGAAGATAATATTAAAATGGATTTAAGGGAGATGGAATATGAAGATAGAGACTGGATTAATCTTGCTCAGGATAGGGACCGATGGCGGGCTTATGTGAGGACGGCAATGAACCTACGGATTCCTTAAAAGCCAGTAAGTAAGTAAGTAATTAAGTAAGTAAGTAAGTAAGTATTTCCGAAAATAAATTATTTCTAATTTTGTGTCGTTTTTTTGGCCCACTGTGTATATATATATACCATTTATTCCGTGTCTTAATTGATTCATGTTGAAAATTGTATATTAAGGATACGGATAGATATAAATCCACGTTTCTTTCTGAGAAAATAATTTATACAGTTTTATTGGTGCAGCTCACCTTTCGCAGATATAAATGCTATTCATTCTTCGTATTGCTTTCATGATATAAAAGTTTATAGGCCTTAACACGCGGTGTGGGCGGTTGGCCAATGTCACAGCACGCCCACTCAAAGCAGCTCTTGTTACAAATGTATCGTCTTCTAAACGGGAACTGCTTGTGTTGGAGTCTTAAGCTCTGTGATAGATAACGACGTCACGAAACAGCAGTCTTCAACACAAGAGGTTTAATATGTTTCTGATTATTGAGTTGCGATTGATTAAATTCGTCACTCTCACCTGCAGCAATACGTATGTACAAAAGTTGAACGTCATTTTGAGTAAAATTTAATTATTACTTACTTACTTACTTACTTACTTACTTACTGACTTTCAAGGAACCCGGAGGTTCATTGCCGCCCTCACATAAGCCCGCCACTGGTCCCTATCCTGTGCAAGATTAATCCATTCCCTATCATCATATCCCACCTCCCTCAAATCCATTTTAATATTATCCTCCCATCTACGTCTCGGCCTCCCCAAAGGTCTTTTTCTCTCCGGCCTCCCAACTAACACTTTATATGCATTTCTAGATTCGCCCATACGTGCTACAGTACATGCCCTGCCCATCTCAAACGTCTGGATTTAATGTTCCTAATTATGTCAGGTGAAGAATACAATGCGTGCAGTTCTGTGTTGTGTAACTTTCTCCATTCTCCTGTAACTACATCCCTCTTAGCCCCAAATATTTTCCTAAGCACCTTATTCTCAAACACCCTTAACCTATGTTCCTATCTCAAAGTGAGAGTCCAAGTTTCACAACCCTAAAGAACAACAGGTAATATAACTGTTTTATAAATTCTAATTTCAGATTTTTTGACAGCAGACTAGATGATAAAAGCTTCTCAACCGAATAATAACAGGCATTTCCCACATTTATTCTGTGTTTAATTTCATCCCGAGTATCATTTATATTTGTTACTGTTGCTCCAAGATATTTGAACTTCTCCACCTCTTCAAAAGATAAATTTCCAATTTTTATATTTCCATTTCGTACAATATTCTCGTCACGAGACATAATCATATACTCTGTAATTTCGAGATTTACTTGCAAACCTATCTCATTACTTGCTTCCAGTAAAATTCCCGTGTTTTCCCTAATCGTTTGTGGATTTTCTCCTAACATATTCACGTCATCCGCATAGACAAGCCGCTGATGTAACCCGTTCAATTCCAAACCCTCTCTGTTATCCTGGACTTTCCTAATGGTATACTCTAGAGCAAAGTTAAAAAGTAAAGGTGATAGTGCATCTCCTTGCTTTAGCCCACAGTGAATTGGAAACGCATCTGACAGAAATTGACCTATAAGAACTGTGCTATACAAAATTTAATTACCACAAAAGTTTACTTACATATTTCGTAAAGCTTTCAATTTCATCCTAAGAACGAATGTTGAAATTCGGACGAGAGCGATGTATTTCTAAGAGGCGGTAAAAGGTTTAGACATGGCTTCCTTTGGAAGGGAAGTAAAGCCGGGGGTGTCGCAACGGATAGGCCTATTTACCTAACGTAAAATTAGTTTTTGGACAGCAGACTAGATGACAAAAGCTTCTCAACCGAATAAAAACACGCATTTCCTATATTTATTCTGCGTTTAATTTCCTCCCGAGTGTCATTTATATTTGTTACTGTTGCTCCAAGATATTTGAATTTTTCCACCTCTTCGAAGGATATATCTCCAATTTTTATATTTCCATTTCGTACAATATTCTGGTCACGAGACATAATCATATACTTTGTCTTTTCGGAATTTACTTCCAAATCTATCCCTTTACTTGCTTCAAGTATAATTTCCGTGTTTTCCCTAATCGTTTGTGGATTTTCTCCTAACATATTCATGTCTTCCGCGTAGACAAGAAGCTGATGTAACCCGTTCAATTCCAAACGCTCTCTGTTATCCTCATTAAATTTATTATTTATTTAAATTTAAATATACAGAATACAGAATATAACTACAACTACAGAAATAGAAATAAAATAATACAACCAATATAAAAAAAGATACAGTAATATTAACAAAATTTGAGGACCGAATGAACAGCGCTCGTGTTCGGTCGCAGTTCAGATATATGATTAATAGGCATATAAGGGAATATACAAAGTAAAATAAAATAGGAACTAAAATTAAAATTACAGCTACAGTGAAATTATATAATATAATATGCCTATATTAATGTAAGAGGAATATAGATAAAATAAAATACGAAAATAAAATTAAAATTACAGCGGCAATGAATTTATATAATATAATATTAACATAGAGAAGAAAAATATGGTACGTGAATAAAGTAGGACAATTTATAAAAAAAATATATAATTCCAAAATTATAGAATACAAATATAATATAGGCTGATTAATTCATACACATCTATACTAATAATAAATCTGTAGCCGAAATTTTTCTGGTAATTTTCGATTTTTCAAAAATAATTGGTCCTAACATATATAATTAACCATCCTGAAACCGAAAATCGCTTTTTTGAAATTTTTGTTTGTATGTCTGTCTGTCTGTCTGTATGTTTGTTACCTTTTCACGCGATAATGGCTGAACGGATTTCGATGAAAATTGGAATATAAATTAAGTTCGTTGTAACTTAGATTTTAGGCTATATGACATTCAAAATACATTATTTAAAAGAGGGGTTATAAGGGGGCCTGAATTAAATAAATCGAAATATCTCGCTTATTATTGATTTTTGTGAAACATGTTACATAACAAAAGTTTCTTTAAAAATAATTTTCGATAAGGTTTATTCCTTGAACAATTTTGATAGGACTGCTATTTGATGAGACATATGAGTTTTAAAATTAAAATAACTGCCATCTAGGGTCGTGTAATGTATTAAAAAACAAATGATTTCGTCTATAAGGGGCCTTGGACAGCAACAATCGAAAGCTATGAAGATAGCCTACAGATAATGTTTCTGCATTTCTATGAATAATATCGGAAGCTAAATTAACCGATTTGTATAATTAATTATTATTTCACCATTGGAAAGTGTAGTTTCTCTGGATGGACATAATGCTATAATGTTATCACAGTAACTTCTGAGTGAATCGAGGACAGGTAAGATTAAAATAGATTCTTATGCACAGAAAACTTGATAGGCTATTCTGTATATTCGTTTCCTGTATTTCCTAAACTAATTTTTATAACCAAATGAGTTTTCTCTAGATCAAAACGATCGCATTTATTTGTTTAATTCAATTTAAATTAAGTAACATAATAAACGATTTATCCTTCTATCAAACACGAATGTTCCCTGGATCAAATGTCTTATTTTAATTATATAATTAAATAGAGACGTAGATGGGAGGATAATATTAAAATGGATTTGAGGGAGGTGGGGTATGATGATAGAGACTGGATTATTCTTGCACAAGATAGGGACCGATGGCGGGCTTATGTGAGGGCGGCAATGAACCTTCGGGTTCCTTAAAAGCCATTTGTAAGTAAGTAATTACTTTATATTTATTTCTAATGGGTGCAGCGGAGCGCACGGGTACGGCTAGTAGGCTATAAATTTATTTAATCAAATTGAAGACATTAACACGTTTCTAATTTTCTTTTGTTATATGTTAGTGGGTTACATGTTAGAAGTTCTGGGTGTAATTTAGCTAAAGAATTATACAACCGAGGGCCAAAATTAATTCTATGCTTTAGACCAGGAGATGTGAAACATTTAGGTTCTACTAATGTTGAGCTATTATTTCGTCTTGTGTCATGATTATGTGCCTGTAATACAAACTTATTACGATTTTTATGATAAAATTTTAACAGAGTATATTTATAAATTTGTTCAATATTAAATACATTAAATTCAGAATAAATTAATTTAGTTGGATAATCGAATCGTTTCTTCAAACAAATTTTAATTATCCGTTTTTGTAGTAAATTTAACGGACTAAGATTAATTTTTGTACTTCCACCCCAAACAATTATGTCATATTGAGTAATAGACTGAAAAAATGCCAAATAAATATTTCGTAGAACTTTAATGTGTAAGTAGCATCAAAGATTATAGTACATTATGCAACGAGCCCATAATAATAGTAATTAAGAAGCGAGTATGGATGTTTATGAAACGAGCGCAAGCGAGTTTCATAATTTTCGTACGAGCTTCTTAATTACCATTATAGGAGAGTTTCATACGACTTTTTATGCTCGACCATATTTCTAACTTGAAATTACCGGTATTCAGATGTATACATTTTATTTGTATCAGACAAGATCGGAAGTGACCTTGTTCTAGGTCGTGTATTGTGAGATGTGCGCAGACGCTAAAGTATTGATTTTTTCCGAGGAACAATAATGTTATTGACCTTGTGTAATCCCGTTAAAATTGATAATATTATAATATTATAACCTTGATTATTGAATTCGACATTGAAAAACGAGATGACAAATTGAATTTATTTGAATATTATTTACAATTAACGCTAATTATTATATTAACAGAACATAACCTTCTGCGACAGTATTGGATTTCCAGCCTCCGTGACTTTTCGCTAATTCTCTTTCGATTGCATATCCGAGAATAATCGATACTTGCGGTTTTATAACGGTACAAAGCTGACTTGTCATTGGCTGGACACATGTAAGCTTAGTTATCATTGGCTGAAGACCTGTACTTTAATGAGTAGGTGTACTTTAATGACATGCATTAAAGGACTGCTACCAGGTGTATAATTAGTACATTTCGGCATGGTCGAGCATAAACGAATCATAAATTGTTTTAGGAAGCCTCTTACAAAGATAAGTAGTGTGATGAGGCCATTTCAAATTTTGATCAATAATGATACCCAGATATTTCACATATGTGGCTTCTTTCAATGGTGGACATTTACAACTTCTGGGATCTATTAGTGTATTATTATTATTATTATTATTATTATGATTAATTGTATGATAAATATTATTATTATTATTATTATTATTATTAATTTTACGATAAATATTATTATTATTGTTATTATTATTGTTATTATTATTAATTTTATGATAAATATTATTACTATTATTAATTTTATGATAAGTATTATTATTATTATTATTAATTTTATGATAAATATTGTTATTATTATTAATTTTATGATAAATATTATTATTACTATTATTAATTTTACGATAAATATTATTATTATTATTATTATTATTATTATTATTAATTTTATGATAAATATTATTATTGTTATTATTATTATTATTAATTTTATGATAAATATTATTACTATTATTAATTTTACGATAAATATTATTATTATTATTATTGTTATTAATGTTATTATTATTATTATTAATTTTATGATAAATATTATTATTATTGTTATTATTATTGTTATTATTATTATTAATTTTATGATAAATATTATTACTATTATTAATTTTACGACAAATATTATTATTATTATTGTTATTATTATTATTATTATTAATTTTATGATAAATATTATTACTATTATTAATTTTATGATAAATATTATTATTAGTATTATTATTATTATTAATTTTATGATAAATATTATTATTATTATTAATTTTACGATAAATATTATTATTATTATTGTTATTATTATTATTAATTTTATGATAAATATTATTATTATTAATTTTATGATAAATATTATTACTATTATTAATTTTATGATAAATATTATTGTTATTATTATTAATTTTATGATAAATATTATTATTATTATTATTAATTTTATGATAAATATTATTATTATTATTATTATTATTATTATTATTATTATTAATTTTACGATAAATATTATTATTGTTATTATTATTATTGTTATTATTATTAATTTTATGATAAATATTATTATTATTGTTATTATTATTTAAAATTATTTAAAAGATAGACAATCCTGTGTCAGACTTGGAAATTCTTATCCTGATCCTTATATTACTTTATGCGGAGTTCCACAGGGTTGCACTTTGGGGCCTCTACTATTTTTATTATTTATAGATGACATCTGTAAAAGAATAAGTTCTAACTGCCTTTTATTTGCCGATGACCTTAAAATATTTTGCAAAATAAATAGTCTGGCTGACTGAGTAACCTTGCAAAATGATATACAGTAAATGCTATTGAGATATGGTCTGCTGATAATGGAATGAAAATTAATGAATCGAAAACTTTTGTCATTTCCTTCTCTAGAAAAACCACTTCTCTTAAATTTAATTACACTCTTAATAATATCAACATAATAGAGACCTGGGAGTTCTACTCGATACCAAATTACATTTTCATAATCATGTCCAATTTATTTATAATCATTCCATTAGAATGCTCGGACTTATAAGGTCTATAACTTATTCTTTTTCTACGCCAGATACTCTTGTAATTCTATACTATACATTAATCAGATCTAAACTAGAATATGCATCTGTCGCATGGAACTCTATTACTTCTACTGATTCGGCTAAATTGGAAACCATCCAAAGAAAATTTATGTCCCTATGTGCCTTCAGGTTTTTGCCTAATTCATCTGTTTTCAATTATGAGCGTACTTGTAAGTATTTTAACTTTTCTAGCCTTTATGCTAGACGTCTTGAACTTGACTACTTATTCTTTTGTAAGGCCTTAAAGGGTGATATTGATTGTGAATCCTTCATAAGCAATATCTACCTTCGGGCTCCTACGAATGGTGTAAGATTTCATAAAATTTTTTATACCTATAAGCCTAAATCTCTCTCTCCAGTTGTCAGATGCATTAAATCTGCCAATTTCCATTATATTAATTCAGATCCGTTTAATGTATAGTTTGTTGTTTGGTCACTCTTATATTATGCATATTCATTTTAACTTCATTCGTTTGTGTTCTTTTTAGCTTTTCTGTATCATGTATTTTTGTAATTATCATTCAATTTGTCATTATTGTTTATTTGTATTTGACTGTAATTTTAATAATTATTTGTATGCACTGTTTTTGATATCTATTCATTTTGTCATTCATTATATTTAATTGCCAATATTTTTAATTATCTCGCTGTATTAATTTTAATAATTATTTCTGCTATCTTCCTTTGTTGCATTTGGTCAATGATTTATGTAGACTATTATATTGTTTGTATTTTCATCTAATTCCCGTTTTCTTTCATTCATTCTCATCATCATTTGTTGTTTTGTTCTGTTTTGTATCGTGCTAAACTGTAATTGGCCTTGTGCTATTGTTTTTGCACGTTAATATTCTAAATAAATAAATAAAATAATAAATTATTATTATTATTATTAATTTTATGATAAATATTATTATTATTATTACTAGCCGTACCCGTGCGCTCCGCTGCACCCGTTAGAAATAAATATAAAGTAATTACATAATTAAAATAGGACATTTGATCCAGGGAACATTCGTGTTTGATAGAAGGATAAATCGTTTAATATGTTATTTCATTTAAATTGTATTTAAAATATTAAAATGCGATCATTTTGATCCAGAGACCACTCATTTGGTGCAATTACAATTCCTTTAACATGAATAATTTCGTGGGAAAAATTGTTCCGGATCCGGGTATCGAACCCGGGACCTTTGGTTTAACGTACCAACGCTCTACCACTGAGCTACCCGGGAACTCTAACCGACACCGATCCAATTTTTCCCTCTATATCCACAGACCTCAAAGTGGGCTGACAACCGTCAAGCAACCAACTTCGAGTGCACACTAACTCCGTGTGACTTAAATTGTGGTTCTGTTAACGAACAGTGACGTGTATTATGCAAATCAAGATTTCAGGTATAACTCCCTGTAAAGTTGATTTGAATAATTTTGAGGGAAAAATTGTTCCGGAGCCGGGTATAGAGGGAAAAATTGGATCGGTGTGGGTTAGAGTTCCCGGGTAGCTCAATGGTAGAGCGTTGGGCCGTTAAACCAAAGGTCCCGGGTTCGATACCCGGCTCCGGAACAATTTTTCCCTCGAAATTATTCAAATCAACTTTACAGGGAGTTGTACCTGAAATCTTGATTTGCATAATACACGTCACTGTTCGTTAACAGAACCACAATTTAAGTCACACGGAGTTAGTGTGCACTCGAAGTTGGTTGCTTGACGGTTGTCAGCCCACTTTGAGGTCTGTGGATGTAGAGGGAAAAATTGGATCGGTGTCGGTTAGAGTTCCCGGGTAGCTCAGTGGTAGAGCGTTGGTACGTTAAACCAAAGGTCCCGGGTTCGATACCCGGCTCCGGAACAATTTTTCCCTCGAAATTATTCAAATCAACTTTACAGGGAATTATACCTGAAATCTTGATTTCCTTTAACATGTTTCTTAATTGTTATTACCAATTATTTTTGGAAAAGCGAAAATTAACAGAAAAATTTTGGCTACAGATTTATTATTATGTTTATATTACATTATATTATATTATATTATATTATATTATATTATATTATATTATATTATATTATATTGTATTGTATTGTATTGTATTGTATTGTATTGTATTGTATTGTATTGTATTGTATTGTATTGTATTATATTATATTATATTATATTATATTATATTATATTATATTATATTATATTATATATTATGTAAAAAGTGTGTTGATAACGGATGTACTCGAATTAGAAAGTTTTTAATTTGTTGTGGGAGCTCTTGAATCTCAGGAGGAACAACTTTTACAACAGCGCAACATAATCTGCTTCGCTCATTACCCAATTTTTTTGCATTGCATTTATTGCATACATATTTTATGTATTTTAACACGATTCAATTGAGTATAGTTAAAATTTGAATTATAAAATAATGGATTGCTAAGCTAACGTACTATTACTGCATACTAAATCAATACACTCTCGTTGTTCGTTAATTCTCTGAGATAAAAATGAATACGTTCATAAACATTATTTTAAGAAATACAGGAAACGAATACACACAATAGCCTATCAAGTTTTCTGTGCATAAGAAGCTATTTTAATCTTACCTGTCCTTAATTCACTCACACGTTACTGTAATAACATTATAGCATTATGTCCATCCTGTGAAACTACACTTTCCAATGATCAAATAATAATTAATTATACAAATCGGTTAATTTAGCTTCCGATATTACTTCATACAAACACAGAAACATTCTCTGTAGGCTATCTTTCATAGCTTTCGATTGTTGTGTCCAAGGCCCTTTATAGACGAAATCATTTGTTTTTTATTTCAATACACCGCCTTAGATGGCAGTTATTTTAATTTTAAAATTCATTTATCTCATTAAATATCAGTCCTATCAAAATTTTTCAAAGAATAAAACTTATACAAAATCATTTTTAAAGAAACTTTTGGTATGTAACATTTTTCACAAAAATCAATAATAAGCGAGATATTTCGATTTATTTAATTCAGGCCCTCTTATATCCCTCCTTTAAATTATGTATTTTCAATGCCAGATAGCCTAAAATCTAAGTTACAACGAACTTAATTTATATTCCAATTTTCATCGAAATCCGTTCAGCCATTATCGCGTGAAAAGGTAACAAACATACAGACAGACAGACAGACCGACAGACATGCAAACAAAAATTTCAAAAAAGCGATTTTCGTTTTCAGGGTGGTTAATTATATATGTTAGGACCAATTATTTTTGGAAAATCGAAAATTACCAGAAAAATTTCGGCTACAGATTTATTATTAGTATAGATTATTATTATTATTATTATTATTATTATTATTATTATTATTATTATTAACCTTCATGTACCAAAAATAGCCTATGACTAAGATAAATCAAACTGTATATCTCCTCTCAAACATGATGTTCTTCGAAATTCAAGTTTCTACATGATATAGATAATTACAGCATTGGAAACAGCTCAAAGGCAGCTGTTCCCGACTGCTATATCGAGGTACATCATCCTCAGGAAATCAGAATATTATAGGCTGCGGATTAAGTAGCCGGGGGGCCGTGCTGAACCTGGTCGCATGGAAGGAGCCGAGGGCCGGGACCAGGCACACTGTTGCATGGAGAGGAGCCGTCGGGTTCTCATGGGAATATCACACACCATTGTTGCATTCGTGAGAAGTTTTCACGGATGTAATTAGACAGACATTCCTCAGTTCATTCATACAAACTCGGTAAAGGTCCGCGGTTCAGATGCCGGAAACCTTAACAGGTTGCTCCACGCTGCACGTCCTGGAGGATGTCAATGGTACGGGAGCACGCTAGTGTAATCATTGTGTAAAATGTCTGACTTCAATAAAACGAAGAATTGAATACAAAATATCAAAATAAATTCATGTTATGTAAGTAATCTACTAAATAAAATAAGAGAAAGGAGAGTAAGAGTAATAATAATAATAATAATAATAATAATAATAATAATAATAATAATAATAATAATAAAAATAATAATATTATTATTATTATTATAATTATTATTATTATTATTATTATTATTATTATTATTATTATATGATATTCTTATTGAATTTGATATTCCCAAGAAACTAGTTCGATTAATTAAAATGTGTCTCAGTGAAACATACAGCAGAGTCCGTATAGGTCAGTTTCTATCTGATGCTTTTCCAATTCACTGCGGGCTAAAGCAGGGAGATGCACTATCACCTTTACTTTTTAACTTTGCTCTAGAGTATGCCATTAGGAAAGTTCAGGATAACAGAGAGAGTTTGGAATTGAACGGGTTACATCAGCTTCTTGTCTATGTGGATGACGTGAATATGTTAGGAGAAAATCCACAAACGATTAGGAAAACACGGAAATTTTACTTGAAGCAAGTAAAGCGATCTGTTTGGAAGTAAATCCCGAAAAGATAAAGTATATGATTATGTCTCGTGACCAGAATATTGTACGAAATGGAAATATAAAAATTGGAGATTTATCCTTCGAAGGGGTGGAAAAATTCAAACATCTTGGAGCAACAGTAACAAATATAAATGACACTCGGGAGGAAATTAAACGCAGAATAAATATGGGCAATGCCTATTATTATTCGGTTGAGAAGCTTTTATCATCCAGTCTGCTGTCCAAAAATCTGAAAGTTAGAATTTATAAAACAGTTATATTACCGGTTGTTCTATATGGTTGTGAAACTTGGACTCTCACTCTGAGAGACGAACATAGGTTAAGGGTGTTTGAGAATAAGGTGCTTAGGAAAATATTTGGGGCTAAGAGGGATGAAGTTACAGGAGAATGGAGAAAGTTACACAACGCAAAACTGCACGCATTATATTCTTCACCTGACATAATTAGGAACATTAAATCCAGACGTTTGCGATGGGCAGGGCATGTAGCACATATGGGCGAATCCAGGAATGCATATAGAGTGTTAGTTGGGAGACCGGAGGGAAAAAGACCTTTAGGGAGGCCGAGACGTAGATGGGAGGATAATATTGAAATGGATTTGAGGGAGGTGGGATATGATAACAGAGACTGGATTAATCTTGCTCAGGATAGGGACCGATGGCAGGCTTATGTGAGGGCGGCAATGAACCTTCGGGTTCCTTAAAAGCCATTTGTATGTATGTATGTATGTATGTATTATTATTATTATTATTATTATTATTATTATTATTATTATTATTATTATTATTATTATTCATTTATTTAATCTGGCAGAGCTAAGGCCAGTAGGCCTTCTCTTCCGCCCAGCCAGACTCTAATTCTAATTGAATACAATTGCTTACATAGTTATTACATTAATATCTAGACCATTAAACAATATGAAAGTAAATAATGAAAGTTGGATAAGGAATGTTAGTGTGACAATAATAAACATTGGTAAGAAATAGTTATAATAATAATAATAATAATAATAATAATAATAATAATAATAATAATAATAATGAGATAATTTAGATATTTATCTGTGATATATATAACCATTAAACATTGAGAAACCTGAAACAGCTATTATTGTTAACAAGAATTGTTAGAAAAATATTTCGTTAGCCCATTCTTAAATTGGTTTGATGTCTGACAGTCCCTGACATTACTCGGTAGGGATTTCCAAAGCCGAGGAACAGCCACAGTGAAAGAAGATGAATATGAGGATGTTCGGTGGGAGGGAATGGATAATATTGAGGAGTGTTGTGATCGCGTGTCTAGGTTATGATGGGTGGATAAATTTTGAAAACGAGACGCAAGATAGACAGGAGTGGAGAAATGCAATATGTGAAAGAGAAGGGAAAGACAGCGGATTTTTCTACGATCTTCTAGACGGAGCCAGGACAACATTTCGAGGGATGGTGTTACGTGATCAGCCCGGCGAATATTGCAGACGAACCGGACGCACATATTATGAACACGTTGCAGTCTCTGCGCCGAAGTAACGCTTAGGTCAGTAAGCAGAATATCACAGTAATCGAAGTGGGGCATCAAGAGTGTTTGCACTAACATTTTTTTCATGGAAAAGGGTTGAAAATTCTTCAATCGCCTAAACGAGTGTATAAATTAAAATACTTTTTTACAGGTTTCTGCAACTTGAATGTTCCAATTTAAACTTTTACCCATATAAATACCTAGATTCTTTACTGATTCATTGAACGGAATTTCGGTCCCATATATTTTTAATCGGGGACAAATTTGGTATGGTAATAGTGCTTAAAAAACGTGAATAGGATAGGCACTTTTTGGATTAGTGGTTTAGTTAATATATGTGAAATTTTTATAGAAATTAGAAGAATGTTTCCAAAAACATGAAGATTGTAAAAATCTTAAAATAATATTAAATTCTTCTTCAATTAATTAATTACATTAGGTACTCAAAATACGAACTCTTAGACGAGATATGGTCTAAGAGTACGCAGTAGTAAAATTCAAGAGTACACATATTATACTATATTTATTTTAACTATTATTTGTATATCATAATTTTGTTCCTTCTGTCTATAGAGATGAATTCAATCGTCACTCTTTCTAGGTGTTTCAATAATTTTTTGCATGTATCGTTTTATTCACTTTAAGTTTTTATCGAATGTCTGAATTTCGTTTATTATTTCATTCATGTACCAAGTCACAAATGGAGTCTAAGAGTCGAATTCATAATAATCACTTATAAAATAAGGAAACACTTAAGTAATGAGCGTTTCCTTAGCACTTATTTTCGATCGTATTGCAGAGACGCTACTCTTTAATAATGCACTGAGCATTCCCTTGACATCGAAAGAAATATGGCAACATGGCTAGACGTGAGCGCTTTCGTACATTCAATTGTGTTCCAGCACCTTCAAATTGTTAAATCGGCATTATTATCGTACACAAATACAGAAGTAAATATTAAAGAGCTAAAAAAATTATACAAAATCTCGAGAAAGCATTTTACAGAAGAAGAAAGTAGTGAGCTAAGATAACTAGTTATAAAATATTGAGATATCGTCGAATGTAAAAATCTGATAACTATTGTTCTCTCCAAAAGAAGAAACTGACTTGGGACAAAATTGCAGTTGAATTTAATGCAAACTCCGGAAATATTCCTGTAAGTAAATCATTTTAATTTATTTTTCAGTTATTTTTATTGTAAACAAAGTGGAAGTGGTATAATTACGAAAATTTTAACAGATTATTCCTTGGATAGAACACAAACGAAAATGCAAATAACACTTCGTTGGAGCGTGAATACTTTCGAAAAAAATACCACTTAAACCTATCTGAAATGATGCTGTAGCATAAAATCTCAAAGCAGTATTTTCAGTAGTAATGAAAACGGTAAGCCTCATAGTTGTATTGTGAATTTCAATGAGAGACACCGGAATATCCACAACAGTGTTCTTGTTGAAACGATATCTCCTCTTAAATTGTTGGCCATTGTACATCTCTAAAGGGTTTTCCATATCTCTGATATATCTTTTGTTTTGCCGACACACATTTTCATTAGGCCTTTTCCTTGATACAGAAAAGGCGTTCGATAAAGTGTGGCATAATGGTCTCTTATTCAAACTATAAAACCATCTTCCTGACACATACTACCGTTTAATTCAATCATTTCTTAGAAGACGAACTTATTCAGTAATATACGAAGGTGTACAATCTCAGATTAGATATATTTCTGCAGGCGTACCTCAAGGGAGCATTCTAGCCCCTTTTCTCTATTTAATTTACACTCATGATATACCAACACCTAAATCAGATTCTCTAACTGTAGCTCAGTTCCCTGATGACATTGCTGTCCTTAGCAAAGGAGATACTGGTGAACAAGTGACAACCAATCTACAAAACTTTCTTCAAGAAATTGAAATATGGAACAAAAAATGGAGAACAGTCATGAACACAAATAAGTCATCAACAGTAACATTCACATACCTCAAAAAAGAAAAAGTACTTCCATTATACCTCAACTGTTCACCAGTACCACAGCATGAAGAAGTACGATATCTTGGACTCATCCTAGACAGTCGCTTGACCTGGAATAACCATCTCACTTACACCCTCCAGAGATTAAGATACAGACTTCATCGATTGAAAGCAATACTTTCCAGTTCTAGTCTTTCCCTTTCCAACAAAAGGTTAATATATGTAATGCTTCTCAAACCTATTTGGCTCTATGGATGTTCATTATGGGGATCGGCTTCTATAAGCCAAATCAAGTGTATTCAAACATTCCAAAATCGGGTACTAAGGATAATCACTGGAGCACCATGGTACGTAAGAAATGAAACACTTCATTCAGATCTAGACCTAGCCAAAATAGAGACTGTAATTCATTCTTCCTACACACGCTTATTTGCAACATTGTCAACACATTCTAACAACTTAATCAACCAGATTCCTCGGAACCTACCCCCTGCACGGCCTGATCGTCGCCTCAAGAGGAAAAGGCACACTGATTTGTTGATGCTTTGAGGAACGTTAATGGACGTCACCCTCTCCACAAGTCTCATATTATTGTAACGTTAATTATTTAAGCACAATTGATAGTACTAATGTACAAAAATTGTCAAATAAATTAAAAAAAAAAGAACTCAATAAATTCATCAAAATCATAACCAACATCTATTGTATACTGAATAAACTGATTACAATGCATATAAGGAAACACTTGAGTAAGCTGACAAGCTACCTTATTTGAATAAGTGTTCACTTCAGTGGGATTTATGAATTGGAAATGATTATAAGCAACTGCTTAAGAGTTTCCTTACGATAAGTGTTGACTATGAGTTCGACCCTTAGAATCTATTGAATTTCGACCAATCAGAACCATCTATCACTGCAATATTGTCGAATTTATAGTTACTTTTCACCAGCCTCATGGGTTAGTGGTCAGAGCATCTGACTACAGTTCATGAGGTCCCGGGCTCGATTTCCGGTTAGAACACAGGAATTTTTCCTTAAAGGGGAATGTTCCTGTGTTCGTCCATAGTCTGGAAATCTCAGAAGTGAGTTACAAATAAGCCATTTCCAGGAGAGATTAGAAATGTCAAATGACAACCTGGTGGTATTGGGGGGGGGGGGAGAAAATGTCACTTTTGTCTTGTCGCTGATGATTGACAATAATTGTTTTCACAAATCAGTATGGAAAACATCATAACCTAATTTTATTATCAATAAACTCAGAAATAAGCAATCAATATCAATTTCCTCAACATCAAGGTGTACCCAACAAATTTACTAACTACCATAATTTTATTAAATTTTCATTAATGAATTCTCCTAATCTAACATACTGCGAGCACCATATTTATGCTGACGATATAGAAATCTATCTCCATACTCGACATAACTACTTAAATGACGCCATAGCTAAATTAATATTTGACGAGAAAAATTCGCTCCGGCGCCGGGGATCGAACCCGGGTCCTTGGTTCTACGTATCAAGCGCTCTGACCACTGAGCTACGCCGAATTCAATCCACAACACCGGACCGAACCCTCCTCCTTCAATGTTTCCCTTTGTGTCAGTTGACATTGGACATATACGTCAACATATAGGCCTATGCCTAGCTTGGAGTCAGGCCATAAAGGGAAACATTGAAGGAGGAGGGTTCGATCCGGTACTGTGGATTGAATTCGGCGTAGCTCAGTGGTCAGAGCGCTTGATACTAAAACCAAGGACCCGGGTTCGATCCCCAGCGCCGGAGCGAATTTTTCTCCTCAAATATATATGTATATTTAACTTTATTTCAATCGGTAATTATGTATGGAATTATAGGATGGGGTAGCTCATTTAAATCCAATTTTAATCCACTTTATTTATTACAGAAGAAAATAATTAAAATATGTCTTCATGAACCTATTGATTTTCCATCTCAAAATTTGTTTATAGACTTTAATGTACTTAACGTAAGACAAATTTATTATATTGTATTAATAAAATACATACACAAAAATCGAAATAATTTTGAATTGTATTCTCATAGTTATGAAACAAAAGGTATGAATTCTTTATGATTGTTTGAACCAAAATGCAACACTGTTACAATATTTAATCATAGTAGTAATTTAGGCCCAAAAATATATAACAAATTTATATTTAAATATCCTAATCTTGTCAATTCTAATAGTTCTAGTATTAAATTTAAAAAGTTATGTATGGATTTTATAAAAATTGAAAAATTGTAAATTTAAATTTATATACTATAATTGCAAATTGTATTGTATAATTATTAATTATAATTGTATTGTATAATTATTAATTTCAATTCAGGAATCCGCCCCTGAGCACGAGTTCTTCTCTTTCAGGGGCGAGCTGAAGTTTCTCTGCATATTTTATAATTTATGTTACATATTAGCAAAATAAATAAATAAATAAATAAATAAATATTAATTGTCAATATTACAGATATTATTCTGTAGGACAAATTAATAAATCTATAATATTGCCATAGCTAAAGTTAATGATGACTTGAATTAAAACTTCTTATGGTCGAAAACATACGGACTTAATTGAAATGCAAGTCGCAGGCTATCTCAATAGAATATCAAAGATGGAAGTGTGACAAACAAAATTTGCCACCGATAATTGCATTGTAAATAGTATCACTATTCCATACAGCTCGACTGTGAAGAACCTTGGAATTTAGTATATGGGTTGTCACCTGGAATGGAATGAACAAGTCAATCACACGTCCAAAAACATTTTCGCTTATTCATTCATTAAAGCGACTGAAGCACTTTCTTCTTGATAATCTAAAATTAATCCTTGTACAAACACTCGTGATGCCACACTTTGACTACTGCGATATTATATTAAGTAACCTAAATGCAAATTTGAGCAGCAGGCTACAACGTGTGCATAATGCGTGCGTCCGTTATATTTGTAATATTCGTAAGTATGATCATGTTTCCCCGTCTTTCCAAACTCTGTCTTGGCTAAGGCTAAGCGATCGACGAGCCCTGCATTCTCTTGTTCTCTTATTTCAAATTCTGCGCACCGCTACCCCAATCTATTTGGCTTCTCGTTTTCAAAATTTTTCCGCATATCATCAACTAAGTACAAGATCTCATTATAACAATTTACTCATTATACCCTACCACAAGACATCTTTATATTCTTCATCTTATACAGTTTCAGTTGCTAGAAATTGGAACTCGCTTCCGAGTGATGTAAGGGGTTGTTGGGCAATAACTTCATTTAGGTCAAAATTACATAAATTCTTACTTAAAAGATTAATTATTGATTAATATTTGTTACTTATTATAAAACTAACATCTGTCCATTCTTATTATCACCTTTTATTTCTCTAAATATCCCGCGCCGTGGCGTCGTGGTCTAAGGCATCCTGCCTAGGACTCGCGTTAAGGAATGCGCACTGGTTCCAGTCCTCATGAGGAAAGACTGTATGGGATCGGTGCCCACCCACCATCGTGATGCACTTGGGGTGCTGCGATAGGTAGCGAAATCCGGTTGCGAAAGGCAGCTATAACGGCTGGGGGGATCATCGTGCTAACCACACGATACCTCCATTCTGTTTGGATGATCGTTCACCTCTACTTCGGCATGTGGACGTGAGATCAGCAGCTGGCTGGTCGTCTAGGCCCTTCATGGGCTGTAGCGCCACGGATTATTATTATTATTATTATTATTATTATTATTATTATTATTATCATTATTATTATTATCATTATCATTACTATTATTATTATTATTATTATTATTATTATTATTATTATTTCTCTAAATAGAATGCAAAATCTCTAATGGAAAAATGCCATTACATTAACATTATTCTCATTATATCGATATATTTTAGATTTATATTATGCTCCCTATAACAAAGGTCTAGTAAACTACTATTAAATTAATTTTTATAATTTAAGAAACTAACTAAATCAATTTAATTATAATTTTATATTTCATATAGATTGAACTGTATCATATTAGCTCATAAATTAAATTATTACTTTTTCGTATGGGCGTTATCTCAAATTAAATAAGCATGTACTAGTCGTTAAAACTTAACGGAAGAATATTGCTGGAGAATATTTAGTGTTTTGTAATTGATATTCATAATTTAAATATATATTGCATTGATTAAGGCTGGTTGAGAGAAAGAGAAGGGCTTATGGCCTTAACTCTCCAAGCGAAAATAAAACATTCTATTCTATTCTATTCTATTCTATTCTATTCTATTCTATTCTATTCTATTCTATTCTATTCTATTCTATTCTATTCTATTATCTCCTGCTTAGTTGCCTCATGAGCGATGACTTATTGGTGTCACGAGGTTCAAATCTATCTTGGGACAATTGACTGAACAACAAACATAAACTAATAGAAGATTTTTGTTATTAAATATGTAAAATAATAAAAAAAAGAATAAGTAAACCAATCGAAGAATGTAAAAATAATTAAATCAATAAACAAATAATATAAATGAGGAAACAAATAAATAAAGTAGTGAATTAATAAAATAATTATTAAATATATCAATAATTATATGGCAGGATAAATAAATAAATAAATAAATAAATAAATAAATAATTAAATAAGAGTAAAAACGTAATTGCAGGCTTAAATAAATTACAATTACTACTTAAACGAATAATTATTTAAATAAATCATTGGATGACTAAATGGATAAAAGTATATTTCACTAAGATTTTCTTAATCTGTATTCAAATATTTAGTCAGATATAAAGATGTTGTTATGTATCGATTTATCATGCTGGTCGACAAATCTAGACACTTTTATTGAGTGATAATAATAATGTGATAGTGGGGAAATGAAGATAAGATGATTACAGCAGAAAACGAGAATATCACTTGGCAGTGGCGTACTCAGAATTTTGTCAAGGGGACCATGTTAAAATTGTTTACAGTTTACATTATCGCTATTTAAAATTTTGTGTATTATTATTATTATTATTATTATTATTATTATTATTATTATTATTATTATTATTATTATTATTATATGATTCCATTCTTCATTTATATGATTCCATTCTTTCATTTGCAATTGTCATTTTATTTAATTGCCATTATTTTAATTATTCCATTGTACTTTTATTGTAATTTATATCATTACTAAAGTTTTTGTTATATTCTTTGTGCTGAACTGTAATTGGCAACTGGTTGTTGTACAGCACATTAAATATAAGTAAATAAATAAATAAATATATATGACAACTACAGAGGGATCAGTCTATTAAATACAGGATATAAAATCTTTACCAGCATAATCAAGAAAAAATTGTAAAAACATTATGAAACACTTTTCGGAGAAGAACAAAATGGCTTCCGAAGGGGAAGATCATGTTGGGATGGATATTTTACATTAAAATTATTGATGGAAAAATACCGGGAATTCAACTTAGAAACACATATCGCTTTCATTGATTTGGAAAAAGCATTTGATAGGGTGAACAGAAATAAATTATTAAATGTATTAGCCACAGACCATGTTCCACAACAACTTATAGCAAACATATATAATATCTATAAAACAAATCTAATTGCAGTAAGGTGTGACAATAAATTATCGCATTGGACAGAAATTCATACAGGAGTAAGACAAGGCTGCGGCCTTTCACCGTTGCTATTTATTATATATATGAACCAAATAATTAGAGAATGGAAACAATTGTCTCGTGGATATATACAACTCAATAGGCATTTACAACTAGATTCATTACTTTTTGCAGACGATTTAGCTCTGGTGGCATCCCCAGAAGATGAATTATGACGTTCAATTTTTAATTTTAACAAAATTAGAATTAAATATGATATGAAAATCAATAAAGAAAAAACTAAAATTATGGCTTTCTGCGGAAAATACCCTGTGCCTAGCAAAATATGTCTAGATTCAAAAATATTAGAAAGGATAAATTATTTTACATATCTCGGATACACATTATCTTTTTTCGATGAAGTAGACATTTCACAGAAAATTTCTAAATAAGCTACACCAAAACAATGGGAATAATTAATTATGAGACCTTCCCTAGTACATAGACATACTCGAATTCGCCTTTACAAGACCTTGGCGAGACCTGTACTTTGTTACGGCAGTGAGGCATGGACATTGAGGAAGAAAGACGAAAGCAGAATAACGGCTAATGAAATGAAATTTATGAGATATACAGCGGGATATACGAAATGGGATCACAAACGCAATGAAGATGTAATGGAAGAATTACAACTAGAACCTGTAATTAATCACGTAAAACATTATCAGAACAACTGGATAAATCATCTGCATCGCATGCATAGAGATAGAATCCCAAAAGTCATGCTCCACTATCGTCCAAACGGGAAGAGATCTCTCGGTCGTCCAAAGAAGCGCTGGATTGAAAATTCAACTGTGAGATCGTAACAGGCCATATATTAATAAAGTAAACTAGCAGCATTTCTCACAAAATAAATGCTTAGAAACATGCAGCTACTTCATAAATACTTGCAGTCAAAATTTCGTCCAGATTGATTAATATTTTGTATAAAAAAGTTGAAGTTGAATCAAGAAAAATAAACTTACTGAGAAATGAATTTGAAAGTAAAATGAATATTTATGTAAATTAAAATTCTCCTCCGCAACATTCATCTATGAACTTCAGGGAGCCAACTTTAGAACAAAAAGTTATAACATTTGTAATCAGAAATTTGTAAAAAAGATTTCTTTCATGAAAAAATAATTTTGAGAGCTCTACAAATGCCACGTCCCCTTACAGTCTTAATTTAAAAAAAAAACTAAACACATTTGTAATCAGATTTTATATAAATCCATTTGGCGTATGAAAATATATATTCTAAAGAAGTGAAATAGCTAATAAAATTGTTTTTTTGAAAACTTTCATGATTTTCAGTGGAGTCTTCCCTTAAGACATTTTTATTATTCTTTTCTGTGACAGTGTTATTGGCACCCCATCCTATAATGCCGTATTGTAATACAGCTTGTACTAATGCGATGTAAATCAATCGTAAAGTATGGACAGCCAAGTAATTTCGTAGGATGACAAAATAGTGAATAATTTTTCTTAATCTATAGCACAGAAAAAGAGCATGTTTATCCCAACGTAATTAAGTGTTGATCAATTATTACTCCAAGATACTTAACTTGATTAATTTCATTTGGTAAAAATTGGAATGCAAATAATGGCTTCACATTGACTAAAAATTGGTTTCATTCCAACATACTTGTCTTAAAACATTCTAAAACTACGGTTGTACCATCGTTAACATCTGTTGGTATGAAATCTCTTGATTCGCTCTTGTGTTTAAAAATTCATACATCCAATTGTTCTTCCAATAGTTGTAACTGAAGATGTGAATTAGTCATGGTCCATTCAGCGAATAGGGATTATGAAGAATGGACACTTCGCGTCGGTACCTTTGATGTAGCCGGACTGATTTCAATGACCTTCAAATCAGCTAGAGCGTCAGATTCTGCTTTATCCCTAGAGTTGGCGCTGACATCACACCAGATAGCAGTCGACACAGAGGAAATATAACACATATAATTAATACATCTAGGTACATTATGTACTCAAATAAAATAAATTGGATCCATAAGATAATAAATCCGTCATTAACTGTAATGTCTAGACTCTAGAGTTTCTTTATAATGAGAGTTGAGACGTTGACCCTAACAACAATTAAAATATGTAATGATTTGATAGCACTGAAAATAGAAAAACAAAACTCTTATGAGAAGTAAAACCATAAACCTATATTATATTATATACAAATATTAAACAAATTTGATACATAATTTTATAATATATTATATTATTTTATAATATAATTTATTATATCTGAAATATAAAAAATTATTATTACAACTAGTTCGTCACTGAGAAATAAGGAAAAGCTGTTAACTTGAATTTATTTGAAGCAAAGCGTTACTGGATTATGCAATAAGGTAGGCCATGTTTGAATCCTGTGTCTTAGCTCTATTCTCAATTATCTTAGCCTATGTTCGATTACACTAACCTCTAGCGCTTGAAAGTAGAACTAAACGCTGGCGCACAGAGAAACAAAACACAGGAAAATTTGCTCAGTGTCTATTCTTTATAATCCCTATTCGCTGGTCCATTTGTATGATGCCTGAAAATAACTATTGATCCTTTGCGTGTTTGTTTTTAAAATAATTTGTTTAATCTGTAACTACAGTCAGTGTACTGTTATTAGTATCTCTTTGTTGTTACCTATTGCTTTGAAAAGAATGTGTTTAACTTGTAATTTTAAGCCAATTTTTCTACTATTCCTTTCCTGTTTACATTTGTTTTTAAATCTTTTGTATTGCCCCTACTAATATACACATATTGCCCTTCAAGAATTTCGTTATTCGTTAGTTGTAAGTCATTACTTGTCTTATTATTTTAATTATTGTACTTTAATCACGTATGTAACTTGTAACCGTAAATCATTGCTTGTAATATCCCTTTATTACTCTTAACTGTTCCATTGTTCATGAATTAAGTATTAATTTGAAAGTGAAAGTCAAACTTTGTTTTATCAATCTACTATTGATTATATTTTTAAGGTCGTGTATTTACTCTCAAACGGTTAGACATTCTTGTATATCTTTTGCATTGATTATTCCTCAAAGATCTCATTAATCTTTAACAGGATCCATTTTTCATTAAGGTGCATTCTTTTACATAATTCATGTGAATTGTAACTGTGACCACTATTTTATATTATAATTTTACTATTGTTTATTGGTTATAAAATATATATTTTGATGCCAACTATAACCCTAATATACCTCAGTGTGAAATAGGGTTTATTAAATTGGATAGTAAAAAAAATAGTTGTAACTATCCTATTCTAAATGAATCTCAAGTTAAATATGTCGGAATAATAATCGACCAACATTTACGTTGGGATAAACATGTTCTTTTTCTATGCAATAGAGTAAGAAAAACTATTCACTATTTTCTCATCCTACGAAATTACTTGAATGTCCATACTTTACAACTGATTTACCTCTCATTAGTACAAACTATATTACAATACGGCATTATAGGATGGGGTAGTGCTTATAGTACCTCCCTCATGCCAATAACTCTGCTACAGAAAAGAATAATAAAATATGCCTTAATAAACCTCTTGATTATCCTTCAGAGCTGCTGTATTCAGAATTTAAAGTATTTGACTTCCAATAAATTTATAACAATGTATTACTGAATTTCGTACATAAAAACCGAAATATATTTAATTTATATTCACATAAATATATAGCTAAAAGATCAGGCAACATATGCATGACAGTATCTAAATGTACTACAACTGTAGCATATAATCATAGTAGCAACTTCAGTCCAAGGCTTTATATATAATAGATAAATTCCCAAACACGCAATTTGCTAATGCTCCTTATTTAAAAAAATCAATTAAAAATTGCTGTTAACAGAGCAAATTTAAAGTTCAATTATTGTGTTTTCTGTGTTTTTCCTTCTTCTTTTTTTCTTGTTTTTACTTTTTAGTCTGTTATTTAATAAAATGTCTTAACATTAACTTTAAGTGGAATGTCCCCCGAGCACGAGTATGTAACTTACTCTTTCTGTGGGTGCTAGAGTGTTTTTTATATAATATAAAAAATCAATGTGTATCTTTATTCTGGCAATACAGTATTATTATTATTATTATTATTATTATTATTATTATTATTATTATTATTATTATTATTGTCTCGTGACAAGAATATTGTACGAAATGGAAATATAAAAATTGCAAATTTATCTTTTGAAGAGGTGGGAAAATTCAAATACCTGGAAGCAACAGTAACAAATATAAATGATACTAGGGAGGAAATTAAACACAGAATAAATATGGGAAATGCCTGTTATTATTCGGTTGAGAAGCTTTTATCATCCAGTCTGCTGTCAAAAAATCTGAAAGTTAGAATTTATGTAGTACATTATGCAACGAGCCTATAATGGTAGTAATTAAGACGCGAGTATGTTTATGAAACGAGCGAAAGCGAGTTTCATAATTTTCATACGAGCGTCTTAATTACCATTATAGGCAATATATATTATTTTAATGTACCGAAGTACATATCTTTCATCGCATTATAGGCAAGTTTCATACGACTTTTTATGCCCGACCATATTTCTAACTTGAAATTATTCATAAGTATTCATATTATTCTTATCTGACTGGGGAGCGGAAGTGACCTTGTGCAATATCTCGTAAATTGTGAGATGTGCGCTGACGCGAAAGTATTGATTTTTTCCAAGGAACAAATGTCATTGACCTTGATATAATCTAGAGAGTAAAATGAACATTAATCTTGATATAACCTGGAAATTGATTTAGACATGGAAAAACGAGATGACAGATTGAATTTGTTTGAATATTATTTACAATTAACGCTAATTATTATAGTAACAGAACATAACCTTATGCGACAGTATTGGATTTCCAGCCTCCCTGACGTTTCGCTAGTTGTCTTTCGATTGCATATCCGAAAATAATCGATACTTGCGCTTTCATATTGCTTTCTATTGGTGGAAAACCTGAAATTTAATGAATAGGTGTACTATAATGAGGTCCATTAAAGGGCTGCTACCAGGTGTATAATTACTACATTTCGGCATGGTCGAGCATGAAAACATTTATATTACCTGTTGTTCTTTATGGTTGTGAAACTTCGACTCTCACTTTGAGAGAGGGACATAGGTTAAGAGTGTTTGAGAATAAGGTGCTTAGGAAAATATTTGGGGCTAAGAGGGATGAAGTTACAGGAGAATGGAGAAAGTTACACAACACAGAACTGCACGCATTGTATTCTTCACCTGACGTAATTAGGAACATTAAATCCAGATGTTTGAGATGGGCAGTGCGTGTAGCAAGTATGGGCGAATCCAGAAATGCATGTAAAGTGTTAATTGGGAGGCCGGAGGGAATTATACCTTTGGGGAGGCCGAGACGTAGATGGGAAGATAATATTAAAATGGATCTAAGGGATGTGGGATATGATGATGGAGATTGGATTAATCTTGCTCAGGATAGGGACCAATGGCGGGCTTATGTGAAGGCGGCAATGAACCTCCGGGTTCCTTAAAAGCCAGTAATTATTATTATTATTATTATTATTATTATTATTATTATTATTATTAGTGTTTAGAATAGGATAGTTACAGTTTATTAGAACAACAACTGGATGTGTTAATTTTTAAATAGGCTACAAGACCTAATCGGGAAATTTCAAACCAACAGATGTTAACGAAAATGGTACAACCGTAGATTTAGCACGATTTAATAGTAATATGCGTTACAAGAGCGGTATGTTGAAGTTTTCATGTTCGAGGAAAAGTTTGAAAAAGCGAAACTTAGTTGAGAATTGAAAGAAATCATACCGCTCGTGCATCGTATATTATTTTGTGCAAAGATCGTTTATTACATAGCTGAAAGAGAAATTTCTAATTAATTGCAATGAAATCTCCATCTTGGTTTCTGTTCAATGACGGCAAATTTGCAAAACAAAAATATCTATCTTCAACATTGTTGCTTTAAAACGTTTTCTGTGTTTACTATACTCCAGCAGGGCGTAATATACGTATGTCTTTTTTTTCCCCCAGTTTATGATGAGTCTGGAATCTTGTTGATTTTTTCACGGCTTCCTTAGTGTTACTTGCATCACGAATCCAGTAACTTTAGTGGAGTTGTAGAGTTTACTTAATTTTTGCAAATATTTAAAAACAATAATTAACAGTGCAGTGGTAAGTTTCCAATTTATAATTATTACTATATTGAACGTCTCTAAAAATAATATGTTAAAAGCCTAAAGCAGTAAAATCAGTATGTCACTTAAGCGGTAAGAAGAGGGAAATTGTTATGTGTGTTAGGTTGGGAATACTGAATGTGGAATTTTAGACTTTCCGCGGATTGGTTTTGTGCGGAAACCAAGCAAATACGCACGATCTCGCACAAAATATATTTAATCTTTATTGCAAGTATTTGAACTCGAGCCGATAGCCCAGCCTCGTGAGTCGCATCTTCTTCAGGCAGTGCTGAAATCTGCGCTCCTTGCGACCGGCATCTGTTTGAGGGACGGTTGCCATGGCTCCTCAGGTGCTGGAGCCGACCCGTCTTGCACATTACTGGCTGGCCACTGTATTTCAATAAGCCCCGAATAATAGCGATGAGGCATGTCATCCGCCGGATATCCGGGAGAGGAGGGGGGGGGCTTTCGACCGGAAGTCGCACCACCGGAAATGGCACTCACGATACTTCCTGCATGTCACGCAGCGAGACAGAGAGATCTGAGATGGGGTAATAAGGAGCCAGGTATTTAAGATGAGCGTGATTGGGTGTGAGTTCGAATCCCGGGGCATCCCTTAATTCCATATTCTTCTCAAAGATATTTAGATATTTCTTTTTTCTTTCGGAGAACGTTCGCTTGTGTCCTAACAACTTAATAGCCTGGTCCATCGCTTTGATTTAAATTATATTTCCATAATCTGGTCACTAAAGAACTGATATTTAGGGGCTCCGCTACTGGGATTTCTAAAATCCACAATTTTTTAGCTAGAGAATTGAAATTTTTACTGAATATGCATATCAATATCATAATGACACATTGTAAATTTCAATCTTTTCTCAAAAACACTAAAAATTATATTTATTTCATTCCTTTTCTTAATTTTCTTAGTGAAAATCCTATTTTATAAAATAATAATAATTCTTTAATTAATTTTTTCTTAAAGGTAACACTGCATATTGTTGAATAATTTCGAGGGAAAATTTGTTCAAATCAACTTTACAGGGAGTTACACCTGAAATCTTGATTTGCACTGCATATTGTTGTTTAGGTGGGGGGTTTGGACTTTTTCCATTGCTGGTTGTCACAATAAAAAATTAAGACACTATGTTTCGAAGGATGGTTCTCCCTTCGTCTTCAGGTGGAAAGAAGGAGAGAAAGGAAAAATCTACTGTTGGGATCGTTACGTACAGCTATTCTGTATGACTGCATATTGTGCAATGGAGCATTAGTAATGCCCTACTCTTACTCACTCACTCACTCACTCACTCACTTACTTACTTATGGTTTTTAAAGAACCCGGAGGTTCATTGCCGCCCTTACATACGCCCGCCATTGGTCCCTATCCTGAGCAAGATTAATCCAGTCTCTATCATCATATCCCACCTCCCTCAAATCCATTTTAATATTATCTTCCCATCTACGTCTCGGCCTCCCCAAAGGTCTTTTTCCCTCCGGCCTCCCACCTAACACTCTATATGCATTTCTGGTTTCACCCATACGTGCTACATGCCCTGCCCATCTCAAACGTCTGGATTTTATGTTCCTAATTATGTCAGGTGAAGAATACAATCCGTGCAGTTCTGCGTTGTGTAACTTTCTCCATTCTCCTGTAACTTCATCCCTCTTAGCCCCAAATATTTTCCTAAGCACCTTATTCTCAAACATCCTTAACCTTGGTTCCTCTCTCAAAGTGAGAGTCCAAGTTTCACAACCATACAGAACAACCGGTAATATAACTGTTTTATAAATTCTAACTAAGATTTTTTGAGAGCAGACTGGATGATAAAAGCTTCTCAATCGAATAAATACACGCATTTCCCATATTTATTCTGCGTTTAATTTCCTCCCGAGTATCATTTATATTTTTTACTGTTGCTCCAAAATATTTGAATTTTTCTATCTCTTCAAAGGATAAATTTCCAATTTTTATAAACGCCCTATAGCCTACTCTAATTTGTTCATTTCTAAAAAAATATATATTATTTCTTCAGTGTTCAAACATTAATATAAAAAATAATACTGCTTTACGTATAATTCTCTAGCTATGTCGAATACAGTCAATCAAATGCTCCATTACACAACAGAGACATTAAAGAATAAGTAAGCCAAGTTTCATCACTCTAGCTTTAACCACTGAGAAATAAAATAAATACTTGTCGTTGGGAACGTAGAAATTTTTTTTTTTAAGATAATTAAATTTAAAGATTTGGTTACAGATAATTCGTGCATTAACACAACTTCTACCTATTAAATAAAAGTATACTTATAATTAAGATACCGAGATAAAATTTTAATGCAATCGTACACATTTTTAGCGCAAAAATAAAAAAAAAAATTATAAAATTTTGTCGAAGTTCGACTATTTTCAGTAGCGCATAGGCTTAAGAATTAAGAAAAAAAAATCTGAAAGTTTTACGCTTCAAAGCATAATTCTATAGAGCGCATTGAATTATCTGATTTCAACGTTTTTGAAAATATTATGCTGTCAATTGTTCATATTTGGCACCACGACTCATATAAAAGATAAGAGGAAGTAGAGATGATTTTAAGTAAATAATAATTAAGCTTTTTTTAACAAAAGGCATTTATTTACAAGTACTAGTAAGAGCTATTATGTTTCATGTGCACACTTTCCAGAGAAATGATTCGACACTGAACATTAATTAAATTCGTCCGGTTTTGAACTGTAAAAGCTCTAGAAATAAGGATATTCAGGCAGACGGTATAGGCCTACCAGAACTGACTTTCTGGACGTCAGGAGCGCTGTGTATTTTCGTGAAATTATCGTATTCCATTTCTTGCAACGAAATAGTTCTTCAGAATACGAAATGCAACGAGAAATAAAAATAAATGATGAATAAGAATAATACGAAGAAGTGAGAATTCTATATACAAGTAATATTATAGCAAAATAAGCACTACGATTAACTATGTTAATTTATGGAATTCTGCGAAATGAATATGCTTGTACTAACTTATTATAGTAAGTCCTGTAGATGTTTTTAAAGGCTTTTTTTTGTTGAGGACGTTTTAAATTGAAATAAATAATAAATCTGTAAATCATAATAAATACAGGGTGATCCGTTTGGGTATGGATAAAATAAAAACACCGTAAAACGTTTATTACTGAACTTTATTTGTTGAAACTTTGTGCATACAACACTGAAAGATGGGAGATTCCTCAGAGCTCAACATGACCCCCATTGCGCACCCTGCACAACTCATAACGGTGATGCAATTCAGCCCATGTCCGTTGTAACATAAGAGGGGTGATTTGTTGAAAAGCTTGAGTAATTTTTACTCTCAGATCATCAATGTTCCTGGGTTTCTGTGAGTAGATGTGTTTAACAAAACCCTAAACGATGAAGTCAGGAGGGGTTAGATCTGGGGAATTTGGGGACCAAGCCAAGAGATAGCTACTTCTCGTAATGAGTTTCGCCTGCGACCTCCTGTATGTTTCTTTTTAAACACAGAACCTGTTTCTACAAATGTTCGATACCACAACATTATGGAATCTTATTTAGATACATTACGCACACCATACTAACGTCGAAATTCCCTTTGAATTCTTTTAATACTCTCAAATATTTAGCATACCAAAGAATACATTGTGCCCGCTGTTGATTTGTAGTAGCCATTTTAATCAAATACGATTTTCATTTGTCCTTTCAGATTATGCATTGTTGATTATCATATACGGAAACTCCCATCTTTCAATCATAATATAACTAGCAAGAAATTTTGTGCGAGATCGTGCGTATTTGCTTGGTTTCCGCACAAAACCAATCCGCGGAAAGTCTAAAATTCCACATTCAGTATTCCCAACCTAACACACATACCAATTTCCCTCTTCTTACCGCTTAAGTGACATATGATTTTACTGCTTTAGGCTTTTAACATATCATTTTTAGAGACGTTCAATATAGTAATAATTATAAATTGGAAACTTACCACTGCAATTTCACCTAAATTGCACTGTTAATTATTGTTTTTAAATATTTGCAAAAAATTAAGTAAACTCTACAACTCCACTAAAGTTACTGCATTCGTGATGCAAGTAACATTAAGGAAGCCGTGAAAAAATCTCCTTGACCGGCAAAATTAAACTTGCCGATGTTATTACTGCAATATGTTATATAAATAATATTGTTAAAATATTAAAATGAAAAATAAATCATTACATAACCTTACCGTTTGTTTTAAGTTCGCATTTATAGACTGGGGGGGGGGGGGGAAGACAGACGTATATCACGGCCTGCTGGAGTATAGTAAACACAGAAAACATTTTAAAGCAACAATGTTGAAGATAGATATTTTTGTTTTGCAAATTTGCCGTCATTGGACAGAAACCAAGATGGAGATTTCATTGCAACTAACTAAAAATTCCTCTTTCAGGTAAGTAATAAACGATCTTCGCACAAAATAATGTACAATACACGAGCAGTATGTTTTCTTTCAATTCTCGGAAATTAAAAAAGCTCAACTACGTTTCGCTTTTTCAAACTTTTCCTCGAACATGAAAACTTCAACATGCCGCTCTTGTAACGCATATTACTATTTCCTACTATCATAATGGCTTTATAATAATAAATTAACATTATTCATACCCAAACGGATCAGCCTGTACTTTCTGTGAGCAAATATAAAATAAAGAAGAAATTCAGACGAAAAGTGTTAATGTTATGGTTTATTTAACGACGCTCGCAACTGCAGAGGTTATATCAGCGTCGCCGGATGTGCCGGAATTTTGTCCCGCAGGAGTTCTTTTACATGCCAGTAAATCTACTAACATGAGCCTGTCGCATTTAAGCACACTCAAATGCCATCGACCTGGCCTGGGATCGAACCCGCAACATTGGGCATAGAAGGCTAGCGCTATACCAACTCGCCAACCAGGTCGACTTCGGAAGAAAAAAAAAAGAGAATAATAAAATAGTGAAAATGAAAGCATGAAAAGAAGGAATAAAGAGAGGAAGAAGGGACGATGAAACGAACAAAGAAACATAGACAGGCAGAAAGTATGAATGAAGAAAAGAAAAAAAGGAAGAGTGATCAAGTAAATGACATAAAAATAATCAAGACGGAGAGAAAGAATAATTACACAAAATTATGATTTTGTATTCAGCAGTTTTGGAGATGGTGTGCAAAGTGAGAAATCCTTATATTTATCCAAATTTTTCACTACATTACATTAGGACACCATGAAAGTACAGGGTTGCATTTTGCTAAAAAAGCAATAAGGAATTCTCAATTTTGTATGGTTTTGTAAGAATTTACTAATTTCCTTCAGAAGCATCGTCTTTTGTTTGATCTTCAACAAAACATTTCAAGGACGACAGTAAACCAAATTCTACCTGAAAGCTCTCCAAATTCATGGAAATACGTTTAACGCTTCCCTTCTTACCTCTTTAATCATCCTGGTACGAAGTAAAGTAATTTGTGCATCCTACCTTTCCAATAACGTGCAACAATTAACAAAGCGACCTTGGCTTCGCACCAACCATTAAGAACTGTGTTCGGGATAACAATATGATTCACAGGTGTGGGACTGAGTCCAGGAAGAAGCTAATAAAAGTGAACAGTGAGAATTAATTGCTAAGGATTCCAATTTAAGTCTAAGCAAGGTCGGGTGCAACAGCAAACGAAATACAATTATGAGACAATAATACAACCACGAAATGGAATTTGAAAATGAGATGTTTTGAACCGCAACACGGATCGCAATGATAATTGTGTCTCCCAAAGCTACGGTAGAATCATGCGGTTACTGACGTCTTTCTTTTCTTCACTACATTTAGTAGACTAGTAGCTTAATCTTTCACAGGATAGGGACTGATGGCGGGCTTATGTGAGGGCAGCAATGAACCTGCGGGTTCCTTAAAAATTATATTTGTAAGTAAGCAAACATCAGCTGCTTATTTATGCGGATGACGTGAATATGTTACGAGAAAATCCACAAACGATTTGGGAAAACACGGGAATTTTACTTGAGATAGATTTGGAAGTAAATACCGAAAAGACAAAGTATACGATTATGTCACGTGACCAGAACATAGTGCGAAATGGAAATATAAAAACTGGAAATTCATCCTTTGAAAAGGTGGAGAAATTCAAATATCTTGGAGCAACAGTAACAGATATAAATGACACTCGAGGAGAAATTAAGCGCAGGATAAATATGGCAAATGCCTGTTATTATTCGGTTGAGAAGCTTTTGTCATCTAATCTGTAAAGGTAAAGGTAAAGGTATCCCTGTAACATGCCATGAAGGCACTTGGGGGGCATGGAGGTAGAGCCCCATGCTTTCCATGACCTCGGCACTAGAATGAGGTGGTGTGGTCGGCACCACGCTCTGACCGCCTTTTACCCCCGGGAAAGACCCGGTACTCAATTTTATAGAAGGCTGAGTGAACCTTGGGGCCGTTCTGAAAGTTTGGCAACGAGAAAAAATCCTGTCACCACCTGGGATCGAACCCCGGACCTTCCAGTCTGTAGCCAGCTGCTCTACCAACTGAGCTACCCGGCCGCCGTACTCAAAAAAATCTGAAAGTTAGAATTTATAAAACAGTTATATTACCGGTTCTTCTGTATGGTTGTGAAACTTGGACTCTGACTTTGAGACACGAACAGAGGTTAAGCGTGTTTGAGAATAGAGTGCTTAGGAAAATATTTGGGGCTAAAAGGAATAAAGTTACAGGAGAATGGAGAAAGTTACACAACACAGAACTGCAGGCATTGTATTCTTCACCTGACATAATTAGGAACATTAAATCCAGACGTTAGAGATGGGCAGGGTATGTAGCACGTATGGGTGAATCCAGAAATACATATAGAGCGTTAGTTGGGAGGCCGGAGGGAAAAAGACCTTTGGGGAGGCCAAGACGTAGATGGGAGGATAATATTAAAATGGATTTGAGGAAAGTGGGATATGATGATAGAAACTGGATTAATCTTACACAGGATAGGGACTGATGGCGGGCTTATGTGAGAGCAGCAATGAACCTCCGGGTTCCTTAAACATTATTTGTATGTGGGAAAACACGGGATTTTACTTGAAGCAATTAATGAGATATGTTTGGAAGTAAATACCGAAAAGACAAAGTATATGATTATGTCTCGTGAAAAGGAAATATAAAATTTGGATGTTTATGCTTTGAAGAGGTGGAGAAATTCAAATATCTTGGAGCAACAGTGACAGATATAAATGACACTCGAGAGGAAATTAAGCGCAGAATAAATATGGGAAATGCCTGTTATTATTCGGTTGAGAAGCTTTTGTCATCTAGTCTATAGTAAAAAAAATCTGAAAGTTAGAATTTATAAAACAGTTATATTACCGGTTATTCTGTATGGTTGTGAAACTTGGACTCTGACTTTGAGACAGGAACAGAGGTTAAGGGTGTTTGAGAATAAAGTTCTTAGGAAAATATTTGGGGCTAAGAGGGATGAAGTTACAGGAGAATGGAGAAAGTTACACAACGCAGAACTGCACGCATTTTATTCTTCACCTGACATAATTAAGGACATTATATCCAGACGTTTGAGATGGGCAGGCAGACGGGAGGATAATATTAAAATGGATATGAGGGAGGTGGGATATGATGTTAGGGTCTGGAATAATTTTGCTCAGGATAGGGACGATGGCGGGCAATGAACTTCTGGCTTATCCAAAGGTCATAAATAAGCAATAATAATAATAAAAGGTGAAACGGATGTGACATATACTAAGTCCATAAATCTGTCAAAATTGATACTTGCCATTCAGCAGGATGCTCCTTGCTCAGTGAACTGTAGAATAATAGAAAACTCTGTTCAAATGGAAGACAGAAATGGAAAAGGAAGCTAAGAGGAGCAGCTAAAGAGAGGAAAAAGGGAATAAATAAGAACATTAATAAAAAATAAATACAAATAAATGAGCAGGTGGATAATTAGAGCCTTGCATGGAACCAGTGAAGTGCATTTAATGGCGAGACGGGCAGGCTCAGACATCGCAGCCTTAGTCAAGTGCAAACGCGCGAGTTTTATTCCCACATACCGACACAGTATCGATTGTTTGCCGACACCTCCCACGCTGCAAGCCTAAACTCGCATTTAACATGAGTCCGAAGCAGCATTTCTGCGAACAATTATTGATTTATACTATTTCTCGAATAGATCAATGGACCAAATTTTAAAATCGCCTTCTTATTCACCACCTTACCACCATAATCACAATTTTTTTCTTCGTAAATTCTATTTCCCTGTCAAACATGAAAATAAGGCTATGAGAACCACGATATGGTAGAATAATGTCAGATCCTCAATAATTTATTTACGATATTCATAGATTTAAATGGCTATTTAACGGGAGAGGATGGTGAAATTGCTTTGGTATTTCTTTAATACTTTACATTTTTTTGGTACGACATATTTAAGTACTGTCATCCTCTGAGGAGTTTAGTGCTGAGAGGAATGCGGTTCCGACTAGTCTAGCGCGGTACTGGAGTGGGAGGGGACAGTGACAGCGGCAGCCTGGAAGGAAGTACAATCATACTGAAAACATTCGCTCAATTTACGAGAGCGGTATGCTTATTAGTTTTCTAACGTATTTTTGGCGAGATAGAGATACAACCATTCGTACTTACGTGCTCAGAGAAGGAAAGTATTGTAGAAAATATTATTTATTTATTTATTTATTTATTTATTTATTTATTTATTTATTTATTTATTTATTTATTTATTTATTTATTTATTTATTTATTTATTTATTTATTTGTTTATTTATTTATTTATTTATTTATTTATTTATTTATTCTGGTGAAGTTAAGGCCTTCACACCACTAGAAATACAAGTACAATAAAATAAATAAAAAGAAAAATCATAATAAAACTACAATAACATAAATGAAAAGAGGAATCATACTATAAAATTTAGTGATTAGTAGAACTGAATTTAAATTATATTATTTTAATGTACCGAAGTACATATGATATTTCCATGCAGATATTCTGCGTCATCATACGATGAAAGAGTAATGGAACGGAGAAAAAATCATATGTACTTCGGTACATTAAAATAATATATATAACATGCGTAAATCACTTCGTGATTTAAGACGGCGCTTATTCCGTCGGATCCCGGCCAACTAGTCACTCATAACGAGTGCACCTCAGCACATGTGTGGACTTCGGTCCTAGATTCATAGACATCTATGACGTAGTGCAGAGGGCGGCCACTAGAGGGAACCCAAGAGTTGGAGCTTAATCTGAGACGATTCTGTCCGACGCCGGGATTATATCCGGTGTGGCTTAGTGGATAAAGCATCAGCACGTAGAGCTGAAAACCCGGGTTCAAATCCCGGCAACGGAGAGAATTTTTCTCCGTTCCATTACACTTTCATCGTATGAATTTAATTTGTAAAGTAGTCAATTTAAATATACTGTACTCCTGAACTCACTTGAGAAGTAAAACTACTTGATTTGTATTTTAAGATATCACTAACAAATGATTTTCGCGTGACATTATAGGAATCTGTTTTTCACGATACTAATCACACATATTCTAAAATTCCAATAGAATAAAACCAAAAACTTTTCCACATCATGTTTCCTTAAAAATGACTTGTAACGTAGAAATATTTAATATGAGTAATTCATATTATAATATTAACATAGCTAACATCAGGGAGATGTTTGAGCAAAAATTGCAACAATATATTTAATATATTAATAAAAAAACATATAGGCTAGGTAAACAATATTATATGAAATATTCACACACTACTGCAAACTGAAGACTTCATATTTTTGGACGATTAATACTTCCCACTCCGCTCGGCTCGGCTTGGCTGTAGCAACAAATGAATCTACCTGCAACCCCCCCGCACCGATGGCAAGATTACCTCAGGTCCCAGCGCTAAACTCGTCGGAGGAAGACAGTAAGTGGAACCTTAAATTCACTGCCAAAAGAGTTTGAAAATTAAAAGGGGGCACAATTTTAAGAAAAGAAAACCCTCGCATAGGTTTTTACTAAAATTCATGTAACTGAGTCAGTTTTTAAAATATTCACAAAATTCTTTGTCTCTTTGTTTATCTCAAATATTAGAGAATGTATCGAAAACGAAATCTTAATTAGTTGAGTCAGAAACAACAGATGACTGAGCTGAGACCAAACTAGAATGCCGTGAATGAAAATTATTATGTACTCGTAGATGACCGTTCCCTGGCTGTTGTGAAGTTCAGAAGCTCGTAACTTGAAGAAAATCAAAGTTATGGAGTACAGAATCCTGAAGGGTACACAAATCTCTCTCTTGGTATAAGACTGGGTTGTAATATGCACGTCTCTAGGGAGAGAGTACCGTAAAATTTTATAGGTGGCGTTGCAAGTTTATTTGACAAACGGCAGGTTTACGCCCTTCTGTATGTAGTTCAACGCAGATATTCGGACTATATGCAAAGACAATACCTAAAAAATAATAATAATAAAAGTTTTTGATGTTCCAGAGATTCAAAGTCACAAGGAACATTCTGGAAGATGATCTTCTGACTTTCATTTTCATATTTATTGCTCAAACTTCGATATTATCATAGAGGAAAGTAAGTCTGAATCCAAGAACGAAAGTAACACACAAAGAACAGCGGTTAACACACAGTCTAGTGCACAGTCTACTATATACAGTCGCGAAGCTTGAGGTGTTTTTTTGCACATCTCGTGATAAAGCGCTCCAAGCGGTTAGCAACTAGAAACAATAGACTGTCCATGGTCGACTTTCGACTGTGTCGTATTTCTATCGAGTGCTAGCTCGTTGCGTATTTCACATTGATGCTTGTGAAATGTTCGTTATTTGTTGTAATGAAAATGTTAATGGCTAAAATATAATAATTGGAATAATAATATGGCACAAGGAGGAGACGTTTGTAGTGCTATAAATTGTAGCAACAGTAAGAGAAAGAGGCCAGAGTTATCCTTTGTCCAATTTCCGAAAGATTCAGAAAGGTTCCTGGGTTTCCACAAGAATGCTGTGCAGAAACAAAACTCTTAATTTTGAAGTTCTTTGTGATTGTTAGAATACATTATATCCTTAAATTTCACAATGAAATGTTTCAGTCTAACCGAAAGGACATTAGATACCGGTTAAAGTTCTGTCATAGGCTGCTACATTTCCAGAGAAATAAAGGTTAGGTCTACTTTTTTTTCAGAGGATATATTTTTAATCGTAGCTATTAATTTTGTTATTATTTTTATGTGTTATTTTACTAAAGACGTAGAAAAATTAAGTTTGTCTTAATGAAATGTATTGATCACGTTTTATTTTCAATTCTGGTGGGATTATTATTGCTTAGGCCTATTTTTTTCAAAGGATATGTTTTTAATTATAGCTGTTAATTTTGTTGTTATTTTTATTTGTTGCTTTACTAGAGACGTAGAAAAAGTCTGTTACAATAAAATTTATTGATCACGTTTTATTTCCAATTCTGGTGTGATGTAAAAAAATGTAAAAAAAATGTAAAAAAATTGTACAAAATTGTAAAAATTGTAGAAAATTACTAAATTGTAAAACTATAAAAATTTGTAAAAATTGTAATTGTAATATTGTAAAATGTTGACATGTTCCACATCTTAAAGCTTCATTGCTCATGTAAGATCTATGGAATAAAATAAATGAATGAATGAATGAATTATTATTGCTTAACCTCATCCCACTTTGTTAACTACGTAAGCCTACACTACAAGTACCGGTACACGTAAGTTACTCCATTAATTCATATTTCCATTATTATTATTGTTATAAAGGGAAATGCAAATTAATATTTATTGGTTTCATAGTTAATTATCGCTATAATCTTGAATGAGTGAAGCTTTTATAGTAAATTTCAGTTCGTTTTGCACAAACAAATTATATTACTTATTTCTTGCAGGTATCTTCGAGTTTATGGTGGAATTTAATATCTTCATTAAAATAATAAATTAATTTTATGCATTTAACATTTCAATAATGGAAGGAAGGTGTTAATTTTTCCAAAAGAACACGACAACGAAAGTGTAACATATTTTGTCGTCTGCTAGGAGAGAGATCTGCGATGATGAGGCGATAGTAGCGATCCTAGTGGTGGGCAACTACCCATGTTTGCATTTTTACTACATATTGAGCTTCGCGACTGTATATAGTAGACTGTGGTCTAGTGCTTACATGCTCTCAATTGAAGATCTCGATGCAAAAACCGGTGAGGTCCGGAAATGAAAATTTTACAGGGGATAAAAAAAACTTACCACAAAAATTGAATGTGCATTAATTTCAAACTGATTTTTACACGATAATTTAGGAAATTACTAGGTTTTTTATGTGGTTATCAATATTTCTGTTGGTTCTCTTTCGTACATAATTTTTTTTTAAATGGTGGACTTGGAAGTTTTTGTCAACAGTAATCTCACTAGAGGTTTCGATTTATCTAGATAAAATCAAAACTCGAGTGGGATTTAATTGACTATTACACGATTAGAAGAAAGTATATAAAGATTAGAAATAACAAAATACTCCAATACAATAAAATATTAGTTGACTTACGAAAATACAACTGTCTTCAAATGTATTATTGTACCATCTCAACATTACAAATATTACGCTAGATGCATGCTAGATGGCAGTAGTGAGCAATGCCTTCTCGTCGAGAAGTTCTCGATCTATTATACACGACGGCAATGTTACTAGTCAAGAAGACTTTGTTGATTCAGTTTCATTTTTATTAAAATGCAACATTCCACTTCAATTATCCGAATCCCAGTAATCAACGTCACTTGACAGATGATTTTCAATAAATCTTAATATTAAACAATCTCTGATATGTGACTATCCATAATATCATATAGCAGAAGCTATAACATAACCTAACTAATATACACAAGTGTTAGAAAAGTTTTAATTAACGACGATGACATAAAAAATAAACATGAATAATTTTAAAAGGAATAATTATTGAATGTACAATTTTCAAATTTGAATGTGGTTGGTGGTTCAATTGATGTTATATTGGACGTGTGCGTAATAGAAGTGGAACTCTTGATTTAGGCCTACATGGTGTATTCAACTTATTCAGAATTTTAGAATGAATAATTTTAAAAGGAATAATTATTGAATGTACAATTTTCAAATTTGAATGTGGTTGGTGGTTCAATTGATGTTATATTGGACGTGTGCGTGATAGAAGTGGAATTCGTTGATTTAGGCCTACATGGTGTATTCAACTTATTCAGGATTTCCGAATGGTGCTCTTCATTTATTTGTAAATAGGATTTCAGAAGATGCATAGGTATGATCAGTGATTTTTATTAATTCTTGTTCTTGAATGCCAATGCGAATTATATTTGAAACTGCTGTGCATCGACTGGAGTAGTTTGTAATTATATATATATATATATATATATATATATATATATATATATATATATTGACGTCCAGATCAGCGCAGTTTCAAATGTTGGCAAACAAAGAAACAAATGCTAGGGACGCGATAAAATTAAACAAATGCTAGGGACGCGATAAAATTAAACAAATGCTAGGGACGCGATAAAATTGTGCGATAAGCAGCCATGATTGGTTGAAATACGTCCTTTCGTACCGTTTTATTGGTCAAAAGTAGTATGACGTAGTAAGAGTGTAATAGTCACGAAAATACAACGGATTTCTTTGTCATGAATAAAGTTCATTTATTTCTTGTTTTTAAACAATCTACAAAACTTACTTCAGTTTCAGGTGAGAGCCCGTTGAGTGATTAATCAAAGAATATATACCGGGTGTTTCAGACCACCCTCATCAGCCCTTTTTCTCGAAAACTATATGATACTGGTTGTTCATAAAAAATTTGACAATCGAAACTTATGTAAAGAATCGATTGGTGACAGTACCATTTCCCGTAACAAACCGGAAGTAGGGGTACTTGTGGTCAACTTAGAAATTTCAAATGAGAACATAGGTCATTGAAGGTGCCATTGGAAACTACTTTTAAAAAGAAACAACTTTTACTGAAATGTTTTTTTTCTAACTTTTAATGTTTCCTGACAAAGCAACAAAAATGTTATTTTCTGAGAAATGTTGTTTATGTACGTACACTCTTCGTAGTAAGTGTTCAAAATGTCCGCCACCCTGTGCTAAACAATGTTCTGATCTCCTAACATCCGTTGAGTGACTTGGTGGCCGGGATTCCACAGTAATATGCACTATTGCTCGAAGAATTTACGTAAAGATTATTATTTTTTTGTTCCTACAGAATATATCTGTTATGGTAACAATTAATATTAGAGGAGAAAAATTCTCTCCGGGGATCCCGGCCACCAATCACTCAATTGAGTGCGCTCCTTGTATAATGGCAGTTGACTTAATATAAAGTGTCAACATACATGCCCAACTTGGGAGTCAGGCCACAAAGGGAAAAAACACTAGAGGAGAGGGGTTCGACCCGGTACTGTGGATTGTACTTCGGCGTAGCTGAATGGTGAGAACGTTTGGTACGTAGAATTAAGGATCCGGGTTTGATCCCCGCCGCCGGAGCGAATTTTTCTCCTCTAATAGGCCTATTAATTGTTACCATAACAGACATATTGTGTAGGAACAAAAAAATAATAATCTTTACGTAGATTCTTCGAGCAACAGTGCATATTACTGTACAGATTACATGCATATTACTGTGGAATCCCAGCCACCAAGTCACTCAACTGAGTGCGCTCTTTGTATAATGGCAGTTGTCTTAATATAGCCTAAAGTGGTCCCACACCTGTGGAGTAACGGTCAGCGCGTTTGACCGCGAAACCAAGTGGCCCGGGTTCCAATCCCGGTCGGGGCAAGTTATCTGGTTGAACTTAGAAAGCATGATGGAAATTTTAAGATTGTCAATTAATATAGATAAACACAATATAATATTTGTTACTCAGTCAAATGACAAATCAATGTAGAATAATGACTTATATTATATGGTCATTAAGTTTTATATACAAGAGTTCCACAGAATATTATGAAGTTTAATTACAACACTACATGGTTTTTAACATATTGTTTTATAGTGATCTATACAGTTGCCACGTTCAAACGACGTGAGTACTTTTACTTATCCAACCCAATTCCGATTACACTTTTAAATTTGATAATTTCCAATTTCTATTTCGTATTTATTTACATATTTCAGACATAATTCATCACTCATTGGACTATGCTGAACAAGAGTTCCACAGAATATTATGAAGTTTAATTACAACACTACGTGGTTTTAACATTATTTTAATTTATGACTTGTAATATTACATTTAATTATGGAGATGTTTTGTACACCATTAATCTTAAACGGTTTATCTACCACCAATGTAATGGCTACATAGTTTGATATTGAGATATTGTATAATGGGCGAAAAACTTTGCAATTTGTAGCTCATGTATATAAAACTTAATGACCATATAATATAAGTCATTATTTTACATTGAATTGTCATTTGACTGAGTAACAAATATATTGTGTTTATCTGTCTGGTTGAAGTTTTTTCCGGGGTTTTCCTTCAACCCAATACGAGCAAATGCTGGGTAACTTCAGTGTTGGACCCCGGACTTATTTCACCGGCATTATCACCTTCATATCATTCAGACGCTAAATAACCTAGATGTTGATACAGCGTCGTAAAATAACCCAAAATAAAAAAAAATAGCCTAAAGTGTCAACATACATGCCTAACTAGGGAGACAGGTCACAAAGGGGGAAAAAAACAATAGAGGAGAGGGATTCGAACCGGTACTGTAGATTGGACTTCGGCGTAGCTCAATGATGAGAGCGCTTGGTATGATCTCCGGCGCCGGAGCGAATTTTTCTCCTCTAATATTAATTAAAACTAATTTTATTACCTGAACTAGTCCTTCTCTTGTGAACCAGATCGGTTCTCCTATGATCATGCGCACTGTCTCCTTTCTGGGACTTATAATGTATCTGCGCGATAAAACTTTTTCCAAGACTGTACATATCAGACAGAGCCAGAGTGACCAAGTGAGCGGTTTTGTAGCTAAATCTGGTGTTTTCAGAACTATAATCAGCTACAGAATTTTACCGTCAGCGGCTAGATATTTATTTGGCGTTTTTTTTTATGATTCCGGTAGATTTTTTTTAACTTCATTGGGTTATTTTACGACGCTGTATCAACATCTCAGGTTATTTAGCGTCTGAATGAATTGAAGGTGATAATGCCGGTGAAATGAGTCCGAGGTCCAGCACCGAAAGTTACCCAGCATTTGCTCGGATTGGGTTGAGGGAAAACCCCGGAAAAAACCTCAACCAGGTGACTTGCCCCGACCGGGATTCGAACCCGGGCCACCTGGTTTCGCGGCCAGACGCGCTGACCGTTACTCCACAGGTGTGGACGGTTCCGGTAGAGGTAGACGATATTTTAAGTTCTTCTTTTTCTGTAAAGATGTTAGTCTAGAATTGTTTTTGTATGTACTTGCGGACAACAATGTTAGTTAATCATAAACCAGAGTGTTGTATGGTATTATCATACTTTTTTATTGTAATAGTATAAAATATCAACGCTTCATGTTAACTCGATTTGGTGCAACCACGTCCATTTCCTGCCTTATCCATTGTTGCTGTACTTACTTACTTACTGGCTTTTAAGGAACCCGGAGGTTCATTGCCGCTCTAACATAAGCCCGCCATTGGTCCCTATCCTGAGCAAGATTAATCCATTCTCTATCATCATATCCCACCTCCCTCAAATCCATTTTAATATTATCTTCCCATCTACGTCTCGGCCTCCCCAAAGGTCTTTTTCCCTGCGGCCTCCCAACTAACACTCTATATGCATTTCTGCATTGGCCCATACGTGCTACATGCCCTGCCCATCTCAAACGCCTGGATTTAATGTTCCTAATTATGTCAGGTGAAGAATACAATGCATGCAGTTCTGTGTTGTGTAACTTTCTCCATTCTCCTGTAACTTCATCCCTCTTAGCCCCAAATATTTTCCTAAAAACCTTATTCTCAAACACTCTTAATCTCTGTTCCTCTCTGAAAGTGAGAGTCCAAGTTTTACAGCCATGCAGAGCAACCGGTAATATAACTGTTTTATAAATTCTAACTTTCAGATTTTTTGACAGCAGACTAGATGACAAAAGCTTCTCGACCGAATAAAAACACGCATTTTCCATATTTATTACAAAGTGATACACACTTTCCATAATTTCGTCTATATTTATATAAAACCCTCCAGTTCCTAAAACTGTATATTTTGTATTTCAAATTTGGAAGTGATGTGTTAAGCAAAATCTGGAGTTTTTAACTATAGTTTAGCGATTTTTTAAGCTTGTGCAGCGGTAAATGGAATTCTGAGTTGGCAACACTGACCAGAACCTCAATCACACGTAAGAGAGTCTGGCGGACACAGCTGGAAACACAACTGCAAAATGAAATGCAGCAAACCTCCAAATGTTAGAGGGTTTAATGGATCTAAAAGAGAACTATTGTTGTTATAACTTATATTTGATGTCGCTAAGATGCAAGGCAAATCTCAGGCTTTTAAAACTGTTATCCTAGGAATGATTAACCAAGGTACTAGTTAGAGGACAGCCTGAGGGAAAAGAGGATTTCAGGATCGAATTTCTCCTAGACTGTGCAAGGCATTATTAGATCAAACAAGAAACGAACTCGAGCCCCGAGGGTAGAAGCAGAGAAAGTGGGTGAGTGGGTGGATAATTCCAAGCGAACACAAAGTTGTCGGATTGCGATTCATACAGGAATTGTAATTGTTACCTGGAGGTCTCCGCCCCGCTGGGGCACATGCGCGGTGCCAGAGGTGGTGGGTGTTGGAGGCAGTATTTGTGTAGAAATTAAGTTTGGTGCACAGTGCGTGGGACGTCAGCCACCCCTTCGAACTTCCTGTTCTCCACCCCCGTATCATATATACCTCTCAATAAAAGCCGCCCCTTGTTGGGGAAAAGCGTGGGAGAAACCAAGCGGCATCACCCACGCACTCTGGTGCTCGCTCCGGGAAACACAACAACGAAACAAGACTATCACTCATGTGGTCAATTGGTTCTGCATTCGATCGAAAGCGCAGGACGTTGATTCCACTCTTGTACACAGGCGAGTTCAAATCAACATTGTCGACTGAGTTATAATTTAAATCGATTACTGCAAGTCCGAGAGATAAATCGTTAGGAATATTCTTCCTCCTTGGTACTGCTGTACAGTCTCTTAGGAGTCAAGGTCTCTGAATATTTTAATATGTTCACTAAAAACTGAAACAACTTTCATTCATAACAAAATCTTACATAGGTATACCTAAAATATATTCCAATTGATAGCTCTTCATGAACAGATATAATTTTCGAGATAGTCTTTGATGACTCGTTCTATTCCGCTATTATAGCTGTACAATTTAAGTTTCTTTTTCTCATTTTAACTCTTTCAATTTTCTCCTATTTTTAGTCAACTGCAAAGACACGTTGAATCTCGTTAAGTGACCCCAATAAGGCTTCACTCATGCTACTGTACAGTCTCTTGGGAGTCAAGGTCTCTGAATATTTTAATATGTTCACTAAAAACTGAAACAACTTTCATTCATAACAAAATGTTACATAGATAGACCTAAAAGTCCACACCTGTGGAGTAACGGTCAGCGCGTCTGACTGCGAAACCAGGTGGCCCGGGTTCGAATCCCGGTCAGGGCAAGTTACCTGGTTGAGGTTTTTTCCGGGGTTTTCCCTCAACCCAATAGGAGCAAATGCTGGGCAACTTTCGGTGCTGGACCCCGGACTCATTTCACCGGCATTATCACCTTCATATCATTCAGACGCTAAATAATCTAGACGTTGATACAGCGTCGTAAAATAACCCAATAAAATAAAAATAAATAGACCTAAAATCTATTCCAATTGACAGCTCTTCATGAAGATATAATTTTCGAGATAGTCTTTGATGACTCGTTCTATTCCGCTATTATAGCTGTACAATTTAAGTTTCTTTTACTCCTATTAACTCTTTCAATTTTCTCCTGTCTTTAGTCAACTGCAAAGACACGTTGAATCTCGTAAGTGACCCCAATAAGGCTTCACTCATGCTACTGTACAGTCTCTTGGGAGTCAAGGTCTCTGAATATTTTAATATGTTCACTAAAAACTGAAACAACTTTCATTCATAATAAAATGTTACCTCACTAAAATCTGTTCCAATTGATAGCTCTTCATGAACAGATATAATTTTCGAAATGGTCTTTGATGACTCGTTCTATTCCGCTATTATAGCTGTACAATTTAAGTTTCTTTTACTCCTATTAACTCTTTCAATTTTCTCCTGTCTTTAGTCAATTGACGAAGACACATTGAATCTCATAAGTGACGCCAATAAGGCATCACTCATGCTACTGTACAGTCTCTTGGGAGTCAAGGTCTCTGAATATTTTAATATGTTCACTAAAAACTGAAACAACTTTCATTCATAACAAAATCTTACATAGGTAGACCTAAAATATATTCCAATTGACAGCTCTTCATGAACAGATATAATTTTCGAGATGGTCTTTGAGGACTCGTTCTATTCCGCTATTATAGCTGTACAATTTAAGTTTCTTTTACTCCTTTTAACTCTTTCAATTTTCTCCTGTTTTTAGTTAACTCTCCGAAGACACGTTGAACCTCATAAGTAGGGACCGGATTTTTATGTAATATCAAGGTGTGAAATATGTACATATTTATGTAAGAAAAATAAGCTGAATATGTACCAAAATATTTAAAATCATGAAAATATTTAATACCAATATCTGGCAGGTATAGGATAGGTAAGACTCTCCAGTTGTGATTTCATAGAGCACCCGACTTTTTTTTACCGCACACTTGACACGTTACTATTTTTCCATCTGTAGTGAAAGCTCCGTCCATCGCAATCCATGATTTTATTTTTGTCGTTAGGGTTGAAGATACAGGGGGCATTTTAGTTAGTTAAAAGCAGTAGATAAACTCATTTGCACTTTATACTGTAAGTACTAAATCTAGAGAACTGAGTGAAATGAATGACACAACAGTACTGCAAGCACTGTTTCGCTTTACTGGATTAGGAGAAAATAAGAGGAGATGTGGGACACATGCATTTTAGCTGCTCCCTGTAAGAAAGAAAGTACCTACTAAAATTTCAAACCATAGGCATTTACAAACTGTTGTTTGAAAAGTGGCATTCCTGCCTCATTCAGAAGGGTAAGATTATTCCAGCCGAGAACATACTTAATAATTGCTCGGAAAATCCCATTTCCGTATAGGTCTACTAAATTTAAAATAAAGAGGTCAAGCAATAACCCGAAAAGCTATTTACTTCAATCTTTCAACATCTTTCCAGTTTGTTCCTTTACTTAAGCTTCTTTTCAAAAGTCGGCTACTTTATTGCGGCTCATGCCAGACTTGACATGGGTTTTCCCTGGAAGGATTAGGAAGAGGGTGGGTAAGGTTGCAAATTGCATGGGAACGGCTTATTAAGACGTGTGCAGAACAATTGCAGTTCGAGACAAATCATGTCGTCCTCGTCCCATTCCACCGCATGAAGACAACGCTACTTTAAGAGTGATTTTTACAATGCAAGGTAGTTGTTCACTCATATTTACAGTGGGTGGTATGGGTTCAGTGTCTCTATTACTTCCTGGTACTGAGAATCTTATGTTTCGTCCCGAAATATATCCTTTCTTGCGTAGGCCTAGGTAAAAAGGCTTTTTAAATCTGTGTATTTCAAATTGTAAACTTCCCCAGCAGAACATTTTTTTTTCCTCTTAGAGTAGTAAAAATGAATAAAACCCCTAAATATGTAGATTTGTGTAATACCAAGCCATAATATGTAATGTGGGGCAAATATGTAAAAATATGTTGTATCAAATTTTAATATATTAATGGTAATTACAAGATTCGCAAAGATTTGTTATTTATATACGGTTAGGTTGAAAGAAATATAATATGTAATTACATTAAAAATCCGGTCCCTAGTCATAAGTGACGCCAATAAGGCATCACTCATGCTATTGTACAGTCTCTTGGGAGTCAAGGTCTCTGAATATTCTAATATGTTCATTAAAAACTGAAACAACTTTCATCCATAACAAAATCTTACATAGGTTGGCCTAAAATCTATTCCACATGGCAATTCTTCATGAATAAATATAATTTTCGACATGGTCTTTGATGATTCGTTCTATTACGCTATTAAAGCTGTGCAATTTGTTACTTTTATTGCGCTTATGTCTTTCAATTTTCTCCTGTTTTTAATTAACTGTCCGAAGACACTTGAATCTCATAAGTGACGCCAATAAGGGATCACTTATGAGGCAACTAAGTCAGGAGATAGTGGGGTAAGGTGGTAGTTCCTTTCCCCCTCTATTTCATACATCGCTGACTAGTAATATATTTCACTAATCATACTAAGATGTATACCAACAATTGAAGGGTTTTTTTTTTTTTTGGCAAACAACCATAGTCCAAAAACATAAATTTTCAGAAGCAACAAAAAAACTATCTGGAATGGGTGTTGCTGACACTTCAAGTAAGAAATTCATCATGCCATTTTGTTGTGGCTGAAGTATGATTCTTCTTTAATCTTCTTTTTCTTTGTTATATTCTGTTTTTTTTTACTTCCGTTGCTTACTTTTCTTTTATGGGGTTACTTCTGCACCTAAAGATCACTCCATAACTAATCATTTTTAATCATCCCTGCGAAATTGTATTGTATTGTATTTATTAACATTCCATGGTATTCATACATTGCTTACAGCTAGAATATGGAACAAGTCAAAAAAACGTAATACTATTATAAAATCTTAATTTATAGTCACAGTCTAGATAAAATATATACAGACGAGATTTACAATAAAGTCTACTAGTACAACACAAAGTTTTAGTATCATTTTCATGAAGTGTTATTGAATGTCATGAATTCACCTACAGAATAGAAGGCGTGAGAAATTAGGTACTTCTTTAATTTGGCCCTAAATAATTTTATGTTTTGAGTTTCATTTTTTATATCGATAGGGAGGCTATTAAAAATTTTACTGCCATATAACGCACTCCTTTTTGATAGCACGATAGACTTGCCGATGGAGTATGAAAGTCATTTTTTGACGTGTATTTATGCTATGAACTGTTCAATTAGTTACAAAGTTTTCAAATGAAAAGATATACTGACAAGCCATGGGCATTATTTGTAGTTTTTTTGAAAATAGTCCTACACGATTCCCTAGATTTGGCACCTACTATTATTCTAATTACTCTTTTTTTGTAATAGAAATATAGGCCTACTGTTACTATCTGTGGAATTTCCCCAGAATATTATTCCAAAACTCATTACTGAGTGGAAGTATGCAAAGTAGCCTATATTGTTTTTAACGTATTGATATTTACTATCTTTTGCATAGATCTAATAGCAAAACAAGCTGAATTTAGTTTGGGGGTAATTTCTTTAATATGATTTTTTTAAATTTAACACATTATCGATTTTTAAGCCAAGAAATTTGGTTGTTGTTGTTTCTAAGAGGGATCTATTGTTAATTATTGCGCTAGAAACTTGCGAGGTTGAATTCGGACAGGATTTAAATTCATTTAATTTCGTAACCAGTCGTAAGTCTGGTAAAGTTGAAAGGGAAATGTTATGTCATTAGGCGGTTATCAAACTTGGCGTATCTAACACTATCTGGAACTGGAAATCGTGGCGCACCTAGTACTATGTTGAAGGTTAAGCCTAATTGAGGTGACCGTGGCGCATATCGGTGTCTCCCATTATAAATGGAATATAAAATATTACTTACTTACAAATGGCTTTTAAGGAACCCGAAGGTTCATTGCCGCCCTCACATAAGCCCGCCAGCGGTCCCTATCCTGTCCAAGATTAATCCAGTCTCTATCATCATACCCCACCTCCCTCAAATCCATTTTAATATTATCTTCCCATCTACGTCTCGACCTCCCTAAAGGTCTTTTTCCCTCCGGTCTCCCAACTAACACTCTATATGCATTTCTGGATTCGCCCATACGTGCTACATGCCCTGCCCACCTCAAACGTCTGGATTTTATGTTCCTAATTATGTCGAGTGAAGAATACAATACGTGCAGTTCTGTGTTGTGTAACTTTCTCCATTCTCCTGTAACTTCATCCCGCTTAGCCCCAAATATTTTCCTAAGCACCTTATTCTCAAACACCCTTAACCTATGTTCTCTCTCAGAGTGAGAGTCCAAGTTTCACAACCATACAGAAGAGCCGGTAATATAGCTGTTTTATAAATTCTAACTTTCAGATTTTTGGACAGCAGACTGGATGATAAAAGCTTCTCAACCGAACAATAACACGCATGTCCCATATTTATTCTGCGTTTAATTTCCTCCCGAGTGTCATTTATATTTGTTACTGTTGCTCCAAGATATTTGAATTTTTCCACCTCTTCGAAGGATAAATCTCCAATTTTTATATTTCCATTTCGTACAATATTCTGGTCACGAGACATAATCATATACTTTGTCTTTTCAGGTTTTACTTCCAAACCGATCGCTTTACTTGCTTCAAGTAAAATTTCCGTGTTTTCCCTAATCGTTTGTGTATTTTCTCCTTACATATTCACGTCATCCGCATAGATAAGCAGCTGCCTGTTATCCTGAACTTTCCTAATGGCATATTCTAGAGCGAAGTTAAAAAGTAAAGGTGATAGTGCATCTCCCTGCTTTAGCCCGCAGTGAATTGGAAAGGCATCAGATAGAAACTGACCTATACGGAATATAAAACATTATGGTGGCGAAATAGTTCAATTGGTAGAACAAGTGGCTACTGATTGGAAGGTTCCGCGTTCCATTCCGGGTGGCGGCGGCAATTTTCCATTCCCAAAATATCAGAACGGCCCCAGCCTCCTGTCAAATTTAGTACCAGGTCTTCCCGGGGATAAATGTAGGTCGGAGAGTGGTGTCGACTACCCCCCCCCCACTATTCTATTGCCAAAGTTATTGAAGAAGCATACAATTTTACCTCCGTGCACCCTATGCGTCTTCATACCATGAAAAAGAATACTTTTATCTTTATCTTTACAAAACATCATACATTGGACTTCAAAATCCATGCCTACCTGCAAAAAACATCTACAGATCACAACACATTTTCTTCTTCTTGTTCTTCTTCTTTTTCATTCTTCGGTGATACCGAAATATATCCATTCTCAAGCAGTAAATGTTCAGAAATATGTTACTGAACGCCTTGAAACAGTATACTATGACTTCACCCAAAATAATGTCAAGTCACAATATCAAAATTTGTGATTTCAATTAACAGTAAAAAAAATAATATGTAGCCTCTATACGCGGTCGGCATCTCTCAGAATTTAAAAATGAAACAATTCTTTATGAAAAGTGAAGCACACAAAACCTAATTCATTGTTTACAAATTACTTTTCAAATGGAGGAAATGTTACAAATGTACTCCGTATTCTAGTGGAAGCCTTCCAAATTACTACGCACTGATACCCTCTTTCGCGGGAGTGTGTTAGTTTGCTGTTAGAAGCTGAAGTGTTGAAACGTTTATCATTATTGCGTTTTTGAGGAAAGTGAAAATTTTGGCGGTAAGTTCTTTTCTTGAATATACAATGTTATTCCTCAATCTTAAAAATATTACTGATATATATCCTTTAAGATAAATAATATGCCTTTATAGCAATGTATGTTTAATTGATTTCGTTTTTAAATTATGATATGTTTTGAGGTTATGACTTACAACATCAGGATGGCACAAATATGAAATACTAGTATTATTAGTATTCCATCTTTATACCCTGGTTTTCTGTTCCGTTACCAGTGTTGGCACTTGTAGGAGGAGGAAAACCTCACCTTCTAATAAACTTAGAAAACTTTGGAATGAAAAGGCAATGCAAGAAGCCATAAAATAAGTTCTAAAAAAGACGTGAGAGACGATTCATCTGGATTCAGTATTACGGTTAGGAAAACACCTTCTAATGAAGATGCTGAATGCTTGTTCTGTGCTTTTCTTAGTAGAGAACATTTTACTTTGCAATTTTGTTAATCTTGTAACTTGTTATCAATATCCCGTATTTATACCTACGTTTTTATGAAGGAAATATGTTAGATTTTGAGGAAATTATTTTTTTCAAACATTTTATAACATCCTACGAACTTCTAAGTCCGCTGTACCGTTCACAGGGACATTCAGAAATATACAGGACGATACTTTACGTCCAATATTCAAAATATGTAGGTAGGGTCCAAAACGAAAAAAACAAATGGTATTCCATATTTGTAACATTTCCTCTACTGATTAACACTTTTATTTAATTTCAAGTATTTTTAATAATATTATGGTGAACACAGCATGATTAATTCCAAATCATTGGCACCAGTTGAATCAGGCATTACACTTGTTGATTTTTAACAATGTAGAACATTGAGAGACGTAGGTGGGAGGATAATATTAAAATGGATTTGAGGGAGATGCGATGTGATGGTAGGGACTGGATTAATCTTGCTCTGGATAGGGACCGATGGTGGGCTTATGCGAGGGCGACAATGAACCTCCGGGTTCCTTAAAATCCATTTGTAAGTAAGTAAGTAAGTATGTAAGTAATTAAGTAAGTAAGTCACAACTACTTGAATTATAACAGAGTACATTAACAGAACAATTTGTAGCTAGAGATACAACTGCTTGATTCATAGGAGAGTACGATATCAGATGAATTTGTAGCTAGATGCATAACTGCTACGAAGCTGAGTATAAAGGCATAGCTGAGTATAAAGGCATAGGGTCCCGGGTTCGATACCCGGCTCCGGAACAATTTTTCCCTCGAAATTATTCAAATCAACTTTACAGGGAGTTATACCTGAAATCTTGATTTGCAAAGGCATAGCTGTTTGATTCGTAGTAGAGTACGACATTAGATGACTTGTATATAGAGATACAACTACTTGAGTCGCAACAGAGTATACAATAATATCAGATGAATTTGTTACTATAGTCACAACTACTTGAATTATAACAGCTAGAGATACAACTGCTTGATTCGTAGCAGAGTACGATATCAGATGAATTTGTAACTACAAGCATAACTGCTAGGAAGCTGAGTACGATATCAGACGGATTTTTTTTTAGATAAAGGCATAACTGTTTGATTCGTAGTAGAGTACGACATCAGATGACTTGTATACAGAGATACAACTACTTGAGTCACAACAGAGTATAATATCAGATGAATTTGTAACTATAGGTACAACTGCTTGAATCGTAGATGAGTACGATATCAGATGGATTTGTAGATATAGGCATAACTGTTTGATTCGTAGTAGAGTACGACATGACATGAATTTGCAACTAGAAACACAACTACTAGAATCACAACAGAGTATAATATCAGATGAATTTGTAATCAAAAATAGAATATATGGGAATCAAAATCTTTGTGATAATAAACCTCTTATTATGCACACAATAATTGTTTGGATTAATAATATAAGTCCTATTGCCAATGGATGATAGGCACAACTGCTTGAATCATAGAGGAGTACGATATCAGATGGATTTGTAGATAGAGGCACAACTGTTTGATTCGTACTAGAGTACGACATCGCATGAATTTTCAACTAGAGTCACAACTACTTGATTCACAACAGAGTATAATGTCAGATGAATTTGTAGTTATAGGCACAACTGCTTGAATCATAGAGGAGTACGATATCAGATGGATTTGTAGATAGAGGCACAACTGTTTGATTCGTACTAGAGTACGACATCGCATGAATTTTCAACTAGAGTCACAACTACTTGATTCACAACAGAGTATAATGTCAGATGAATTTGTAGTTATAGGCACAACTGCTTGAATCATAGAGGAATACGATATCAGATGATTTGTAGATAGAGACAACTGTTTGATTAGTAGTAGAGTAAGACATCAGATGGATTTGCAACTAGAGACACATCTACTTGAATCACAACAGAGTATAATGTCAGATGAATTTGTAGTTATAGGCACAACTACTTGAATCATAGAGGAGTACGATATCAGATGGATTTGTAGATAAAGGCACAACTGCTTGTTTCGTAGTACAGTACGACATCACATGAATTTGCAACTAGAGACACAACGACTTGAATCTCAAAGAAATTATAAATATAAAATATACCAACCAATAGAGGTAAAGATGCTAGTAAAGTATAAAACAACAGATAGATATACAGTCTTACTAGTAAACCGTGCATAGTTTTTATACGAGTCTTATGCAGAGTTGAGACAGAAAACGTTACTAATAAACCGTGAATAAGCTATGGACGTATAAACAGACTGTAACTATACAATGGGAATTGCTTTGCACTAGTTATATACACGAAACCCCTTGTTTAAGCGTTGTATATAGGGGAAAAATGGCCGCCCCTCTAACAGCTGTTCGTATCGACTGTCATTTTATGATGATGGTTAACTTGTAACCACAGAAGAACAAACCAAAGATCATAGAATTATTAGAATAATATTGCTGTAGCTTGTACTCTTTGACCAAAATGTAGTGTGGTAATCGATTAGAGCCAGTTGTACTACCGATATTTAACACGCCACACTAGAGCGCTCTACCGGATGCAGTAGAGAACCTCAGATATTCTATTACCTTTCGTAATGAAGTAATGGCGAAACTATATTGTAGCTGTGTAACAGTTATACTGTTATACACGACGTATGTAGTGATTATTAGTAAGGAATTTACACACTTTACTTATAAACGAGCTACTCATTGTATAAGTATAAGACAGTTAAACGTCTGTATATAGGGTTTTTATTAGTAAGACCGATAGAGTATAGTTCAAATGAATTTGTGACTATAGGTACAACTGCTTGAATCATAGACGAATACGTTATCAGATGGATTTGTAGATAGAGGCACAACTGTTTGATTCGTAGTACAGTAAGACATCAGATGAATTTTCAACTAGAGACACAACTACTTGAATCACAACAGAGTATAATATCAGATGGATTTGTAGATAGAGGCATAACTGTTTGATTCGTAGTACAGTACAACATCAGATGAATTTGCAACTAGAGACACAACTATTTGAATCACAGCAGAGTATAATATCAGATTGATTTGTAGATAGAGGCACAACTGTTTGATTCGTAGTACAGTATAACATCAGATGAATTTTCAACTAGAGACACAACTACTTGAATCACAACAGAGTATAATATCAGATTGATTTGTAGATAGAGGCACAACTGTTTGATTCGTAGTACAGTAAGACATCAGATGAATTTTCAACTAGAGACACAACTACTTGAATCACAACAGAGTATAATATCAGATTGATTTGTAGATAGAGGCACAACTGTTTGATTCGTAGTACAGTAAGACATCAGATGAATTTTCAACTAGAGACACAACTACTTGAATCACAACAGAGTATAATATCAGATGGATTTGTAGATAGAGGCACAACTGTTTGATTCGTAGTAGAGTACGACATCAGATGAATTTTCAACTAGAGACACAACTACTTGAATCACAACAGAGTATAATATCAGATTGATTTGTAGATAGAGGCACAACTGTTTGATTCGTAGTACAGTACAACATCAGATGAATTTGCAACTAGAGACACAACTACTTGAATCACAACAGAGTATAATATCAGATGGATTTGTATATAGAGGCATAACTGTTTGATTCGTAGTACAGTACAACATCAGATGAATTTGCAACTAGAGACACAACTACTTGAATCACAACAGAGTATAATATCAGATGGATTTGTAGATAGAGGCATAACTGTTTGATTCGTAGTAGAGTACAACATCAGATGAATTTGCAACTAGAGACACAACTACTTGAATCACAACAGAGTATAATATCAGATGGATTTGTAGATAGAGGCACAACTGTTTGATTCGTAGTACAGTAAGACATCAGATGAATTTTCAACTAGAGACACAACTACTTGAATCACAACAGAGTATAATATCAGATTGATTTGTAGATAGAGGCACAACTGTTTGATTCGTAGTACAGTAAGACATCAGATGAATTTTCAACTAGAGACACAACTACTTGAATCACAACAGAGTATAATATCAGATGGATTTGTAGATAGAGGCACAACTGTTTGATTCGTAGTAGAGTACGACATCAGATGAATTTTCAACTAGAGACACAACTACTTGAATCACAACAGAGTATAATATCAGATTGATTTGTAGATAGAGGCACAACTGTTTGATTCGTAGTACAGTACAACATCAGATGAATTTGCAACTAGAGACACAACTACTTGAATCACAACAGAGTATAATATCAGATGGATTTGTAGATAGAGGCATAACTGTTTGATTCGTAGTACAGTACGACATCAGATGAATTTGCAACTAGAGACACAACTACTTGAATCACAACAGAGTATAATATCAGATGGATTTGTAGATAGAGGCATAACTGTTTGATTCGTAGTACAGTACAACATCAGATGAATTTGCAACTAGAGACACAACTACTTGAATCACAACAGAGTATAATATCAGATGGATTTGTAGATAGAGGCATAACTGTTTGATTCGTAGTAGAGTACAACATCAGATGAATTTGCAACTAGAGACACAACTACTTGAATCACAACAGAGTATAATATCAGATGGATTTGTAGATAGAGGCATAACTGTTTGATTCGTAGTAGAGTACGACATCAGATGAATTTTCAACTAGAGACACAACTACTCGAATCACAACAGAGTATAATATCAGATGGATTTGTAGATAGAGGCACAACTGTTTGATTCGTAGTACAGTACAACATCAGATGAATTTGCAACTAGAGACACAACTACTTGAATCACAACAGAGTATAATATCAGATGGATTTGTAGATAGAGGCACAACTGTTTGATTCGTAGTAGAGTACAACATCAGATGAATTTGCAACTAGAGACACAACTACTTGAATCACAACAGAGTATAATATCAGATGGATTTGTAGATAGAGGCATAACTGTTTGATTCGTAGTAGAGTACGACATCAGATGAATTTTCAACTAGAGACACAACTACTCGAATCACAACAGAGTATAATATCAGATGGATTTGTAGATAGAGGCACAACTGTTTGATTCGTAGTAGAGTAAGACATCAGATGAATTTTCAACTAGAGACACAACTACTCGAATCACAACAGAGTATAATATCAGATGGATTTGTAGATAGAGGCACAACTGTTTGATTCGTAGTACAGTACAACATCAGATGAATTTGCAACTAGAGACACAACTACTTGAATCACAACAGAGTATAATATCAGATGGATTTGTAGATAGAGGCATAACTGTTTGATTCGTAGTAGAGTACAACATCAGATGAATTTTCAACTAGAGACACAACTACTTGAATCACAACAGAGTATAATATCAGATGGATTTGTAGATAGAGGCATAACTGTTTGATTCGTAGTAGAGTACGACATCAGATGAATTTGCAACTAGAGACACAACTACTTGAATCACAACAGAGTATAATATCAGATGGATTTGTAGATAGAGGCATAACTGTTTGATTCGTAGTAGAGTACGACATCAGATGAATTTGCAACTAGAGACACAACTACTTGAATCACAACAGAGTATAATATCAGATGGATTTGTAGATAGAGGCACAACTGTTTGATTCGTAGTAGAGTACAACATCAGATGAATTTGCAACTAGAGACACAACTACTTGAATCACAACAGAGTATAATATCAGATGGATTTGTAGATAGAGGCATAACTGTTTGATTCGTAGTAGAGTACAACATCAGATGAATTTGCAACTAGAGACACAACTACTTGAATCACAACAGAGTATAATATCAGATGGATTTGTAGATAGAGGCATAACTGTTTGATTCGTAGTAGAGTACAACATCAGATGAATTTGCAACTAGAGACACAACTACTTGAATCACAACAGAGTATAATATCAGATGGATTTGTAGATAGAGGCATAACTGTTTGATTCGTAGTAGAGTACGACATCAGATGAATTTGCAACTAGAGACACAACTACTTGAATCACAACAGAGTATAATATCAGATGGATTTGTAGACACAACTACTTGAATCACAACAGAGTATAATATCAGATGGATTTGTAGATAGAGGCACAACTGTTTGATTCGTAGTAGAGTACGACATCAGATGAATTTTCAACTAGAGACACAACTACTTGAATCACAACAGAGTAAAATATCAGATGAATTTGCGGCTATAGACACAACTGCTTGAATCATAGAGGAGTACGATATCAGATAAGTTTTCATCTAGAGACATAACTGCTGAGACATAACTGCTTGATTTTAGCAGAGTACGATGTCAGACGAATTATTTGTAGATAGGTAGAATTAATGTTGTGTTAGGCGAGTAAATGTTTTGTGTACTTATATGCAATGTCTTTCATCTTCATTTATTTAATTTGCTGGTGGGGATGAAAGGTGAGCAACATATCAGTTGTTAATATGAAATTATGAAACTCTTTTTTAGTTTCTGTTAAACGATGTTCAACAATCTTGAAACGAGAAAACTCGCCTATTAGTTTTGGTCTAATATCAAGACGAAATGCTCTTGGGATAGCGTTTATACATCTACAAGTCTAATATAAGCTTAAATGAAGGTTAATTTCTTTGTAGAATCACAGATTGACAACCGGCCGTAAGGCGAAGTGAAATAGAATATTAAATCATTGAAAATTGAAAACAGAATATTGACGTCATAATCTGCTTTATGATGTGATCTCAGTGCGTTATAGAAAGCTATTGTGTTCATCACGCCAACACAGATCTTCTCATAGAATTGCTTGCCTCCCACTCTAAGAATCTTCATGGAACTTGACATTTAATAGCTGAGTTTGGAAAGCTGAGAACAATATCTATATTGCACAACACTAATAATCCGCTTTATACTATCAATAACTAAAAGTGTTATAATTTCGCTATATATTTCAGAATTGAAAGATAATGATGGAAAAGAATTCAGTTTAAATTAAAATAAAGTCAGTCACGATTAAGTTTCGGATTCGAAGCTTCGAAACTATTTTATAGCAACAAAGTTTACGTTGACATTTCAAATATCTTTATGTTTTACGTTCAGATCAATAAATGAACATAAAAGTCATACTCATGAGTTGTAAGTTACGATCTTATTTACTTACAAATGGCTTTTAAGGAACCCGAAGGTTCATTGCCGCCCTCACATAAGCCCGCCATCGGTCCCTATCCTGTGCAAGATTAATCCAGTCTCTATCATCATATCCCACCTCCCTCAAATGCATATGTGCTACATGCCCTGCCCATCTCAAACGTCTGGATTTTAAGTTCCTAATTATGTCAGGTGAAGAATACAATGCGTGCAGTTCTGTGTTGTGTAACTTTCTCCATTCTCCTGTAACTTCATCCCGCTTAGCCCCAAATATTTTCCTACGCACCTTATTCTCAAACACTCTTAACCTATGTTCCTCTCTCAGAGTGAGAGTCCAAGTTTCACAACCATACAGAACAACCGGTAATATAACTGTTTTATAAATTCTAACTTTCAGATTTTTGGACAGCAGACTGGATGATAAGAGCTTCTCAACCGAATAATAACACGCATTTCCCATATTTATTCTGCGTTTAATTTCCTCCCGGGTGTCATTTATATTTGTTACTGTTGCTCCAAAATATTTGAATTTTTCCACCTCTTCGAAGGATAAATCTCCAATTTTTATATTTCCATTTCGTACAATATTCTGGTCACGAGACATAATGATATACTTTGTCTTTTCGGGATTTACTTCCAAACCGATCGCTTTACTTGCTTCAAGTAAAATTTCCATGTTTTCCCTAATCGTTTGTGTATTTTCTCCTAACATATTCACGTCATCTGCATAGACAAGAAGCTGATGTAACCCGTTCAATTCCAAACCCTGCCTGTTATCCTGAACTTTCCTAATAGCATATTCTAGAGCGAAGTTAAAAAGTAAAGGTGATAGTGCATCTCCCTGCTTTAGCCCGCAGTGAATTGGAAAAGCATCAGATAGAAACTGACCTATACGGACTCTGCTGTATGTTTCACTGAGACACATTTTAATTAATCGAACTAGTTTCTTGGGAATACCAAATTCAATAAGAATATCATATAATACTTCCCTCTTAACCGAGTCATATGCCTTTTTGAAATCTATAAATAACTGATGTACTGTACCCTTATGCTCCCATTTTTTCTCCTTTATGTGTCGAATACAAAAAATCTTATCAATAGTCGATCTATTACGCCGAAAACCGCACTGATGATCCCCAATAATTTCATCTACGTACGGAGTTAATCTTCTCAAAAGAATATTGGACAAAATTTTGTACGACGTCAACAAAAGTGATATTCCTCGAAAGTTACCACAGTTGGTTTTGTCCCCCTTTTTAAAAATAGGTACAATTATGGACTCCTTCCATTGTTCTGGTACAATTTCCTTTTCCCAAATAGCAAGTACAAGTTTATAAATTTCGCTATATAATGCATTTCTACCCTCTTGTATTAATTCTGCTGGAATTTGATCGATACCTGGAGACTTGTACTTTTTCAGATTTTCTATCGCAATTTCGACTTCTGAAAGCGTGGGTTCGGGTATAAGAAATAGCTCAGCAGTTTGTGTTTCAATTTCGTCCCGATCATTTCTAAGTTACGATCTAGATTTTTAAAATTGATTTTTTATTTTTCTCTGTATATAATTCAGTTTTTTTAAAATTACATAAACATTCATAATTGAAAAAATAACAGGAAAAATAATATAAATGAAGAGGTCATGTGATGAGTGCCCCGTCAGAAACGAAAAGTCACAGAAGAAAAACCGTCAGAGAGAAGACCACTCAGAAGCCAACTGGCCGAAGACAAGTCTGAACCTCACCAACATGGCACCACTTATGAGGCAACTAGACCAGGAGATAATGGCGAAGGATGGCTAGTTCCTTTCCCCCTCCATTGCATACATCACCGATTAGCTACAGTTCATATTACACTAGTCAGACTTCAGATAGATATCTGATAGCCGTCCCAATTAGGGGTTAATAATCGGCCTCCTAATCAATTCTAAATGAATATTTATATTTAATTCAATTTTTTTCTCTAATATAAACCCTAGTTAGGTAGGCTATCATTGAAAAATTTATTGGAAATGCAACAAACAAATTAGGCTACAACACAAATTACATTTTATAAAGAATATAATGATGATTAATTATGAAAATCGACTTCAGTGCAGTGGAGGATATCATCTCCAGGGTGTTGTCAGGAACTTTTAATTTTCGGAAGACTTCTAAGGACTCCCGTGGGATTGTGCCTCTAGCCCCAATCATCATTCCTGTAACGTCCCATGTCTTGATGTTATATTTGGTCCCCAAATCGCTGCAGCATGGCAGATAAATTGCCCGTTTTTCTTTGCAGACTTCTCTAGGTTGTTCCTCTCTGTTCTCAAAACGGACTGTGGGATCTAGAATGAGTTCACAATATTTTTTTCGGTCTATAATAATGATATCTGCTCTTCGAGTTGATCCGTCAGCTGTAAGTCACCCAATTTCCTGGTACACCTCACTACAAACAATTGTTCTTCCTCTGACACATATCGTCAAGTGAGATTTACTGCGTGAGTGATAATAATATACGTATCAGCCAGAACCTCAATCAGAGGTAAAGTACTTATTATTTATTCAAATAACTTATAATTCATCAGTGATTGCATAAGTGTTAAAAGAGTGTATCCAAGAACGAAGAAATATATATTACCTTTAGAAAATTATACAGACTAAATGGATGGCAGATGGTTCCCAAAAAGGGTTCTCAACAATGTTCCAAGAGGAAAGAGAAGCATGGAAAGACCATGTAAGCATTAACTGGACTAGATTTGAGGATTGGAATGGGCCTGGAGGCCTAAAGCTTGATCGACAGAAGAAGAAGAAGAAGAAGAAGAAGAAGAAGAAGAAGAAGGAGAAGAAGAAAACAAAACAGTTTCTATTCCTTGAAAAATAACTTGTAAAACAATCTAGTACAGAATTTTCAACAGTAATCTCACTAGAGGTTTTGATTTATCTAGAGAAAATCAAAACTCGAGTGGGATTTAATTGACTATTACACGATTAGAAGAAAGTATATGAAGATTAGAAGTAACAAAGTACTCCAATACAATAAAATATTAATTGGCTTACGAAAATACAACTGTCTTCAAATGTATTATTGTACCATCTCAACATTACGCTAGATGGCAGTAGTGTTTTATGATTATGTTTTCTTGTTACCGGTATCAGTTGTGCCAACTATGGAATCATCATTGAACTCTGTGGACTGTTACTAGTCAAGAAGGCTTTCTTGATTCAGTTTCATTTTTATTAAAACATTTGCATTTCACTTCAATCATCCGGATCCCAGTAATTAACGTCATTTGACAGATGATTTTCAATAAATCTTAGTATTAAACAATCTCTGATACGTGACTATCCATAATATCATATAGCAGAAGCTATAACAAACATAACCTAAATAATATAAACAAGTGTTAGAAAAGTTTTAATTAGGGATGATGAAATAAACAAACGTTTTAATTAACGATGATGAAATAAAAAATAAACATGAATAATTTTAAAAGAAACCATTATTGAAAGTACAATTTTCAAATTTGAATGTTTTAGTGGTAGGTGGTTCAGTTGATGTTATATTGGACGTGTGCGTAAAAGAAGTGAACTCGTTGATGTACATGGTGTATCCCGCAACTTATTCAGGATTTCCGAATGGTGCTCTTCATATATGACCAGTGATCTTTATTAATTCTTGTTCTTGAATGCCAATGCGAGTCATATTTGAAAGTGCTGTGCATCGACTGGAGTGGTTTGTAATTTTCTGTTTTTTGACGTCCAGACCAGTGCAGTTTGAAATGTTGGCAAACAAAGAAACAAATGCTAGGGTAGTGATAAAAATAAACAAATGCTAGGGACGCAATAAAATTAAACAAATGCTAGGGACGCGATAAAATTGTGCGATAAGCAGCCATGATTGGTTGAAAGACGTCCTTTCGTACCGTTTTATTGGTCGAAAGTAGTGTGACGTAGTAAAAGTGTAATAGTCATTGTAATTCAAGAAGTGCATCTATGAAATAACTGGTATTAAAGTTTCAATATCTTAGAAATATTTCTAGGCTGTACAAAAAGGGTTGTATGATGCAATTAAACATTCTGATAAACATTAAATTGTTGTTATTACATTATAAAAATGTAAAATTATTTTTTCGTAGATGTGTATCTTAACTGTGCATTAGACATAACGTTTTGTGGCAAACTCTTCTTCCTCGAATGACATTTTATAAATGAGTAAAGACTAAATACACTTTATAAAATTTTAATTTCAAATTTTTAGTTCCTATAAGAGCGGGGATTGATAATCTCTACCACCACAATCACCGTCATCATTATCACCATGTCATTCTTCCTTTTTCATTATTAACACTTGCTTATGAATCAGACATTCACTAGTTCAAACCGACCGAAACTGTTGAATTTTTAAGGACTTCTAGCATTGTTTCCTTCTCTAGCTTCACTGCATATTAAAGAATACTATTCCTGAAGGAAAGGGATCCCAGCAAAATCTTCCGATCATTTCTTCTTAGCAATGTAAAAATACGATTTTGTAAGTATAACAAGGAGCATATAGAATACTATTCCTGAAGGAAAGGGATCCCAGCAAAATCTTCCGATCATTTCTTCTTAGCAATGTAAAAATACAATTTTGTAAGTATAACAAGGAGCATATAGAATACTATTCCTGAAGGAAAGGGATCCCAGCAAAATCTTCCGATCATTTCTTCTTAGCAATGTAAAAATACAATTTTGTAAGTATAACAAGGAGCATATAGAATACTATTCCTGAAGGAAAGGGATCCCAGCAAAATCTTCCGATTATTTCTTCTTAGCAATGTAAAAATACAATTTTGTAAGTATAACAAGGAGCATATAGAATACTATTCCTGAAGGAAAGGGATCCCAGCAAAATCTTCCGATCATTTCTTCTTAGCAATGTAAAAATACAATTTTGTAAGTATAACAAGGAGCATATAGAATACTATTCCTGAAGGAAAGGGATCCCAGCACAATCTTCCGATCATTTCTTCTTAGCAATGTAAAAATACAATTTTGTAAGTATAACAAGGAGCATATAGAATACTATTCCTGAAGGAAAGGGATCCCAGCAAAATCTTCCGATCATTTCTTCTTAGCAATGTAAAAATACAATTTTGTAAGTATAACAAGGAGCATATAGAATACTATTCCTGAAGGAAAGGGATCCCAGCAAAATCTTCCGATCATTTCTTCTTAGCAATGTAAAAATACAATTTTGTAAGTATAACAAGGAGCATATAGAATACTATTCCTGAAGGAAAGGGATCCCAGCAAAATCTTCCGATCATTTCTTCTTAGCAATGTAAAAATACAATTTTGTAAGTATAACAAGGAGCATATAGAATACTATTCCTGAAGGAAAGGGATCCCAGCAAAATCTTCCGATCATTTCTTCTTAGCAATGTAAAAATACAATTTTGTAAGTATAACAAGGAGCATATAGAATACTATTCCTGAAGGAAAGAGATCCCAGCAAAATCTTCCGATCATTTCTTCTTAGCAATGTAAAAATACAATTTTGTAAGTATAACAAGGAGCATATAGAATACTATTCCTGAAGGAAAGAGATCCCAGCAAAATCTTCCGATCATTTCTTCTTAGCAATGTAAAAATACAATTTTGTAAGTATAACAAGGAGCATATAGAATACTATTCCTGAAGGAAAGAGATCCCAGCAAAATCTTCCGATCATTTCTTCTTAGCAATGTAAAAATACAATTTTGTAAGTATAACAAGGAGCATATAGAATACTATTCCTGAAGGAAAGGGATCCCAGCAAAATCTTCCGATCATTTCTTCTTAGCAATGTAAAAATACAATTTTGTAAGTATAACAAGGAGCATATAGAATACTATTCCTGAAGGAAAGGGATCCCAGCAAAATCTTCCGATCATTTCTTCTTAGCAATGTAAAAATACAATTTTGTAAGTATAACAAGGAGCATATAGAATACTATTCCTGAAGGAAAGGGATCCCAGCAAAATCTTCCGATCATTTCTTCTTAGCAATGTAAAAATACAATTTTGTAAGTATAACAAGGAGCATATAGAATACTATTCCTGAAGGAAAGGGATCCCAGCAAAATCTTCCGATCATTTCTTCTTAGCAATGTAAAAATACAATTTTGTAAGTATAACAAGGAGCATATAGAATACTATTCCTGAAGGAAAGGGATCCCAGCAAAATCTTCCGATTATTTCTTCTTAGCAATGTAAAAATACAATTTTGTAAGTATAACAAGGAGCATATAGAATACTATTCCTGAAGGAAAGGGATCCCAGCAAAATCTTCCGATCATTTCTTCTTAGCAATGTAAAAATACAATTTTGTAAGTATAACAAGGAGCATATAGAATACTATTCCTGAAGGAAAGGGATCCCAGCAAAATCTTCCGATTATTTCTTCTTAGCAATGTAAAAATACAATTTTGTAAGTATAACAAGGAGCATATAGAATACTATTCCTGAAGGAAAGGGATCCCAGCAAAATCTTCCGATTATTTCTTCTTAGCAATGTAAAAATACAATTTTGTAAGTATAACAAGGAGCGCACAAACTTTCCACCTACAACCCAACCGTCATCATCGTCTCCGCATCACACATGAATTAGTGTTAAGTCTACTACAACTCCATCATCTTGTTATTTTATTGCAACTATAATCATTGACTAATTCCTTGATTTTTACTAATCTGCAGTGACTGTCACATTCGGTAACTGGCTGTAGAAAGTTAATAGGCCTATATTCAGTTTAAATATTTACTATTTGTAATTAAATTCCGAATATTTATATAATCAAATACTGAAGCACGAATACTAATATATATAACATAATATGCACTATATAGGGTGTCTGATTTAAGCCGTTCATTTTTGTTTAGACAACCCAAATAACAGTCGAGACATGTGGGAGATATTTAACGGGTTCCTAAGCGGAATCAGGGATGGGTATAACTTTCACTAACATCATCACATGAATATTACAAATTTTAGTCTTCGTTTTATGTTAAACATGTGTTGTCAATCTATTATGTTAATTATTTGTTTTCTTTCTCCTTTCCAACGTTTATTCCAGACTTCGATAATGTTTTATCCACTCATTTGCTCTTCTTATAGTTGCTATAACATCTTTTTTTTAATACTCAAGTTATAACCAATCCTTCAAATTACGAGCAATTTATTTGTTTTGTTTCATTCGGAATCAGCAACATATATTTAAAGAAGAAACAGCGGAGAATTTTATCACAATTAATTAATTTATTTCAATATGTTAGGAGAAAATCCACAAACGATTAGGGAAAACGTGGAAATTCTAGTGGAAGCAAGTAAAGCCATAGGGTTGAAAGTAAATACCGAAAAGACTAAGTATATGATTATGTCTCGTGACCAGAATATTGTACGAAATGGAACTATATAAATTCGAGATTTGTCCTTCGAAGAGGTCGAAAAATTCAAATATCTTGGAGCAACAGTAACAAATATAAATGACACTCGGGAGGAAATTAAAGGCAGAATAAAATTTAATATGGGAAATGCCTGTTATTATTCGGTTGAGTCATCCAGTCTGCTGTCAAAAAATCTGAAAGTTAGAATTTATAAAACAGTTATATTACCGGTTGTTCTGTATGGTTGTGAAATTTGGACTCTCACTTTGAGAGAGGAACAGAGATTAAGGGTGTTTGAGAATAAGGTTATTAGGAAAATATTTGGGGCTAAGAGGGATGAAGTTACAGCAGAATGAAGAAAGTTACACAACACAGAACTGCACGCATTGTATTCTTCACCTGGCATAATTAGGAACATAAAATCCAGACGTTTGAGATGGGCAGGACATGTAGTATGGGCGAATCCAGAAATACATATAGGCGGGAAAAAGACCTTTGGGGAGGCCGAGACGTAGATGGGAAGATAATATTAAAATGGATTTGAGGGAGGTGGGATATGATGGTAGAGACTGGATTAATCTTGCTCAGGATAGGGACCAATGGCGGGCTTATGTGAGGGCGGCAATGAACCTCCGGGTTCCTTAAAAGCCAGTAAGTAAGTAAGTAAGTAAGTAAATAAGTAAGTAAGTGAGTATATTTTGAATATGTCACGCCTAGTGACACTACCATGAGAACATCAAAATCTGGGTAGACCAAGAAAAAAGTTGGATTCAGGCCATTTGATGTAAGACATACGAGATCGATAACAACCCGCATGGAGTTGGACGATATCGACATAGTTTACTCGCTGGAACATCTCATATTTAATTTTTCTCTGGCTATCTTTCACTTTTGCTGTTACGAGCTTCAGATATTCACTCGGTGAATGGTTACCGACTGTAGAATTCTAGCTTTTATAGCGACTGCTTGGAGCATTCTGGTTCATAAGATGTTATGATGGATTGCGTATTTCCATCTTAAAGTAGTATGACATCCTAAGACAACAAGGATTAGAAGTCCATGAAGGAGTGCATTGTATCTCGGAAGATGATTCAACAAGACGAGCAGATATTGTTGTCATTGATAGAAAAAAGAACACAGGAACAATACTAGGCCCGACTATCAGGTTTGAAAGAAATGCACAACAGCTAAAACTTACTAATGATGAAAAGAGAATCATCTATGAACCTTGCATTCCTTATTTTAGCAAGCAGTATAACATCAGTATATATACTGTATATATATATAGAATACTGTAGAATCATATAAAGTCGAAGTTCGAAATTAAAAAGTAAGAAAGAAAAAATCGAGTACTGAAACCCTCTAGGTAGTCGAAACATTCATACGAACACATCACTCTAGCTAAGAGCCATGAACTATTCTCTAGAGATCTGCATATTATAAATGTTTGTTTCTGTACTCAGATGCATCGTATGCATCAGTACACGGACTTCTTTTTGGAGTTCGTAGTACCATATCCAAATACACCTATAACCTTTTAAAATCGAACGGATTCACATTTTACAATATTGAGAAAATCCTTAGAGAAATTCTAAAGGAATCAATTCAAATTTTGCAATTTCATCTCTATTTCAAGTAATATGATTCACGTCGACCTGGTTGGCAAGTTGGTATAGCGCTGGCCTTCTATGCCCAAGGTTGCGGGTTCGATCCCGGGCCAGGTCGATGGCATTTAAGTGTGCTTAAATGCGACAGGCTAATGTTAGTAGATTTACTGGCATGTAAAAGAACTCCTGCGGGACAACATTCCGGCACATCCGGCGACGCTGATATAACCTCTGCAGTTGCGAGCGTCGTTAAATAAAACATAACATAACAATATGATTCACTTTAATTTTCTTTTGAAATTTATTGTATGTATTTTCATTGTAAACATTTATATATGTATTTGTTTTCCGGATCTTTGTGTCACCCTTATTGAATGGCAAATGGTTTTATTTTATTTTATTATATATATATATATATATATATATATATATATATATATATATATATATATAATACTGTAGAATCATAGAAAATCGAAGTTCAAAATTAAAAAGTAAGAAAGAAAGAATCGAGTACTGAAACCCTCTAGGTAGTCGAAATATTCATACGAACACATCACTCTAGGTAAGAGCCATGAACTATTCTCTAGAGATCTGCATATCATAAATGTTTGTTTCTGTACTCAGATGCATCGTATAAATTAATATATCAATCAGTCCACTGAACCTATATCTATTTATTATGTTAGCTGTTCTATGTCGTTACTTAGACTAAATTCGTGCTGTGAGTTAGAGAATTTCAACAACGAAAAGTATTGTCTCTCTACACTTAGTCGTGTTGTACATGATGCCTAAAATAATTTATGAAAGGCTTGAGTCAGACATCCAGTATATGTGATAAATTTCATGCTATTAAATATATAACATTTATATTTTTTAAAAGTACAGTAATGTGTATTCACATGCATAAAACTTAAAAAATGTATAACGCTATTAATATGAAATTACAAAAAATCAATTACGAACGACAGAAAATAGGCCAGAAAAATTATTATATTTATATTAATTAATAGAGCCTAGGGATGGTATATAAAGATAAGCATATAAATTCACACGTTTTCTAAAATATTCACTATTAATATGCAATTACTAATCAATTATAATAAGATAGACGTTATTCCAGTGATCCAATTCATCTTAACGGACATTTGAACTAAATATATTTAAAGAAAGAAATAATGAAATACAGTATAAAATCATATTAAGAGATTTATAATTTTGTTAAAGCTAATGTAACACAAAATAACTTCAATTAAAACCTATTCCATAGTCTAGACCCAGGAAGAAGAAAGAAGCAAATTTAATACCTAGTATTTGTAATTTTAGAGAATGAGTAATAGTTATTTATGCAACAAGTGGATAATCTTGATCATTATGGCATGAGTGAATGTTTGTCGACAATTCGAGTGTCATAATAAGATTATCCACGAGTTGGATACAACACTTTATGGCATCTTAGCATTATAAATTGTAGGAAAGAAATTATGAAAGAAATTCAATTCGGAATCCATAGCTGACAAATTGCCTTCATATGTTCGTATCAATTAGCTGCGTCTGGCTTTGGCACTGAGTAAAGAGTAATGGATAACCTTGCAGGTTATGTTACAAATGTTCCTTTACTTTATGTAAATCTGGCTTTGAGGTAGTAGCTCCCTGTGAAGCAGGCTTGAATAATTTCGAGGGAAAAATTGTTCCGGGTCCGGTTATCGATCCCGGGACCCTTCACTTAGCGCACGAATGCTCTACCGACACAGCTACCCAGGAACTATATATATATATATATATATATATATATATATATATAGCCTATTCGTTATTGTTACTCTCGCGAGGTTAGCGAAAATTTCACATTGGCAAATATTTCTTCGCAGCCGCAGCGTGACGATGTTGTCATCAACATTCTTTCCGGAACTTGTTTCACATACCCTGTGAAAACTGAGAATAATAATAATAATAATAATAATAATAATAATAATAATAATAATAATAATAATAATAATACACAACATATAAAATACTGATAAGGTAAATTGTAAACAATTTTAATAATGATCCCCCTTGACAAAATTCTGCGTACTCCACTGCCGTTAAACATAAAAAAAAAAAAATAATCATATCAGAACCCTCCAACGACAAGCCGTTGGGCGACTGACTGACCTATAGTTAAGTCCTTGAGCGTCTATCAAGAGATGCATACCAATAGGTTAGCAGAAAGTTATTAATAGGGCTAGGATTTCGATGACCTATAAATCATAAAAAAGTCCTAAAAACAATGCATTTATGACCTAAAAATCTTTCAAAAGTGCCCTTAAAAATGCCCTAAAAGTTGATCATACATTCTAAAATTGGCTTAGTAGGAAAAGGAGTTTTGTGCTACTTAATATTTAGACTAGTAATTAAATTCTAGTACCAACATTTAAGTTTATTTAATTTTACATAATTGTTTTCTAAGTGGTACACTTTAATTAATTATTTTACCTGATGTAGTTTCCATGTAGTCCACCACAAGGCCACTCTTATCCGGAACTAGCAGGTATAGAGGAGTCTATATTGAAGGGGTGGTTGGACTGATCCATTACATGGGGTGTACTACGTTAAAATGGCAATATTTGTGTAGAAAAACGATTAAAATATTATACAAAATAATGGGTATTAGCCACCGGGGTAGCTCGGTCGGTTAAGGCGCTTGCTTGCCGATCCGGAGCTGCCCTCGGGCGCGGGTTTGATTCCCGCTTGGGCAGATTATCTGGTTGGGATTTTTCCTAGGTTTTTCCCAACCGCAAGGCAAATGTCAGGTAATCTATGGCGGATCCTAGGGCCTCATCTCGCCAAATATCATATCACTATCACCACTATCCAATTTTAATCCACTTTATTTATTACAGAAGAAAATAATTAAAATATGTCTTCATGAACCTATTGATTTTCCACCTCAAAATTTGTTTTTAGACTTTAATGTACTTAACGTAAGACAAATTTATTATATTGTATTAATAAAATTCATACATAAAAATCGAAATAATTTTGAATTGTATTCTCATAGTTATGAAACAAAAGGTATGAATTCTTTAAGATTGTTTGAACCAAAATGCAACACTGTTACAGTATTTAATCATAGTAGTAATTTAGGCCCAAGAGTATAACAAATTTATATTTAAATATCCTAATCTTATCAATTCTACTAGTTTTTAGTTATGTTTGGATTTTATAAAAACTGAAAAATTGTAAATTTAAATTTACAGTATATACTATAATTGCATTGTAGACATAAGACAAATTGTATTGTATATTTATTAATTTCAATTCAGGAATCCGCCCCTGAGCACGAGTTCTACTCTTTCAGGGGCGAGCTAAAGTTTTTCTGTATATATTATATTTTATGTTACAATTATTAGCAAAATAATAAATAAATAAATAAACTCCATCGATGCTAAATAACCTCATAGTTGGTACAGCGTCGTTAAATAACCAAGTAAAAAATAAAGGGTATTAATGAACAAAATATGTAAACAAAATATCAGAGGAAATATACATTATTTTATATTGTTAATGGGGATTTGTGGCCAAAATTAAATGAAAATGCCTCAAAAATGTCCGAATAACACAAAAGATCCTCTTATGAGTTAAAACAGGCAAAAAATGAAAAAAACATGCCCTAACAAATATGTCTTAAAACACTCAGTTTATCACATAACATGTGTATGTGTGTGTATTTATTCACAATGCAATGGGTATATACCTGGTGGCAGTGGTAACTAATTACACTCAATAATGACAATAATAAACTTATTAATTAAACATACAGCTAATAATAATACCAATAATTAATACTAACAATAATAATAATAATAATAATAATAATAATAATAATAATAATAATAATAATAATAATAATAATAATAATAGGGAATATCCGAAATTAAATGAAGCACGAACACTTAAAATAACATTTAAAATAAATGTAATTTGTATCTTAAACCTAAGTCGAACTAAAACCCACGAGTATGATATGTTCATATCTACACAAGTACCTTTCCACATTACACTCATTTCGCTGTCAACTCACTCACTGCACTGGAACTACGACACATTTCACTGATTCTATCCTGATTTCACTAACACTTCAAAAACATTTCACTGTTCAAATACTTTGCACTGCCACTATAAACTATAAAGCTTCACTGACAGGAACACGTTTCACTTACACAACACGCTTCACTGACACAACATAATTCTTCACTGATACAACACTTCAATAACAAAATATTATTTACACCCTTTAAATACTGTGTATAATTACCGTCTATTAGTAAGGTCCTTAAGCCTATTTTTAAATACGTTTTTGGTTGTTGGTAAAGCCTTTAGTAAGTCTGCAGGTAAAGCATTCCAGTCCCTGATAGTACGATTGAGAAAAGAAAACTTTCCAGTGTCCGTCCTCTACCTTCTTTCCCTCAATTTATATGAGTGGTCGTTCCTTGAAGAGTAATTTGGCGGCTGCAACCTATTTTTTATTTCTCTCCAGGCAGGCTCACCTCTGTATGTTTTGAACAGTGCGCATAATCGAATTCGCGTTCTCTTGTCTCTGAGTGTGTCCCATTTTAATGGTGAATTTTTCCGACAACACTTGAGAGCCCGTTTTTGAATCTTTTCCAGTGTTTTTTATGCTCTAACATATCAATACTAAAGCAGCTATGTTTCTGGCTTACTAGAAAAAAGATGCAATTTCATCAAAATGCTAGCCCTAGTTATTAAAAAACGTAATTTATTACTTCTAAACGACTTTCCAGTAATTTCCTCAACGAAAGTGAAAGAAGCTAAATCATACCTCTAGTAGGACAGATGGTATCTGGTATCGATCTCGGCACCCACAGACCATCAAGTCATCACGGTATCAGTCTCGTATGAAGCTTGGCACGCCTGTCACAGTTTGAAAACCGCTCATTACAACAACAAACGGATATCGAGGAATCGTTAGAAATGCATGCAGCGGAAATGTCAACCGGATTTGCATTGGGGTCACTTTTGTACGGAAGAGTAAATGAATTTACTTGAGCAAGTGTGGGAGTCACAGGGCGGGGTGGAAACTGGGGGTGGTGTTAGCAAGAGAGGTGGAGGGTAGGCGGTCTCATCTGGTCCGGAGGAAACTCCCAACACCCACGGGTTTCTCTGGGTTTCCATGGCAACTCCAGCATCCTGACTGGATAGGTATATTATATAGTACGAATCAAGCCCTCTTTGCACCCCTACGCCGCTACGGGCCATCCCTCCTAAAATTCCATGGTCCGCCATGTCACGAAACTGTCATGGTGGAAAAACTTTCAAATAATTTCCATACGCTGCAAGCATTTTATTACGAGTGTAAAAATCTCTTTGAAATCACAAGTGTAATCATGCATTTTTCAATATCAATTATTTATAATTACATAATTAAAAAATTAAAAAATATTCATTCACATAGCATAAGCATATTTCAAAATACGTGATATCAAAATGTAAAATAATAATCTGGAACTGAAACAAGAAATGTTCGCAATATGCGAGGGTTGTAAATAAAGTGGTGGCAACATAGTCACTACGAATATATTATCGAACTTACATGGAAATAGTAATATGCGTTACAAGAGCGGTATGTTGAAGTTTTCATGTTCAAGGAAAAGTTTGAAAAAGCGAAACGTAGTTGAGCTTTTTTAATTTCCGAGAATTGAAATAAAACATACCGCTCGTGTATCGTACATTAATTTGTGCGAAGATCGTTTATTACATACCTGAAAGAGGAATTTCTAATTAGCTGCAATGAAATCTCCATCTTGGTTTCTGTTCAATGACGGCAAATTTTCAAAACAAAAATATCTATCTTCAACATTGTTGCTTTAAAATGTTTTCTGTGTTTACTATACTCCAGCAGGCCGTGATATACGTCTGTCTTTTTTCCCCCAGTCTATGATGAGTCTGGAATCTTGTTGATTTTTTTCACGGCTTCCTTAATGTTACTTGCATCACGAATGCAGTAACTTTAGTGGAGTTGTAGAGTTTACTTAATTTTTGCAAATATTTAAAAACAATAATTAACAGTGCAATTTAGGTGAAATTGCAGTGTTAAGTTTCCAATTTATAATTATTACTATGTTAAACGTCTCTCTAAAAATAATATGTTAAAAGCCTAAAGCAGTAAAATCAATATGTCACTTAAGCGGTAAGAAGAGGGAAATTGTTATGTGTGTTAGCTTGGGAATACTGAATGTGGAATTTTACATTTTCCGCGGATTGGTTTTGTGCGGAAACCAAGGAAATACGCACGATCTCGCACAAATACATTTATATCCCTTCAATATTATCACTAGCATGTTCTTGTATCTTTTGCTAAATCCGTGGTAACAGTTCAATGCCGTTAGTGAGGTTGTTTCTGTTGATCTGTCTGATGGACTGCCCTACTGCAAGAAACACTGATGCAACATCTGGAAACCTCTTGCCTCTAAGTGGTTCTTTCAACCGTGGAAACAAGTCGTAGTCAAAAAGACTCATGTCAGGGGAATACGGAGGATGTTCCAATACTTCCCAATCCCATCTCTGTAGCAACATGACAACGAGCATTATCATGCTATATGAAAGCTGGATTGTCTCCAACCCGTACGAAATGCAGAGACCCATCTTGCAACCGTCCGATACGGTAGTGCATCGTTTCCACAACCTTCAAGTAACCCTTGATGACACTGGCGTGCATTTCTACCACGGGCTACCTCGATTTTTATCCACGATCGCTGCTCAAGTTTAGTAAACATGCTTTAGGTAAAAGGTAAAAGGTAAAGGTATCCCCGTAACATGCCATGAAGGCACTTGTGGGGCATGGAGGTAGAGCAGTTAAAAATAGTGTTCTACATTTATCCACGCACAAAAACAACATCTCTTGTCACAGCAATCGATTTTATCATTCAATACATCGAAAATATCTCAAACTACGATCACCAGTTGTCTCGTATGGCATCCAAATGTTTATGATCCATTCCCGGCAATGTTGCCACTACTTTATTTAGAACCCATGTATGTAGGGTAAAGTTGCCTAATTCCGTGATACTCCTAATTTCGTGATAGATTTTTCTTGCTAGGAAGTTCACCGATGTCTCAAAAGTAGGCGAAAGATACATTCTTTCGAGAAATATATCTGGCGCTATGGTCGAACGGCAAAGCTTTGACTGACATTCAATTTTAAAAAAGTATCACGGGATTAGGAGTATCACGGAAATAGGCAACTTTACCCTACATTTTACATGACTTGAAAGTTTATCAAAATCAAAATTTAAAGAACAATATCATTTCACAAATTCTGTCCTTTTCATTTCTACCTTAGAAGTCAATAATAATAAAGTATGATGTTGAATAAAAGATACTTGATTAATTTTACAAGTTCATATTATACTTTTCATTCCATATTAATTATGAATATCATTTAATCACAAAATTATAATCCTATAAAAGGAAAATGAAAAGACATAATCTGTGTGGTGGATCAAGATATAGTGATAGGTCCTAAGTTTTACGTACAGGAATAATAATAATAATAATAATAATAATAATAATAATAATAATAATAATAATAATTTAGTATTTAGAAAAAATCGAATCCGTCGTCTATTGGAATAGACGAAAATCGAAAAACGAAATCGCATTTCATATTTCCGTTCATTTCTCAAAAGTAATAACACAGGGGAATTTGTTTTAAGGAGAACTATGACCCATTTTCAATTTGTACACCACTTCGGCGGACCACGCTGTATATTATAATTTTGTGATGTAGGTATTCTTAGTGATCTTATTAGAAAAATATAGATACATGAACATTTTAATTTGTTAACTTGGTTATAGCTTTTGCGCTTTTCTAACATTTTGTTATTTTGCACATGTCCCCTTTTGCAAATGGACGAAGACTTGGAATTTTCAAAATTATAATTAAAGATTGAGAAATGTATAGCCTATCGAATTTTAAAAGATCATAATGTAATTAATAAATATTTTATCCAATACTTATTTACTGGCTTTTAAGGAACCCGGAGGTTCATTGCCGCCCTCACATAAGCCCGCCATTGGTCCCTATCCTGAGCAAGATTAATCCATTCTCTATAATCATATCCCACCTCCCTCAAATCCATTTTAATATTATCTTCCCATCTACGTCTCGGCCTCCCTAAAGGTCTTTTTCCCTCCGGCCTCCCAACTAACACTCTATATGCATTCGCCCATACGTGCTACATGCCCTGCCCATCTCAAAAGTCTGGATTTAATGTTCCTAGTTATGTTAGGTGAAGAATACAATGCGTGCAGTTCTCCGTTGTGTAACTTTCTCCATTCTCCTGTAACTTCATCCCTCTTAGCCCCAAATATTTTCCTAAGCACCTTATTCTCAAACACCCTTAACTTATGTTCCTCTCTCAAAGTGAGAGTCCAAGTTTCACAACCATACAGAACAACCGGTAATATAACTGTTTCATAAATTCTAACTTTCAGATTTTTCGACAGCAGACTGGATGATAAAAGTTTCTCAACCGAATAATAACAGGCATTTCCCATATTTATTCTGTGTTTAATTTCCTCCCGAGTATCATTTATATTTGTTACTGTTGCTCCCAGATATTTGAACTTCTCCACCTCTTCAAAAGATAAATTTCCAATTTTTATATTTCCATTTCGTACAATATTCTCGTCACGAGACATAATCATATACTTTGTCTTTTCGGGATTTACTTCCAAACCTATCTCTTTACTTGCTTCCAGTAAAATTCCCCTGTTTTCCCTAATCGTTTGTGGATTTTCTCCTATATTTTATCCAATATAGTAAAATTCTCTGATTGACGTTCTGGCTGATATGTACATCTATTATCAGGCAGTACATCTCACTTGACTGTCCGAAACTCAGATGTTCCACGCCTAACAACTGCGGAAATGAGATTTCTAAGGAGGACTGCCGGCTACAGCTTGCTTGACCACAAAAGGAATGAACTAATTACAAAAGAATTGGAAATTACACCTATTTATGAACATCTCAACCACTATAGACAAAAATGGCTTAACCATGTCAATAGGATGGACCGTTCCAGACTCCCAAGACAAATTCTCCGCTATATACCACATGGAAGACGATCTTTGGGACGCCCCCGGAAAAGATGGACGGAGACCGTAACAGGCCATTAGATCTAATACCTGCAAGGACGATGATGATATCTCACTTGAAGATATGAGTCAGAGGAAGAATAATTTTTTTTATACATCTGAAGTCTGAATAGTGTAATATGTAGCTAGTCGGCGATGTATGCAATGGAGGGGGAAACGAACTGGCCACTCTAACCCATTATCTCCTGGCCTAGTTGCCTCATAAGTGGTGCATTCTTGGTATCACTTGTGAGGTTCAGACCTGTCTCCAGACAGTTGACTACACAAAACATATTAAAACATTTCCTTTGTGAATGCAATGCAAATGTATTACCATAGTAACAGCAATATAGTAAAAAGTTATTTACATCAAATTTTACATCTCCTTTTTTTCTTACTTATTTAGAAAAGAAATTTGGTTATTATCCTTATTTCATGCTACATAGAAAGCTTACACGGAGCTTTATATCTCCTCTATTAAAATTAATAAGTTAAAATAATAATGTTATTTTACCTTCACTTACACATACACTATATACTATATACGACATAACTCTTCACAGCGATCACCATAGGTATGCGATTTATGATAGGGTAAGTGAAAAAAATAAACAATTCTTTCAGTGCACAAATTTCAATTATTTCTACATCTATATATATATAATTTGAACTGGTAATGGAAATTACGGGAAAGCGGCTGAACGGATTTTAATAAATGACTCCTCATTTTGAAGCTTGGAACCCATAGTTTTTCAGAAAAATGGTAGTGTTCAGTGAAATATCAATTTTCCTGCATTATTTTCCTATTTTCCAAAATCTATCATTCTTCAGTTTTGAGAACTAATTGCATTTCAGAATAAAACAAAACACACACTACAATAAACAATAGCTATTACACGAAGGCCATGACCTGCAGGATTGCTGACATAATAATTAGAGTTCAAATTCAATTCGTTATTAAAAATTTCAAGACTTACTAAAATAATTTACAGGTCTGATTCTGCGGTGTGTAATTTTCTGCGTACAGCTGTGTACTGGATATTGAAATCTACAAAACTTGAAGTGCTTTAATGACATTATTACCATTAGAAATGAAATTTCATTACAGTTAATGCCATGATATGACTATTTTTCATTAATTATACATATTACTGCTATACTGATGATATGAAAGTGAAACGTTTTGGGGTTATATAAGTAGATATAGATAATGTGTTAAATTAGATCTTCATTTCTATAATTTACTGAGTGGCGGCTATTATATATATAAAGCTACAAAACTTACGTAAGATAATAATATTGTTATTAAAAATCAAATATTTTTATAGTTATTAATCAAGTGGAGTTGGGTCTTTTTCATATACTTAATGGCGGTGTGGTGTAGATATTTATATGCGTCATGCTCTTCGATATTGGCTCGAGAGAGCGGAAAAATTACAGTTCCTAAGGAAAGACGGTATTACTTACTGATAAAATAAGAGACCTACAAAATTGTGTAGTCTCTCGATCATTTCAGCAAGATCTCTTAGCAGGATAAAATGATTTTACCTCTACATTTCAAGCTCTACATGCAGCAGCTATACCAAAATGCCATGTCTATTGTTCGAAAGCATAGCAAACCTGACTTTTACAATCCACAGTGACCTGAAATAGCTATAGCTTTACTCCCACATGAAAAACCCACTGATCGCCCTGACATTGTTACTTGTGTTTTCGCGTTGAAACTCAAGATACATAGGATACATAGGTTCAAGAAAAAGTATTTGGCATTAAAACTATTCAGAGGGAGTATGTTTCATTATTATGGAAGCAAATAACTTTCAAAATGTCTGGTATTTTTCATTGAAAATAAATCTGAAAAATTTTTATTTGAACGTCTAATGAACTTCGTTTGCAGCATTGGCTGCACAAGCAACTAGTCATAATATATATTCAAGTCTAGTATTTATACGTGGTGCTATGTATTTAAAACATGTCGAGATAAAGTTTGTACAGAAGGTGAAACATTAAAAATATGTGATTTGAACAAGTGTTAGTTTAACCATAACTACAATGAAGGAAGCACAATCAACCGACAAACAGTAAGAAATGCATGCAAACGAAAAGCTGTGGAAAATTTATGTGAACGACCTTAAAAAATCTTACGTTTAGAGGTTATCAAATACCAAAATGAAAATTGAATTACAACGGTGGACGTTGAACGCATTAGACGTAGTGCACAAATTTGAATTCAGCCCAGAAGAGGCAAAAACTCAGAAAATAAACTAAAATACATCCAAAAAAATGTATAAATACTACTCAAATGGCCGAATATCTCGATTTCATTATGTAGAAGCAGATCCATTTAAGAACAGAATTTTGCTGGGTAACTTTCGGTGTCGGACCCCGAACTCATTTCACCGGCATTATCACCTTCATCTCATTCAGACGCTAAATAACCTAAGCTGTTGATAAAGCGTCGTAAAATAACCTATTAAAAAAAAAAAGAACAGAATTTCTTGCTGAAAGGCAACGTTGACAGAGATGGATGAATACAAATGCAGGAAGTCACCTCATGACAAAATTTTTGGCCATACCAAACAGATTATGTTGTTGGCAGTCCCCTGCCTGCATAAAGTGGAAGGGAAATTTTTGTTTGCTGATATTTTTTTTTTCGTCGTGACGGAATTTACATATCACCTTTTAGGTCAATCCTGTTCTTGTAGGAGTTTACACACCAAGAAGGGTTATACCACAGTCTAGTATATACAGTCACGAAGCTCAATAAGTAGTAAATATGCATCCATAGATAGTTGCTAACCACTAGGATCTCTACTATCGCCTCATTACAGACAATGCGAAATAGTACCTGCACAGTCTAGTGTTCCTAGTACCCTCACAACTCAAGCTTCGTGACTGTATATACTAGCCTGACCGTGTAGGAACTTACAGACTCCGATTAAAAGGGTTGTAATTTTTTCCAGAAAATCAATTGCCATAAAATGAACTACCACTCATTTAATATGTAAATCTGCAACTCAAAAGAAAAATACGAACAAACAAAATCTGAATCTCCTTGTTTAATAAAGAAATATGTATGCATAGGCGGTAAATTTCCTCTTCGTTTAAATGAAATTGTACATGTACATAGACCCTACATGTAGCCTATATGTTTATATTATTATTAATATTACGGGGAGAATAGAGATACAGATTAAATTTTATAAGATTCTGACGATAGATACCGGCAATGCTGTATTGTTCATAGTCTTCAGGGAAAAGAAGATGGATACAGACAAAAGAAATAATTTTTGGGCATTTTAAGGGACAAACCAGTTAGAATAATTAAAAATGAAAGTTTCACACCACTTCGAATGGGCGCGCTATGCATGATGTTTATCTGTGGAGAGTTATGTCGTGTACTAGATACCAAGGAGATATAAAATGTAATGTTTGTATAGAAGCCGATAAATACTGTGCCTAACCGTAACATAAGGAGAAGAAAACGAGTAGATGTAGGCTATATTCGTGTTGTAAAAATATAAACACTGTTTCATATAAATCTTGTGAATAATTATTAGTCGTTTAAGAAAGCAATAAATTATAAACCTAAAGGACCGATGAAAAGATGGAGCGACCTTTGAAGCCGGAGCGGGCAATTACCCATACCATGAAGTGAAGAAGAAAGAAGAAGAAGAAAAACACATTTTCTACAGGAAAAAATTGAAGAGATCCTTTCTTTTGCTGTTGTATGCAACCACTGAAATAAAATTGTAATATTCAGAATATTAAATTTCTTTTTGTTCTCTGTTGTATTTTGCATGAAGAAATATTTATTTATTTACTTATTCATTTATTTATTTATTCCTTTATTTATTCATTTATTTATTTACTTATTCATTTATTTATTTATTCCTTTATTCCTTTATTTATTCATTTATTTATTTACTTATTTATTTACTTATTCATTTATTTATTTATTCCTTTATTCCTTTACTTATTCATTTATTCATTTATTTATTCCTTTATTTATTTATTTATCTATTTATTTAGTTATTCCTTTATTTATTCATTTATTTATTTACTTATTTATTTATTTACTTATTCATTTATTTATTTATTCCTTTATTCCTTTATTTATTCATTTATTTATTTACTTATTTATTTGCTTATTCATTTATTTATTTATTCCTTTACTTATTCATTTATTCATTTATTTATTCCTTTATTTATTTATTTATTTATTTATTTATTTATTTATTTATTTATTCATTTACTTATTCATTTATTTATTCCTTTATTTATTCATTTATTTATTTACTTATTATTTATTTACTTATTTATTTATTTATTCCTTTATTTATTTATGTATTTATTCCTTTATTTATTCATCTATTTATTTACTTATTTATTTATTGATTTATTCCTTTATTTATTTATTTATTCCTTTATTTATTCATTTATTTATTTACTTATTTATTTATCTATTTATTCCTTTATTTATTTATTTATTCCTTTATTTATTTATTTATTCCTTTATTTATTTATTTATTTATTCCTTTATTTATTTATTTATTTATTCCTTTATTTATTTATTTATTTACTCATTCCTTTATTTATTTTTTGTTTATTCTTTGTTTATTTATTTATTTAATATAACAAACACTCTACTCAGATCATTGTGTTTACAAGTAAAAAAAAAAAGCAAGAAAGAAACGAAATCTTCTGTGATTTAAAACTCTAATTTTTATTCGAGCTTTTAGATCTCTAAACGATGCAAAAACTACGAGAGTGACTTGTGAAAATTATGAATAAAGATTTTTATTTACTACTGGTTTCTCATGCTTTTACACCAATAATAATTATGATAATAAATGTTTGTAACTTTACGTTTTTCACAACAATTGTTACAAAGACATAGGCCTATATTTGGAATCAGTAAGGAAATTTTCATTATATTACTTTTTTGCTACATTGATTTTTTTACAAGCACATTTGTTTATGTGTCTACAATTTTCACGAAAACCAATTTTGATTTGTGTTTCCACAACAGTGTTACGACACTTCATAGTCACTTGCGTTTTTACAAAAATGGTTTCGAAATAGTAATATACGTTACAAGCGCGGTATGTTGACGTTTTGATGTTCGAGGAAAAGATTGAAAAAGCGAAACGTAGTTGAGCTTTTTTAATTTCCGAGAACATGAAAACAAACATACCGCTCATGTATCGTACATTATTTTGTGCGAAGATCGTTTATTACATACCTGAAAGACGAATTTCTAATTAGTTGCAATGAAATCTCCATCTTGGTTTCTGTTTAATGCCGGCAACTTCGGAAAGCCAAAATATCTTTCTTCAACATTGTTGCTATAAAATGTTTTCTGTGTTTACTATATTCCAGCAGGCCGTGATATACGTCTGTCTTTTTTTTTCCCCAGTCTATAAATGCGAACTTAAAACAAACGGTAAGGTTATGTAATGATTTATTTTTCATTTTAATATTTTAACAATATTATTTATATAACATATTGCAGTAATAACATCGGCATCTGGAATCTTGTTGATTTTTCCACGGCTTCCTTAATGTTACTTGTATCAGGAATGCAATAAGTTTCGTGGAGTAGTAGACTTTACTTGATTTTTTCAAATATTTAAAAACAATAATTAACATTGCAATTTAGGTGAAACTGCAGTGGTAAGTTTCCAATTTATAATTATTACTATGCTAAACGTCTTTAAAAATAATATGTTAAAAGCCTAAAGCAGTAAAATGAATGTCGCGCTTAAACGGTAAGAAGAGGGAAATTGTTATGTGTGTTACGTTGGGAATACTGAATGTGGTATTTCACACTTACCGCGTATTGGTTCTGTGCGGAAAACAAGCAAATACGCACGATCTCGCACAAAAATATGTATTTTTTGTCTCTCATTCATTCATAGTTTTCTGCCCAAGGGCAGGTCTTTCACTGCAAACCCAGCATTCTCCAATCTTTCCTATGTTCTGCCTTCCTCTTTGTCTCCTCATATGATCCATATATCTTAATGTCTATCATCTGATATCTTCTTCTACCCCGAACTATTCTCCCGTTCACCATTCCTTCCAGTGCATCCTTCAGTAGGCAGTTTCTTCTCAGCCAGTGACCCAACCAATTCCTTTTCCTCTTTCTGATCAGTTTCAGCATCATTCTTTCTTCACACACTCTTTCCAACACAGCTCCATTTCTTGTTTTGTCTGTCCACTTGACACGACCTATTCTCCTCCATATCCACATTTCAAATATTTCTAGTCACTTCCCTTCACTTCGTCGTAAAGTCTATGTTTTGCCCCATACAACGTCACACTTCACACAAAGCACTTCATAAGCAGAAGAGAGAAAAAATGCAATAAAAAGTAGAACATTTCCTAAAACAACGACCAATAGACAATAAAAGACCAGAAAATGCAAAATAAAAGTAGGCTATATTAGTTCGTGTTGAAGTGAAACGAGTTTACATTGCATCTCAGAAAAAGACATGATATTTCATCAACTTCCGAGACTTAGTGATGAGCTGAAGACGATTTCTGATCCCAACAAGTAAATAGGCTTGTGCATATTATTTGAGCTATTGATTGACGTAGAACTACTCACTAGGCATGCAACGAGGTGATTTGGGAATTGTTTGTCCCATAAAAGTACAACTTCCATGCTTTCTTTGTATTCCACTTCTTTTTTTTTTTGTCTTCCTTTTTTCTTTTTGTCTTCCTTTTTCTTCCTTTTTTGTTTTTGTCTTCCTTTTTTGTTTTTGTCTTCCTTTTTTTCTTTTTGTCTTCCTTTTTTGTTTTTGTCTTCCTTTTTTTCTTTTTGTCTTCCTTTTTTCTTTTTGTCTTCCTTTTTTTCTTTTTGTCTTCCTTTTTTTCTTTTTGTCTTCCTTTTTTTCTTTTTGTCTTCCTTTTTCCTATTTGTCTTCCTTTTTTCTTTTTGTCTTCCTTTTTTCTTTTTTCTTCCTTTTTTCTTTTTTTCTTCATCTTTTCTTTTTGTCTTCCTTTTTTTTGCTTTTGTCTTCCTTTTTTTTGTTTTTGTCTTCCTTTTTTTCTTTTTGTCTTCCTTTTTTTCTTTTTGTCTGTTTTTCTTTTTGTCTCCCGTTTTTCTTTTTGTCTTCCTTTTTTTTCTTTTTGTCTGTTTTTCTTTTTGTCTCCCGTTTTCCTTTTTGTCTTCCTTTTTTCTTTTTTCTTCCTTTTTCTTTTTGTCTTCCTCTTTTCTTTTTGTCTTCCTTTTTTTCTTTTTGTCTTCCTTTTTTCTTTTTGTCTTCCTTTTTTCTGTTTGTCTTCCTTTTTCCTTTTTGTCTTCCTTTTTTCTTTTTGTCTTCCTTTTTTCTTTTTGTCTTCCTTTTTTTCTTTTTGTCTTCCTTTTTTTCTTTTGTCTTTCTTTTTTACTTTTTGTCTTCCTTTTTTCTTTTTGTCTTCCTTTTTCTTTTCTCTTCCTTTTTTCTTTTTTCTTCCTTTTTCCTTTTTGTCTTCCTTTTTTGTTTTTGTCTTCCTTTTTTCTTTTTGTCTTCCTTTTTTTTTCTTTTTGTCTTCCTTTTTTTCTTTTTGTCTTCCTTTTTTTCTTTTTGTCTTCCTTTTTTTCTTTTTGTCTTCCTTTCTTTCTTTTTGTTTTCCTTTTTTCTTTTTGTCTTCCTTCTTTCTTTTTGTCTTCCTTTTTTCTTTTTGTTTTCCTTTTTTCTTTTTCTCTTTCTTTTTTCTTTTTGTCTTCCTTTTTTTCTTTTTGTCTTCCTTTTTTCTTTTTCTCTTCCATTTTTCTTTTGTCTTCCTTTTTTCTTTTTGTCTTCCTTTTTTCTTTTTGTCTTCCTTTTTTTCTTTTTCTCTTTCTTTTTGTCTTCCTTTTTTCTTTTCCTCTTCCTTTTTTCTTTTTGTCTTCTCGTTCTTTGTATGCTCCTGTTCTCTTTGTACTCCCATTGTTATCCTTGTGTTGCCCTTGTTCTCCTTGTATTCTCCTGGTTCTCCTTGCTTCACATTGTTCTAACACTATTACCCTTCTTATTCTTGTTTTCACCTTATTACTCTTGTCTTTCTTTTCTAATCCTTGTATTTACTTTGTTGTCCTTGTATTCCTCTTTATATTGTTCTATTCACCATATTTGCCTCTTATTCCCGTTGCAATCATTGTTTTTCCCGTGCTCTTCTTTTATCTCCATTTTAGTAGGTTATTTTACGACGCTTTATCAACATCTTTGGTTATTTAACGTCTGAATGAGATGAAGGTGATAATGCCGGTGAAATGAGTCCGAGGTCCAGCACCGAAAGTTACCCAGCATTTACTCATACTGGGTTGAGGGAAAACCCCGGAAAAAACCTCAATCAGGTAACTTGCCCCGACTGGGAATAGAACCCGGGCCACCTGTTCTTTTATCCCCTTGTACTCCTTGTATTCCCCTTGTTATCCATGTCTTCACCTTGTATTTCCTTTATTCTCGTTGCATTGCGCTTGTGCTTCTTACATTCCAGTTGTATTCCACTGCTTATCATTGTCTTTCCCTTGTTCTCCTTATCATCTCTTGTCGCCTTGTTTTCACCTTGTTCTCCTTGCATTCTTCTTACACTCTTCTTATTCTCTTTGTAGTCCCGTTATTATTGTCATCCCCTTGTTCTTCTTGTACTTCCCTTATTCTGCTTGTATTGCTTTTGATCCTCTTACATTCCCCTATCCTATTTTTATTCTCATTGCTATCATTATCTTATCTCTGTTCTTCTTGTATTCTCCTTAATCTCCTTGCATTCCTTGCATTATCGTAGTCTTTTCCATCTTTCCTTGTCTTCCCCTATATAACCGCTGTTATTCTTGTCTTCGCCTTGTTCTCCTTGTGTCCCCCTTGTTATTTTTATATTTCCTTTGTTCTCCTTCCATTCATCTTGTCATCCTTATCTTACCTTCCTTTTCCTTTCATTCTACTTGTTCTCCTTGTATTCCTCTTGTTATCGTCTTACCCTTGATCTCCTTTTATTCTCCTTGCTTTCCTATATCCCCATTGTTCTCCTTACATTCTCCTCTTCCTTCTTGTATTCCCTTTGTTTTCCTTGTATCCCCTTGTAGTCCATATATTCCCCTTGTACTCTTTGAATCCACCTTATTTTCTATGTATTTTCTATGTATTCCTCTTATTTTTCTTATGATAGCATAATAAATACGCGTCAATAAATAACTTTCATGCTCCATCGGCAAGTCTATCGTACTATGAAAAAGGAGTGCGTTATATGGCAGTAAAAATGTTTAATAGCCTCCTATCGACATATAAAAAATGAAAGTCAAAACGTAAGATTATTTAGGGCTAAATTAAATAAATAATTAATTTCTCACGCCTTCTGTTCTGTAGGTGAATTCATGACATTCAACAACGCGGCATGAAATTGATACTAAAACCTTGTGTTGTACTAGTAGACTATATGGTAAACCTCTTCTGTGTATATTTCAACTAGACTGTGACTATAAATTAAGACTTTATAGTAGTATAAAGTTTTTTGACTTGTTCCGTATTCTAGCTGTGAAACAATGTACGAATACCATGGAATGTCAATAAATACAATACAATACGAAAAGATATGCAGCATACTAAAGCCACAGTCTAGTATATACAGTCACGAAGCTCAATACGTAGTAAATATGCATCCATAGATAGTTGCTCACCACTAGGATCGCTAATATCGCCTCATTAGAGGCAATGCAAAATCGTACAGGCACAGTGTATTGTTTCTAGCACCCTCAAAACTCAAGCTTCGCGATTGTATAAAGTAGACTGTGCTAAAGCTATTAATCTCTGGATATTCTGTTTCCCGTCATAATTTTTTCACTTCAAGACGAAGATCTAACCTTAGGAACGCGAACGGTGTGAAAATATTTTTTTATATTTTGACACCCTGGTAACTTATTGTAATTGTTATTTTATCAGTCCTCCCTTGATTGAACGGTATATAACCTATCTGATATGTACTATTTGGCGTTTGACGGTGCTCATTACTAAATAAAATCGAAGATTTCTTTCATTTTCAATATGCTTTCTTCATTTAATGTTCTAGTTAATTGAATTTAATCTAATTATATTTTTTCCTGGGCGCAGCAGCTGATGGAGGGCAGAAGTCGACCGGCCGAACAGTACCTGCTGGTCTCATGTTAATATGCCTCCCAGAGGTGAACGATCATCGTGCGGTTCGTACAATAATTCCACTAGTGTTGTAGCTGGCTTACAAAACCAGATTTGGCTACTTACTGTAACTCCTTAAATTCATCACGATGGTGGGTGAGCACCGGTTCCATACACTGACAGAAATTTTTGACGAGAAAATCTATTCTCTTCTGAGGTCTCGAACCAATGCTCTTTTCATAAAGTGAGTCAAGGCATGACGGCACTACAGCGAGGAACCTTTATTTATTACATCAGCTGCTTGTTTATGCGGATAACGTGAATATGTTAGAAAAAAATCCACTACTATTAGGGAAAACATGGAAATTTTACTTGAAGAAAGTAAAGAGATAGGTTTGGAAGTGTATATCGAAAAGATTAAGAATATGATTATGTCTCGTGACCAGAACATAGTACAGTTCACACCTGTGGAGTAACGGTTAGCGCGTCTGGCCGCGAAACCAGTTGGTCCGGGTTCGAATCCCGATCGGGGCAAGTTACCTGGTTGAGTTTTTTCGAGGTTTTCCGTCAACCCAATATGAGTAAATGCTGGGTAACTTTCGGTGCTGGACCCTGGACTCATTTAACCGGCATTATCACCTTCATTTCATTCAGACGCTAAATAACCTGAGATGTTGATACAGCGTCGTAAAATAACCTACTAAAAGAAACATAGTACGAAATGGAAATATAATAATTCGAAGGTGGAAAAATTCAAATACCTCGAAGCAACTGTAACAAATATAAATGACACTTAGGATGAAATTAAATGCAAAATATGGGAAATGCCTGTTATTATTCGGTTGAGAAGCTTTTATCATCCAGTCTGCTCTCAAAGAAGCTGAAAGTTAGAATTTATAAAACAGTTATATTACCGGTTGTTCTGTATGGTTATTGAACTTGGACTCTCATTTTGAGAGAGGAACAGAGATTAAGGGTGTTTGAGAATAAGGTGCTTAGGAAAATATTTGAGGCTAAGAAGGATGAAGTTACAGAGAATGGAGAAAGTTACACAACACAGAACTGCACGCATTGTATCTTTCACCTAACATAATTAGGAACATTAAATCCATATGTTTGAGATGGGCACAGCATGTAGCACGTATGGGCGAATCAAGAAATGTATTTACAGTGTTAGTTGGGAGGCCGGAGGGAGAAAGATCTTTGGGGAGGTCGAGACGTAGATGGGAGGATAATATAAAAATGGATTTGAGGGAGGTGGGATATGATTTTAGAGACTGGATTGACTTGTTCAGGGTAGGACCGACGTCGGGCTTATGTGAGGGCGGTAATGAACCTCCGGGTTCCTTAAAAGCCAAGTAAGTAAGTATTTGATAACCGGTTATTTCCATACGGTTAACCGCTTAATTGTTTGTCGGGTTATCCTGATAACCGGTTATTTTCCTCAATAACCGAACGACCGATTATATTTTAAAATACACATCGAATCAAATGTATTTTAAATTTATCTCAAAATTAATATCAGTCGAATATTGTTTCTGTTTATTATTTTGCACTCCACGTAATCAACCCTGTTTAAAAATTGTCTCGTAGGTCATTCCTAGATGGGGTATGGGTTACTCCTTTACTTACTTCATCTCTCTAGAGATGACAAAATGAAATGCGACACCGAATCAATGTCAATAATATATGCCTATCTAATAACCACAGACAATCTCTGATTGGCTTATAATTATATACCTATCTACGGGTATTGGAGCATTTCAAACGGCGAGAAACTTTTTTTTATAATGACATAGATTATATTGATATTTTATATCATTGTCCCATAAGATCTCTAGCTTCCCAATATCTATCACTATCACAGGTGGACTTCAGAGATGGACATTTATTTGTCCATACGACGACTTTCGTGGTTCGAATCCTGCCTGGGAAGGAACATTTTTTTATTCCTTATTCAAATTTACTCTCAATACTTTTCGATTGCTGGTAAAATTCATGTTCTGGGAATAATAAGTCAATTAAGTAGTACAGACGTGGACAAATTATTAGCAAAATTGAAGATTTTTATTATATATTTTTACAAAATATGATTCTTCAATTTAGACTACACTTGACATTTTTGCGTATTTCCAAATTATTAGCAAAATTGAAGATTTGTACTGTATACTTTTAGAAAATTTAACTCTTCAATTTGGACTACATTTGATATTTTTACATATTTACAAATTATTAGCAAAACTGAAGGTTTTTATTATATATTTTTACAAAATTCGATTCTTCAATTTGGAATACAGTTGACATTTTGGATATTTTTTCAAATTATTAGCAAAACTGAAGATTTTTATTTTATAGTTTTACAAAATTTGACTCTTCAATTTAGACTGTAGTTGACATTTTCGCTAATTTACAAATTATTAACAAAATTGAAGATTTTTATTATATATTTTTACAAAATTTAACTCTTCAATTTAAACTACAGTTGACATTTTTGCATATTTCTGTCTACTGTAGTGATAGAAAAATGCAAAATTGTCAATTGTAGTCTAAATTGAAAAGTCAAATTTTGTAAACAGAATTATCATAAAAATCGTCAATTTTGTTAATAATTTGTCCACGTCTGTAAAATATCGCTGCACTCGAAAAGTACTGGGAATAAATTTGAATAAGGAACAAAGAAAAGTTCCCTTCACCGGCAGGATTAGAACCACGAAAATCTTAGTTACCAGTCTATCGTGCTCTGGAGTGAACAAGGTTCTGAAATCAGCTACAAGGGTCGGTCCTGTTTTTTTTTGCCACTACTGTAAATATTCATAATTTAAATATGTACCGGGGGTATGTCACTATTGTATTGGTCAAGGCTGGTTGAGTAGAAGAGAAGGTCTTATGGCCTTAACTCTGCCAGCGAAAATAAAACATTCTGTTCTATTCTATTCTATTCTATTCTATTCTATTCTATTCTATTCTATTCTATTCTACATTTGCCGACCGCTCTCAGGGAGATCAGAGCAACCCCTAGCGCTGTCTGCTAGTTACGGCCCTGACTACACCAAACATTATGAGACCCTCTTCAAATTTGGATTGGCTAGTCCAAATCCAATCATAGTGTGACACGGTGCCAAATTTTGCCAGTCTGTCGATTTCAACAGATCTGGGAAACCGGTCGGTATCTGAAGTTTATGAGAAAATAAATTCAGTTCTTTTCTCAGGATTTTGTTCACTGTTTCTCTATTGACACCAACTTCTTATGATAACCTTCTTGCAGATTTCATCCCTTGTGATTGCAGTCCTCACTCTTGCTTGCATTCAGATCTCCGCTTACCCGTACGTAGGCCTAAAACATCAGTTACACTTCCACTGCACTGTTTCTATGGGATTCAACATATCGATATTGATTTTCGAGACATGCACGCCCGCCAATCGTAACACAAAACCTTCTTTGAGCAGCGATGATTGAGTAATTATTAGCAAAATGAAATTCCACTATTGCTGCTTGCTGTTATGCACTTCGTGTTCCCATGTTACACAACTTTCGTAAATTATCTTTAAATTGACATGGAACTAAAATAAAAAGCGTTAAATAAAACTTAAGAACACATCTTTCAAAATGCTTGGTACAGAGCAATTATAGCTACTTTTTTTTTTTTTTTGTACAGGACGGGTCGGGGTAATTTGGGTATGCTACAACTTATTGAATAAAACTTTACCTAATCTTCAAACACATGCCAATTTAATATATACAGAGTGAATAAAAAGTCTGAATCCATATATTTTTGTTTTTTACTTTATTGGGTTATTTTGCGACGCTTTATCAACATCTAGGTTATTTAGCGTCTGAATGATATGAAAGTGATAATGCCGGTGAAATGAGTCCGGGGTCCAGCACCGAAAGTTACCCAGCATTTGCTCGTATTGGGTTGAGGGAAAACCTCGGAAAAAACCTCAACCAGATAACTTGCCCCGACAGGGATTCGAACCCGGGCCACCTGGTTTCGCAACCAGACGAGCTGACCGCTGAAACCATATAAGTATCTTCCATATGCTTGATTTTCGATTACTGGAGGTGTTACCAGTATTTGCAAGACCAAATGCTCTACCATTGACACATTCGATTCTAGGCCTCAGCTATCTCAAAAGCCGCCATTTTGGATGCAAGTTTGACATTTTAAGTGGAAAGGGGGTCATGTAGGTACTCAAAATCATGTGAAATTTTCTGAAAAAAAAAATGGTGCAATCTGTTTTGAGATATCTCTAATCGTTTTCAAGTTGTTTAAAGATAAGTGTCATACTGACATAAACATTAGTTACTCCATCTACAGATATTAGCTTTTAGAAAGATCTACAAGACTTACTACAAGGTGAATCAAAAGTCTCTAACCATATAAATAACTTCCATATGCTTGATTTTTTATTACAATAGGTGTTACCAGTATTTGTAAGACCAATGGCACTACGATTCTAGCCCTCAGCTATCTCAAAAGCCGCCATTTTGGATGAAACTTTCAAACTTTAATGGAAAGAGGGTCATATAGGTACTCAAAATCGTGTGGAATTTTCTGAAGAAAAAAAAAACAATCGTGCAATCCGTTTTGAGATCTTTCTAATCGTTTTCAAGTTATTTAAAGATAACTGTCATAATGACACAAACATTAATTACTGCATCTACAGATTTTTTGTAACATGGTACAGTACTAAGGAGGCTTTGGAAAAGATATTTTTATGCAATTCTGGTAATTAACTTTTCCTGCTTTACTGTTTGGTTAACCTGTGATAGTTTCAATGCATTGTTGTGATTATCTGAAACTGTTCTATAACACATTTCCTGATTTTCGTGTGGCATTATCGAAAGAGGAAGGAATTGATATCATTCTTCATTCTGGTGGGTTGAGCCACAGAAATGTTGCAAGATGCTGGTAAAATAATTGCATTGAAATTACTGATTTTAATACTGTGAAACTGAAATAGCTATTTCACTGAAATGGTATTTATAGATAAACGTTTTTTATTACTCGATCAACGCATTTTCGGATTAATAATTGTTAGTTTGTGTGATAAGATATCGCAATCTCGTTTTTTATTATTGTTTTCATTCCTTCTTCACAGGTTTCAGATATTAGATATTGCAAAAAATTTGCGACCTGTGGTTTTCACAAAGTCCCTTGTGCAGACGCTTGTATTTTCCTATTTTAACTATGCTTACATTTTACTGACTGGCCTCTCCAGCGACAACAAAACGAAACTTCAACGTGCTCATAATTTGTGTGTACGTTTTGTAAGCAATGTTCGTAAATATGATCATATTACCCCATCCCTGGAAACAATAGGTTGGCTTAAACTAGATAAGAAAAGAAATTTACATTCACTTCTCTTTCTCTTCGAAATCTTGAACTCTTCTATTTCTTCGTACCTGTCGTCTCGCTTCACTTATCCTTTTTCCCATCATAATCTGAACACACGTTTTCGTCATGAAACAATACTAACAATACCATCCCATCGCACATCCTCATACTCATCCTCTTTCACAATAGCCCTGCCAAGACTCTGGAATTCGCTAGCTGCTAGCATCAGGGACTGTCGAAATAAAATTTAATTCAAACGCAAACTTATTAGGCACTTGGTCAGTAATTGAAACTCGTTTAGACATGGTTTCTTGTAAATAGTTTCCTTAATCTATCATAAAATATTTCAATATCCGGTAATTTCATCACTATGCAATTTTGTTATCCTAGGTTTAATTTGTAATTCAGTAAATATAAAATATTCTTTGTTTTTCTATGATAAATTTTCTAGCTTTCTTTAGTCAGGTAATCTTTTCGTACTTTGATTTTTATTGTAATTGTAATTGTAAATTTAACACTAATTGTAATTTTATTATTCATACTAGCCGTACCCGTGCGCTCCGCTGCACCCGTTAGAAATAAATATAAAATAATTACATAATTAAAATAGGACATTTGATCCAGGGAACATTCGTGTTTGATAGAAGAATAAATCGTTTAATATGTTACGTACTTAATTTAAATTGTATTTAAAATATTAAAATGCGATCATTATGATCCAGAGATACTCATGTGGTTCAATGACATTTCCTTTAACATGTTTCTTAATTGTTGTTACCAACTATTTTTGGAAAAGCGAAAATTAACAGAAAAATTTTGGCTACAGATTCATTATTATATTTATATTATATTATATTATATTATATTATATTATATTATATTATATTATATTATATTATATTATATTATATTATGTAAAAAGTGTGTTGATAACGGATGTACTCGAATTAGAAAGTTTTTAATTTGTTGTGGGAGCTCTTGAATCTCAGGAGGAACAACTTTTACAACAGAGCAACATAATCTGCTTGGCTCATTACCCAATGTTTTTGCATTGCATTTATTGCATATGTATTTTATGTATTTTAACACGATTCAATTGAGCATAGTTAAAATTTGAATTATAAAATAATGGATTGCTAAGCTAACGTACTATTACTGCATACTAAATCAATACACTCTCGTTGTTCGTTAATTCTCTGCAATAAAAATGAATATGTTCATAAAAATTATTATAAGAAATACAGGAAATGAATATACAGAATAACCTATCAAGTTTTCTGTGCATAAGAAGCTATTTTAATCTTACCTGTCCTCGATTCACTCACAAGTTACTGTAATAACATTATAGCATTATGTCCATCCAGAGAAACTACACTTTCCAATGATGAAATAATAATTATTTATACAAATCGGTTAATTTAGCTTCATACAAACACAGAAACATTGTCTGTAGGCTATGTTTTATAGCTTTCGATTGTTGTGTCCAAGGCCCCTTATAGACGAAGTCATTTGTTTTTTATTTCAATACACCGCCTTAGATGGCAGTTATTTTAATTTTAAAACTCATTTATCTCATTAAATATCAGTTCTATCAAAATTTTTCAAAGAATAAAACTTATCAGAAATCATTTTTAAAGAAACTTTTGTTATGTAACATATTTCACAAAAACCAATAATAAGCGAGATATTTCGATTTATTTAATTCAGGCCCCCTTATAACCCCCATTTTAAATAATGTATTTTGAATGCCATATAGCCTAAAATCTAAGTTACAACGAACTTAATTTATATTCCAATTTTCATCGAAATCTGTTCAGCCATTATCGAGTGAAAAGGTAACAAACATACAGACAGACAGACAGAGACAGACAGACATACAAACAAAAATTTCAAAAAAGCGATTTTCGGTTTCAGGGTGGTTAATTATATATGTTAGGATCAATTATTTTTGGAAAATCGAAAATTACCAGAAAAATTTCGGCTACAGATTTATTATTAGTATAGATTATAGTTGGAATCTCCTGGTAGAGGGGCAGAGAAGGCCTGACGGCCTTATCTCTACCAGGTTAAATAAATAAATACTAAATACTAAATACAGTAGTCAAAATAAAATGTACAGTGTTTTCTGAAAAAAAAAAGTTTCCGATATTTAGAGAGGAGATAGTATGCATCAAAACAAGAAATAGAAGTCCTATAAACATGGGTTCTAAAATTAATATCTTCTGAGAAATGTGCAAATGTTTTCCATTACTGTAAGAACAGCATATCTTCCACTGTGAGCTCTTTGGCAAGAAACAAATGAGGAAACAGAATGCTACCGTTTGTTACTACGTATTAGTTTCGTATCTGTTGAATAGGAGCGTGTTTTGTTTCTTGCCAAGAGTAGGACGACCAGACGTCCTCTTTTTTGTCCGAACATGTCCTCCTTTTTAGGCCTCTGTCCGGGGTTCGGGCGGATTTAAAAAAAATCAACAAATGTCCTCTTTTCATAACCTGTATGCCTGATATTTTGAAATTATCTGATCTGACGCCTTTCTCAAGTAATTTGCCTGTAGTTGTCAGCAGCATCGACGGAATATATTCTTTGCCAACGATCATAACTCTCTTTGCTCCTACTTGTTGTGGTCGTTGCTTTCATATGTAGCTAAGTTAACTGTAAAATCATTTTATGCTCGACCATGCCGAAATGTAGTAATTATACACCTGGTAGCAGTCCTTTAATGCATGTCATTAAAGTACACCTACTCATTAACGTACAGGTGTTTTCAGCCAATGACAACTCAGCTTACAGGTGTTCAGCCAATAACAAGTCAGCTTTGTACCGTTATAAAACCGCAAGTATCGATTATTCTCGGATATGCAATCGAAAGAGAATTAGCGAAAAGTCACGGAGACTGGAAATCCAATACAGTCGCAGAAGGTTATGTTCTGTTACTATAATAATTAGCGTTAATTGTAAATAATATTCAAATAAATTCACTTTGTCGTCTCGTTTTTCAATGTCGAATTCAATAATCAAGGTTATACCAAGTTTAACGGGATTACACAAGGTCAATGACATTATTGTTCCTCGGAAAAAATCAATACTTTCGAGTCTGCGCACATCTCACAATTCACAACCTAGAACAAGGTCACTTCCGATCTTGTCAGATACAAATAAAATGTATAGGGGAGACTGTTGTACCTTTAAACACTTTTCACATTTTATTTTTTTTAATTTTGGGAAATGAAATTTTTTAAATGAAACAATGCTTGAAATAATTACTGAAGATTCCTTTACAACTTCCTGTATGTATTTTCCTATTTTACAGATCTATTAAGGATGGAAAAAATAAAATGAAGAGATATGTAATGTGTTCAAAGGTACAACAGGATCATGTACCTTGGAACATACCCTCTTGTAAGTTGGAACACATGGAATATAGGTGGGAATATAGCTGTAAGAACTGACAAGCATATTTAAAATGTATTTGCCATCATAAACCAGTACAGGCTTCTTTGATTGAGATTTTATTTCCTGGAGAAGCAATGACTGCTTCAACATCTTTCTTCAAGGCATCCGGATCAATTGGGGGACCTCTTAATTCCAGACTTACTTCGTGACATGACCTTAAAATAAAAGAAAAACAAAAACCGATAGTATCGTGTAATTTGGAACATGTTCCATGGTACAAGATGTTTTGTGTTCAAAGGTACAAGAGGGTGCACGTTTAAACAAATATGGCTCCCAAAACTAGAGAGTCAAATAAATCATGGAAATTAAAATATGTTATTACTCACCAGATGATAGGGGACACGCCGTACTTGAAAGATATTAACAAATACAATCTGGTTTCGTGTTAGAAAACATACATCAATGAACGAAATGTTTACTTTTGGTACTAAAAAAACTACTTTTGTCCATGGAACTCACACTTTGTAATAAATCAAACTGAAACTACGACCAGAGCTACTTAGCGGTTTTCTCTACAATCTACTTCATTTTGAGTCCTCTAGGTAGCAGCAAACATTAAAAAACAAAAAATGTTCAAAGGTACACTATGCTAAAGGTACAACAGTCTCCCCTACATCTGAATAATTTCAAGTTAGAAATATGGTCGAGCATAAAAAGTCGTATGAAACTCGCCTATAATGGTAATTAAGAAGCTCGTATGAAAATTATGAAACTCGCTTGCTCTCGTTTCATAAATATCCATCCTCGATTCTTAATTACTATCATTATAGGCTCGTTGCATAATGTATTATTATATTATTAAGTTTTATCATATGTAAGCTGTAATAAAAATAGATATTGACATAATAATATTTGAAGTATAATATAGGCCTAAGCCTAAATCTAAATAGATATTATCTGTCCTTTTTAGTAATTATAGTTCCCTTGACTTTCATTTATGTAGCTACAGTGGGATCTCCTAAGTTCGACTGAACAGAATTGAAAGTTCAGTCCAATAAGGGTAGTGGGTGTGGCAGGTGAAATGAAAACAAATTCTTATTGGTTATCCATCAACGAATACAGTACTGTACTTGCATTTCCTACCCGCCCCGAGACTTTTGTATGCGCTTCTAGTACCACAGTGGGTTTAGATAGTTCCGTCTCACAAACGGCACAATTCTCAAAAAGAAAAAGAAGAGTTCATTAATTTAAAATCAGTGATCAATACGGATGTCCCAATCAATAAAATATTCTGTTTTCCTTCAACAAAAGTATCACTACAAGACACAGAAACAATTCCCATTCAAATGGCAAACCCATTTCTTAGTGCCCGTATAGGGGCGTGTCTAATTCTCCTACGTAAGCAGTCGAACTATAGGATGTCGAACTTGTTTTCTGTCGAACTTAAGAGCTTCCACTGTAACTGTAAAATCATTATTATTACGTTTTTTTCATAATTATTTTGTAATAAAATAGATATTAATATACTTTTATGATATAAGCCTAAATCTGTACTGTAAATATTTTGTAATAAAATATTATATTGACGTAATTTAAAGTATAATAAGCCTAAATGTAAATACTTATTTTCTGTCCTCTTTCTTTGAACAATGTAGTTCTTTCTGAAGCTTTGTGTCCTCTTTTTAATCAATGTGAATCTGGTCACCCTAGCCAAGAGCTCACAGTGAAGATATGTTGCTCTTACAGTAATGGAAAACATTTGCTCATTTCTCAGAAGATATTAATTTTAGGACCCATGTTACTGTTATAACAAAACATAGTCCGATTCAATGGATACAAAACTAACTTACCGATTGGTACAGTAATAATTACTGTAGTGTGGAATCAGTTTACGTTACAATAGTGCGATTACGAACTCTAATGCACTGTCGTTTGTTTAAGCGCCCTCTTGATATAAACACAAACAAAGGTATGCGGGGTAATACACAGTAAGAAACGACTGTTTCCTCAATCGTTTCTTACCCAAGAGCTCACAGTGGAAGCTGCCCTTATAGTGATGGTTAGGGCTAGGATTTTGATGAAATTGCATATTTTTTTCCTAGTAAGCCAGAAACATAGCTGCTTTAGTATTTATATGTTATGTGATAAACTGAGTGTTTTAAGACACATTTGTTAGGGATTTTTTTTTTGCATTTTTTGCCTGTTTCAACTCATAAGAGCATCTTTTGTTTTATTCGGTCATTTTTTAGGCATTTTCATTTAATTTTGGTCCCGCGCCGTGGCGTCGCGGTCTAAGGCATCCTGCCTAGGACTCGCGTTACGGAATGCGCGCTGGTTCGAGTCCTCAAGGGGGAAGAAATTTTCTCATGAAATTTCGGCCAGTGTATGGGACCGGTGCCCACTCAGCATCGTGATGCACTTGGGGAGCTGCGATAGGTAGCGAAATCCGGTTGCGAATACCAGCTATAACGGCTGGGGGGATCATCGTGCTAACCACACGATACCTCCATTTTGGTTGGATGATCGTCCACCTCTGCTTCGGCATGTGGGCGTGAGGCCAGCAGCCGGTTGGTCAGTCCAGGCCCTTCACGGGCTGTAGCGCCACTGATTATTATTATTATTATTATTATTATTATTATTATTATTAATTTTGACCATAAATCTCCATTATTAATGTAAAATAATGTTTATTTCCTTTGATATTTTCTTTACATATTTTGTCAATTAATACCATTTTCTATATTATTTTAATCGTTTTTCTACACAAATATTGCCATTTTAACGTAGTACACCCCATGTAATGGATCAGTCCAACCACCCCTTCAATATAGACTCCTCTATAACTGCTAATTCCGGATAAGAGTGGTCTTATGGTGGACTACATTGAAACTAAAAGTAAAATAAATCCATGGCGCTACAGCCCTGAAGGGCCAAGACCGACCAGCTAACTACTGACCTCACGTCCACATACCGACGGAGAGGTGTACGATCATACACGGAAACTACATCAGGTAAAATAATTAATTAAAGTGTATTACTTATAAAAATAATGAAAAATTTCATTTAATTACTAGTCTAAATATTAAGTAGTGCAAAACCTCTTTTTCTACTAAGCCAATTATGTAAGATCAATTTTTAAGGGCATTTTTTAAAGATTTTTAGGTCATAAATGCATTGTTTTTAGGACATTTTTTCATGATTTATAGGTCATCAAAATCCTAGCCCTAGTGAACATTTGCTCATTCCTCAGAAGATTTTAGGAGCCATGTTTACGGTAATTTTATTTCACCTCCTCTCAAAATAATGGGACTTTTTCAGAACACCCTGTACATTAAGTAACATAGCAGAACTTCAGAACCAAGGCCACAATTCAAATCTCACAGATGGTCGACTTATAGAAAAACAAACATACAATTAAATGGAGATTCGCTGGTTCCATATTATGAAAGCGAACAACTAATATAGATGGTCGTGTTACAAGGGTAGACAACTTGTGAAGGTTTACTGCATATTTTTTTTTTCTTTATTCCTCTTGTCTTAAGAGAAATTCTATCATAATGAAATTAACGGGTTCTGTCTTCCTGTGTTGTTGATTCCCGTTTATTTCTCCTTAAATAACGATGCAGTTAAGCTAACGAACTAGATGTAAAGTCCACTTACTACCAAGCTAAATATTATCGGAGAACAAACAGTGTCCTGTGTTTACTTTGTGAAACGTCTATAGTAAAATAGCCGATTGCCTTCGGAAGGGTGTCTCGGGAAGAACTAATTTTAAACGTGCCGGTAGGTTCGGTATCGTTCCGAGCATTTTCAAGTCAGACTATCAGATTAAACTTTTTCTTTCTCAAAAGGCGCCCAATCGGTCAACAAACTACGGTCCTTTTATGATAGTCTGGAACTTTTGGAACTATTTTTACACGATAATTTAGGAAATTAGTGGGTATTTTATGAGATTATCAATATTCTTGTTGGTTTTCTTTCGTATATAGAATTTTTTAAAATGGTGGACTTGAATGTTTTTTGTTCCGAAAATACGTGATTGGATGACGTCCAACTTATATTATGTATGTATTTATTTACACTGCAAGTGGACAAGCACCCGGTGGCAGTGGTATATACAATATTAACAATACACAATAAAATGATAAGCAATACACAGTAAATTTACAATACATAATACAATTTTACAACACATATACAATTTTATACACAATACAATAAGAATACACAATACAATTTAACACAATAATAATAAAACATAAATAAAATACCTAATTTTACAATACAACCTACATAATTATGTATAGGTTCTACATGAGTTTCAATAGTCTTTCACTTTACTCTCATCTCATTCCCTGTAGTGGCACTATGACGCATTTCACTGACACTTTAGCACACATTTCACTGACACTATAGAACACATTTCGTTGACGCTATAAATTATCACTGATCGGAACTGTTCACTGCACTGTAAAACCATAACTTCACTGACTCACCTCGCTTCACTGATACAACAGTTCAAATAAGTCAAATAATTACATCCTTATGCATACTTATAAACTGAACTACATTTAAACTAAACATTTCTAGTCTAAGGCCCTCTTACACGCTATTTTTAAATAATTTACAATTCAAACCAAGGAAGTAAACTCGTCAGGCTAGATAAATACATGTCATCTTAAAAAATTAAATGTTGAATGTCACCTTAATTTTAATTTGTACTTTATACACAGCTTTTTAAGTTATTCTTGAATCTCCTTAAGGAAGGACAGCCCTCAAAGACCGCTGCAGGTAGGTCATTCCAATCATTTATAGTTCTATTTAAAAATAAGAATTTACCTACATCCGTTTCCTGTTTTCTACATTTGATTTTAAAATCATGATCGTTCCTACCATAGTACGTTGGCTTTTCTAACTGAGCCATTATGTCTACCCATGCTTTCTGACCTAGATGTGCTGTATACAATGATGTTGTTCTAGTTTTCCTACGTCTGTTTTCCAAAGTTTCCCATTTAAGTTCTTTTATCGTATCGTTTCTATCTTCTCTTTTACCTGTAACAAATTTAGCTGCCCTATATTGGATTCTTTCTAAGGAATAAATCTGATATATTCTATAGGGATCCCAACATGTAGTTCCGTATTCCATTAATGGTCGCACTAACGTTAGATATGCTATTTCCCTCGATTTGGGGCTAGCCTTTCTCAAGATTCTCATAATAAAGTAAAGTACCCTCCATGCTTTACCCGTAACGTTATCAACAATGGTATCAGCCTAGCATCAAGCACGAGCAGACCAATACACGTTAAAACTACACGCCAGGCGATACTAAATCCATGGACTTGACAACCTTCATTCTGTTATAACATTACATCTATGGGTACAAATCACAGTAATGCCATCAACTATTATAGAAGCAAACATAGCCATGTTAACGATACTGCGTCCAGCTCAACGCTAAATAACAAGATCACCACAACTGCCTCATTTAACTTCACACCGGCAAACACCACACAATAAGTGATCACATACTTCATATATTTAAAGTGATGTACAAACTATGTGCTTTTTAAACAGTTTTGAACAGTGTTTTTTAAATAGTGTTTTTAAATAGTGTTTTAAATATTGACTGAAACATTCTAATTTAATTTTGATAATGTGTTGTACCAGCAAATAGTATATAAGAGTTAAGGTAATCATTTATGTAATCATGGCAACACTTCACCGACACAGCACAGTATGCACAAAAACACTGATCATTTAAGTCCACGATACATGTACCCATAGGCTTGGTTAACAATTAGCATCATATACATACATCTGAAGATGGTACAATTTACGTACCGAAAACGTTAATGAAAAACATGACTAATTAATTTATTCATTTAATTGTATGATAAGCAAAGGCGGAATACACACACATAATTATAGTCAAATTGTGATAGCTTATCGGTATACCTTCAACATGAAATTAATTTATTTATATTTGAAAACAAATCTATGGAACTTACTTTAGTCTCAGGTGAGTTCCCGTTGAGTGATTAACAGACTTCGGGTGCGGTTTCGTTGCACTCTTGCTGGAAATGACTAGCGTGCACACAAAGATTCCCTGAGACATCCCCTCCCCAAGCAATGCCAGTCATTCAGTCTATAAGCAAGCGATCAGTTGGTGCATCATGCACAGCCTGTTATGAAGTTACGATGTCCAGCCACTGTCAGCTGACTAAACATGCCGAAAATAAATACCAAGAAGAGTGTCTTACTTGTAAATGAATACGGACGTTAGTATTTTGATGTAAGAGGCGAACATATCAAGAAACTAGTTCGATTAATTAAAATGTGTCTCAGTGAAACGTACAACAGAGTTCGTATAGGTCAGTTTCTGTCAGATGCGTTTCCAATTCACTGTGGGCTAAAGCAGGGAGATGCACAATCATCTTTACTTTTTAACTTCGATCTAGAATATGCCATTAGGAAAGTTCAGGATAACAGAGAGGGTTTGGAATTAAACGGGTTACATCAGCTGCTTGTCTATGCGGATGACATGAATATGTTAGGAGAAAATCCACAAACGATTAGGGAAAACACGAGAATTTTACTTGAAGCAAGTAAAGAGATAGGTTTGAAAGTAAATCCCGAAAAGAAAAAGTATATGATTATGACTCGTGACGTGAATATTGTACGAAATGGAAATATAAAAATTGGAAATTTATCCTTTGAAGAGGTGGAAAAATTCAAATACTTGGGAGCAACAGTAACAAATATAAATAATACTCGGGAGGAAATTAAACATAGAATAAATATGGGAAATGCCTGTTATTATTCGGTTGAGAAGCTTTTATCATCCAGTCTGCTGTCAAAAAATCTGAAACTTAGAATTTATAAAACAGTTATATTAGCGGTTGTTCTTTATGGTTGTGAAACTTGGACTCTCACTTTGAGAGAGGAACATAGGTTAAGGGTGTTTGAAAATAAGGTGCTTAGGAAAATATTTGGGGCTAAGAGGGATGAAGTTACAGGAGAATGGAGAAAGTTACACAACACAGAACTGCACGCATTGTATTCTTCACCTGACATAATTAGGAACATTAAATCCAGACGTTTGAGATGGGCAGGGCATGTAGCACGTATGGGCGAATCCAGAAATGCATATAGAGTGTTAGGTGGGAGGCCGGAGGGAAAAAGACCTTTAGGGAGGCCGAGACGTAGATGGGAAGATAATATTAAAATGGATTTGAGGGAGGTAGGATATGATGATAGAGAATGGATTAATCTTGCTCAGGACAGGGACCGATGGCGGACTTATGTCAGTAAGTAAGAGGCAAACATATATTTTGTAATGTATGCCACACTGAAATCAAAGAAGGGAGAAGGAATTTTATTGAAAGACATTGTAAATTTAAAACACTCGCAAAATATTACATTGCTTCCTAGAAATGAGTCGGTGTGGACATATGATTTCATGTCAAATGTGAAAGAAGTAATTTTAAAAGCGTCTTCTAGGACACTCAGATTTAAAGAATTAGCACTAGGAATTCCTTTTCCATTCTAACCTATTGTCACACGGTGGGGTTCTTGGTTTATGTCCGCTGTGCACTACTTTGAGTACTAGATCTACAACCAGATTATTGAAGTGACTAACACATTTGATACTGAAGCAAGTTCAGCTATTAAAGTTGCAAGATCGTTTATATCTCCACAGCTGTACGAACATTTGCAGTTAATCAACAATATATTAAGGATGTGCCTTTAGCAATAGAACAACTGGAACCATAACACATGGCAATGCCAGAGTTCTTGAAACTTGTCAATAATTTGACACGACACTTTACAGAAGTAGAGAAACTGTTTTGCTGCTGAAATAGCAAAGCAGAAAATAAAGAGTTCAAACCAGAGTGCTGCATTAGAGTCAAATCGCTCGCTTGAACTCGGTCGAGTGTCGCACCCTCGAGTGAGATACGATCGGTCGTGATACGCTCATAATAAATAAAGCACAGTACAAGGTCATCTCACCGACATGTCTTATCTTGTATGGAAGGCGACAGATAAGATACACATATATTTTGCTCACACGGTAAAAATAAGGCTTTATTTTCTGCGTTTATGACAAACGTTTAATGGAACAGTCAATGGAACGTACCAAAACAGGACCATGAAGTTATAAATAAATAGTATGAAAAATATCGATATACAGTTATTATTGCTAATTAATAATTATTCAATATTTGATTTACCACATATATAATATGATAAGTCCATACATAGTGTTCCGCCTATATACTGCGACAATGTAGAAACGTTTTACAAAATATTATTGATATAGCAGTAGATTAATAACAATATTAGCACAGAGATAACGTCACAGAAAATATAATAAAACGAATAATCATGCTGCACAACTGTTACAGACGCAAAGATTGATACACTATTTATTAGAGATTATTATTATTATTATTATTATTATTATTATTATTATTATTATTATTATTATTACTACTACTACTACTACTACTACTAGAAAACTTGATACAGTTCTTGCATTATCGTGATTGTGTTCTCCGTTTATAATAATTACATTTACATCCAACAACATCTATCAGATGTGGCAAAAACAAAATCACTCCTGTGTGTGTGTGTGGTGGGGGAACATTTACCTACAATATTTATATTACATTTAAAGCAAGTTTTGTAGTTGTACTATGGAGAGGTTAGTTAAACACTGCAAAGTTTTGAAATGATAAACATCTATGATGTTACTACACAGTTCATCACTGTAACAAGAACGAATGTCTAACGCTCGGCTTATACCGTTCGAGGATTTATCGCTCGTGACAATTTTACCCATCATGCATGTGCGCTACCTATCGGATTATGCTATGAACTACTTGGCGCTCGAGCGAAAACGTCCGATGCAGACCTCTGGTGGAAATCGAACTTTCAGGTATAACTCCCCGTAAAGTTGATTTGCATTATTTCGAGGGAAAATAAAGAGTTTTAGATAAAAAGCCTGGATATATAACTATTTGCCGTATTCCGGATGCCATTCTAAATAATGAAAATAGAAGACGTTTTAAGTTTGATACATTAAGAAAATATATTGTAATCCAGTGCAATAGTTGTATAAGCATGTAAATCACACATGAAACTGTTTGTTTAATATGCCAGAGTACAGCTTTGTTATTTTATGAATGTTATTTCTTATTTTTCGTTAAAAACTTATATTTACTAGAGCCTACTTATTTCTGTGCTAGCCTATAATTACTATATACAGGGTGTAAGGAGTATAAGTGCCGTCCTTTTTCACAGTCGTCGGGTCTTGTAATTTTTGGAGGGATAATTTGTGTTTTAATTGTCTTACAATGTGAAGTATTATTGTGTTGTTTCTTATTATTATTATTATTATTATTATTATTATTATTATTATTATTATTATTTTATTATTAGTCTATTTTATATTGTGTACATTTTATATAAATGTTAGTTTCTGGTTTAATTATGTGAATCCTACTTACTTGTAATCTAATACTAATATGTATTTCAATGTGTTAATTTTTATTTTTACTGTGTACATTTTTTTATTGAATTATCGGCTTCTGTTTTTATGTGATTCGTATTTGATTCTAACAACATTAATATGTATTCCACTACGTTTATTTTTATTTTATGAGGTAAATTTTTATGTAACTATCTCTTTTGACCTCATTATGTAACTAAATCGTATCAGTATGTAATTACTTAATTCCGATCCAGTTGTATGTTCAACTATGTAAGCAAGTTTTAATCCTGGTTGAGTGTATGAGAAGGCCTTACGGCCTTAACTCTCCCAGGTTAAATAAAGCCATTATTATTATTATTATTATTATTATTATTATTATTATTATTTTTATTATTATTATTGTTACTAGCCGTACCCCTGCGCTCCGCTGCACCCATTAGAAATAAATATAAAGTAATTACATAATTAAAATAGGACATTTGATCCAGGGAACATTCGTGTTTGATAGAAGGATAAATCGTTTATTATGTTACTTAATTTAAATTGTATTAAAAAATTAAAATGCGAACTTTTGATCCAGTCATTTATTTTAGGAAACGAATGCCTATCAAGTTTTCTGTGCATAAGAAGCTATTTTAATCTCACCTGTCCTCGATTCACTCAGAAGTTACTGTAATAACATTATAGCATTATGTCCATACAGAGAAACTACACTTTCCAATGATGAAATAATAATTAATTATACAAATCGGTTAATTTAGCTTCCGATATTACTTCATACAAACACAGAAACATTCTTTGTAGGCTATGTTTAATAGCTTTCGATTGTTGTTGTCCAAGGCCCCTTATAGACGAAGTCATTTGTTTTTTATTTCATTACACCGCCTTAGATGGCGTTGTTATTGTAATTTTGAAACTCATTTATCTCATTAAATATCAGTCCTATCAAAATTTTGTATGGAATAAAACTTATCGGAAATTATGCATAGAGAAACTTTTGTTATGTAATATTTTTCATGAAAATTAATAATAAGGGAGATATTTCGATTTATTTAATTCATGCCCCCTTATAACCCCCCTTTTAAACAAAACATTTTGAATGCCATATAGCCTAAATTCTAAGTTACAACGAACTTAATTTATATTCCAATTTTCATATAAATCGGTTCAGCCATTATCGCGTGAAAAGGTAACAAACATCCAGACAGACAGACAGACATACAAACAAAAATTTCAAAAAAGCGATTTTCGGTTTCAGGACGGTTAATTATATATGTTAGGACCAATTATTTTTGGAAAATCGAAAATTACCAGAAAAATTTCGGCTACAGATTTATTATTACTATAGATATAGATTATTTACTTCTTAATCAGTAAATATAGTGTCACCTATCTGACCACTCCAGAAATCCACAAGTAGCAGTGTGTATTTCTTAACATCCGGTACAAATACATCTCTCATACTTAACTCACGAATTGCATATAGGTCTAATGTTTTTTCCACTCCCACATTATACGTAATAAAAGTAATATATTTCTTCATTTTACATGATTTAATATCAGAACTGTTTGAGAGTCGTCGAGCTTTGAGTATTCTTTTGTTTGTTGCTATGCAACTGTTTATTTCCCCAGGGACGTAATGCGACTTTCGTCCCGTCGTCAATAGCAACTAACAATATCAAGGTCAAATCCATTAATTTACTACCTCTGATTGAGATTCTGCCTAATATGTAGGTCTACATCTATTATCAGGCACTACATCTCACTTGAGGATATGTGTCAGAGGAAGAACAATTGTTTGTATACATCTGAAGTCTGACTAGTGTAATATGTAGCTAATCGGCGATGTATGCAATGGAGGGGGAAAGGAACTGGCCACTCTACCCCATTATCTCTATTATCATAGATGTGATCATCATAATTATAATAAAATATACAATTTTCACTTGACTGAATCTAATGTTAGACTGGAAACAACTAAAAAACAATTTATGTCCGGGGCAGTATCTATGTTTAATATATTACGTAAGTCTGCACACACTGTTAGCTATAACACACTTAAGAATGTTTTAAAACGCTGCATGATTAATCATCACTTTTATAGTATTAGTGAATACTTTGAGTCCCCTGTTAATAACTTATGTTTCTAATATAATTTTATTCACTCTGTTTTTGTTTTTATTATGATAATGTCCATAGTATTTGTATAATACTCATGACTTTAATAAAATCTAATCTAATCTAATCTAATCTAATCTAATCTAATCTAATAATGGTGTCATGTTGGTATCAGTGATGTTAATCTAATCTAATCTAATAATGGTGTCATGTTGGTATCAGTGATGTTCAGACCTATCTTCGGAGAGGTGACTGAACAACAATCTATTTACTTCCCTAAAAACAAGATAGTAACAGCAAACTTACGACAGAGGGAGTGGTAAAAAAATCATTTCCTCCTTCACTTTTTTATTTTTTTATTATTTTATTTTAGTAGGTTATTTTACGACGCTTTATCAACATCTTAGGTTATTTAGCGTCTGAATGAGATGAAAGTGATAATGCCGGTGAAATGAGTCCCGGGTCCAACACCGAAAGTTACCCAGCATTTGCTAATATTGGGTTGAGGGAAAACCCCGGAAAAAACCTCAACCAGGTAACTTGCCCCGACCGGGAATCGAACCCGGGCCACCTGGGTCCGCGGCTAGACGTGCTAACCGTTACTCCACAGATGTGGACCCCTCCTTCACGTGCCGCCGTGTCCCTTATCTGGTACTTATTCCCATTTATGACTGAAGAAGTGATATTTCTTATTGACTTTAAAATAAAACCTTCCTTTATTGTAATTTACGTTCAACTTACTTTGTACATAGGTACATTTTACTTTTGCACTTGAAAATAATAATTTGTATGTTTGTTTAGTCAACAGGCTGAAGACTGGTTAGAACCTCATAAGTGACAACAATAATGTATCACTCATGAGGAAACTAAGCCAGGAGATAACAGGGTAGTGTGGCCAGTTCCTTTCCCCGTCGACAACACTATATAGACATGAAATTAAAACTAAAAACGTGATTAAAAATGAACAAGGAAGGTGGTCACTTGTATATTTTCAGTCACGAGTGTTACAAGTAGTGGGAAATCATATGTTTTTACTAACATTTCTAATATTAACCTGGCTATACCTTTGAATTAAATACATATAAATTAATTAATTAATTTTGTGGTCAACTGTGGCTAAAGTAATAGTTTATCTTGTTACAAATTAAGCGGATTCGTTTTTGATTTTCAACAGGGAAATGGAAATTTACCTTGTTTCTATACGGATTAGGTATGGTACTTCACCTGGAAGGAAAAATTTCAAGCAATTTCTCTTCTAAATAATATCATTATTTTCTTCTTCATTTAGAAATGTAAAATCGTATGTAACTTTATCAGCTTTCTAGGCAATTCTTTTTTTATTCCATATTTAAATCTCACATAGCTATTTTCAAATCGTCTTAATAATCTAGGTTCGAAATATTTATAGGAGAAAGCATACATTCCGAAAATAGTGTGAAATCTTCCCGAAGGAATGTGCTGGACATTTCAAAGGAGTATAAAAGGAAGGACAATCTTTAAGGATAATAAATAAACAATACTTATTTGAAAATATTTTACATAGCGTTATTTTTATTTTGCAAATTTGTCCACATCTCTCGTTAGTAGTTGTATAGTTAGAATGCAATGATTCCTTAGATGGTGTTAAGGAACATCGTTGCAAGGAAAATGCACGGCATTTCTTAAAATTATTTTCTGAATATCGAATCCACAAAATAAATCCTCTTAATAGAATTAAATTTAGGAATTCCAGGAGTCTCCATCAATCAAAATGGCTCGCGACAATTGACTAAATTGTTCGGTCATATTATCAAATATGGCAAAAATCGTATTTCAGATATCTCACCGTATTCTCAAATATGGCAATGACGTTTTCAATTTATTATTCACCGTGTTGTCAAATATGGTGAAAATTACTTAAATTATTTTGTTTCGTACTATGCCGCATTTTACTTGTTTACATAGACAAAATGAGTCCGATGTTATATTACTTTACCGGACTCTAATTTTCAAACACTAAAATTTAAATTTCAATCATAGTAACAAAACAAAACAGGACGACATTCAGATGTTTATGTTAACACTGTAATAGAATTGCACAATCTACATCATTCGTTCAGATTCAATAAATAATTTCAATTGTCTCTATAACAACGCTCACGGCCTTCTTGAAAATTAACAAAATCAAGTTCTCCATCCAGCCACAGTTTCAGCCATTTCTTTTCAATATTCTCTTATATCTACCTCTACAAAATTAATTATATTATTTCAATAAAAATAAGAACATGCGACATAGTATTAAACAAAATACTGTATTTTACATAACTACGGAAGTGTCTTTACCGTATTTATTTCGAAATTCCATCTCACTTGTACGGTAAAGTATTACTTTCTGTAGTAGTTACGTAAATGACTATAAAGTGTCCCAGAATGTTTACCCTCATTACAGATAGATATTACTCCTGTATGTTTGTATGTATGTGTGGTTAACTGCTGTTAGTAAGTTGACTAACTCTGGAATTTTCATTTTAATCATTTCAGGTCTGAATCCGGACGGAGTTTTATATAAATATGGGAGTCCCTCAGGGTTCTGTACTTGGACCTCTTATATATATACTATATATAAATGATTTGATTAATTACATAAAGGAAGGTAAAGTTTTATTATATGTTTTTTAGTTGGTTATTTAACGACGCTGTATCAACTACTAGGTTATTTAGCGTCGATGAGATTGGTGATAGCGAGATGATATTTGGCGAGATGAGGCCGGGGATTCGCCAGAGATTACCTTGTATTCACATTACGGTGGGGGAAAACCTCGGAAAAAAACCCAACCAGGTAATCAGCCCAAGCGAGGATCGAACCCGCGCCCGAACGCAACTTCAGACCGGCAGGCAAGCGCCTTAACCGACTGAGCCACGCCGATGGCTTTTATTATATGCAGACGATACTTCTATTACTGTTTGTTCGGAGTCTTGTAATGATTTGATAAGTAAAGCTGACATAGCTATATCTCAGTTCAAAACGTGGTGTGATTGTAACAAATTAATTGTTAATATTAATAAGACTATATGTTTAAAATTTGTTAATAGACCTATGAATATAAATTTTCCATATCAGTTGGGGGATATATTGACACAAAGCCAACACAGTACTAAATTTCTTGGTATCATTATGGATAATCTATTGACTTGGAACGAGCATTCTGATTTTATTGCTAAAAAACTTTGTTCTGTTAATTTTGTTATTTTGCAACGGAGAGATATACAGAGTGCGTCAGAAAGAACGGATGGATTTCACATGGCAAGAAAATTGTAAAGATTCATCAAATCAAAAATTTATTGTTATCAACATATTCACCAATATATGCAGTTTATTTATGGAAAACAACATTATCCATATGATGTCCTTGGCTTTCAATACAGGCATCGAGGCGTTTTCTGATGTTCGCCATCACTTTCACAGTCATAGCTGGTGCAATTGCCACGATTTCTTCACGAATCGCTGTCTTCAGTTCGTCCAGTGTATGTGATCGATGTTTACAAACTTACGCCTTCAAATGATCCCAAAGAAAGAAGTCGCAGGGCGCGAGATCTTACCGTAGCCTCGGACAATCTCAGTGCAATAGAATTTCGTCCAGGTGATTTCTTCTTTAATGTTGAACCTGTGATACGAAATGAAGCCACCCACCGCAAAATTGTATTCCGAGTTGGAATCCTAGCGTGACATCCGATGTCGAAATGAGTCCTGAGTGGCGATCACAGACTCTTCATTTTTCAAAAATGTCTCTACGATGAAAGCACGTTGTACACCAGACCAACACCATATCCTCAACTGAAACTGCATTCTATGGCTGACCCAACAGTCGTGGTCCCCCTCACTATATCTCTCTCCTCGTTGCGTATCGATAATTTGAAATCCATCCGTTCTTTCTGACGCACCCTTTACTAAACACCAAAATATTGATTTCAATTTACTATTCACTTGCTTATGCTATGCATATCTCAGTTATGCCGTTGTCTTAAGCGGTAACTCTACCAATGCTAAAAGGATATTTATTGCACAAAAAAGAATTATACGATCCATTTTAAATTAAAGAGTTTTGAGTCATGCAAACCTTATTTTAAACGATATAAAATTTTAACATTTCCATCCATTTATATTTACAAATGCCTAATTTTCTTGAAACAGAATGAGAATAAATAAAATAAGAATCTAGATTATCATAATTATATTAGACGAAATGCAATCTGTTTCCAATAAAATGTTAAAAATTTTATGTTTTATTTAACGACGCTCGCAACTGCAGAGGTTATATCAGCGTCGCCGGATGAGCCGGAATTTTGTACCGCGGGATTTCTTTTACATCCCAGTAAATCTACTGACATGAGCCTGTCGCATTTAAGCACACTTAAATGCCATCGACCTGGCCCGGGATCGAACCCGCAAACTTCGGCATAGAAGGCCAGCGCTATACCAACTCGCCAACCAGGTCTACTGTTATGGTATATGCAATACTACTTGATTATATTATTTATTTTAAATGTATTTTAACTTGTGTTTTTAAATTTTGTGTTTCTTATTTATTATATAACTGACGTGTACATCCATGTATATGGCCAAGTATAGAATAAACAATGAATGAATGAATGAATCAATCAATCAACCACCACATTGGCCATTGGACGTGCATGAGCAACTGGAACAAGATTTTCCGAACCGGTGGATCGGGAGGGATGGTCCTATCAAATGGCCTTCGAGATCACCAGACATACAATAACTCCATTAGATTTCTTTTTCTGGGGCTATGTAAAGAACTTGGTGTATGCCACCCCTGTACAGGATTTGCAGACATTGCTTCAACGCATCACTCAAGCATTTGAACGAGTAACACGTAAAATGCTGACAAATATGTGAAATGAGTTAGAATACCATTTGGACATTTTGAGTGCTTGAAGTGAAATGACCATACAATGACTAAACAATTTGAGTTAGTGTATCTTTGCATCAAACATTGTGTCCATACCTATTTTCACTAAGAACTAAAAACATTTCTAATCAGGGTAAACATTCTGGGGCACTCTTTACTACTATAAATTAAAATATGGCGAAACGACATTTCAATCGCTTTGCCGAATAACAAAATAGCATTTAAATATTATTTTACAATTTAATAAAACACTGTGACAATAATCGCGTTTTATTTGTCACAAAACGTGACTTCCACTTCTTGTCCAATAACCAATCAAAACTATCATTATCAATTTAACATTTATACGAAACTTTAAACATACAAAACAATCATTTGTAAGAGCAAACACATTTAAACACAGCAGTTCACCCATTGCAGTTCCACACCGCAGAAGCGCTGATTTCACTCGCTGTGGCGTTTCGCCTAGTACCGACACACAAGGAAGACCCAGTTCACCACACATCTGCAGGCAACAAAAACAACTTGGTTCACTCTTGCACAATCACTACGCAAATATTTCTCACGGACCTTTTCCCTTTTAGGAATACTTTAAAGGCCATCCAAACACTGGGTAATGCGGTATTTGCTAAATGAACTTGTTCTACTTTCCTCAACAGCTTATTAGGAAATCAAATGTCGTGAAGCTTGTCTAACAGCAGGATAAGCGCATCAAGGTTCGATTCCCGAGAGGTTTTCAGAGGGGCGTTTTCACAAAACTCGTTATCTACATTTTTTTCGATTTTGAGGGTTTAGCGTATTCTTATGGTTTTGGGTCAGGAGAATCCAATGGTGCTATCAGAATTGAGCTAAAGTTGGTAAGTATATCAGTAAATTGATCTTAAAATAAAAGAGATTTTTCAAAACTCGGTATCTACAGTTGTGTATTTTAGAAAAGAGCTCTCTTGAAAAAAAAAAAAACAAGATTGTAGATAACGAGTTTTGTGAAAACGCCCCTCAATTATTCTCTTGACGTTCCATGTTAACAAGAAGTGTTATTCAGGGATCATAGGAAAATAAGGGATGATATAATAGTAATAGTAGTAGTAGTAGTAGTAGTAGTAGTAATAATAATAATAATAATAATAATAATAATAATAATAATAATAATAATACAGTGAAACCTGCCTTTGCGGTCACTTCATTTAAACGGCCACCTGGCCAAAAGGCCAATTTTCTCTGGAACCAATTGGATTTTCCATAAGATCAATACAAATTCTCTCTTTATTTAGCGGCCACCTCATGCTTCGGCCAGCGGCCGGAGTCTCTTTGGATTGGAACTTGATTATAACAGTCACTGTCCAACAAAAATCTTTTCACGGATACTGTCTGACCTATTTTTTCGATGGTTAGAGGACAGAGAGCAATATCACGAGTACAACAGCCAAGTGTACAACAGTACACCCTCCATATCTTGGGGTTAGTTGGTTAGTTTTATGACTCTTTTGTCACTTTCCACTCCGACCCTGCACAGCCATAAATTCTTACTCGTTTTTAAAGGATTGAAACACGGACGTTTTCAATCGAAAATGTCACAGTATGTTTTAGGTCAGTAGTTAACCAGTCGAAATTTTTTTATATTTTTTTCTCCTCTTTCCATCTTTTTCTATTTGGACCAGCTTTTGCGAATTTTTCTTCTTTTCATTCAGTTGATTCAGAGGAACTGTGACGTTAGTTTGAGTCTAACAATAAATCTAGAGTGGTATTAAGTTCCGAGGTGAAACGAAAAAAGCGAGAAGGGAACATCTGCGAGAAAAATTGCAGAAATATTCAAATGTAGAAGGACACAAATACATGGTATAATTAAGATGAAATATTAAAACAATGGGAGGAAAATATGCTTGGTGGCCAAAAAAAGAAGAGAGAATCTGTGTTTAGTAATGTGAATGATTTCGTTTACGAATGGTTCAAGTGTGCGAGGGCGAAGAAATTGAGTTTTGAAAAGGCTAGTTGCAAGAATGGAAGAGGCTGACATTAATATGCACGATTCTTGTACGCGCACAGTACTAAGAAGTCAGTGAAATTCAGTATTTTCAGGCTGATTCATAAAAAACCGCAACCTTAATCAAGCGGCCATTTTATAAGGTAACTTCAGATGGCCGCTTTAGACAGGTTTCACTGTAATAATAATAATAATAATAATAATAATAATAATAATAATAATAATAATAATAATAATAATTTATTTAATCTGACAGGATTAAGGCCATAAGGCCTTCTCTTCCATCCTACCAGATAGCACATATAAATACAAAAAATAAATACAAACACTGATTAAAATGATACAACTTAAGTTAAAGCCCTATAGAGGGTCAACAGAGTCAAAAGTACATTATAGAGCTCTCATCGAGGTAATACAACGAAAAGAAAGAAAACAGAGATAGCAATGATGTTATTGATAACTGACAATAATAATAATAATAATAATAATAATAATAATAATAATAATAATAATAGTAGTAGTAGCAATAATAATAATAATAATAATAATAATAATAATAATAAATACATTACATATTAATTTTGAATTTTACAACAGCATAGTTACTATATTTACTATATGTCATGGGTTAAGGTGAAGTTGCGCAACCCGACATGTGTTCAACAAACAATTCCACGAACTAGAATGTGATTTTTTTATTTAAATTTGAATTTTGATATTGTCCGACAGTCTCTGACGTGGTCAGGGAGAGAATTCCAGAGGCGTGGAATAGATATGCTGAAGGATGATGAGTAGAAGGATGTTCTGTGCAGAGGAATAGAGAGAAGGTACATGTTCCGGGTTCGATGTAGTAAAAGGTAAACAAAACGAGATGCTAGGTAAGAGGGTGTGGAGGTGTGGATGATTTTAAATAGTAATAATAATAATAATAATATAAAGTGCTAAATAATAACTGCCTGACGCCATGGAAATTTATTTATTTTTTATTGGCACACAAACTTCATTTGAACATCGAAACAGACCATGAAGTTTTAAATTCGTTAAGGGGGATAACGGGTGAAATTTTGATAATCATCAGTCAAAAAAAGCATTTTCCATTCTCTTGTAAAAAATGAATCAACATGAAGCATATTTACAGCATCTCAATATTTGCAACACATTATTGAGAACCTCGAATCCTCTTGTCGTTTCTACAAGGAACATAGCAGCAGAAAAGAAAGTATGTTCCAGGAAGTTAAAAATTCCACCTGAAGATCTGGATATAAGTAACATCAATGTCCATAAACTACGACAAAATCTTAGGAAACAAGAGTACGACAAATGGTGTGCGCTTCCACATAAAGGAAAAGGTGTTATTTTATTTCAAGAATATACTCCCGGAAATAAATGGATTTTTTCTAAGGAGGGTCTAGCTTCCTCTGAATGGCGGGACGCAATTAAGATGAATGCTAACGTAGCACCAGTGAGAAGTCTTCATGGGAGATCCTTGGACGGTTTCCGTTGCAGATACTGCAACGAGATTGAAACCTTAGCACACGTCCTAGGATCCTGTCAGCATGGAGAACTCCTGAGAAATTCACGCCATCATAACATCCGAAAACTAATAGCACAAGCCCTTAGAAACAAATCCTTCGAGGTCCATGAAGAGGTGCACTGCGTTGCGTCTGAAGGCGGCGGAATTAGAAGAGCGGATATCGTGGCTCTAGACAAGACTAATAGTAAAGGCTTTATACTGGACCCAACTGTTAGATTTGAGATGAGCCAGACACAACCATCTGAGGTTAACAAAGAGAAACAACAAATTTATGAGCCTACTATTCTGTATTTTCTAGAAAAATATCAGATGGAAGGCACCTGGGAAGTACATGGTTTAATGATCGGAGCGAGGGGCACCATCCCACGATCAACTGTAAACACTATCAAAACATTTGGAATCCATGACATCATTCCAAAAATAATCACTTCAACCATTAAAGGGTCTGTGGCGATTCTGAAAAATCATTTATACGGAATATCATAATACCCCCCCCTTTTCTATTCGTTAGTGTGTGATTGTTACAAATATATGTACAAATTTATTATTTCTTAAACTTAAGCTCCTAGTTCACATTTAAATTTGGCTCATCTATCTTACTGTAATCATTACTATTCTTATATGTGTGTTATTCTGTGTTTTTGGCAACCCAGGATGCCTGGGCAGACTATTTCTTGAAATATATATATATATATATATATATATATATATATATATATATATATATGTTCAACAAGTTTCGATGCTCTGCGGTACACGAAAGCATACGAATTACGCAATGTACAGGGTGTTTCCGAGGTGGTGTTACAAACTTTCAGGGATGATGGCGAAGGGCACATGTATCAATTTGAGATAAGGAACCATGGTCCGGAAATGACTGAGTCGAAAGTTATAAGCAAAAATAGTGTGTGTAGTAATGATAACGAAATGAGTCCGAGGTTAAACGACGAAAGTTACACAGCAATTCTGCTTCAAATGCTGGGGGGAAACCTCGGAAAAACTTCAACTAGGAAATATGTACAACAAGGATTTAAACCTGGGCCTGCTCATTTTACGGTCAGACATACTAACAATTACTCTACAATGGTGGACTACATTTCAGCTACAGACAGTGTAGAAAGTACATTTGCCAACAAAATTCTGCTCCTATTTTAATAATTAAAATAAAACTACAAAGCCGTTATGGTAGTCTGGTGGCTTGAGCGCTGGACTTATAATACTATGGACACGGGTTCAATACCCGGCGTATCGCCGATTTATAACTTCTGTTGGGTAAGCCCATCCCTGTGGCATCCAAACAAATCATCACTATCATTATCATCATCATCATCTCATCGTAATGTAGTGTACACCAGCCTCCTATGGCGCATCTTGGACAATGAATTTGTCTGTAAATTGGTGTACACAACTGGCTTCATATGAGTGAATGACGAACAGTCATTGCCGCCCTCATATAAGCCCACCATCGGTCCCTATCCTGAGCAAGATTAATCCAGTCTCTACCATCATATCCCACCTCTCTCAAATCCATTTTAATATTATCCTCCCATCTACGTCTCGGCCTTTTCCCCTCAGGTCTTCGAACTAACACTCTATATGCATTTCTGGATTCACCCATACGTGCTACATGCCCTGCCCATCTCAAACGTCTGGATTTAATGTTCCTAATTATGTCAGGTGAAGAATACAATGCGTGCAGTTCTGTGTTGTGTAACTTTCTGCATTCTCCTGTAACTTCATACCTCTTAGCCCCAAATATTTTCCTAAGAACCTTATTCTCAAACACCCTTAACCTATGTTTCTCTCTCAAAGTGAGAGTCCAAGTTTCACAACTATAAACAACAACCGGTAATATAACTGTTTTATAAATTCTAACTTTCAGATTTTTTTGACAGCAGACTAGATGACAAAAGCTTCTCAACCGAATAATAACAGGCATTTCCCATATTTATTCTGCGTTTAATTTCATTTTTTGACAGCAGACTAGATGACAAAAGCTTCTCAACCGAATAATAACAGGCATTTCCCATATTTGTTCTGCGTTTAATTTCATTTTTTGACAGCAGACTAGATGACAAAAGCTTCTCAACCGAATAATAACAGGCATTTCCCATATTTATTCTGCGTTTAATTTCATTTTTGACAGCAGACTAGATGACAAAAGCTTCTCAACCGAATAATTACAGGCATTTCCCATATTTATTCTGCGTTTAATTTCATTTTTTGACAGCAGACTAGATGACAAAAGCTTCTCAACCGAATAATAACAGGCATTTCCCATATTTGTTCTGCGTTTAATTTCATTTTTTGACAGCAGACTAGATGACAAAAGCTTCTCAACCGAATAATAACAGGCATTTCCCATATTTGTTCTGCGTTTAATTTCATTTTTTGACAGCAGACTAGATGACAAAAGCTTCTCAACCGAATAATAACAGGCATTTCCCATATTTATTCTGCGTTTAATTTCGTCTAGAGTTTCATTTATATTTGTTACTGTTTCCCTAAAGTACTTGAATTTTTCCACCTTTTCAAAGGCTAAATTTCCAATTTGTATATTTCCATTTTGTACTATGTTCTGGTAACAAGACATAATCATATACTTTGTTGTTTTCGGGGTTCACTTCAAAACCTATTTCCTTACTTACTTGAAGAAAAATTCCCGTGTTTTCCATAATTGTTTGTGGATTTTTATTAATATTTAATATTCGCTAACTATGAACATGCTGCGACAAAAAGAAAGGGAGAGTATAGTTCGGGCAACGGGTTCACCTCTGCATCAATGTCAATATTATATTCAAAAAAATGTGTCACAGATATGATAGCCTACATACTTTGTCATTACAAGTTCATGAGTGTTGTTACAATTTAGTTTCTCTGTCATAGTGTGAATGACATTACCATTTACAGATTATTGTCAACTATTAATTCAAAACGTACACATAATTATTAAGCACTGCGATAAGAACATATCTGATATTTATTTATACTAAATTAATTGTACAAAGCATAACAAATCAGGAACACACACACGTATGAACAAAGCTCATGTTCGAGTGTACTTCTATTTAATACATAAAAATATTATATATAAGGTTTTTATTAGGTTATTTTACGACGCTGTATCAACATCTCAGGTTATTTAGCGTCTGAATGAGATGAAGGTGATAATGCCAGTGAAATAAGTCCGGGGTCCAGCACCGAAAGTTACCCAGCATTTGCTCGTGTTGGGTTGAGGGAAAACCCCGGAAAAAACCCCAACCAGGTAACTTGCCCCGACCGGGATTCAAACCCGGGCCACCTGGTTTCGCAGCCAGACTCGCTGACCGTTACTCCACAGGTGTGGACTATATTATGGTCTTTCTAATCAACCGTGCATAATTTTTATACAAGATTTATAAGTATGCAGAGTTGGGACGAAAAACGTTATTAATAAACCAATCATAAGCGATGGATGTATAAACAGCGTGTAACTATACATGGGAATTGCTTTGCAGTAGTTATAAACACAAAACCCCTTGTTTAAGCGTTGTATATAGTGCAAAAAATGGCCGCCATTCTAACAGTTGTTCGTATCGATTGTCATTTTACCATGATGTTTACCTTGTAACCACAGAACAAACCAAACAGCACAGAATAATTAGAAAAATATTGCTGTACTGTATTTTTATTTTAGTTGGTTATTTAACGACGCTGTATCAACTACTAGGTTATTTAGCGTCGATGAGATGGGTGATAGCGAGATGATATTTGGCGAGATGAGGCCGAGGATTCGCCATAGATTACCTTGCATTCACATTACGATTGGGGAAAACCTCGGAAAAAACCCAACCAGGTAATCAGCCCAAGCGGGGATCGAACCCGCGCCCGAACGCAACTTCAGACCGGCAGGCAAGCGCCTTAACCGACTGAGCCACGCCGGTGGCTACTGTACTGTACACTTTGACAAAAATATAGCGTGGCAATCGATGAGGCCCAGTTGTGCTATCGATAATTAACGCGGCACACTGGCGCGCACTATCGGATGCAATAGAGAAATGTTAAATGTTATGTTTTATTTAACGACGCTCGCAACTGCAGAGGTTATATCAGCGTCGTCGGATGTGCCGGAATTTTGTCCCGCAGGAGTTCTTTTACATGCCAGTAAATCTACTGACATGAGCCTGTCGCATTTAACACACTTAAATGCCATCGACCTGGCCCGGGATCGAACCTGCAACCTTGGGCTATACCAACTCGCCAACCAGGTCGACTGCAATAGAGAACCTTAGATATTCTATTACCTTTCGTATTGACGTAATGACGAAAGTATGACGTAGCTTGTAACAGTTGTACTGTTACACACGACGTATGTAGTGATTATTAGTAAGGAATTTACACACGACTTATAAACGAGCTATTCATTGTGTAAGTATAAGACAGTTAAACGTCTGTATAAGAGTTTTTATTGGTGAGACCGATAATATATATATAAACAAAAAAATAAGAACATGAAAAAAACCTATACTACATAGAATCAATGATAAGCATATGTTCAATTTTTTATTGAACTTAAAAACAAAAAATGTTGAAAATTCTGGATGTATTTTGATTATGGCGTTATATAATTTTGATCCTAGACTAATACTGTTTTTTTAAACCTGCCATTATGATAATTTTTGCTCTCTTAAGGGTAAATTAAGGTTTCGACTAATATTGTAAATATAAGAAAATTATATATAATCTGTATGATTTTTGTAAGTATACCTCACTAATATACATTTGTATAACTGTACAATCTTATAGGCTTTAAATTCAGAGAAGCTGAGTTCAAAAGGGTAATCAATAAGTATTTTTTAAACATAAACTTCTCTTCTGATACGGCTGCTTCGTCTTCTATAGCTAAGTCATCAGAACGATTCTCTGTCTCATATAGCTCTCCTACATATTTCGTCCGTCTGTCCAGTATTCCTGATTTGTCTGTTTCCTAAATACTATGGTATATTATGTGAATAAGGTTTCAGTAATATAATGCAGATACTTATGCTGATGCGAGTGTATACGTAAACATTTTCATAAAACTATTTCAACGAAATAAACTACTCTATCAGTAGCGATAGCAGCAATGGGAAAATATGCGTAGAAAATTTAATTATGAATCTCAGATATTAAATTCAAGTACTCGGTCTTAACAGGGGTGTAGAAACAGCACGGAATAATACAGATCGAAGGCCAGTAATGGCTGGAAAAGTATATGTAAAACCACGTTGAGCGGTTAATATGAAAACATCGCTAGTTATTAACACACAACGATTATGATTAAAACGACAGGATATGGGATACAAGCATTGTAAAAATACAAATGATATGAGAAAAATTACACCAATATTGGGATAAATATCAGGAACAGCGGTAGAGGCATTAAAATATTATGAGATTTGTTTACTCTATAGCGTCATTTCACAAGTTACGTGAAAAGGTTAATAAAAACAAGTCACATAATATGTACTAACCAAAGATTTTATTGTAGCACGATCATATACGTGTGCATTAATGACCAGATATCAAAACATAAAGTACTCATATAAGCAATTAGATCATTTGACAGAAAGTGAAAGATCTTCAGCAAATAGGAGCTTGTTTATATTAGACAAAAAAATTGTTACTCTTCCACTAGACAACAGTATTAATGGCAGTATTGTTAATTTATGGTGGAATCAAAAAGTTCCCGAATATTTTGTAAAATTACTTGGACTTTCACCAGTGCTGCGCAAAACAATTTTATTAAAATAAATGGCAAGTTTGACATCGACATAAATTCATGTTGTAATTGTATGTTATAGAACTAACATACAACACTGAATTATTGTGAAAATAAAAAATCTGATTTCAATAGATACAGGTACTGAACTTTCACGAATAAAATTTTTCTGTTTTTCTCCATGCCTGAGAGTCTATAACGTCACAATAACTTACACAGTGCTCGTACAGCTGGCGCCAGCGTTTTTGGCGTGTGTCCTAGAGCAGCGTTTCTCAAACTTTTTTGAAGTGGGGACCACTTTTAAAGACAGAACAGTTCCGCCGACAACCTACTCTTGATCCCTTCGAAAGCAAATTTATCATTTTCGTAGCATATTTTAATACCAAATAGCCTATATTTATATCTTAAAATTGAATTAAGGTTCGGTACTTTGGTCCTCTGTTATGAATTCGGGTGGTCCCTGGCTGGGTTACAGGCGCGGCGCCAGATGTGCAGGGAAAAGTTGTCGAGAAACACCACGTATATAGTGCTTTAAATCCTTCTTTTGTAGCTGAGAGTAGAGTGGGAAGTCGATAGACGGGTAGGGTAATAAATTTCATAAAATGCAGTACTGGGAGAAAAAGTGAAATTCGATTGCCATGTGTCATTTCCAAACTCTGAGATTTTAAGCTATAATGTGATACGTAATTCATTTGAATTTTATTTTTTCTCCTGTCTTTTTTGAAGGACCACAAGGACAGACCTCGAGGACCATAGGTGGTCCGCGAACCATAGTTTGAGAAACGCTGTCCTAGAGTATAGAGCCCAGTTTGTGAGCATGTTACAAGTGCAGCTGAGAATGGTACCACTTCCTATACACGTCACATCAGCCATTTTCCAAACACAGTTGTCAGACTGATTACGGTAAAGGTAAGACACTAGCACTTAACGTTCCCATTACTTATTTCACACGCAAGAAACGGTGACGCGGATTGTACCTCACCTATGTCTCGACTCGTACAAGGAGTTTAATATAACGTTACTCTAGATAGGGAACTTGATGAGGGAAGGAAAAGCAATTAATTTTGCACAGAGCTCTCTTACTCAGGGACGGAATTCTTTTACGCTAGATCAGAGGTCTCCAAAAAGCGTATCGTCATTCGTGCTCCCGATGCTGCCCGCCGAACACAGTTTGCTGTAAGGCTAGAGAAGGGGGGGGGGACTCGTACCTCAACAGATGGAAACGATCAGTGGGGGATCGCGGCAACAGTCTGCTTATGTTTACAAATAGTAACATCAAAAGAATAAGAAATATCATACGTTTGTATATTATTTTGACATACTATGAAGCTGGAGCCCCGTCTGTTGCTATTGACAGAAGCCAGTGCAAATTCAACCTCTTCTGTTCTATGGTGCCTTTCAGTGCCTGGAAAAGATCTTCTCCAGTTGTATTTTGTAATTACATCTAGAAGACAGTCATACACAGTAAAATGTTCATTAACTCCTCGGATGAAAATGGATAGGTGAGCTTCGTCATTTCTATCTGTGCTTTCGTGCAATGCGAGTAAGCTACAAACTGGTTAATTGTGGTTTCGACTTCAGATTCAATTACATTTACAGTTTTGAAATTCCTTCTCTGAACTGTAATTGGAAACAATTTAATTTTCTTAAACTTTGACTTTGTTCTGGACACAGTATTTTAGTAACGATTTTACACATGATGCTCCTGTAAAGGGCTTAATTGATTTTCCAATATTCCAAGCTAGAACATGGCTAGCAAGAAGCTTTTTTTTGTTTAAGACTGAGGACACGTGTGTGATTTGTGTCTGTATTTTCTTGTTTTATATTTATCAAAATATTTGTAGGCCTACGCATTTCACCTAAAATTATACGAAAAACTATATGTTTGTCATGCGGAACTGAGTGTAGACGTTTTGTAATATACTGATTATTATCAGTGGCGTAGCATGAAATTTTGAGCAGGGGAAGCTAACTCAAGTTGTCTTTCATGTACATATGAGAAAACGTATTACAAAAATATAGTCTTAAAATAAATAGTAGTCAATGTCAAGTCAGCAGTCCGAAGATTGGTTGGAACCTCTAAGTAACACCAATAAGGCATGACCTCAAATGGTAAAATATGATTTCATGGTTTACACATATCTCTAACAAACAGACACGGTCATTTGTCTTTTAAATCGCACTTTTGTTCGTAAGTCAGTCTTGATAATAGAATTGTCCTAAAAATTCAAGTAAATTGGTGTCAGGAACTGTTATTTCACTCATTATTTATTATATCAGCCACAATGCACACTAACCTTCAACTGAACATAACTCACGAAAGGGATAACTCGGAAAGTTTAAATGTAAAAGCTAGCTTCTTCCGTGCCTTGCGACCAGGGTAGGTTAGTTAGAAAGGGATGGAAAATCTGCGGGGTGGATTACACAGAAGAATGAGTGTGAGAAACCAGTCTGCTTGGAAGCTGGTGTGTGCAGGCTTCTTGTTTACTGCTGCATCACAAATCATCCTGAGCTGCCGCATCACAATATTAAACGCATAAATATAAACTCTATTAAAATTAATAAATAATTTTGTTCATAAACTGCAGGTTTATTATGAAATTATTATTACCTGGGGAAGCTGAGCTTTTTAGCTTACAATAACGCTACGCCACTGATTATTATGTATAACCAAAAGTTATACAAATAGCCCCAAAATAAATTATTTCCACATGTCCAACATGCCTGTAATTGTGTGATATTCTTTGTGAAGAGTCGAGTAGTGTCGTCGCATGTTGAATTCTAAGACACCCTTAAAAATTTTCGAACAAATTAAGCATTTCACATTCTCCCCACTAACACAAAAATATCTCTCTTCCTATTCATCCTTGAATGTACTACGTCCCTGATTAGAAGACATTGTGAAACGGTGGATCACTCCGACCAACACAATAATAATGGCAGTCCGCCACTGCTCTTCGTTTGCGCACAAACATTGAGTACAGTACAGGTGGGGATGGGTGAGGCGGAACGCGCTCATTACGTACTGGCTTCGGTTCCGTTCAGGGGCTTACTCGCGAGTACGCTTTTGGAGACATCTGCGCTAGATAAATCTAAGATAACTCCTGACTTTACTTCCCTTCCGAAGAAAGACATGCTAAGGTGTTTTAAGGAGACTGCGTAGTCTGAGCGTATGACTGTTGTGTATAAGTCAAGAAATTTTGCTATTACTCTTCAACTTTTCAATCTATCAATTTACAATTTTTACAGCATACACACAGTACAGTGTGTGAGCAGAAACATTCCGGGGTTATAAACTGCTATAATTGTCACTAAGTGTTTTACGAAATTCATACCGGTGTCACTAGAAAGAACAGCTCAAGGAATTTCAGGAAATGCGTAATTGATAATTGTTGACCGAAACAACAGATGACAGCACATCAAGAAAGAAAAAAAACGCCGTTTCCGCTATTTGTTACTTTTCTATTTTAAAATGTTTAAATATTGGTATGATTTTTCTTTTAAATTATCTGCCAAACATTTTTGAAAATTATATGATCATTATTAGCAATATGAAAAAAAGTTCAAATCAGATTTTTAGTTCAGTATTTATACACAATTCCAGAAAATTTCAAGACATTTGCACGAAAACTGTATCGCGTAGTGGATTTTGAATGCAAAAAAAAAAAAAAATAAATAAAAAATAAAAAAAAAAGAGAAAATAACTTTACAGTTTAAATGTGAAAACCTGTACATTACCATCATCCAGTTAGCCTAGAACTTTCCAGATGTAAGCGCCATTATAAAATGGAAGGTTTATTCATAATAAAATACTGAAAATAAAAAAAAAAAAAACGTTTTTTTTTTTTTTTCATGTTTATCAAAATTTCACCGATGAGATTGACCGAAATCCGGTTTTCAGCCTTGTACAGGGAATATTGCTATACTAAGGGGAAAATGCGCTCTTGGTTACGTAGATACGGCTGTTCAATGTTGTCCTAATGTCTAATGTTTTTTTGACCTCCGAGGAGGTGTGTGATATCCTTTTAGTTCTGCCTCTGCTCCTCCTTCAGGGAGTCAGTGAACCTCCAAAGCGATGGATGATGAGATAGTAACAATAATTGTGAAGATGAAGCATTGGTTTTCCTCTGTCACTCATTATTTCTGCCATATTCAGAACTGGAAATATTAATGATTAGAAGTTACTGAAATTTTTAAGTTACTGTAAAAATAAATTTTAATTTACCGTGGAAACGGAATGACGTAAGTCCTTGTTGTGTTGACTGAGTATAGGATAAAACAAAAATACAGGGGAGAATAGGATTGGATGAAATGTCCTTCAGGACGAGACAAGTTGTGGACAAAATTGATACATTGGACGAGATTTGGGTTGGACGAAATATCCTGGAAGCTCCAAATGTAGCCTAATCCTTTGGTTCCCAACCTTTTTTGACTAACGACACACTTTACTGAACGCCCACGATATCGGAACACACTTATATGATTTTAATAATAATAATAATGATAATAATAATAATAATAATATAATAACAATAATCAGTACTTTTCTTCTAGAGAAAAAGGTGGTGAAACTCTGTGCAGAATATTTTATAGCGGACGGGGAGATGCTTACTGTTCATTGTATTCTATCACAGATGGCTTTATGGTTTGAATCTAATGGTTTTTTGCTTAATCAAGAAAAGACTGTCAACATAACTTTTAGCCTAAATCATGTAATAAAGAAGGACAACATACAAAACTATACCAAATTTCTAGGTCTTTTTATAAACCCCAGTTTAACATGGGAAAAACATATCGAATATATATGCACAAAATTATCAAGAGTTATATATTTATTAAAGAAATTAGTGACTTGCGTTTCTCAAAATTATTTAAGATGTGCCTACTTTTCGTTCTTTCAGTCGATAATTAGGTATGCCTTAATTTTCTGGGGAAATGGTAGCAAAATTGGGAGTGTCTTGATTTTGCAAAAGAAAGCCATTAGAATTCTATGTCAGTCAAACTATCTTGAACATTGTCGACCTTTACACTCGACAAAATATAGACAATTACTCATTAATAGCCAATATACATTATCATGAAATTAGAAATAGTGAACAAATTATATAATAAGCTTCCCTACCGACCAATAGTTTCAAAGCTAGATTTTATAATTGGCTTTTAATTAATCCTTTCTACTCTGTAGATGAGTTTCTTAACATAAATGCATACGAAATTGTTTTTAATAAATAATAAATATTTACATTTAGTTACAATTATTGCATTAAGAGTGAAGTGTTTTCATTAATTTTTAGAGTTTCAAAATGTTTTGTGTTTTCATTCTAATTAAACTTTACTGTTTTCAATTATATATGTATTTTCAAATGTATGTTTTTTTTCCCTCCCTTCTGTATTGTGACGAAGCCTATCACTGTATGTTTAATGGCTTAATAAATTGAACTGAATTGAATTGTACGGGAATTTTGTCGTTTTTGACCTCCTTTTCGTCCAACTAAGACTTTCAAGATCTAAGCGGAATTCAAAGAAAAATTATATTAAAAACATCTTTATTCATATATATTTCGGTTCCACAATGAAAAATGCAACAAAAAGATGCTAGAACGCCGTTCCAGCACGTTCTGCCAGAAACAAATCACTGATAACAACTTCTATGTAGTGTCGGACATCCAGTGTTGTAGATAGGTTGATTTAACACGTAATAGAAAATTCTAAAAGAAGCAGCAACTTGACTGGCATTAGAAAAAAACAAAGGTATGTATAAAATATCCAAACCTATCTATGCTGGATGTCCGATAAAAGATTTTTATTATCGTTTTTTAAAACTCGTCTATTTAAATTAATGTGACGTCTGCGCTTTTGGGTTGCACAGAGTTTCTCTATACGTGGCCTTATGGTTGAAAAACTGAACTTGGCATTTTTGCAGGTGTTCACGTTTTATTGGTAAAGTCTGTCTCAAAATAAAATGTAACATATCAAAGACTTCGTTGCAAATAAAAAATGCATTGTAAAGAGATTTTTTGGATGGCATAAAATTTATTTTTCAATTTCAAAATTTCGCAACACACTACATGGAGCTGCGCGTCACACCGGTTTTAAAATTAAATTTGTCTTTTCGTTCTGGAGCTTTTTGATCCCACCTTTTTAGGATGTTAGAACATGATAATTTTTGTTTCCTTTATCGTTTACAATTGATTCATTTCCTCTAGACTATAATAGTTTCTGACAATGATGGAATTAATTACGGCAATTCAGACCTCAAAAGATGTCCACTGCTCAAATGCCACAATATATTAACAGCTGAAATCAAACAACATTCTACAAAATTTATTTGCAGTTTAAATATTTTCTCTGACCACTGAAATAAACTGAAGCTCACACGATGTCATAAATTGGAGAACCAAGACGTGGTTCAATATTCACTAGATGTTTATGTCAGCTGAAATATCACATGATCACAAGTTTCCAGCAATGCAGTACATCAAGAAAATGTACAACGCATTTAAAGACAAAGATCACAGTTTGTGTCTGTGGAATATTTTTGCTATAATGATATCACAATTAAAAGAATTTAAATGTGTTAACGGAAAATAATTCACATCCAGACATAACTTAAGAACAGTGCTAACACACATCATATTCATTTTTATGCTGTACACAGATTTTCTCTCAAGGGAGTGAGATTAGAAGAGGAAATTACCATTGAGGAAAGGTTTAAATTGTAGAATTGTGAAAACCTGGATGAAGACTGGAATTTCAAAAGTTTGAAAACAGATTTTACAAGTGATTCAACAGGAAAAGCTCCGGAAGATAAGAGCAAGGGCCTTTGTAAGAAAGAAAGTTAATATAAACGAACATGTGTATATTGCTGAGCGGCTGTAGAGAATAGTAATATGCGTTACAAGAGCGGTGTGTTGAAGTTTTCATTTTCGAGGAAAAGTTTGAAAAAGCAAAACATAGTTGAGCTTTTTTTAATTTCCGAGAATTGAAAGAAAACATACCGCTCGTGTATCGTACATTATTTTGTGCGAAGATCGTTTATTACATACCTGAAAGAGGAATTTCTAATTAGTTGCAATGAAATCTCCATCTTGGTTTCTGTTCAATGACGGCAAATTTTCAAAACAAAAATATCTATCTTCAACATTGTTGCTTTAAAATGTTTTCTGTGTTTACTATGCTCCAGCAGGCCGTGATATACGCCTATCTTTTTTTCCCCCCAGTCTATGATGAGTCTGGAATCTTGTTGATTTTTTCACGGCTTCCTTAATGTTACTTGCATCACGAATGCAGTAACTTTAGTGGAGTTGTAGAGTTTACTTAATTTTTGCAAATATTTAGAAACAATAATTAACAGTACAATTTAGGTGAAATTGCAGTGGTAAGTTTCCAATTTATAATTATTACTATATTGAACGTCTCTAAAAATATGTTAAAAGCCTAAAGCAGTAAAATAAATATGTTACTTAAGCGGTAAGAAGAGGGAAATTGTTATGTGTGTTAGGTTGGGAATACTGAATGTGGAATTTTAGACTTTCTGCGGATTGGTTTTGTGCAGAAACCAAGCAAATACGCACGATCTCGCACAAAGGGTATTTGAGGCTGGCACAATGTCTACTGCGCGTATTGATCCTTTACACATGCTAGCTTCTATTGGTAGTCACAAAAAAATCCATTCAAAACCGTGAAAATTAATTTTCAGCCTTTCTCGAATATACATTATTATGAATCTTAGGTAATGATATATTGGTTTTCTTACTCTATTATTATTGTTGTACAGAATTATGGATATAATTTCTGAACTATTAAAGATACAAGCATGAAATTTAGAATACGCATTCTTTAGACTATTAGGAAACTTTTCTCTCTAACAGAATTTTGTTAATTGATTTCATTTTAAAGTACGTCCGTTTGTTTGAAAGAACAACTGAATTAACAATTAACATTATCGCTTTAGGATGTTATTTTGGTTTTACACCATGTCTAAATCAAACCTTTCTTGGTTGATTAGTCACCGAAGTTCCGTTCATTGTCCACTGAAGACTCTAGATCTTAGGGCATTATAAGAGACGAATATCTTCGTAGCACATAAGATTTGTGATATTTGCATAAAGGACTTAATATCAAGATAACCTTAAATAAACAACATTGAATTGCAGCACACAATCTTCAAAGTCTGGTGGCGTTTAACGGTGAAAATATACTACTGTAAACTATGCTATATATTTGGTGAGCGGATTATCTGTGAAACGTGACAGCAGCACAGAGTTCGCGGACCACGGAGCATACGCTCCATGGCACGTGAACTGAATGTCGGGCTTACGTTTCATAATCACTAAGTATTTTTATCAAATATCAACTGACAGACGAAAGATTATACACATGTTCGTTAGCTATATCTCCCGAAATAATTATATTTCATCCAGTAATCACGTTGTGTAAGTTGTGAGGATGATTTTGAGTGATTCAGGAAGGACATGGAAGTTAATGAAGGATAAATGGACTAGATTCATGTGCAAAGCCAACGAAATCTAGGATATGAAGACAACTAGCAAAACATTTCTTTAATTTCTTACATACGTAAAATATAAAACATAATCAGTACATACTAAATATAGGAATATTTTAGAGAACATATTTATATTTCATAACTGAAAGGACATTTTGCAGGAATATTCATTTATTTGACACAAAGGATATTATAAGGAAGACAAGAGAGAAGTGGAATAATGTTCTACACAAAACAACACTTTTAGTTTCAAAGGATTTCATTCACACAACTAGAAAAATGTGTAAATAAGATTAAAATTAATTAATATAAATCACAAACATAGGATTAATTATATACGTAAATGAAAAAAAAAATCAAATTATGTACATAATGTATACAAAGCAATAAACGCATACCAATGTTATTTTTTAAAGATATAATATAGAAATACTGAGCGTTCCAGCGGTAAGTACCGGTCTATTCGTTGGTTGCTAGGCGACGGCGGTGGTTGAACAACTGCCGGACGGCCAACTCCACTTCTTTCGGCGTTCATTACCTCACTTAACGTTTCAACGCCTAGTCAATCTGAGATTGGAATACCTAAAGAGAAACCGTGTTGTGCTATGTCGTGCGGCCTATTTTAGTTACCACGTAGAGATTGCGTAATGGAGATTCTGTGCTTTGAGGGGAGTTGGTCACTATCGCATGCAAAATAATGGTAAAAGTAGCCTCTCTTCAAGCAGTCATAAATATAATACTATTTATCACAGCTCTTTCATTTTTTTAGTGATATATGTATACACATTAAGCTTTGAAATGAAAAAGAATGGTTACTCTAGAGTATATCTTTATCCTTAAATTAATTTTTTTAATTAAGCACAATTTTTTTTATAAATCCACTATATGTCTGTGATTAGGTACATTCTATTCACTTAATATAGCACATATTGAATTGAAAATTTGACCACTTACTGCTAATAGATACTAAAACATACCCTACTAAAATTATTCATGTATCTATAATATTATGGGCATAGGGCTTATAGCAATCATCACCGTCAATAAATTAAAAAGGAATTGAAGATTAGTATAAGCCGTATGCCCATAATATTACAGATATTTTAATAAATTTAGTAGGGTATGTTTTAGTATCTATTAGCAGTAAGTGGCCAAAATTTTAATTCAATGTGTGCTATGATAAGTGAATAGAGTGTAACTAATCACAGGTATGTAGTGAATTTATATAAAAAATATGATTAAATTCAAAAATTAATTTAAGGGTAAGATTTACACTAGATTAACCATTCTTCTTTCATTTTAAAGCTTAATGTGTATACATATATCACTAAAAAAATGAAAGAGCTGTGATAAATAGTATTACAATTCTGACCGCTTGAAGATAAGCTATTTTTACCATTACTTTGCATGTGATAACGTCCAATTCCCCTTAACGCACATATGTTGTGAAAGCTTATTATAAGCTTACGAAAAAAAAATACTGGGGCAGAACAAGGCGAAAAATTTAGAAATCGTTTTCCAGACCGGCCAGTTCCGATCAGGAGGGCAATTAGTGAAAAAGTTTATTGAAACAGGTTATGTAATTGACAGAAAAATACAATCATAATCTCGTGTGCTTACAGAAAAAAAAACTGACGAAGTTGAAACAAACTGGTCAACACTTCCAGCAGTTACTGTCATGAGGGTGAGTACAAAATTCTGTAATTAATATAACATATAATAATTAATGTTAAATAAGGTAGGTGCACTTAATTTCGCCACCGTAACGTTATCCAATTTTTGTACGGATATTCACTCTTAAAATTTGTGTACATAATTCAATGGAATTAATTTCAAAACTACAGACAATAAAATCAGAACACTGTGAAGTGGCGAAATTGTCGACCAGGGTATGACAATTTCGCCACATAAATTTCGTTTTTTTTTTTTTTTTTGCAATTAAAATACTTGAAACTAATAGTCTCATTTGAGTACTAACTATTATTATTATTATTATTATTATTATTATTATTGTAATTGTTACTATTATTATTACTATTATTATCTTCTTCATCATCTTCTTCTTCTTCTTATAATAATCCGTAGCGATTACAGCCCGTGAAGGGACTAGACCGACCAGCCGGCTGCTGGCCTAACGCCCACATGCCGAAGCAGAGGTGGACGATCATCCAACCAGAATGGAGGTATCGTGTGGTTAGCACGATGATCCCCCCAGCCGTTATCGCTGGCATTCGCAGCCGGATTTCGCTACCTGTCGTAGCTCCCCAAGTGCATCACGATGCTGGGTGGGCACCGGTCCCATACACTGGCCGAAATTTCATGAGAAAATTTCTTCCCCCATGAGGACTAGAACCAGCGCGCATTCCGTAACGCGAGTCCTAGTCAGGATGCCTTAGACCACGACGCCACGGCGCGGGACCTTCTTCTTCTTAAGCATAGTAAATAGTAAGATGTTTATAAAAATGGTGTGCAATTTCGCCACGTGGTCTGTAATTACGCCACCACGTGGCGAATTTGTAAACAGCTGTAGAGTTCTACAAATTATCAAATAATATCATTAAGAGTTAAGATTAGACAAAATACCTTACATTACGGTAAAGTGAATAAAATAAGATTTTAAATGGCATATAGCACTTCGTATATAGTAAACTGATTACAACATAGTGCACAGATACTTACTGGAGTAAAATTAGATTGCCTTCTTAGCACAACACAAATGAAATCCCTCTTTAACACTCGCCACTTCCGGGTGGTGGAGACATTATTCTAGCGCAGTAATTAACAATAGATCCCTATTAGAAACAACAACCAAATTTCTTGGCTTAAAAATCGATAATGTGTTAAATTGGAAAAAAATATATTAAAGAAATTACCCCCAAACTAAATTCAGCTTGTTTTGCTATTAGATCTATGCAAAAGGTAGTAAATATCAATACCTTAAAAACAATATACTTCGCATACTTCCACTCGGTAATGAGTTTTGGAATAATATTCTGGGGAAATTCCACAGATAGTAACAGTATATTTCTATTACAAAAAAAGAGTAATTAGAATAATAGTAGGTGCCAAATCTAGGGAATCGTGTAGGACTATTTTCAAAAAACTACAAATAACGCCCATGGCTTGTCAGTATATCTTCTCATTAATAATCTTCCTTGTATGTAATCGTGAAAACTTTGTAACTAATTCAACGGTTCATAGCATAAATACACGTCAAAAAAATGACTTTCATACTCCATCGGCAAGTCTATCGTGATATCAAAAAGGTGTGCGTTATATGGCAGTAAAAATTTTTAATAGCCTCCCTATCGATATAAAAAATGAAACTCAAAACATAAAATTATTTAGGGCCAAATTAAAGAAGTACCTCATTTCTCACGCCTTCTATTCTGTAGGTCAATTCATGACACTCAATAACACTTCATGAAATTTATACTAAAACTATGTGTTGTACTAGCAGACTATATTGTAACAGTCTTACTAATAAACAGTGTATAGTTTTTATACGAGACTTATGGAGAGTTGAGACAGAAAACGTTACCAATAAACCATGAATAAGCTATGGACGTATAAACAGGCTATAACTATACAATGGGAATTGCTTTGCAGTAGTTATATACACGAAACCCCTTGTTTAAGCGTTGTATATAGCGAAAAAATAGCCGCCCCTCTAACAGCTGTTCGTATCGACTGTCATTTTATGTGATGGTTACCTTGTAACCACAGAAGAACAAACCAAAGATCATAGAATTATTAGAATAATATTGCTGTAGCTTGTACTCTTTGACCAAAATGTAGTGTGGTAATCGATTAGAGCCAGTTGTACTATCGATATTTAACATGCCACACTAGAGCGCCCTACCGGATGCAATAGAGAACCTCAGATATTCTATTACCTTTCGTAACGAAGTAATGACGAAACTATGACGTAGCTGTGTAACAGTTATACTGTTATACACGACGTATGTAGTGATTATTAGTAAGGAATTTACACACGACTTATAAACGAGCTACACATTGTGTAAGTATAAGACAGTTAAACGTCTGTATATAGAGTTTTTATTAGTAAGACCGTAAATCTCGTCTGTATATATTTCATCTAGACTTTGACTATAAATTAAGACTATATAATAGTATTAAGTTTTTTGACTTGTTCCATATTCTATGAATGTATGGTTACCATGGAATGTTAATAAATAGCCTACAATACAATACAGCTCGAAACACGACTTTTGTTGGTTGATGAATTAAGGACGTCTGTCATCTGTCAGTGTTTATGTTAATTTGGTCTAAATCAGGCAGTGGCGAAATAGCATGCATTTACCTTAGAACATGCAGGTAAGTTTTAATTCGGTGAATCGCAGGGAGTTTAAGAGGCCGGTTGCTGGCGGTCGCTCAAGCACTGTGCCGCTCAGCGGCCAAAGAATAAACCGGTACTTATCGCCGGAACGCTCTGTAGATCAATTACTCTATAAGTTTAAAGAAGATAAAAAAGACTGAAACAAGAGCAGGTTTAAAGCATAGAATATATTGTCAGAAGAAAAGGAAGAATAAAAAAAAGTTAAAATACTTTTCCTTCATAACCACATTCGAACAATTTATTTGTATCTATTCTTATTTTTTAAAAAAGCTAAACATTGTAATGTAACACCACTCTGATCGCACAAAGCAATAAATTTCTTTAACTACAGTTCACAAAAATAAACATATCTCACAACAATATCTATTTCCATCAGGTTTCCTCCAGTTCGTTCAAGGAAAAAAAACTGTTGACGTCTACAACAGCTCAAATTGTTAGTGACAATATTTATCACTCTTTTAGAGATACATGGAAAACGGTATTTAGTTTAAATACATCTTACTACTTCACCAATTAAGCATCTGAAACGTCATAGAAATCCAACTGCCAATTAAGAGTTTCAATATGAATGTCATATCCATAAAGGTTCTTAATAAACCCAATCTATAAGTGATTTGGAACTGTAAGCATACAACGTTTCCCGATTCCCATCTGAAGAATGTTACAGTACACGTGGGTATCACATGTTGAGCATATCTTGAAGTACAGGGCAGCAGTCGATGCTGAATTGTTTGGACATACCTATTAGAGGCAGATGCTACAAAATCTGGAACAATTTCTTCAGCTCCACCATGAGCTGCCAGTCTGTTTTGACCAAATCATCACGGAAGTAATCCTTGCAGGCGTCTATTGACTGTCGACTTATCTGAAACAACAAAAATAACATTTCACGTTATTTTAAGGACTTCAATACGCCTTAATTTCATACACGACTTTTTATCACCGCTACCATGTGGGACCCACGCATTGGAAAAAGAAGCAGGAGACGTCCAAGGAGAAGGTGGTCGGACGTGTTCCGGAGAGAGACTGGAGCGCAGTGGACGAGAACAGCGAGGGACAGGCAGGCCTGGAAAAGACTGGAAGAAATTATGAACACTATGTAAACTGTGTATAGTTGTGTATTGTTTATATAGTTATTTTTGTGTGTGTCAGTTTGGTTAGCTTGATTCCGTGTATAGTTGGTATATTTCATGTATTTAGTTAGTATAATTTTTGTGTTCAGTTGTATGGTTTTGTGTGTTTTAGTTTGGATAGTTTGATTCCGTGTATAGTTGGTATAGTTCATGTATTTAGTTAGTATAATTTTTGTGTTCAGTTGTATGGTTTTGTGTGTTTTAGTTTGGATAGTTTGATTCCGTGTATAGTTGGTTTAGTTCCTGTATTTAGTTAGTATAATTTTTGTGTTCATTTGTATGGTTTTGTGTGTTTTAGTTGGATAGTTTGATTCCGTGTATAGTTGGTATAGTTCCTGTATTTAGTTAGTATAATTTTTGTGTTCATTTGTAAGGTTTTGTGTGTTTTAGTTGGATAGTTTGATTCCGTGTATAGTTGGTATAGTTCCTGTATTTAGTTAGTATAATTTTTGTGTTCAGTTGTATGGTTTTGTGTGTTTTAGTTGGATAGTTTGATTCCGTGTATAGTTGGTTTAGTTCCTGTATTTAGTTAGTATAATTTTTGTGTTCAGTTGTATCGTTCTTGTGCGTGTAGTTTAGATAGTTTGTGTGTTTAGGCTGTACAATTTATGTGTGCAATAGGTATAGGTTTTTGTGTATTTAGTTTGTGTGTGAGTTAAGACTATGGGTGTTCAGTTTGTGTAATTTTTTCTTTTTTTTTTTTTGTTTTTTATCGTGTGTTCAGTGTGGACAGTTGTGTTCAGATTATAATGTATGTGTTTAGTTTGCATATATTATTTTTGTGGATGTTTAGTTGGTATAATTTGTTTATGTGTTTAGTCTGTATAGTTTTCCGTGTTTAGTTGGTATAATTTGTTTATGTGTTTAGTCTGTATAGTTTTCCGTGTTTAGTTGGTATAATTTGTTTATGTGTTTAGTCTGTATAGTTTTCCGTGTTTAGTTGGTATAATTTGTTTATGTGTTTAGTCTGTATAGTTTTCCGTGTTTAGTTGGTATAATTTGTTTATGTGTTTAGTCTGTATAGTTTTCCGTGTTTAGTTGGTATAATTTGTTTATGTGTTTAGTCTGTATAGTTTTCCGTGTTTAGTTGGTATAATTTGTTTATGTGTTTAGTCTGTATAGTTTTCCGTGTTTAGTTGGTATAATTTGTTTATGTGTTTAGTCTGTACAGTTTTCCGTGTTTAGTTGGTATAATTTGTTTATGTGTTTAGTCTGTATAGTTTTCCGTGTTTAGTTGGTATAATTTGTTTATGTGTTTAGTTTGTAAGTGTATAGTGTAAGCTCTCTTGGACTGGCTCCCAAGTGTAGCAGACCTTCAGCTCACCCTACACTCTCCTGTAGGAGGCCGTTGCCCTTATGGGATTTCAGGCTTTTTGTATTTCGAATTAATTTCCGTTACAGACACGTACTGTTGTGTTTAGATAGCTTGGCCGGTCATAACTAGGGGGCAGATGTTGATGACCTAAAATTCTACTTAAAATGATCATTAAAATGCCCTTAAAGTAATGGAAAAATGACATAAAAATTAAAAGAAAATGACATTTAAATATTATTCAAATTATCTTAGAAAGCATGATGATAGATATATTCCGATAGTCAATGTAATGTAATATAATATAATACTATTTTATTTAGAGTTCAGTCTAATTGACATATCACAGTTTAAAATCAATAACACTTGCAGATGTAAATGATCATTGTATATTATAAAATTGAAATGCAAACGTTTTCGCCCTTGGACATCATCAGGCATTAAACTTACAATATCTTATACAATTTTTCATATCTTTGCTATAGAGTGCGTACCAGATAATTAAAATTTACAATCTTGTATATAATAATAAAATATTTGTGCGAGATCGTGCGTATTTGCTTGGTTTCTGCACAAAACCAATCCGCGGAAAGTCTAAAATTCCTCATTCAGTATTCCCAACCTAGCACTCATAACAATTTCCCTCTTCTTACCACTTAAGTGACATATTGATTTTACTGCTTTAGGCTTTTAACATATTATTTTTAGAGACGTTCAATATAGTAATAATTATAATAAATTGGAAACTTACCACTGCAATTTCACCTAAATTGCACTGTTAATTATTGTTTTTAAATATTTGTAAAAATTAAGTAAAATCTAAATCATTACATAACCTTACCGTTTGTTTTAAGTTCGCATTTATAGACTGGGGGGGGGGGAAGACAGACGTATATCACGGCCTGCTGGAGTATAGTAAACACAGAAAACATTTCAAAGCAACAATGTTGAAGATAGATATTTTTGTTTCGCAAATTTGGCGTCATTGAACAGAAACCAAGATGGAGATTTCATTGCAACTAATTAGTAATTCCTCTTTCAGGTATGTAATAAACGATCTTCGCACAAAATAATGTACGATACACGAGCGGTATGTTTTCTTTCAATTCTCGGAAATTAAAAAAGCTCAACTACGTTTCGCTTTTTCAAACTTTTCCTCGAACATGAAAACTTCAACATACCGCTCTTGTAACGCATATTTTTATTTTATTAGGTTATTTTACGACGCTTTATCAACATCTACGGTTATTTAGCGTCTGAACGAGATGAAGGTGATAATGCCGGTGAAATGAGTCCGGGGTCCAACACCGAAAGTTACCCAGCATTTGCTCATATTGGGTTGAGGGAAAACCCCGGAAAAAACCTCAACCAGGTAACTTGCCCCGACCGGGAATCGAACCCGGGCCACCTGGTTTCGCAGCCAGACGCGCTGACTGTTACTCCACAGGTGTGGACCGTAACGCATATTACTATTACATGATTAACTCAATGATAAATAACAATCTAAAATTTTAATGAGTACAGATATTAAAATTATTTATGACTATTACACTCTTACTACGTCATACTACTTTTGACCAATAAAACGGTACGAAAGGACGTATTTCAACCAATCATGGCTGCTTAATGCACAATTTTATCGCGTCCCTAGCATTTGTTTAATTTTATCGCGTCCCTAGCATTTGTTTCTTTGTTTGCCAACATTTGAAACTGCGCTGGTCTGGACGTCAAAAAAAAAATATATATATATATATATATATATATATATATATATATATATATATATATAATTACAAACCACTCCAGTCGATGCACAGCAGTTTCAAATATGACTCGCATTGGCATTCAAGAACAAGAATTAATAAAAACACTGATCATACCTATGCATCTTCTGAAATCCGATTTACAAATAAATGAAGAGCACCATTCGGAAATCCTGAATAAGTTGAATACACCATGTAGGCCTAAATCAACGAGTTCCACTTCTATTACGCACACGTCCAATATAACATCAATTGAACTACCAACCACATTCAAATTTGAAAATTGTACACTCAATAATTATTCCTTTTAAAATTATTCATTCGGAAATTCTGAATAAGTTGAATACACCATGTAGGCCTAAATCAACGAGTTCCACTTCTACTACGCACACGTCCAATATAACATCAACCAACCACATTCAAATTTGAAAATTGTACATTCAATAATTATTCCTTTTAAAATTATTCATGTTTATTTTTTATGTCATCGTCGTTAATTAAAACTTTTCTAACACTTGTGTATATTAGTTAGGTTATGTTATAGCTTCTGCTATATGATATTATGGATAGTCACGTATCAGAGATTGTTTAATATCAAGATTTATTGAATATCATCTGTCAAGTGACGTTGATTACTGGGATTCGGATAATTGAAGTGGAATGTTGCATTTTAATAAAAATGAAACTGAATCAACAGTCTTCTTGACTAGTAACATTGCCATCGTGTATAATAGATCGAGAACTTCTCGAAGGCATTGCTAACTACTGCCATCTAGCATGCATCTAGCGTAATATTTGTAATGTTGAGATGGTACAATAATACATTTGAAGACAGTTGTATTTTCGTAAGTCAATTAATATTTTATTGTATTGGAGTACTTCGTTACTTCTAATCTTTATATACTTTCTCCTAATCGTGTAATAGTCAATTAAATCCCACTCGAGTTTTGATTTTCTGTAGATAAATCAACACGTCTAGTGAGATTACTGTTGATAAAATTGTGACTAAAATTGTTGTGTAGGTCTTATGTTTCAAATTATAAAATTCTGAACCTTGAAACAACATAATGAAAACCCAGCCCTACAAATTGTTTTAATGCAAAAGTCAATACATATAATCTAGTGCAGTACATATGTTCTCAAATAATTTTTCCACCACTGAATGGAGTGACAAATCATTGAGACCAATGCTCGCACTAATGGAAATGTATTTGGCCTGTTATGAAGTTTAAAGAGGAATCATATGGTTTTTCGTATTTAATACGTTTAACGTATTTCTTAATTGAAATTTTATTTAAATAATTAAAATACGACCATTTTAGTTCAGAGAGCACTCATTTGGTGCAACGATAATTCCTTTAACATGTTTCTTAATTGTTATTATATGCAAATAATTAAAATAGGATCTTTTGGTTCAGGGAACATCCGCATGGAAGACTCAAAACTTTCTTCAAGTTTGATTCCAGTAATCCTATTTCTACTTCGAACATCAAATGTCAAGAAAATTTATGATATAGCTATAGTGAATAATAGAATTATTCGGACACTTAATATTCCAAATGTTTATGTGCATGTTACTAAACATGTTTGCAAAAACGCAGAAATTACGCTTGCGGTTACGTCAAATAAACCAATTTGCATAATATGGACATGAAAAGAGCTTGCTAATGAAATGGTATGTTAATATATTTATATAAAAATAAACAAATGTACAATTTACTGCGTAACAAAAATATTCGGACAGTCCTGTTGGTCCTATTCTGTACACCCCTGTTGATCACTTACATTACAAAGTAGGTGGACGTACCGAGTTTCAATAATATGCGAGAATACTTAGTCTTACTTGTGCTGTCGCTTCAGCAAGACGGAACACAAAATGGGGCGTAAAGGTAAGCAAACAACATTTAATCAGAGGCAGTTAGTGATATTCCATCATGAAAAAGGGAAAACCCATTCGAAACATTGCAGATTTGATTCAGATGAAGAGAAGTACAGTGTCTGACATAATTCTCAGATATAAAAACGAGGACAGAATAGAGCTGAGAAAGCAAACAGGTCGCCGAGAAGTCCTCACAGATAGAGAAGAATCTCTTATTATCAGACAGATTAAAAAGAACCCTCGTATAAGTGCCCCGAAGTTAGCTTCTGAAATTGAATCGGCTACGGGTAAAAAAGTGCATGCCCAAACAAGAGGGCAATACATAAACGACTTCAGTTTGCTAAGGAATATGAAAATAAAGGCGAAGATTGGTGGAAAAGGGCTCTTTTTTTCTGATGAGAGCAAATTCAATGTTTTGGCAGCGATGGTAGACAAATGGTCTGGAGAAAGCCTAAGGAGGAAATGAAGACCAAGAATTTGCGAGCTACTGTTAAACACGGTAGAGGAAATGTAATGATATTGGGGTGGATGTCAGCTTCTGGGGTTGGTAAATTGGTGTTCATCGAGGATATCTTGAAGAAAGAAGACTATCTACACCTCCTGCAACATAATTTAATGAAAAGTGCAGAAAAGCTTGGAACTGAAAAGGAGTTTATGTTTTACCAGAACAACGATCCCAAGCATAACTCCTATATTGCACAAGAATTTCTGCTCTACAAATGTCCTAAAGTGCTTCATTCTCCTCCACAATGGCCGGATTTGAACCATATTGAATATTTATGGGAAGAACTTGACAGGAGGATTGGATCAAGGCCCATATCTTCTAAAGAAGAGCTAAAAGTAAGACTTCAAGAAGAATGGGTGGAAATTCCTATAGACATAACAAAAAAATTAGTACATAGCATGCCACGCCGACTGAAAGAGGTTATTAAACAGAAGGGTGGTCCTACAAGGTACTAATAATGACGAACTGGAATAGTATTCTTTGTTTTCAAAAAGTGTCCGAATATTTTTGTTAGTATTAGAAATAAAATATTTTCCTTTATGTTTTAATAATTAGAAGAAAATTAAGTTAATTGGAATTGTTGTGTTGAAAATGTTTTTATGCTCGACCATGCCGAAATGTAGTAATTATACACCTGTAGCAGTCCTTTAATGCATGTCATTAAAGTACACCTACTCATTAAAGTACAGGTGTTTTCAGCCAATGACAACTCAGCTTACAGGTGTTCAGCCAATGACAAGTAAGCTTTGTACCGTTATAAAACCGCAAGTATCGATTATTCTCGGATATGCAATCGAAAGAGAATTAGCGAAAAGTCACGGAGGCTGGAAACCCAATACTGTGGCAGAAGGTTATGTTCTGTTACTATAATAATTAGCGTTAATTGTAAATAATATTCAAATAAATTCAATTTGTCATCTCGTTTTTCAATGTCGAATTCAATAATCAAGGTTATACCAAGTTTAACGGGATTACATCAAGGTCAATGACATTATTGTTCGTCGGAAAAAATCAATACTTTCGCGTCTGCGCACATCTCACAATTCACGACCTAGAACAAGGTCACTTCCGATCTTGTCAGATACAAATAAAATGTATACATCTGAATAATTTCAAGTTATAAATATGGTCCAGCATAAAAAGTCGTATGAAACTCGCCTATAATGGCAATTAAGAAGCTCGTATGAAAATTATGAAACTCGCTTGCGCTCGTTTCATAAACATCCATACTCGCTTCTTAATTACTATCATTATAGGCTCGTTGCATAATGTACTAATAAGAAATGGGATACTTTTAGGGAAAAAATAAGAAAAGCTTATTTTTATATATTTATATGTAAATATATGTCACTGAATTGTTAGTTGACGGATGTCCGAATATTTTTGTTACTCACTGTACATAACTTCTATTTACAGACAACCCCACTTGTATACCCGAATAAGTTTTCTTTTAACACAGTAATACAGTAGGCTACTTAAAATCTCCGTAATCCTGAGTAACAATGCAAGAATAATAGAGCAGGAAACCGAAATACAAGTGGCTAAACATTCGTCGTATTTATATGCCGAAGCTGTATTGTCATTTTCCGCATTTCGCACACGAACATGCCGTCTGACCTTGCGAAGTGAGAAGGTCGAGCATTAAAACATGTAAAGCAGTCTGTTTCAAGGTTAGGCGTGCAGTTATAATGCACGAACTGAACGTATGAATGGGACAGCGTAGCACGTGCCAGATCGATACTGCCGCCCGCCCGCTCAATGGTTGTCTACATGAATGAAATCTTATCCCCAGTATCTTTTACGATCTTCGCAGACAACATGTCAAGTGCGATTCCTCCGTTATTTCGCAACCACTATTTGTACAGAAAATGCCGACCTTGATGTAAATAGTGGTTAAGGGCAGTCTCACAGCTGTGCGAAAGCCACAGTCATCTATGAGTATTAATTCCGCTTAAGGTGTGAATGGCGATTTTCAGAGCTAAATTCTATGTTGTCTTACGCGCAAGACCGATGCTGTCATAGAAGTCTCGCAATCGTCTCTAGTATCGGGTTTAATAAGTATGAACTACTACTATTATTATTATTATTATTATTATTATTATTATTATTATTATTATTATTATTATTATTCGTACCTATCTTTAAGAAGGGGGACAAGACTAACTGTAGTAACTTTCGAGAAATATCAGTTTTGTTGACGTCGTACAAAATTTTGTCCAATATTCTTTTCAGAAGATTAACTCCATATGTAGATGAAAATATTGGAGATCATCAGTATGGTTTTAGGCGTAATAGATCAACTATTGACCAGATATTTTGTATTCGACAGATAATGGAGAAAAAATGGGAGTATAAGGGCACAGTGCATCAGTTATTCATAGATTTCAAAAAGGCATAGGACTCGGTTAAGAGAGATGTTTTATATGATATTCTTATTGAATTTGGTATTCCCAAGAAACTAGTTCCATTAATTAAAATGTGTCTCAGTGAAACGTACAGCAGAGTTCGTATAGGTCAGTTTCTATCAGATGCGTTTCCAATTCACTGCGGGCTAAAGCAAGGAGATGGACTATCACCTTTACTTTTTAACTTCGCTCTAGAATATGCTATTAGGAATGTTCAGGATAACAGACAAGGTTTGGAATTGAACAGGTTACATCAGCTTCTTGTCTATGCGGATAACGTGAATATGTTAGGAGAAAATCCACAAACGATTAGGGAAAATACGGAAATTTTACTTGAAGCATGTAAAGCGATAGATTTGGAAGCAAATCCCGAAAAGACAAAGTATATGATTATGTCTCGTGACCAGAATATTGTACGAAATGTAAATATAAAAATTGGAAATTTATCGTTTGAATAGGTGGAAAAATTCAAATACCTTGGAGCAACAGTAACAAATATAAATGCCACTCGGGAGGAAATTAAACGCAGAATAAATATGGGAAATGCCTGTTATTATTCGGTTGAGAAGATTTTTTCATACAGTCTGCTGTCAAAAAATCTGAAAGAATTTATAAAACAGTTATATTACCGGTTGTTCTTTATGGTTGTGAAACTTAGACTCTCATTTTGAGAGAGGAACAGAGGTTAAGGGTATTTGAGAATAAGGAGCTTAGGAAAACATTTCGGGCTAAGAGGGATGAAGTTACAGGAGAATGGAGAAAGTTACAAAACACAGACTGCACGCATTGTATTCTTCACCTGACATAATTAGGAACATTAAATCCAGACGTTTGAGATGGGCAGGGCATGTAGCACGTATGGGCGAATCCAGAAATGCATATAGTGTGTTAGTTGGGAGGCCGGAGGGAAAAAGACCTTTGGGGAGGCCGAGACGTAGATGGGAAGATAATATTAAAATGGATTTTGGGGATATGGGATATGATGATAGAGAATGGATTAATCTTGCACAGGATAGGGACCGATGGCGGGATTATGTGAGGGCGGCGATGAAACTTCGGGTTCCTTAAAAGTCTTTTGTTTGTAAGTACAAATCTTGAATTAAATTTATTTTCAAGCTATCTAACTCACCGTTCATATAGTTTTATAAATGGGAAATATTCTAAATCTTTAAATCTTGAAAGTGGAGTTCCGCAGGGCTCTGTATTGGGTCCTTTATTATTTCTACTTGTGATTAATAATTTACCTTCAAATATTAATGGTACTAGTATCCCGTTTGCAGATGATACTACACTTCTTTGCTGTAGTAACAGTCTCAAAACTCTTAAAACATCAATGAATACTTCACTGCAAGTGGCTACCTGTTGGTTTCAATATAATGATTTAAATTTGAATTTGAGTAAAATATAAGAAATACTGATTAGAGAAGTAAACTTCGCTCCGGCGCCGGAGATCGAACCCAGGTCCTTGGTTCTACGTACCAACTGCTCTAACCACTGAGCTACGCCGAAGTTCAATCCACAGCACCGGATCGAATCCCCCTCCTCTAGTGTTTTTCCCTTTGTGTCCTGACTCCATATTTTTTTTTACTTGGTTATTTAACGACGCTGTATCAACTGCGAGGTTATTTAGCGTCGATGGGATTGGTGATAGCGAGATATTTGGCGAGATGAAGCCGAGGATTCGCAATAGATTACCTGAAATTTCCCTTACGGTTAAGGAAAACCTCGGAAAAACCCAACCAGATAATCAACCCAAGCGAGAATCGAACCAGCGCCCGAGGGCAACTCCGGATCGGCAGGCAAGCGCCTTAACTGACCGAGCTACGCCGGTGGCCTTGACTCCAAGTTCGGCATATGCAGGCCTGCAGAACTGTAGTTCTTGAGAGCGACTGCTTTCCTCCCCTCTTTTACCCCACCCACTTTTTCTACCTGTGCGGTCACGGCGTTCTAGTTAAGCTCGGCTGCATCAACATTCATTCTCGGGGCGGAAGTCGATCTTCCCCAATAGAAGTGGAGTGAGGACGTCATAGTTCCCCTACTTTGCGAGTTCTGCAGGCCTGGGCATATGTGTTGACATATTATATTAAGTCAACTACCAATATATGAGGAGCGTACTCAAATGAGTGACTTTAATGGCCGGGATTCAACAGTATATACACTGTTGGGCGAAGAATCTACGTAAAGATTAAATTCTGGTCCTACAGAATTGATGTTATGGTAACAATGATTATTAGAGAAGCAAAATTCGCTTCGGCGCCGAGGATCGAACCCAGGTCCTTGGTTCTATGTACCAAATGCTCTAACCCTGAAGCTTCGCCGAAGTTAAATCCACAGTACCGGATCGAATCCCCCTTCTCTAGTGAAATTCTCAGTGGTTAAAGCACTTGGTAAGTAGAACCAAGGACCCGGGTTCGATCCCCGGCGTCGGAGCGAATTTTCGGCTACTAGTCACGATCTTTGTTTAGATTTTACAAACTTTCGTTCAGAAAACAATTGTTCGGAAATATACTAAGTGTAGAGTCAAACGTAGCAGCTGTGTAGGGTAGCAGCAGGCGACCTATGATAGGACTACACATATTTTTCTATGGAGAGCATTTTTTAATCTAAACCAGTCTGAGGTGTTATACAGGGACATCATTTTATTTTTACTTGCATTTTTATTGTACCTGCATTTCTAAATGTACTTCACTCCCACCCCTTCACTAATGTCCTTGCTCCCGTCAGACACACAAACTTACGGCCGCTGTTGCATTCGAAGTCTTCAAGCACTGAAGTAAACACTGCAGTGTATAGTGTGTTTCAGAAATATGGTTGCGTTTTCTATAGAAGAAAGAACCTATATTAATAATATCGTACTAAAAAATTATATTCAAGAAACGATAAATTCAATTTCAGAGAATATGCTTCAAAATGTTTTTAATAATATGCGTAAAGAATTGAAGCCTGCATTGTAATGAACGGCAACCATTTTCAGCAACTTGTTTAAAAATTCAGATTAGCTTATTTTGAATTGAGGTGGCTAGAAGCAAAGGAATGCTAGTGACATTTGTAATAACATGAGTTAAGTGCATCCAGTGTAAGCTAAAGTATCTAAAATTTTAGTGGCAAAGGGATATTTTAATCTCATCACACATTAAAATTTAAATAAAAATTTCACCGATTTTACGAAAGCTTAAATATTTAAACCCCATTTTCTCAAAAGTAACTTAAGTGCACTTACAGCCCTTTACTTATGAGCCCTCAATTTAAATGCACTCTCTACATTGTATGTTAACACCAATTATTAATATGCTAAATAAAGTAGACATTACATAACGAACATAGCCGCCTGAAAAGTTGAGTTTTTGAAAAAAAAAAAAATGTTACTACTCCACTGTATTTTGATAAATTGCATAAAAGTGATGATCAAATTGAAAATCGTAATATCGTATTTCCCTACAACATAAATGGATACACTACTTTTCTCTCCTCCTATAGCTAGTAAAATGATTTGTTTACATATTGCACTAGCAACATCAAACTCCTGTAATGGAAGGGGGCAACAGTGTTTCCGAGTATAGCCAGGTTAATGTTAAAAATGTTGGTAAAAATAAAGTGATGTCCCTGTACAATGACAACATTTTATATCCTCACTTATTTTCAGCTCTCTTAATAACACGTTAATCCACCTAGTAGACTACTTAGGGCCGATTGTATAAACCATTTAATCTTAGATCAGAGGTTAAATTGATCCTCGTTCTAGCTGAACTTGAAATTTTGTGTTGTATAAAGTCTAATCTGAGATTAATTTGTCTTAAACTAAAATGAACTTTGAAGAAATTTCTCCCATTAAGTTAGATGATCCAAGTTCAGTTATTTCTTTTCTGTTTGAAGTATACGAGTGGCAGATTGTGCAAAAAGAATAATAAGCATTATTATTAATATATATGGTAGATATATATATATTTTTTTTTCAATTTCTTGCCTCAATATACAAACATTCTTATATTTTATAAGGCTTTATCGTGTTCAGCAGTATCAAATAACATAACCTATAATTATATTATGTTTATAACAACCATTAGGCCTAATTATTCATGGACATTTATTTATTTATTTATCTATTTATGTCCATAACAGGGCAAAGCCACAATTACAATAGACAGTACAGATAAAAAAAATTGCATACAACACGAAAAAGAGGTAAAACAGATACAAGTGTAATTACAAATTAAAAAAAATAGATACCACCTAAATAAAAAAGACAGATACAGATATAAATGAAAAACACCAAATAAAAACAAATCAAAAAGAGCCAAGTACAGACATCACAGCCAAAAATGCAAAATGTAGATATATTCATAAATTTTCAATTCACTGTATTACTAAACGAAAATTGTCGTTTCATAAAGCTTTATTATGTTTAGCAGTATCAAACACCATAACGTAACAATTTGGAGAACGGTCAATCTTCTTCTTATTGTCCGCCATTATTTACAATGCACAAAACAAACCAGTGCCTCCAACAGAGTGTGCGGAAAGTCGCCAAAAAGTAGTTGGAAAGTCGCTACATTTCTTATTATCAACAGAGAAAGATTAAATTTTGTCACTATGAGGTGCTAAAAAGGTCGCTAAATCCCTATTTAAGCAATATAAAAGTTAAAAGAAATTGTCGTTGAAAAAGAGTTGAAGTCGCTAAATTGGCAACACTGAACAAACCTGTACAACATGGCCCGCGCATCATATACTTCACCTGTTTATGCGATGTTGCCAAGTCCTTTTCACGTGAACTTAGATTACATTTGAACCTAGGTAATTTGATCGCAGAAACGTTTTATACAATAGAAGTTTCTGAACTCGGTTCAGTTTCCGATCTTCGATCAAAGTTGATCTTTAGTCAGGGAGTTTTATACAATTGGGCCTTAAAGTCGCATTTCTAGTCCCACATGTTACTACAGACACAAGTTGCTTTATGTTCAGATTCATTTCTTCTAGGCTTATATTTTCTTCATGCTTGGAATAACTCCTTTCCTGTTGTATTTCCTTTAAGTGCAATGACATTGAGCAAATATTCTTATACAGAGAGATCCTTCGCAACTTCGCGGGTGAACATTACCAGTTCTATGTAGCAATATCTCTGTTTCCACCTAAACCGTGAGATCAGACCACAGTTTACGCATCTTTGATTTTATTTTTCGTTCAGCTAGTGTTTCAATATCCCTTATCCTCCTTTGTATTGTCCGTGTGGATAATTTCATACTGTTAAAACATCAAATTATTCGAAACAAATAATGTCAAGAACTTTACTCAGACATGTTTTAATGAACTGTCCTTCATTATAGCACTTCAAAGATTTTGCGATTTCCAAAACCATAACTTAACTTGCATGGAGTTCCCTTTGACCAGACCTGCAGAACTGTAGCTCCTCAGAGCGACTGCTTTACTTCCCTTTCTTAACCCACCCACCTTTTCTACCAGTGCGGTCATGGCGTTCTAGTTACGATCGGCTGCATCAACATTCATTCTCGCGGCGGCAGGTATACAATACGCTATCAAGAATTACAAATGAACAGATAATAAAATCCTTAGGAACATACCTTTAGAAAGTAAGAGAAAAATGAATGAGGGAAATAATTAAATTAAAAGACATGTAAAATAAATTTTAAAATGTATGTGTGCAAATAATGTAAGAAGGTCTACCTATGTATATATCGTCCTATTACTAGTAAAGACGATTAAATCCACGTTTTGTGTAAAATAAGTTAAGTACAGTCCCCGACTTGTCTTTCCGTGCTCTGTATTCTACTAAAATGAAATAAGTCCGAAATGCTGCATGCAGGCAACAAACCAATTGAATCGGTCGGAGCTAAAAGAAACTAAGTCAAAATATGCTGTTTTGGTTTATGCAAAAAATTGAACAACGGATGTCATGCGCATCGAACGGTGGATGAAGGACCTACAACTTTAAATATTCTTTTGTCTTCTATAACATAAAAATGTAATATTTGTGTTATTAGTGGAATGTTTCTTGCTTTTGCTGAAAAGTTGTGAAAAGTGACTTACTTCCTTTTAGCTCCGACTGATTCAATTACTTTATTTGAAAAATTTATTATGATTTTTCCTGTTTTTACAAAATTGGTATTACTGGTCTTACTAGTAATAGGACGATAAATAAATTGTACGTTGGTAAGTAAGCGATACCTATATGACTGGATGTCAATGCTGTCATTCAACATTGTAAAGCACTCCAGCCAAATAAATACATAAAAATAAATACATAAATAAATGAGTGAATGAGTAAATGAATGAATGAATAAATAAATAAATAAATAAAAATAAATACACAATACGTGTACTGCAGTTAAAACAGAAATGGAACATGGCAAAATCTAAACCCGTGAAGAAATACTACTTCCAAAGGATATGGGAATATGATTATTTTGTTGTTGAAGACGAAAGAATTGTTTGTTTACTGTGTCCCATCCAATTCATTTCTACTCGCCATTTCAATATTAAACCACATTTCAACAAAGCCCATATTAAAAATTATGGAATGCATAATTTTCGGGTAAGGTCATTATTACGAACTGTATATTGATTATTTATATACTGTTAAATTAAGGACGTCACTCGTTGTGTTCATTTTGAATTGAAATTAATAGTGATTTTCAAGGTTCATTACTTATATGCTATACATTTATGTTTCCTTAGGTGATGATAGGAGGAAAGTTTTCGAAAATCTAAAGCAGGTTAGGTGCAAAGAAATCTCAAAGAAACTACCGACAGGAAATATAGCATAATTGTAAACCTTGACACGAGATAACGCATTATAAAAACAATGAATTTATTACAAGTCTTTTTGAAAATTACATGCCGCCACTGATGGACTTTTGACGGCCGGAGAATGTAAACAACTCTACGCGGAAGTCGATCATCCCCAAGAGAAGTGGAGTGAGGCTGGCGTCATATTTCCCCTACTTATGAGTTCTGCAGGCCTGCCTTTGACTCATAGCTTATTTAATTATATTTTATTACCGGAAATGTTATTTGAATTTAGTTTTTTATGTTTTAATTGTTTCGCCCCGTCCAGCCCGACGAAAAGAAAATTATTTTTGTGCGAGATCGTGCGTATTTGCTTGATTTCTGCACAAAACCAATCCGCGGAAAGTCTAAAATTCCACATTCAGTATTCCCAACCTAACACAGATAACAATTTCCCTCTTCTTACCGATCAAGTGACATATTGATTTTACTGCTTTAGGCTTTTAACATATTATTTTTAGAGACGTTCAATACAGTAATAATTATAAATTGGAAACTTACCACTGCAATTTCACCTAAATTGCACTGTTAATTATTGTTTTTAAATATTTGCAAAAGTTAAGTAAACTCTACAACTCCACTAAAGTTACTGCATTCGTGAGGCAAGTAACATTAAGGAAGCCGTGAAAAAATCAATCGCATTTATAGACTTGGGGAAAAAAAAGACAGACGTATATCACGGCCTGCTGGAGTATAGTAAACACACAAAACATTTTAATGCAACAATGTTGAAGATAGATATTTTTGTTTTGCAAATTTGCCGTCATTGAACAGAAACCAAGATGGAGATTTCATTGCAACTAATTAGAAATTCCTCTTTCAGGTATATAATAAACGATCTTCGCACAAAATAATGTACGATACACGAGCGGTATGTTTTCTTTCAATTCTCGGAAATTAAAAAAGCTCAACTACGTTTCGCTTTTTCAAACTTTTCCTCGAACACGAAAACTTCAACATACCGCTCTTGTAACGCATATTACTATTCTACTTATTTTCTACTGTATATTTTTCCTTTGTAATTACATTGGATATGTTCTTGTTTATCTATGATTTCGTGATAATTAATGTTGCTGGATGTTTGATTAAAATTTTAGGACACAAGAGGCGTCTACATTGTCACCACGTGCACAACACATACTGTTCCCCCCATTCTTCCTCAAACACACGTTTCCGATCAGATGTTGAAGGTTTTGAGAAAGAAGCAATCTACAGTAAATGTAATCAGATAACCCGCCACTGATAGATGCCTGTAGGGGAATTGAACGCAAGGGAGGGGGTGAAGCAAAGACAGTTTACTGCGCTGTCCCTGCGACATCACTATTGCTACGATGTAGAGTTGGGCAACACGATTCTTTTTCAGAAGTCGATTCCAACGATTCAATCATACATTACGAATCGATTCTAACGATTCGTTCACGATTCTTCTCAGTATGCGTTTCCAACTATTCTTTTGAATCGTCAACGAGTTCACGATTCTTCCTACTCTGCGATTCCAACGATTCGTCAACGAACGACTTACAGGACACTTTCCTTTGCAAACCACGCGTAGAACAAAAACGTTCTACATCTCTCGCATAGATGGCATAAGAGGCGAGACATTGGATTATCTCTTTCTCATTGGCTGGAACCATTCACCATGACCTCCATTAGTCTACAAAATTATCCAAGATAATGTTTCTAAATTATAATTTATCAACTGAATCTTATTACGAAGTACATTTTTTGCATTGCATCTCTATTTAACTATGCACATTTCAGGTTTGTGTTCATTATTTTCCATACTTAATAAATGCAGTACATATTTTGATTTCACTCTCGCTCGGGAGTATTCGGCACGGTTCGGAAATGTCCGCTGACAGGTTACATCAAACAAGTAAATAGAATCGTGGGTTACGATACCATGTCAATTCGTTACTATTCTTTTGAACGACGATTCGTTACGATTCTTTTGAACGACGATTCGTTGATACCACGAAACGATTCTTACGATTCTTTATTATTAGTTGTTCGAATGAACGATTCGTTCACCAATCGACCCAACTCTACTACGATGACATTTCTGCCGATCCCTGGTATAGAGACTCTCCCTGTCTCTAAGAAGAAGAAAAATAAGACGACTTATTTTATTAAGGCAAAGCTCAAACTTTGCGGGAAGCTACAGTCGCGGTCGTCGGTTCGAATCATGACAACGCGGAGACTTGTCCGTAGTGAAATGTGATATCCTCTTTGTTCTAGACCAGCGTTTCTCAAACTATGGTCCGCGGACCACCTGTGGTCCTCGAGATCTGCACTTGTGGTCCTTCAAAAAAGAAAGAAGAAAAAATAAAATTCAAACGATTGCGTATCACACTATAGGCCTAGCTGAAAATTTCAGAGTTTGTAAATGACACATGGCAATCGCCTTTCACTTTTTCTCCCGGTACTGACATTTAATGAAATTTATTTACCCTACCCGTCTAACGACTTCCTACTCTACTCTCAGCAAAAAGGAGGGATTTAAAGCACTATGAACGGTGTTTCTCGCTATCTTTTCCCTGCAAATCTGGCGCTGTGCCTGCAACCCAGCTAGGGACCACCCGAATTCATAACAGGACCAAAGTACCGAACCTTTTCATGTATTTATAACTTTCTTAATAGTTTGCACATTGAAATGGTCACGTACTGTACGTCGTACACCAATAATAGAACATGCAAAATTGCATCTTTACTTTTTGAAAATCGGGGATGTTTCTGCTTTAATTTTTTATTTCTCTTTTTGCAGATGACGATATAATAAATTTTCTTCTATTAACATTAACTTAATGTATGACTTGAGGCTTTCCCGGCGTTTGATGTAGAATAACTCTTCTCGGGTTCTCAGCCAGGTGAGTTGGAGATTAGCTTCCAAGCTTTCGACGGCTAGCTTTGCCATCTTCTTCAGGGACGAAGAAGATGGCAGAGCTAGCCGTCGAAAGCTTGGAAGCTAATCTCCAACTAACCTGGCTGAGAACCCGAGAAGAGTTATTCAACATTAACTTAATTAGTTAATACCAATATAAAATTAATTGAATTAAATTAATTTTAATTATTTCTACATGAAAATGTAAGTATATTGATATTAACATATGCTACATAAATGATAAATTTGCTTTCGAAGGGAACAAGAGTAAGGTGGTCCGCGGAACTGTTCTGACTTGAAAAAGTGGTCCCCTCTTCAGAAAAGTTTGAGAACCGCTGCTCTAGACAAAGCTTGAAGTCTTGTTGATCTCACATCACCGGAGTTACACCACATGTTTTTTATGTATAAGGTCAGAAATAGAGCTTAGGATGGAACCCAGAAGGAATATGAAAACACTCTTGTATCTCCCGTTTTATATCTCTATCTCCCCCCCCCCCCCGAAAGAAGAAAAGGTATTTAATTAACTTCTAGCTAGGCTTGCCAACTTTCGTAAGTAAAAATTAGGAAAACAAACGTCATTGACAATTTCATTGCACTAATTTCCACCTATCAATCCACATATGCAACAGTAGTACTCTTATAACAGTACATGTGTATTTTAACATAAACACCTCATTTCATATGTAAAACGAAAAGTACAAAACCTTGCCAAAATGACCACAAAACAAGTTGAAAAACAGTATAAATTCTTTAATAATAACTCGTTGGAAACAAGGAATCAATATTATTGATGTAATTACTTATTTACTTATGGCTTTTAAGGAACCCGGAGGTTCATTGCTGCCCTCACATAAGCCTGCCATCGGTCCCTATCCTGAGCAAGATTAATCCAGTCTCTTATCATCATATCCCACCTCCCTCAAATCCATTTTAATATTATCCTCCCATCTAAGTCACGGCCTCCCCAAAGGTATTTTACCACTCTGGCCTCTCAGCTAACACTCTATATCCATTTCTGGATTCGCCCATACGTGCTACATGCCCTGCCCATCTCAAACGTCTGGATTAAATGTTCCTAATTATGTCAGGTGACGAAAACAATGCGTGCAGTTCTGCGTTGTGTAGCTTTCTCCATTTTTCTGTAACGTCATTCCTTTTAGCCCCAAATATTTTCCTAAACACCTTATTCTCCAACACCCTTAACCTCTGTTCCTATCTCAAAGTGACAGTCCAAGTTTCACAACCATACAGAACAACCGGTAATATAACTGTTTTATAAATTCTAACTTTCAGTTTTTTTGACAGCAGACTGGATGACAAAAGCTTCTCAAACGAATAATAACAGACACTTATCATATTTATTCTGCGTTTAATTTTCTCCCGAGTGTCATTTATATTTGTTACTGTTGCTTCATAATATTTTAATTTTTCTACCTCTTCAAAAAATAAATTTCAATCAAAAATCATATTTTGTCTACCACACATTCCACTTTGACCTACGGTCGACCTGGTTGGCAAGTTGGTATAGCGCTGGCCTTCTATGCCCAAGGTTGCGGGTTCGATCCCGGGCCAGGTCGATGGCATTTAAGTGTGCTTAAATGCGACAGGCTCATGTCAGTAGATTTACTGGCATAAAAAAGAACTCCTGCGGGACAAAATTCCGGCACATCCGGCGACGCTGATATAACCTCTGCAGTTGCGAGCGTCGTTAAATAAAACATAACATTAACACTTTGACCTACGAGTTTCTCATCACAGCGTTATTCAAAAGTATAAGACATTTCTGAAATCGCTTAAAATATTATTAATTAAAAATTAATATTAAATATTCAAAATAAGATTTTCACAAAACTAACTATACGAACATTATTTCACAGAGTATAACGTCATAATGCTTGTTTGAATTGTTTTATTCCGGTTGCTCTCCTCTTCTTCTGTTATGGCGCAATAGTGCTATATGGGAACTGCTTGATGCACGGTATCTATTCTCTCCAATTCGTCTTTCCTATGCCATTCATCTCCAATTCCTAACTCCTAGCATCTTCCTCATATAATTCTTCACCACATCGATCCACCTGTTCCTTGGTTTATCCACATGAATTTTGCCTCCAATAGAAGGCTTATTTATTTATTTATTTATTTATTTATTTATTTATTTATTTATTTATTTATTTATTTAACCTGGTAGAGATAAGGCCATCAGGCCTTCTCTTCTCCTCTACCAGGGGATTACAACTACAATATCTATACTAATAATAAATCTGTAGCCGAAATTTTTCTGGTAATTTTCGATTTCCAAAAATAATTGGTCCTAACATAGATAATTAACCACCCTGAAACCGAAAATCGCTTTTTTGAAATTTTTGTTTGCATGTCTCTCTGTCTGTCTCTCTGTCTGTCTGTCTGTATGTTTGTTACCTTTTCACGCGATAATGGCTGAACGGATTTCGATGAAAATTGGAATATAAATTAAGTTCGTCGTAACTTAGATTATAGGCTATATGGCATTCAAAATACATTATTTAAAAGGGGGTTATAAGGGGGCCTGAATTAAACAAATCGAAATATCTCGCTTATTATTGATTTTTATGAAAAAAATGTTGCATAATAAAAATTTCTTTAAAAATCATTTCCGATAAGTTTTATTCTTTGAAAAATTTTGATAGGACTGATATTTAATGAGATAAATGAGTTTTAAAATTAAAATAACTGCCATCTAAGGCCGTGTAATGAATTAAAAAACAAATGACTTCGTCTATAAGGGGCCTTGGACAGCAACAATCGAAACAGGGGCCTTGGACATCAACAATCGAAAGCTATGAAAGATAGCCTACAGATAATGTTTCTGCGTTTCTATGAAGTAATATCAGAAGCTTAATTAACCGATTTGTATAATTAATTATTAATTCACCATTGGAAAGTGTAGTTTCTCTAGATGGACATAATGCTATAATGTTATCACAGTAGCTTCTGAGTGAATCGAGGACAGGTAAGATTAAAATAGATTCTTATGCACAGATAATTTATAGCGTCAATGAAATGTGTTCTATAGTGTCAGTGATATGTGTTACAGAGTGTCAGTGAAATGTGCTAAAGTGTCAGTGAAATGCGTCATAGTGCCACTACAGGGAATGAGATGAGAGTAAAGTGAAAGACTATTGAAACTTATGTAGGACCTATACATAATTATGTAGGTTGTGTTGTAAAATTAGGTGTTTTATTTTATGTTTTATTATTATTGTGTTAAATTGTATTGTGTATTCTTATTGTATTGTGTATAAAATTGTATATGTGTTGTAAATTGTATTATGTATTGTAAATTTTATTGTGTATTGCTGATCATTTTAACTGTGTATTGTTAATATTGTATATACCACTGCCACCGGGTGCTTGCCCACTTGCAGTGTAAATAAATACATACATACATACAAAACTTGATAGGCTATTCTGTATATTCGTTTCCTGTATTTCCTAAACTAATTTTTATGACCAAATGAGTGGTCTCTGGATCAAAATGATCGCATTTTAATTTTTTAATTAAATTTAAATTAAGTAACATAATAAACGATTTATCCTTCTATCAAACACGAATGTTCTCTGGATCAAATGTCCTATTTTAATTATATAATTACTTTATATTTATTTCTAACGGGTGCAGCGGAGCGCACGGGTACGGCTAGTTAAGAATATAATTACAATTATAATTACAATTAATATTAAATTTACAAATATAATAAAAATCAAAGTACTAAAAGATTAACTGATTAATAAAAGCTAGACAGTTTATTGTAAAAGTTAAGAAGAGAGAAGCATTTCTTTTATTGATTAAGTAAAAATTAAACCTATTCTACGCAGTAAGAAAATGCTTAATAAGTTTGCTTTTGAACGCTACTAAATTCCGACAGTCTCTGATGTCACTGGGTAGGGTATTCCACAAGCGCGAGAGCGAGATTGTGTATGATGATGAATACGATGATGTCTTATGTGTTGGTATGGCTAGTATGCGGCTATTTTGCGTGCGTGTGTAGAGATTATGATATGATGACAGGTAACTGAAACGGGAGGCAAGGTAGGTAGGTGTAGAGGTGTGAAGGACTTGGAAAAGGAGAACAAGAGAATGAAAATTTCTACGTTCGTTAAGCCGTAGCCAGTTTAGAGTTTGGAAGGATGGGGTAATGTGGTCAGCGCGACGGACATCGCAGACGAAGCGAACACAAGAATTATGAATACGTTGTAATTTTTGCGACTGGTTGACATTGAGGTCGGTCAGTATAAAATCACAATAATCGAAGTGGGGCATTACTAGTGTTTCCACTAGTATTTTCTTGAGTGATAGCGGAAGGAATTTTCGAATGCTGTTTAAGGAATGTAGTATGGAAAGCACTCTTTTGGTAGTATTGGTTACTTGGTTATTCCAGTTTAAATGCTTATTAAAGTAAACTCCAAGGTTTTTAACACAGGAAGCAAAAGAGATTATTGTGTCGTTTAACTTGACTGGAAGAGCAGGAGTAATATTGCATAATAGACGTTGATGTCCCACTAGGATTGCTTGTGATTTTCTTGCATTTAGAGTCAAACCAAACTTTCTGGCCCATGCAGATATAGATTCAAGGTCCTCGTTAAGATTGTGTATTGCGTCATTGAGTGAGTCAGGGGTTGTATGGCTTAGTGTAGAGAGTGTAAAATGTTTCGGTTGTTTCAGCAAAATTTATTTCAAAATGTAACAAACAGTGATGTTCAAGACATTCCTGTATGAGTTACTGTGCTTCCATCTCATCGAGGTTTATTCCTCCAAATAATGATTTTGTACCTGAAAACGCGAAGTGTTATTCGATGTCATCATAAATGCAAAAAAGGGTATTTGCTAATATCCTGAATATATTGAATTGTGAGCCTTGTACCGGGTGGTCCAAAAGTCTCGATTCATTTTGTTGAAAGCATGATCCAACGTTAATGATTGTTATTTGTCAGAAATCTATGTACAATATTCAGTACAGTTCAAAATGCCCCCCCCCTCCATTTCTAAGCACTGCCCCGAGCAATGCACTATCGCTCTAAAAGCATTACGAAGCTTGCGTGGTGCAACAGCTGCTACTGCTCCGTAAATTCGTTGCAATAAATTAGGAAGGTCACGAATCTTCGTCTTGTACACATGGGACTTAATAAAACCCCAAGCAAAAAAAATAAGCGAGGGTTAAGTCTGGTGAACGTGGTGACCACAGTCTTGGCGCAGCTCTGCCGGTCCATTGATCCGAAAAGGCTTCATTCCGATAGTGAAGTGGGATGAAAGATAACAGAGTGTAAAACACCACTCTGGATTCTTGAAACATGAAGTATGGACCAGTAATTCTGGATGTATTCCTTTGTCGTTCGTAAGTAGCACTGGGTTTCTCGTCGGCCCATATTCCACAGTTATGCCTACTTACACGACCAGAAGTATGAAATGTAGCCTCGTCACTTAAAAGGACATGGGTTCATTAGATTCTCATTAGCAACAGCCTCAAGTAGATCACGGCACATAGCCTGACGGGCAGCATAATCTTCCTGTTCTAAATGACGTAGCACTTGCAGATGGTACGCACGTTTGTGTAGTGTAAACCACAGAACTCTCCAGACTGTTGTCATTACTGAGGCGGCGAGTCTACGCGCCTGGACTGCGTTCAGTGCCATGCTGAAGAAGTGGAACATCATTTGCATCATCTGTCGTCTGTCGAAACGCTTTTCATCAAGAAAACTTTCTGTTCTTTTCAATTTGTTCACTAACATCCGAATATTGACTCTAGTAGGTACTGGTTTGTAAAATTTTCGTTCACACTCCTGACGCACTTAATCTTAGCTCAGCCGTGGCGAAAATGCGACTCACGAGCACATTGTGGCTCGGAGTGATAGCTGTGCATTTCCTTTGCTTCCTACCTTCCCCAACCCCCACCCTCTCACTCACTGGAGTCAAACTCCGTTGCAATTGTATTTGTCTCTGACCTGCGAGTGGCGTATCGTCGCAATGTCTCTCTCGAAACCATGTACCTCTACAAAATGGAAGTTTCAAGTAGGATGGGAGGACGCATTTTTTTGCTGCCAATATGGTGAGAATATTAAATGTATGATTTGTTCACAAGTATTACGAGGAAAACGGCTGTATAACATAAAACGGCATTATAAGTTAGTACATGTTACTGATGAAACATTAAGAGGTTATGTGGTGGTATTATTATTATTATTATTATTATTATTATTATTATTATCTCTGTACGTCGATCTTTTTTCAGCAGATGTACGAAGAATGCGGTTAGATCTTCAATTTAAAGTACCATATTTACAATATGATGTTAAATGAAAGCTAGATGTAAGGACTTGACAAATATTGAACTTTTCAAATCTTTGACAAAAAATAAATATCCGAACCTTCGTTCTTTCGCTTGCTCTTTTGAAGCCACGTTCACTACAACTTACGTTTGTGAAAAATTATTTTCAACAATGAAAATAGTAAAAACCAAATTTAGATTACGACTGACTGACAAATACCTTTGTGATCAACTACGACTGGCAGTAAGTGACATAATTCCTGATTTTGAAACTCTGTCGCAGAGACATTCTGAAGACAATGAATTTTAGGTTGTGATAATGTGTCCTATGTTTTCTTGTTCATTTCTTTCTTCGTTACACGTACTAAACATTAGTTTGTAGCCTTGTAGTATAAAATTTATTCAAGTGCTTGACGTAAGGAAAATGAAAAACCGTTAATAAGTCAGACAGTTGCTTCACTTCCCCTTCGGGTGTCCGCCTCCCTCCATAGGTGTTATGCACGTTGCAGGTTACACAGTGGCTCGGCGCACGATCGCATTCTCGCCACGGCTGCTTAGCTTAATAATCGCAATCGCGCGGAAACAACTGTTATTCGTTCTTCAACAATAACCATACTTTTTGATTAAACTGAAATAAAAATAAAATATTGCCGATTTAATTGAAATGGATCGAGACTTTTGGACCACCCTGTATTATATTTTTATTTCAGAACTTCGTTCAAAAATTCCCTGTCAGATAGAAAACGTACTAGCAGGACAAAATCCGAAGAACACGATATAAATGGTGAGTTGGTTTTACAAGACAAGAATTTTTTATGACTAAAAGTGTAAGAATACGATCGTGGATAATATCAGAAATAAGTATTTGATTTAATATAGTCGCTATTTTAATTGCTACGTCATACAGTGTAATGAGAAGAAATTGTCGTTTAATGACATGTGCTATTTGTGTATTTGCTATCTTCAGTCTCCTGGGAGTATAGTGCCGATGTGATCAATATTGCTTTCAATTCGTTTCGTGGAACGAGGGGATGTATCTCAATGCAGAAACAGGTACAAAAATTAATCGTACCGATCTAAAATCCAAGCACTTCCTGAGAATTCCACAACGCGAACTAAGGGAACTGCAATGCCACCTGTTGTCTACCCTGTGAACTACATGCAAGAGTCGGGGAAAACAAAACTCTCTCCTTCACCCCCGTCGTCGTCCACACACTCGCCCCCGACTACCAGATTTTTCCGATCTGATGGTGAAATCACAGTCTACTATATACAGTCGCGAAGCTCAATACGTAGTAAATATGCAAACATTAGATAGTTGTTCACCACTAGGATCGCTAATATCGCCTCATTACAGGCAATGCAAAATAGTGCCGTCACAGTCTATTGTTTCTAGCACCCTCAAAACTGAAGCTTCGCGACTGTATATAGTAGACTGTGGTGAAATGAGACTGAAAGGAGAAGTGGAAATAATACAATTGACTTTTAAACTGGCAATGCCATTTAAACCAAATAAACTCTATAGACGCGACTATGCTATATAATGCGACCCAGACGTCCCGTTATGAACGGGACAATCACGTTTTTTTCACTTTCCGCCCCGCTGTACTTACAGTAGGCCTAATTGTTGGGTAGCCAAATAGTCCGGGGTTGTTGTAAAAGGAAAAGAAAGTCCAGACAAATTAATAGCTATTAATATGTGGAAAGATGTGTCACGAAAGTCGCTGAGGGATAGCGGTTTTGAGTATACAACAAGAAAGACAAAGTCGAAAGATCCCCCAAGTAATGCACGTTCCTGTCTCTTATTTTTGCAGTATTTTATTAGCTATATTTTAATTTACACTTTACGTAGTGTTAGTTGGTCTATGTTGTGTTTCGCCACTGTAGTTTATCTTAGAATTTTATCAAGCCATCTGTTGGGATGGATACTGGATATTCGGAAAAGGGGTTCAAATTCCAACCCCCAACAATTTCGCAACTGTAATATAGTATTTAATTTTCTTTATGCTCGACCATGCCGAAATGTAGTAATTATACACCTGGTAGCAGCCCTTTAATGGACCTCATTAAAGTACACCTATTCATTAAAGTTCAGGTCTTCCACCAATCAGAACATACCACTGTAGCAATACGAAAGCGCAAGTATCGATTTCACCAATTGCACAATAAATAACCTACATTTGAAATAATGTCAGTTGTTACTAGCGTTCATTGTAAATAATATTCAAATAAATTCAATTTGTCATCTCGTTTTTCAATGTCGAATTAAATTTCAAGGTTATATCAAGATTAATGTTTATTTTACTCTCTAGATTATATCAAGGTCGTCGACATTTGTTTCTCGGAAAAAATCAATACTTTCGCGTCTGCGCACATCTCACAATTTATGAGGTAGGCTATAGCACAAGGTCAGTTCCGCTCGTCACTCAGATAACAATAACATGAATACTTATGAATAATTTCAAGTTAGAAATATGGTCGAGCATAAAAAGTCGTATGAAACTTCTATAATGGTAATTAAGACGCTCGTATGAAAATTATTATGAAACTCGCTTGCGCTCGTTTCATAAACATACTCGCGTCTTAATTACCTTACCATTATAGGCTCGTTGCATAATGTACTACTATTCGTTTGTTATTGTTACAACTTTCATTAATTTAATGGTGTCCCTACATCTCAATTTATTTATTTATTTTATTAGGTTATTTTACAACGCTTTATCAACAGCTTAGGATATTTAGCGTCTGAATGAGCTGAAGGTGATACCGAAAGTTACCCACCATTTGCTCATATTGGGTTGAGAGAAAACTCCGGAAAAAACCTCAACCAGGTAACTTGCCCCGACCGGGAATCGAACCCGGGCCACCTGGTTTCGCGGCTAGACGTGCTAAGCGTTACTCCACAGGTGTGGACCCTACATCTCAATACTTCAGTTATTTTATAATATTAGTGTTATTATTTTATCAATATTGTATCCTTATTCATAATATGATAATAAATAATAATAGTAATAGTAAACTGCCCCCATTGAGGGTAGACCTTACGGACTCAGTATATCCTAAAAAATCACTTTAATAAATTACAGGGTATTAATTCATATTAATATATACAAACTTACAAATGGCTTTTAAGGAACCCGAAGGTTCATTGCCGCCCTCACATAAGCCCGCCATCGGTCCCTATCATGTGCAAGATTAATCCAGTCTCTATCATCATACCCCACCTCCCTCAAATCCATTTTAATATTATCCTCCCATCTACGTCTCGGCCTCCCTAAAGGTCTTTTTCCCTCCGGTCTCCCAACTAACACTCTATATGCATTTCTGGATTCGCCCATACGTGCTACATGCCCAGCCCATCTCAAACGTCTGGATTTTAAGTTCCTAATTATGTTAGGTGAAGAATACAATGCGTGCAGTTCTGTGTTGTGTAACTTTCTCCATTCTCCTGTAACTTCATCCCGGTTAGCCCTAAATATTTTCCTAAGCACCTTATTCTCAAACACCCTTAACCTATGTTCCTCTCTCAGAGTGAGAGTCCGAGTTTCACAACCATACAGAACCGGTAATATAACTGTTTTATAAATTCTAACTTTCAGATTTTTGGACAGCAGACTGGATGATAAGTGCTTCTCAACCGAATAATAACACGCATTTCCCATATTTATTCTGCGTTTAATTTCCTCCCGAGTGTCATTTATATTTGTTACTGTTGCTCCAAGATATTTGAATTTTTCCACCTCTTCAAAGGATAAATCTCCAATTTTTATATTTCCATTTCGTACAATATTCTGGTCATGAGACATAATCATATACTTTGTCTTTTCTGGATTTACATCCAAACCGATCGCTTTACTTGCTTCAAGTAAAATTTCCGTGTTTTCCTTAATCGTTTGTGTATTTTCTCCTGTCATATTCACGTCATCTGCATAGACAAGAAGCTGATGTAACCCGTTCAATTCCAAACCCTGCCTGTTATCCTGAACTTTCCTAATGGCATATTCTAGAGCGAAGTTAAAAAGTAAAGGTGATAGTGCATCTCCCTGCTTTAGCCCGCAGTGAATTGGAAAAGCATCAGATAGAAACTGACCTATACGGACTCTGCTGTAAGTTTCACTGAGACACATTTTAATTAATCGAACTAGTTTCTTGGTAATACCAAATTCAATAAGAATATCATATAATACTTCCCTCTTAACCGAGTCATGTGCCTTTTTGAAATCTATGAATAACTGATGTACTGTACCCTTATACTCCCATGTTTTCTCCATTATCTGTCGAACACAAAAAATCTGATCAATAGTCGATATATTACGCCGAAAACCGCACTGATGATCCATATTAATATATAGTATTTAAAAATAAATGTCATAATCATTCTGTTCACAATTTAATTTTTTATTGATTTTGTATATTTCATAATATTCTGATTGTACAGGAACAACATTTTATTTTTATTTCAATTTTTATTGTACCTGAATTTTTTAATGTACTTCACACCCACCCCCTCTACTAGTAAACTTCCAAGCGTTCTCCACACAGAACCAAGGCCGCGTATGCGGTCATAGCAAGCAGTACTGAGTTAGTGAGTATAGTTCGTTGCAGAAATATGTTCGCGTTTTCCTGTTACAAAAGATCTTTCAATATTAAAGCATATTTTTGCACAGATATTGTCGTCCGTTTCCCCCATTCGCTTTTGCTCGCTCCTCTGTAAAGACTAGTGGCTAGGCTGTCTTAGCTCTTTTCTGAAAACCTTAATTTCTGTTAGAAAATTGGACGTCTACGTAATATTATACAATTGTTATTGTTAATACATTACTGTATTTTGACTAAACAAACACCTATAATGAAAATTATCAAACTGAAAATTGCGATATTTTCTAGTTTACGTAAATGGATGAACTACTTTTCTTCCCTCCTATATCTAGTAAAGTGATTTGTTTGTATTTTACGCCAGTATCATCGAACTCCAGTCATGGAAGGGGGTAGCAAACGGTGTTTCCGGCTCTCAACCGTTAATACAAAGGTATAGGCAGGTTAATATTAGAAATGTTAGTAAAAATAAAATGTTAACCATTACTCTACAGCGGTGAATAAATCAAAGTTTAAATCTTATTTAATCCATATGGAATTTGTGGTGAACGAAGACAGCGTTGGAATAATTTTGTCGAGGTACGTCCTCCTAACATCATTCCATCATAATTCACAATCATCTTTATTATCAGGCTAGAAAACAATAGGAAACTTGTTTCAAGACACCAATTCACTTACATTATCTTCGCCATGTCATACAATTTACCTTGATATCTCCGACTTTAAAACATAGTTCTGGTAGAATTACGTAACCACATTCTTCTTTCTTTTACTTGGTTATTTAACGACGCTCTATCAACTTCGGGGTTATTTAGAGTCGATGGAATTGGTGATCGCGATATGGTACTTGGCGAGATGAGGTCGAGAATTCGCCATAGATTGCCTGACATTCGCCTTACGGTTAGGAGAAACCTCGGAATAAACCAACCAGGTAATCAGCTCAAGCGGGAATCGAACCCGCGCCCGAGAGCAACCCTGAATCGGCAGGCAAGCGCCTATGGCTCACAGTCGTCTTTTGAGGGAGCGCAGTCGCTTCGCAGTTAAGGCATATTGCTGCAAGCCGTGAGGTCGCGGGCTCGATACCCGATAGTGTCACGGATTTTCTCTATCTATATAATACTTCCGGCCGCATTGTCGTCTTGGGTTCACTCACCTCTGAAATGAGGGGGAGGTAAAGGAGACAAACACGTAGGAATGACAGATCTACTGCTACTCTGTCTTCAAAAGTGGAAATCTTAACCTCTCGCTACCCTGTGCAATTTCACGGGTTGTAATAAGAATAACTTTACAGTCTTCTAATATATCCTCGTATTCTCTTTGCTTCTCTTTCTCGTTCTCTCTCCCCACACCTCCTCTCTCTCTCTCTCTCTCATGCATATACGTAGATATATACGTTTTTACGAATGCAATACAAACGGTAGAGAGGCCTTAAAGAGTGTATCTGATAGGCTTGCCTGTACGTGGCACAGTGGTCTAAAATCCATATTTAGGAGGACAAATGTAGAAAAATGACATCTAAAAAAATGAAATTAAACCCTTAAATTATTTTGTGCGAGATCGTGCGTATTTGCTTGTTTTCCGCATAGAACCAATACGCGGTAAGTGTGAAATACCACATTCAGTATTCCCAACGTAACACACATAACAATTTCCCTCTTCTTACCGCTTAAGCGCGACATTCATTTTACTGCTTTAGGCTTTTAACATATTATTTTTAGACACGTTTAACATAGTAATAATTATAAATTGGAAACTTACCACTGCAATTTCACCTAAATTGCAATGTTAATTATTGTTTTTAAATATTTGCAAAAATTAAGTAAAGTCTACTACTCCACGAAACTTATTGCATTCCTGATACAAGTAACATTAAGGAAGCCGTGAAAAAATCAACAAGATTCCAGATGCCGATGTTATTACTGCAATATGTTATATAAATAATATTGTTAAAATATTAAAATGAAAAATAGATCATTACATAACCTTACCGTTTGTTTTAAGTTCGCATTTATAGACTGGTGGAAAAAAAAAGACAGACGTATATCATGGCCTGCTGGAGTATAGTAAACACAGAAAACATTTTACAGCAACAATGTTGAAGAAAGATATTTTGGTGTTCCGAAGTTGGCGTCATTTCACAGAAACCAACATGGAGATTTCATTGCAACTAATTAGAAATTCGTCTTTCAGGTATGTAATAAACGATCTTCGCACAAAATAATGTACGATACACGAGCGGTATGTTTCTTTTCATGTTCTCGGAAATTAAAAAAGCTCAACTACGTTTCGCTTTTTCAATCTTTTCCTCGACCATGAAAACGTCAACATACCGCTCTTGTAACGTATATTACTATTTCCTATACAACTGAGTAACACTCAATTGATAATCTTAATCAGCGGAGGTGGCTGCATAGCGAGATAAGAAGCCGGTAACATGCCACATTTCGCCACCCAGCATTCTTACTCAGCAAGCGCCGCGAGTCTGCCGTTTTCCTTGTGCTGTAACTCTGTTGTAAGTGGTCGATTCCATTCATATTTGGTATCAACATGTCAAGTAATTCTTTGGATATATAACGCTGTTTGTTTTTGTTACATTTAATGTTATTATAGTATGTCAAATTAGCATGAATGGACACGGGACAAAATATAAATATAACCATTGAGTGCAGACTTTGCTAAGGTAGAGAAAAAAAAAGCCCTTTGTTTCGTACAATTTTTTTTTTCACTTTCTCCAGTATTTACCTCTATTGTAAATCTAGTCTTAAGGTGCGCAGATTTGCGGAAGTAATTTATGAGCACTATTCTTTCGAGGTGCAGTAGTGCAATTTTTCTCGGTTGCAGTTATTTCAATATCTGTGAACCGAATCTGCTTCCGGAGTACAATTCAGGGAATTCAAGATGACAGCTTCTGAATTATGTATCAAATAAGCTTCCCGAGTGCCCAAAAGGCGCAATAGTACCTAAAATGTTACATTTTCCCTCATAAGATAATTTATCGCTGGAGAGCAAGGGGATAAGGAATATGCGTTTTTTAAACGAAATGGACATTGCCTTAGTGAGCTACTTATTAAATTAGGTTCTCATCGTGATAGTAATGAAAATTTGTAGGAAACGTACCCCTGGAAAAAGTCGTGGCTGCCAAAGAAAGATTTTCCATTACAGCAAGTACGAGGTCGAAACAAAGACAATTCAGAGAATTAGAGCTTGTATACAAAACAAGTTTACTACCTGTAACTACTGTATAAAGTTTTATAAAAATCTGTTAAGGTAGAAGAAAAGTTACAAATTTTGTCTAAATGCATCCCCCTGTAAGGGGCACTTCTGCTTATATCGACGTAAACAGAGTTTGTACACAAAACAAATGTACTAAGTGTAACTATTGTGTAAAATTTCATAAAAATCTGTTAAATAGGAGAAAAGCTACTAATTTTGTCTAATTGCGCCCCTTATAAGGGGTAGTTCCCCGTATACCAACGTAATAAGAGCTTGTATACAAAACATACATGCTACTTATAACTGTTCTGTACAATTTCATAAAAATCTGTCAGATAGGAGAAAAGTTATTAATTTTGTCTAAATGCGTCCCCCTATAAGGGGTAATTCCCCTTATACCAACGTAACGAGAGCTTGCATACAAAACATATATGCTACCTGTAACTACTATGTACAATTTCATAAAAATCTGTTAGGTAGCTGAAAAGTTATTAATATGTCCCGCTAAATTTGCATTCTAGACAACTGTGCGTGGGTTGGACCAGAGATGCGTCCGTACACTTAGGTACGATTTGACCCTTTGTGCGCCCTTATATGCGATGATTATATCATCAGATCGGAATTTCAAATAGGTTTGCCACTTTAGGAAGTTCCGACGAAGTTGATAGGAGTTAGATATTAATAGCGTGTGGGATAATATCAAAATTGCAGCTGAGCAGAGCATAGGTTATTATGAAACTAAGAAAGAGAAACCGTGGTTTGATTAAGACTGTTTCATGATAGTAGAAAGAAGGAAACAGACAAAATTGAAATTCTTACAGAATCCATACCAGATGAAGAGAGATTACTTAAAGGAAAAACAATAAGATAGAAACAAATAGTAAGAATAAAAACATTAGAGATTTATATAAGGGCATAAAGAAGTTGAAAAAAAGGATAACAGGCAAGGGTAAACGTGATCAAGGATGAGAATGGTGACTTGCTTGCAGACTCTAATTCCATTCTGAACATATGGAAGAACTATAGTCTGATCCGTTTGGGAGCGCGTCTGCCGCGAAACCAGGTGGTCAGGGTTCGATTCCCGGTTGGGGAAGTTACCTGGTTGAGGTTTTTTTCCGGGGTTTTCCCTCAACCCAATATGAGCAAATGCTGAGTAGCTATCGGTGCTGGAACCCGGACTCATTTAACAGGCATTATTACCTTCATCTCATTCAGACGCTAAATAACCTAGATGTTGATAAAGCGTCTACTAATCTACTTTAAAAAAATAATAATCTGAAAGGACAAATGAAAATCGTACATGATTAAAATGGCTACTACAAATCAACAGCGGGCATAATGTGTTCTTTGGTAAGCTAAATTTGAGAATGTTAAAAGAGTTCAAAGGTAATTTCGACGTGAATATTGTGTGCGTAATGTACAGTAGTGGCAAAAAAAAAAAACCGGACCGACGCTTGTAGCTGATTTCAGAGCCTTGTTCACTCCAGAGCACGATAGACTGGTAACTTAAGACTTACGTGGTTCGAATCCTGCCTGGGAAGGAAACTTTTTTTTTGTTCCTTATTCAGATTTATTCCCAATACTTTTCGATTGCAGGTAAAATTCATGTTCTGGGAATAATAAGTTAATTAAGTAGTAAAATATAGCTGCAATCTAAAAGTATTGGGAATAAATTTGAATAAGGAACAAAAAAAAGTTTCCTTCCCAGGCAGAATTCGAACCACGACAGTCTTAGTTGCCAGTCTGTCGTGCTCTGGAGTGAACAAGGCTCTGAAATCAGCTACAAGGGTATCCGGTTTTTTTTTGCCACTACTGTACCTAAATATGATTCCATAATGTTGTGGTATCGAACATTTGTAGAAACAGGTTTTGTGTTAAAAAAAACATGCAGGAGGTCGCAGCAGGCGAAACCCAGTACGAGAAGCAGCTATCTCTTGGCTTGGTACCCAAACTCCCCAGATCTAATCCCTCCTGACTTCTTCGTGTGGGGTTTTGTTAAAGACATTGTCTATTCACAGAAACCCAGGAACATTGATGATCTGAGAGTAAAAATTACTCAAGCTTTTCAACAAATCACACCTCTTACGTTACAACGGACATGGGCTGAATTGCATCACCGTTATGAGTTGTGCAGGGTGCGCAATGGGGGTCATGTTGAGCTCTGAGGAATCTCCCATCTTTCAGTGTTGTATGCACAAAGTTTCAACAAATAAAGTTCAGTAGTAAATATATATTATTTTATGTACCGAAGTACATATGATATTTCCATGCAGATATTCTGCGTCATCATACGATTAAAGAGTAATGGAACGGAGAAAAATTCTCTCCGGCACCGGGATTTGAACCCTGGTTTTCAGCTCTACGTGCTGATGCTTTATCTACTAAGCCACACCGGATACCCACCCCGGCGTCGGACAGAATCGTCTCAGTTTAAGTTCCAACTGTTGGGTTCCCTCTAGTGGCCGCCCTCTGCACTAAGTCATAGATGTCTATGAACGTAGGACTGAAGTCCACACATGTGCTGAGGTGCACTCGTTATGAGTGACTAGTTGGCCGGGATCCGACGGAATAATCGCCGTCTTAAATCACAAAGTGATTTACGCATATCAAATATTTCTCCGTTCCATTACTCTTTCATCAGTAGTAAATGTTTTACGGTGCTTTTATTTTATCCATACCCAAACGGATCACCCTGTATTTAGAGCAACTACTAAATGTGCATAGGTCAAATAGAAATAAATGATCGGGACGAAATTCAAATACAAACTGCTGAGCCATTCATACTCGAACCCACAGTTTCTGAGAGCCAGGATCTCGCTTCGCGGACGAATAGTGTGATGAGCCCCTGGGGCCGCAAGCCCTTCCTGTCATCGTCGGCTGTCAGGTGGGCCATCCTGCCCCTGTCCCTGATAGCGCCAGGTCCCGTCCGCATACGAGTAGCCTGGAGTCCCAAGGCCTTCCTACGTCACAATCCGGAAACCCGTACTATCCCCAAAACTTCAAACCAGCTTATTTTTATTATTGGGGTTTATAGATGAAATGAGGGGGAGGTGGAGAGTGTTGATGGAATGGTGGATGAAAACGGGAGTATTCCGAGGAAGACCCTCTACAATGTCTGCTTTGTCCACCCATACTCCATCACAACATGGCCAGGGATCGAACCAGGGACGCCTGAATGGAAGGCCAGCGCACTAATACTTCAGCCACAGATGCGGCGTGAGTGTATATGATAGGCCTACATGTGGAAATCAGCTAAAGTTTGAAAATCGATTTCTTGGTATCTACTATTGGAGGGAGACGAGGCTAATTGGGATTTCCCGGTCTCAGATCGATACAAAAAAAAACCCTGATAGAATTGATATTTAACCTTTGTGGAGAATTTCGGTGAAGTCGGAGGGCCTAATTAGTCAAATTCACTCTCCATGCTGAGGGCATCTGGGATCTTTTAAGATGCGAAAGAGAGAGTGGTGTGCGGAAAGAAACGGGAAGCTAAATGCACTTACTTTTCACAAGAAAAACTGCAAACATGGCATAATGAGTCTTTCCACGATAAAATATTCCGGACGTAAACTATGGGGGAACTGATCAGGAAGAGAAAAAGGAATTGGATGAGTCTCTGGCTGAGAAGAAACTGCCTACTGATGGATGTACTGGAAGGAATGGTGAACGGGAGAAGAGTTCGGGGCAGAAAAGATATCAGATGGTAGATGATATTAAGATATATGGATCATATGCGGAGACTAAGAGGAAGGCAGAAAATAGGAAAGACTGGAGAAAGCTGGATTTGCAGTGAAAGACCTGCCCTTGGGCAGACGCTATGAATGAATCACCTGTATTTGGTGTGTAAATAAAGCAATACGGAGAAAGTGTCAAGTGAAATTTTCTTTACATTTTTTCCATTTGTAATAGGCCTATACATGGTGTTTCATAAATACTTTGACAAACTGGGGGCATGTTCCTCACACCAAAACAAGAAAAAAAAGTTCATATAAACATATATCCGAAAATCTTTAGTTTTTTTTTTTTTTTTTTTTTTGTTATTAATGAAACATGTTAGATATTGTCAGCTTGGTAGCACGTGTTGCAACTTGAATCTATTCAGAAACTCATAACAATGTTCAAAATGTTCTCCTCTTGCTTCCACTTTCATTGTTATGAGTTTCTGAATTGATTAAAGTTGCAACACTTGCTGCCAAGCTGACAATATCTAACAGATATTTCATTATGTTCTTTCATTAATAACTAAAAAACTAACGATCTTCGGACATATGTTTATATGAACCATTTTTCTTGTTTTGGTGTGAGAAACATGCCCCCAAGGTTTGTCAAAGTATTTCTGAAACGCCCTGTATATTGTACCTCCTTACTTCACTCTCGCCTAAATCAATTATTATTATTATTATTATTATTATTATTATTATTATTATTATTATTATTATTATTATTATTATTATTATTATCATTATATAATCTTTAATTTTATTGGGTTATTTTACGACGCTGTATCAACATCTGAGGTTATTTAACGTCTGAATGATATGAAGGTGATAATGACGGTGAAATGAGTCCGGGATCCAACACCGAAAGTTATCTAGCATTTGCTCGTATTGGGTTGAGGGAAAGCCCCGGAAAAAACCTCAACCAGATAACTTGCCCCGACCGGGATTCGAACCCGGGCCACCTGGTTTCACAGCCAGACGCGCTGACCGTTACTCCACAGGTGTGGACATCATTATATATGTATATATATTATATACGTATATACATATGCACACATACATACGTGTGTGTGTGTGTGTGTGTGTGTGTGTGCGTGCGCGTGCATAAATAGTGATGTCAACAAAAGTTACAAATTCCCTGTCTACATATTCAGCAGTATAATATTAATCGAAATAGTGTGAGGCATAACTACAAAGTGGGGTGCGCAGTAGCGTCGCGATTGAGACGTTACACCGCCAAACCGGAAATCGCGGGTTCGATCCCTCATGGGGTCATAAATTTTCTCCATTGATCTAATCCTTCCAGCCGCATTATGGTCCTAGACTTCTCTCAGTCTTTATTATAAATAATTACCAGGATTATTTTCTGGGGTGAAAATCGGCAGGCACTAAGACTGACATTCCTACTGCTACTAATACCGATTGTATGCAAAGGTGGGTGGGGGGGGGGTTAATCTCCATCTTCCCTATGAGTCTCCATGGCTTGTGATAGAGGTTACCGTACCTTTATAATCACAACATAATAAACGTGACAAATAAATTTTAGATTACGTTTTATTTAACGACGCTCGCAACTGCAGAGCTTGTATCAGCGTCGCCGGTGTGCCGGAATTTTGTCCCGCAGAATTTGTTTTACATTCCACTAAAGCTAGTGACATGAAACTGTCGCATTTAAGCACACTTAACTGCCATCCACCTGGGCCGGGATCGAACCCGCAACCTCGAGCACAGATGGCAAGGACTATACCGACTACGCTACCCAGGGCGACTAAACGTGACAATAAAAATGAAAATGATTTTCAAAATAATAGCCGCTAGCACTACGAGGCTAGCGATATTAAATAAGCAATGTCTGTATTTCTGTAAAGGAATAGGGCAATATTACTACTTTTAGGAAAAAGAAAAAAATACAGAAACGAGAATGAAAGAAGAAATTAAGACAGCAACAAAGAGAAGAGGGATAAAGAAGATAGAGCATAAGTGGAAGAACATATAACATGAACATTTTATAACAATGCTACGGGAAGAAAGTGTTGCATAATCTACTTTTAAGAAACTATAATAAATAACTACTCCGGAATATGTATGATAAAACTTTCTTGTGTTAAATTTTAACGTATCTTGTTTACATGTTTCGACCTATTTATGGGTCATCTTCAGAACTGGTCGTTGTTGGTGTTGGCACCTCTTGTTTCCTGTGTGGGTGCGTTCGTAGTGTAGAGTCAAAGAGTGTATGTGTTTCGAAATTGAGTTGTGTGTTGAGAATATCGTTGGGGTGTGTTTTCGTGTGTCTGTATATTTCATATTGTTCTAGTGTGTTGAGTTTCTGGCTTTTTGGTTGGATGTGCAGTATTTCCATGTCTGTGTTGATGTCTCTGTAGGTGTGGTTGGCATTTGTGATGTGTTCTGCATATGTGGAGGTGTTTTATAATTTTGTTATGACTGTGATGTGTTCTTTGTAACGTGTTTGAAATGATCTGCCTGTCTGTCCTATGCAGAAGTTGTTGCAGGTGTTACATTTGAGTTTGTATACGTCTGTGTGGTTGTATTTGTTTGTTTGTGTGTTAAGATGTTTTTGTAGAATGTTATTTGTTCTGTATGCGATGTTGTAAAACAACGTAAACAAGGTACGTTAAAATGTAACACAAGAAAGTCTTATCACACATATTCCGAAGTTATACAGTGTTAAAAGTTGTGTAATCAAGATGTAAAATAACTACTACTACTACTACTACTACTACTACTACTACTACAAATAATAATAATAATAATAATAATAATAATAATAATGATCTTCCTTCAAGGATTGTGGGGGGGGGGTTTGATTCCTAGTCTCCACTCATGGAAAGATTCTCAATCACCACAGACATTCAGAAGCAGCGGGCCGCTCTGTCATGTGGTCATAATGGCACACGACCATTACTTGAAAGAATAGAAGACAACATGAGATAAGGGGCACAAATATAATTCCTAAGAGATGTACATCAATGTCCCCCTGCCGGGAATCGAACCCGGGCCGCTGAATTTGTAGCAGCATCAGCTATTATTTCAGCCACAACGAAATAATAATAATAATAATAATAATAATAATAATAATAATAATAATAATACAGTAGAACCTCTATTATCCGTGGTAATGAAGGGGATGGACTGAACGGTTAATCGAAAAAATCGGATAATCCGTACCATGAAAAATTTTGCAATTTCCTCCATGGTCTTGTATTTAACTCGCTATGTAGTGGAACAGAAGTTCACTAATTTAAGTCTGGTTGTCAACAACGGGTTTTTAAAGGACAAGGAAGCCCTTTGTAATGACTGTCTCAGGAAAGACAGGAATAAAGAAGGTGTCTCGTGTTGTAGATGTACATACTTTTTTACTCTTTATCCTTGTTTTTTTTTTTTATTAAATCGCGCAGTTGTTAACTCCAATCTCGTATTCTGATGCGAGATGAGCCACAGTTTTTCTTTCTCAAACCATTCAATTATTTCCTTTTTTTTCGATACTTAGCACAACACGTTTTCTGTTAACACCCGTGGAAGACATTTTATATACAAGTTATATTATAGAACGGCAATTCGAACAGTAGACAATGCTGTGTGACGATAAAGGCTTGTAATAAAACACTATAGCAAAAACATATGTAGAACCTACTAACATAATCTAGTATATACAGTCACGGAGCTTGAGTTGTGAGGCTACTAGGAACAATAGACTGTGTCGGTACTATTTCGTATTGTCCGTAATGAGGCGGTAGTAGCGATGCTAGTGGTTAGCAACTATCTATGGATGCATATTCCCTACGTATTGAGCTTCGTGACTGTATAATTATACTAGACTGTGCTACTAATATGATATACAAAACAGTACTTTATATAAGTTATTTATTTCTGAAGAAAAAAAATGCGCGAGATATAGACAATCGGATAATCCGCCAATCGGTTAATAGGGTGACGGATAATCGGGGTTCTACTGTAATAATAATAATAATAATAATAATAATAATAATAATAATAATAATAATAATAATATTTAATGACTACATAAATATAGGAATTCATTACGTATTGATAAGCCATGGTTGTGTCTGTACGTACCCAAACACAGCCTCGCAGACTTCTGCAAAGGGGCACAACACACACGTTCGCGAGCAACCTCCTTCGTTCGGGGGTTCAACCGGACTGTTGGGGGTAGATTTGAAATAACGCGGCACAACCTCCCCTAGTGCGAGAGAGGGGTGGCATAGTGGGGGAGGCGCAGCACCAAGATGAAAGAACGGAGCGGCGGGAGAGAGACAACGAGAGGAGAGAAAGAGGGAAGCGAGCGCGGCATGAATGAGCGAGGTTACATACCCCTCGCTGCAAGGGTGAAATTCACCCCAGATCATTTCATCCCCTCAAGAACAACTTATTTTTAGATAACATAATATAACTTATTAATAGACAGTTACTTGTTTAAAGCCACTTTTAAATTCGGGTTAATAAAATAAAGCAGCAATTCATTCATTCATAGTGTTCTATCCTAGGGCAGGTCTTTCACTGCAAACCCAGCATTCTCCAGTCTTTCCTATTTTCCGCCTTCCTCTTAGTCTCCTCATATGATCCATATATCTTAATGTCGTCTATCATCTGATATGTTCTTCTTCTGCCCCGAACTCTTCTCCCGTTCACCATTCCTTCCAGTGTATCCTTCAGTAGGCAGTTTCTTCTCAGTGATCCAACCAATTCCTTTTTCTCTTCCTGATCAGTTTCAGCTCATTCACTCACTCCTAACAACAGAGCTTCGTTTCTTATTCTCTGTCCACATTTCAAATGCTTCTAGTCGTTTCTCTTCACTTCGTAGTAATGTCCATGTTTCTTCCCCAATGCTACACTCCACACAAAGCACTTCACTAGTTTCTTCCTTAGTTCTTTTTCCAGAGGTCCGCAGAAGATGCTCCTTTTTCTATTAAAAGCTTTCTTTGCCATTGCTATCCTTCTATTGCAGCAGATCAAGTTACTGCTTATACTGTGCTCCAACCACGAGAAAGTCTCTGCCGGATGAAACGAAGCGGAGTAATGCTGTGAATGAATGTTGATGTCATAAGATGTCATAAGGTCACACACGTGGGTACTCATATCTCTATTGGCTCGCTTGGCTCGCTCTCACAGCACAAACAATAACATTGATACACACACATGTTTATACTACCCTAGTTACAAAATTAGATCACTGTTAATCTCCTGGTCTTTTAATCCCTCCATACATGAAATAACAAATGCAGGAGAGCGCATGGGTTTTAAACTGACGTTATAACGATAATATTATCTATCTACTTCGCTCTAATAGATGACGCGATAGTAACCACATTCCTTTCACGGTTGATCTCCTGGTTGGAGAACAGTAGTAGGCCTACACCTCAAAGGAGCAATGATAGAATGAAAATGAAGGGGAAGACGAAGTATTAGTACATCTTGTATGTCACTCTTTCATCCCCCATCTCCGGCCATGTCGTGATGGAATTTGTGGTGGGTAAATCAGACGTTGTAAAGGGTTTTTCTGGAGTTATTTCCGTTTCTCTCTATGATTCCACCAACACTCTCCATTCCAACTATCATCTGCAGTAGTTAAAAATAAGCTGTCCTTAAGTATTTGGGCTAATACGGGTTTCCGGTGCTGATATAGGAAGTACCTGGGGTTCCGGGCCCTAAGCTTATCAGGTACTCATGGGACCTGACTCTGCCAAGGCTGAAGTAGGATGACTCTACTGTCAGCATCGGATTCACGAGTGCCACCAGGACCACCTGTCGGATCTCCGTATTATATTTCCGTGCAGGAATTCTGCATTACCATGTGATGAAGGATGGATGGAGCGGATCCCGGCCACTTAGTCACTCGTAATGAGTGCACCTCTGCACATAGTGTGTTGGATATTGTGCCACTGTCACACATCTGTGACACAGTGCATGAGGGTTGGCCACTAAACTAAGAGGTGGAACTTAAACTGAGAGGATTCAATCCGGCATCGGAACTGGAATCCGGTGTGGCTTAGCGGAAAGCGTCAGCACGTAGAGCTGAAAACCCGGGTTCGAGTCCCGGTGCCGGAGAGAATTTTTCTCCGCTCCAGCCATCCTTCATAGAAGGAATGTGTCTTGTAACAACGTAATATCCGACAACTGTGCATGCATAATGGAGTTATAGTCGCGACGCTGTTATTCCCGGCGTGACTCCTCCTCTTTGCTTACGTCTTAGGAAGTGAAGGCCCTATAAAGTCTAGGTAGGTAGTATCGTTCGCCATTTTTGTTCTTTCGTTGCCGAGCTACCAGAGGAGGGATCTATTTGCCACACCGTTAAACATTATCATGTCGTAGCTCCTATTATAATAAATCAACGCACTGTAATTCAGCAAGTAATTGAGCGGCAAATAACGTCCTCACGTGCTTCCTGCGAACGCCAACGAAAGAGCCAAAATGGCGGGCGATTATATTAAGTATTTATCGAGCCTTAGGAAATGCTTAACGTCTTCATCAGCGAATCACAAGACGCACACGTTTAAATGTAGCCGACCTGCAACGTGATTGGCTGCCGGAAATAAGAGCGATGGGACTATAGTGAATGAGGTGGCATAACTGCATGGAACGTGGATCAATGAAACAGTACGTACAATTTCAATACATCCTTTTCATATTCTGGAACTTTTAAATGAATTACATCGATAAATATCCAGTTCAAGTACATAAATTCTTTATTAAATTTAACGTTCCTTTTAATTTAGAGTCTAGTGGTTACACTACGCTTGCCACTGAATCCGAAGATCGTGGGTTCCGGAGCAACGGATCTGAGCCACATACCTGGATGGAACAACGTTTTTCAGCGACTTATCCCCAATTCAGTTCTGTATTTGAGCCACTGTATAAAATAGGTAGAGGAGCCATTTCTAGAAACATTTTTTCTTAATAATTGTCGTTGAGTAGAATAACATTAAAAGACACGGATCTTTTTTTTTTTTTATTTAAAAGGAATGTATCTTGTAACAACGTAATATCTGGCAACAGTACATACATAATGGAGTTAGTTACTTCTTACTCCGATCTGGTTGTGGTCGATAACTTCACGTGAAAACTGAATGGAAGTTATTAGTGAATGAAGTGGCATAACTGCATGGAAAGTGGATCAATGAAACCAGTACGTACAAATTCAATACATCCTTTTCCTATACTGGAACTCATAAATGAATTACATCAATAAACATCCAGTTCAGGTATATAAATTCTTCATTTAACGTTCCTTTCAATTTAGATCTAGTGATTAAACTACGCTTGCCGAAGGTCGTGGGTTCAAATATGGCAGAGAGGGATGGATTCTTAATCCTTAGCACGGCTTTCTTTGGAAGAAAAGTAAAGTCGAGAGTTTCATGTCATAGATTTAAGCCATATAAAATAATTCTGTCCCGGAACTAAGAGACTCCTTTTGCAGACAAGAAGTGTGAATGAAAACCAACGTTTTGATCGAGATTGAAGTTTCTCTCGTGAAACCGCAGAAGCTTGCATCCTATAGATGCCCTAACCCAGCGGTCATCAAAACACTGCACGCTCGGGCTAGCGTTCCTTACCCGCGGGCAAGACACTGCCCTAGCGTGCATTCGTCGCTGCTGACGGGTATGCTGTCTCTCTCTCTCTATCCCTTGTGCACAACGGAGCAGAGTTCCTTATCCTCCATGCACTCTACCCATTTCAGCGACATTTGATGCTACTTTTATGAAATCTCGACCCCTGTGCTGGGCAATAATTTTTTATTCACTACATCCAAGTAAATTCGCTTTCTACCTATCCCCCAAACCACAAATGCATAAAACTAATGACTGAAATATTGCGAACAGCTTAGTTATTTGTAACAATTTATGAAAGGGATTACTTATAATCTTTAGTATTCGTGTTTTTCATGCAGTACATCACAAAAATTGAAGATAATTTCCAGAACGGCGTTCTGGATAAAATCTTCTTAAGACAGCTCGTCACACTGAAGTTGTGAGATAGTTTCTTATTTAAGAACAATTTAAGACTACAAAATGATACTGGTATTTACATTTGAAGAGTCCACTGCAAGAATGATGGATGACATTTTCTTGTCGAAAATGAACCAAGACTGTCAATGCATAGCTTAAGACGTCATATAGAATGTACATACAGAGTTATATGGCATTAACACTGATAGTCATTGTCCAGTAATGATCGGAAAATCACAGTTAAGCTTTGAGCGCTAAGCATTTCAAACTTTCAATTGCTTCTCCTGCAAAATGTATTCCAAATGACATCCATCATTCTTGCAGTGGACTCATTTATTTAGCTTTTTTTTTAACATAGAGGGCATTCAAAAACAAATTATAAAGGTAAAGAAAGTCAAATTACTAGGAGAAAATCTGTCTTGCAGCAGATATAGAGTGAATTCTAAGTAATGTCATTAATTTCTGGGGGTTACTCTTTGAGATATATCAAACAAAAAAGTTTAATATAATTTTGCTCGTTTCACGTTCCTTTTCGAGATAAAAATTCTTTCATATGAAACATTCCATACCGTGCAAATCAAGCTTCCAGGTATAACTCCCTGTAAAGTTAATTTGAATAATTTCGAGGGAAAAATTGTTCCGGGGCCGGGTATCGAACCCGGGATCTTTGGTTAAACGTACCAACGCTGGTACATTTAACCAAAGATCCCGGGTTCGATACCCGGCCCCGGAACAATTTTCCCCTCGAAATTATTCAAATTAACTTTACAGGGAGTTATACCTGGAAGCTTGATTTGCATAAAACAAGTTACTGTTCGTTAACAGAAAACCACAATTTAAGTCACACAGAGTTAGTGTGCACTCAATGTTGGTTGCTTGACAGTTGTCAGCCCACTTTGAGGTCTGTGGATATAGAGGGAAAAATTGGATCGGTGTCGGGTAGAGTTCCAGGGTAGCTCAGTTGAGAGAGCGTTGGTACGTTTAAGCAAAGGTCCCGGGTTAGATACCCGGCCCCGGAACAATTTTCCCCTCGAAATTATTCAAATTAACTTTACAGGGAGTTATACCTGGAAGCTTGATTTGCATAAAACAAGTTACTGTTCGTTAACAGAAAACCACAATTTAAGTCACACAGAGTTAGTGTGCACTCAATGTTGGTTGCTTGACAGTTGTCAGCCCACTTTGAGGTCTGTGGATATAGAGGGAAAAATTGGATCGGTGTCGGGTAGAGTTCCAGGGTAGCTCAGTTGAGAGAGCGTTGGTACGTTTAAGCAAAGGTCCCGGGTTAGATACCCGTCCCCGGAACAGTTTTTCCCTCGAAATTATTCAAATTAACTTTACAGGGAGTTATACCTGGAAGATTGATTTGCATAATACACGTCACTGTACGTAACAGAAAACCACAATTTAAGTCACACGGAGTTAGTGTGCACTCAATGTTGGTTGCTTGACAGTTGTCAGCCCACTTTGAGGTCTGTGGATATAGAGGGAAAAATTGGATCGGTGTCGGGTAGAGTTCCAGGGTAGCTCAGTTGAGAGAGCGTTGGTACGTTTAAGCAAAGGTCCCGGGTTCGATACCCGTCCCCGGAACAGTTTTTCCCTCGAAATTATTCAAATTAACTTTACAGGGAGTTATACCTGGAAGATTGATTTGCATAATACACGTCACTGTACGTAACAGAAAACCACAATTTAAGTCACACAGAGTTAGTGTGCACTCAATGTTGGTTGCTTGACAGTTGTCAGCCCACTTTGAGGTCTGTGGATATAGAGGGAAAAATTGGATCGGTGTCGGGTAGAGTTCCAGGGTAGCTCAGTTGGGAGAGCGTTGGTACGTTTAACCAAAGGTCCCGGGTTCGATACCCGGCCCCGGAACAATTTTTCCCTCGGAATGATTCATTTCATACCGTGTTTTGAAAAACCCAGTGCCTTAATTCCGAATATCCTCAATCAGTTTAAGAGAGCAGTGTATTATGATAATAAATGATTGAAATAATTTTAGTTTTGTCCCTCAAATGTGCGGAAATTTAATCAAACAAATGTAACATTTTTGTTCAATTTCAGAACGAAAAGCTACATTTGTTCAGATCAAATTTCTGCACACTTAAAGGACAAAACTAAAATTATTTCAATCATCTGTTATCATAATACACTGCTCTCTTAAACAGGCTGAGCATATTGGGAATTAAATCAATGACTTTCCGAAAACACGCTATGAAATGTTTCTTATAGAATATTTTTATCTCCAAAAGGAAACAAAAACGAGCAAAATTGAATTAAACTTTTTTGTTTGAAATATCTCAAAGAAAAACCCCTTGAAATTAATGACATCACTTAAGATTAACCCTGTATGCATCACAGTCTCAGTTGACCACTAAAGTCCACACCTGTGGAGTAACGGTCAGCGCGTCTGGCCGCGAAATCAGGTGGTCCGGGTTCGAATCCCGGTAGGGGCAAATTTCCTGGTTGAGGTTTTTTTCCGGGGTTTTCTCTCAACCCAATACGAGCAAATGCTGGGTAACTTTCGGTGCTGGACCCCGGACTCATTTCACCGGCATTATCACCATTTCATTCAGACGCTAAATAACCTAAATGTTGATACAGCGTCGTAAAATAACCCAATAAAATAAAAATAAAAAAATTGACCACTAAATGAACCTCACAGCCCTCTCTCTTCAAGCAAAGGTGTACAAACGCATGCGCATTAAAGTAAAGTGAGTTGTTTAAGTAAGTAGATTTTTAAGTATATAGAAGTGAAGTACATTAATTCTGGCACTTCCTTTGCAAAATGGTGTTAATATCCAACATATACATACAAGTTAACCACACTCGAAGTCCCATATCACATTACTGTGTAAAAAACTGGGTACAACGAAAAGATAAAACCATACAACAGAAAGAGATGGAATCTGGTATCATTTTACTTGCAAATGATGTAACATAATTTTCAACGCAATATCTACTTTTCACTAAGTATTTTATCATAATATCATGGCTTAGGTTACATGAGAGGAGAAATCTGCACTCATTTTCTCTCTTATATCGAATTATGCACACTTCATCCCCCTATTATTAATTCGCTCGTTTTCATACTCTCTCTCGCTATCATAATATTAATACTCGATCACAACGCGATAACGCGCTAGAAATTCCACTTCACACATCATCTCTGTATTCCTCATCTTTCACTGTTGCCTACCTCTCGTCACTGGAACTCTCTGCCGCCTGAAGTCAAGGGCTGCCGAACATTGAAATCTTTCAAATCCCAGGTTAGAAAATTATCTTATGATGAGTTGCCAAACTAACTTACTATTATGACAAGTGTTGTATTGCATGTTTCCACGTACTCACATTTTTTTTATGTTCTAGTGATATTTAACTTATTTTATCTTTTTGTTTTCATATTTTCCGATAATGGTATATCTCTAATGTGATAACTTGAGCTATATATAATCATAATTTTTCTTACTGTGTGTACCTAAAAATATTGCCTTCATTGTATGTTTTGTACTGCACTATTTTATTATTACTATTATTATTATTATTATTATTATTACTACTACTATTCTCATTTTTATCATTACTATTATTATTATTATTATTATTATTATTATTATTATCAATAATTGTCTTATTTTTTTAATACGTTGTATGTCTCATTTATTTTGACCTGCTGTTCACATTTTATTATGCGTTTTCCTTTCTTTCTGTATGTTATATATTACGTCTGATTTCTACTTACTTGTTGTTTACATATTATTATTATTATTATTATTATTATTATTATTATTATTATTATTATTATTATTATTATTATCTTATTCAGTTTTGTGTGTAAAATTGTAGTGTTTTTTGTAACGCAGTTTTACTCCTGGTTGAGTGTTAGGGAAGGCCGTATGGCCTTAACTCTGCCAGGTTAAATAAATCATCATCATTATTATTATTATTATTATTATTATTATTATTATTATTATTATTGTTACTATTATTATTATATACAAACAATAATCATTGCCAAATGAGTTGGATACCAACTCTCAGCTCTATGCTATGCGAAATCCGGGGAAAGCTCCTCAAAAGTGAATGGACCCTGGGACAACGGAGGGTGAGTTTCCCTTCATTAATGGTCCAGCCCTGGATGAATGGGAGTGAGCCCCTGGAAATTTCAACAGCACGTGTTAGGGTACGCAACCCCAAAAATAAATAGCGCACAAAGGATAGAAACTGGGGCAGACTGACGTCACATACAAAGTTAGCTAGGGGATGAATGAGGGGTTGCTGAAAATAATTTTGGCACGTGTAAGGGTGCGATGACCTACTTGTTCAGTTTGAGGAATCTACCATTGGTCAGAGAATGTCGGAAGAGGGGGATGATATTGCTGACGTCATTACCCCGTAAGGGATGAATGAAGTTTCTGGCGACACGTGTACAAGGGCAATGACCTGGATTTTAGAGCTCAGGCATTGGGTGAGGTTTCAGGAGGGTGATTCCTCTGACGTCAACGGGGTGAATGGGGGAATATCATTCGAATTTTTGAATGGCACGTGTAGGGGTGTGAATGGTAGACATGGGCCAACAGTTGACCCAGTTTGGGCCCATCGAAGGCTGAATGGAGGGTTGTACACGTGCGGCCCGGGCAATGACCTCAATCGAGAAATAGGTCACAGGGGGTGGCACGTGCACGAATGACGTCACGGGATACACGTGGTTGACCTCGACTGTTTCAATGAAAGTAGAGCTTCTGAATGAAGCTAGAGGGGCAGTCGATACGGAGCTGGAGATATCAATGAGGGGTACACCGCGGAGTTTATCAGAATCACAACTTATGAACCGCTCACCCTGCTCTGGTTTTTACGCTTTCTCACTTCTTTAACCCTTAAAGAATGGGTAAACATATAAGTAGAAGCGACACAATGTTATCCAAATGATCTGCGTATCGAATTTTCTCGCCAGAGAATAAGGTCAAATCCCGGTTAAGTTCGAGCAAGGTCGTTCTGTGGAATTGCACAGTCTAGTGTCTGGGGCTTCTACAATGAGGGTAAGAGGAAAGGTTGCATGGCTTACAAAGAAATAAACCAGTACATTATCAGAAGTCTAAAAAAAGAAACTTACTAAGAAATCAGTGACAGATTAATTAAGTAATTTAAACATGCTAATTATTCATTTGTAGTTTTCTGCCTAAGGCCAAGTCTTTCACTGCAAACTCAGCATTCTACAATATTTTCTATTTTCTGCCTTCCTCTTTGTTAAATGTTATGTTTTATTTAACGACGCTCGGAACTGCAGAGGTTATATCAGCGTCGCCGGATGTGCCAGAATTTTGTCCCGCAGGAGTTCTTTTACATGCCAGTAAATCTACTGACATCAGCCTGTCGCATTGAAGCACACTTAAATGCCATCGATCTGGCACGGGATCGAACCCGCAACCTGGGCATAGAAGGCCAGTGCTATACCAACTCCCCAGCCAGGTCGACTTCCTCTTTGTCTCCGCATATGATCCATATATCTTAATGTCGTTCATCATCTCATATCTTCTGCCCCGAACTCTTCTCCCAATCACCATTCCTTCCAGTGCACCCTTCAGTAGGCAGTTTCTTCTCAGCCAGCGATCCGACCAATTACTTTTTCTCTTCCTGATCAGTTTCAGCATCATTCTTTCTTCACCCACTTTTTTTAAAACAGCTTCATATTACACAATTTATTGTAAGATAATTATCATATCGACAGTCTACAGATAAAAAAAAGGCTTATCCCACAAAAAAATTCAGAAACATCCATAATTAAATGTTAACACATTATTGTTATTTACTTTATAGGAAGGAATGTAAACATAATTGTCAAAAACATATATTCACATTTTGTAATTAAATTTCAACTAATTACAATAACTGCTAAGCAAAAAGCAAAAAGTCACATTAAAAAAATTAGGGTTAAGCTCTTTTACCTTTTACCATCGATATGTCATACCATGGCAGTGTTCAAAAAAACAATTTACTGCTACTTAAATGAAGTTCAAATTTCTCCAACCGTATGTATGTATGTATGTATGTATGTATGTATGTATGTATGTATGTATGTATGTATGTATGTATGTATGTATGTACGTATGTACGTGTGTGTGTATGTATGTATGTGTGTGTGTATGTATGTATGTGTGTATGTATATATGTATGAATGTATGTAATGTATGTGTGTATGTATGTATGTAATGTATGTGTGTACGTATGTATGTATGTGTGTACGTATGTATGTGTGTACGTGTGTACGTACGTATGTATGTATGTATGTATGTATGTATGTATGTATGTATGTATGTATGTATGTATGTATGTGTACGTGTGTATGTATGTGTGTACGTATGTATATATGAATGTATGTAATGTATGTGTGTACGTATGTATGTATGTATGTGTGTATGTATGAATGTATGTAATGTATGTGTGTACGTATGTATGTATGTATGTACGTATGTATGTGTACGTGTGTATGTATGTGTGTGCGTATGTATATATGAATGTGTGTAATGTATGTATGAATGTATGTAATGTATGTGTGTACGTATGTATGTATGTATGTACGCATGTGTGTACGTATGTATGTGTACGTGTGTATGTATGGTTGTACGTATGTATATATGAATGTATGTAATGTATGTATGTATGTACGTATGCATGTATGTGTGTATGTATGTATGTATATATATATATATATATATATATATATTTATGTGTGTAAGTATGTAGGTCTGTATGTGTGTAAGTATGTGGGTATATATAAAAGTATGTAGGTATGTATGTATATATGTATGTAGCTATGTATTTCTTAAAAAGACATGTTCCATTACACTGAGTAATACTATATGCACTAAACCATCTTATAATATTACAATTACAATCATCTATAATTCAGAGTTTACAATCAAATTTTAAGATGCACTGTATATATCAATTCTTTCTCTCAATATAATGTACTACATTTACAGTAATTTTCTACAATTTACAATCTAAATTTAAGTTGGGATTATTTTGTTTCGACAATTCTCTTTGTTTCCTCTCTTAAAATGTTCTAAGGTTACAATTAATTACAGTTATCTACCGTTTATAGTTTACAATCTAATGTTAAACTGTGATTATGTGGATTCTGAGATTACTTTTTTAAGATATCCCAGTTTTACAATTATTCACATTTTCTACAATTATATTTTACATTATGTATGTATGTATGTATGTAGGTTATTTTACGACGCTGTATCAACATCTTAGGTTATTTAGCGTCTGAATGGGAGGTGATAATGCCGGTGAAATGAGGGTCCGGCACCGAAAGTTACCCAGCATTCGCTCATATTGAGTTGAGGAAAAAAACCTCAACCAGGTAACTTGTCCCTGCCGGGAATCGAACCCGGGCCACCTGGTTTCGCGACCAGGCGCGCTAACCGTTACTCCACAGGTGTGGTATGTATGTATGTATGTGTATGTAGGTTATTTTACGACGCTTTATCAACATCTTACGTTATTTCGCGTCTGAATGGGCGGTGATAATGCCGGTGAAATGAGTCCGGGGTCCAGCACCGGAAGTTACCCAGCATTCGCTCATACTGAGTTGAGGAAAAACCCCGGAAAAAAACCTCAACCAGGTAACTCGCACCGACCGGGAATCGAACCCGGGCCACCTGGTTTCGCGGCCAGACGCGCTAACCGTTACTCCACAGGTCTGGTATGTATGTATGTATGTATGTATGTATGTATGTATGTATGTATGTATGAATGTATGCATGTATGTACATACATTACGTATGAAAGTAAAAATTGCTATTGGAATGCAAAAGTGACATAAATAAGCCAACATACACGTTAATCTCTCTCTCTCTCTCTCTGACAAATTTGGGGTAAGCCAAGACACCTGGAGAATCTCTGAAGAGGACTCTACAATTTGAGTGGACCTTAGAGCAGTGACGAGCAGAAAATCCCGTGCCCAAGCGTCCAGACTGTTGATTTAATGAGGAGTGTGGCCGCTATTCCAGCAGACGTGTATAAACAAACTCCCAGACTTTTTCGAGTGAATTCCCGGAAAAGCTGTTCGTGATTGTCGTGTTTGGCGATATTGACAGTACAGGGTGCTCCACAACATAATGTTCCAACTTATTAAGGATGAAACCAGTTCTCGGTAGTTCAGTGGTTACCATGCCTGCCATCGGTTCCGAGGTTCGCGTGATAAAATCCGCCACAGGGCACAGCATAAACGGCGATTATAACCTGAGGCACATCTTCCTAAGAAAGTTTGTCGTAAAAATTTTGGCAAGTAAAAGAATACCGTCCATTAATGGGAGGGTTCAAAGAAAAAAAAACATAGACCATTTCATCGTCACTTGTATTTCATACTTCGAGGGTAGATGTCTCTATATACTCTGTAAGATTGCAACGATATCCGAAACTTGAATAAGAAAATTAAAATACAGGGTGTTTCAGGAGCAATAGTAAATATTTTAGGGGCTGATAGTATAGACCAGGCATGTCAATTGATGCCCACAGGAGCAAGCGCGCGCTTTAGAGCCCAGGAGAGCCTGAGCGCTTTACAGCGGAAAGGAAAGAGACAGACGAAAGAGGTGGTATATGCCGCTTGGTGGAGCTATATTCAGGAATGGCCAGCACTGATTCAATAGATAAAGGGAAGAGAACTTATTAAAACTGTATCCATGTTAATTTTTAGATTTGCCTGAGAAGTATAAGTGCATTACAAGAATGAAAGTTTTAATTTTAATGCTCATTTTTCACAAGTTTGATTGTTTTATTCAAAAGAAATATTTTCTCAAGTTTTCGTATAGAAAAGTGGAATTTTCAGGTATAGGCCTATTTATTTAGTAGCCTTACAGAAAGTTTTCGTAAATCTAATATACCATATATACGTATTACTGAAGATAGCGTATTGAAAATTTTGAAAATATTCGTATGGAAATTGTTTGTAAGGAAATGAATTAACAAAGCAACTACTGTTACATCATAAGCAAAAGATACGTGCCCATGTGTTGTAAAAATGTCAGCTCTATAGCTTCAGCAGATTTCGAGAAAATAATTTAATATTCTGATGATAGGAAGTTGCTCACAAATATCACCTTAAAAGCATAATGCGATAAGAGTTTTGTTATGTAATATTAGTTACACTTAAAACAGATACAGTACCTAGGTAACTTTGCTTTGTACTGTAATATTGTTTTGATTAGTTTATTGATTACTTTTGTAAGGCTAAAGATACCATCAATATAAATTCCAACTTATCATGTCGTACTCAATCTCTTTCTTTGGAATATCACTTTCTTTATGAATGATGTGTTTCATCCACTTAATACAGTATAATATTATACTACAATGGAATTTAAGTGAATATTCCTTCTTAACTCTCTATTATGTTATTAAGATTTAAAACACAAGTGCAATATTCAGAAATCAGTGTTAGTACTTTTGTTTTACAGACAATATAGATAATATTAAACAGAAAGCAGCCATATAAAAATAACGACATAAAATTTCACGTTCCGTTTGAAGTTTGTGCACCACTGTTTTCTTAATCCAACAGGTTGCTTATTCATATACACAATCCTTCCTCTTTCCATACTTAGCGCTTGCTGCCCCGCACGACGTCAAGGTCAGAAAAATGCGCTTGCTTTGACATCACTGGTATAGACTATTCTGAGTAAAAAAATTCATTTAAACATGTGTCCCATTTTTATTGACTACAGAGATACAGCTGTTAGAATGTAACCCAAAAAGGTATTAAGCAAAGGCAATGATTACGTTGAAAGTTGATTTTCATAAATTCCACCACCGACTTCAATGCCCTTTCGACTTCTCTTGACAATACCACGTATAGCTCTTCTGAGATCGTCTTGGCGTTCTTTTACGAGGGCAGCATTATTCATAATCCGAACGATTAAATCGGCTCTTGTGTTTGCTTCTTCTTTGTAGATTTCTCCTTTCAACCATCCCCACAGACAAAAATCTACAGGGGTAAGGTCCGGTGACCTTGGTGGCCAAGAAACGTAACCATATCTGACGATCCATCTTCCGGGGTATGTTAGGTGTAGGTGATGTATCAATTATGTAAACTAAAGCACAACTTCACAACTTGAATTTCAAAACAAAAACGACAATCGATAAATAACCCCATAGCAACCGGAGTAGAAACTGACAAAACGAAAGCGGATTGAACGTAATCATTTGCCTTTGCTTAACACCTCCTTGGATTACATTCTAACAGCTGTATCTCTGTACCCAATAAAAATTGAACACATGTTTCTATGAAGTTTTTTACTATCACCTCTAAAATATTTACTACTAATCCTGAAACAACCTGTATACAGAGTGTATCAAAACATGTGGGAAAGCTCTAGGGAATTGATAGAACCTGAAAACAAGCAAAAAAGTTCATATAAACATATGATCAATTTCGCCTAGTTTGTTAGTTACAGTCATCGTCTTTGATATACATAATATCTGTGGTGATAAAGTTTAATTTACAACTTACAGTACTTTTTTCTTATATAGTAAATTCTAACTTCCAGAGAAAGTGCTCAAAATGGCCACCATGAGCTCTAATACAGACATCATCGACTGCCTTATTCTCTCCCATTACATTCCAGGCGTCTGGTGTATCTGCTGACATCCTTCTTCAAGTCGCTGGCGAAGAACTTCCACGTTAATAGGTCTGGGATACACAATGGCCTTTAAATGACTCCATAAGTAGAAATCCAATGAACTGAGGTCGGGAGAACGAGCAGGCCCGAATGTCGGTCCCTCACGACCTATCCATTTATTAGGAAATCGCTGATTTGAAATTCCTTTAGCAGCAAAAGCAAAATGAGGAGGTGCAAATGCCTTGTGTTAATTTTCTTATGGCAACTGTCATCAGGTGACAAATCACTAACGACTTGAATACAAAAGAAAATTACAGTTACCTACGTAACTGAGTCATGACTGCACGAGAATGGCACAAGAAACCGAACAAATTCGAAGAAAATCTGATCTACAGCTGTTTTGACTACTGCAAATATTACAGAATCTAACTGAAATCAACAACGACCTCTTTAGTGAGAAGCTTAAGTACAACTGGACCTTCAACCGTGTTGGAAAATCTTCATTCTCTCCCAGATCAGGGCAAATTGTCCGATAAGCATCAGTTACAGATATTAGACAAATAAACATTAGTTCAAACACTCGTAATGCTGTATTTTGACTATTGTGACGTGTTGTTTACTGACTCAAGCGCCGAACTCTCGAACAAATTACAACGTGTTCATAACATGTGTATAAGATACGTATATAATACCCGACGATACGATCATATTTCACCATTTTTCGAATCTTTCTCATGACTCCGTTTCACATAATTCACATAATTAAACCAGAAACTGGCAACTGAATGAAATGTACCCAATAATAATAATAATAATAATAATAATAATAATAATAATAATAATAATAATAATAATAATAATAATAATAATAGTAAAAATAATAACACTTACATACAAATGGCTTTTAAGGAACCCGAAGGTTCATTGCCGCCCTCACATAAGCCCGCCATCGGTCCCCATCCTGTGCAAGATTAATCCAGTCTCTATCATCATATCCCACCTCCCTCAAATCCATTTTAATATTATCCTCCCATCTACGTTCACGTCCACACCTGTGGAGTAACGGTCAGCGCGTCTGGCTGCGAAACCAGGTGGCCCGGGTTCGAATCCGGGTTGGGGCAAGTTACCTGGTTGAGGTTTTTTTCCGGGGTTTTCCCTCAACCCAATACGAGCAAATGCTGGGTAACTGTCGGTGCTGGATCCCGGACTCATTTCACCGGCATTATCACCTTCATACCATTCAGACGCTAAATAACCTAGATGTTGATACAGCGTCATAAAATAACCCAATAAAATAAAAATCTACGTTCGGCCTCCCCAAAGGTCTTTTTTCCCTCCGGCCTCCCAACTAACAGTCTATATGCATTTCTGGATTCGCCCATACGTGCTACATGCCCTGCCCATCTCAAACGTCTGGATTTAATGTTCCTAATTATGTCAGGTGAAGAATGCAATGCGTGCAGTTCTGCGTTGTGTAACTTTCTCCATTCTCCTGTAACTTCATCCCTCTTAGCCCCAAATATTTTCCTAAGCACCTTATTCTCAAACACACTTAACCTATATTCCTCTCTCAGAGTGAGAGTCCAAGTTTCACAACCAAACAGAACAACCGGTAATAATAATAATAATAATAATAATAATAATAATAATAATAATAATAATAATAATAATGAGTATATATAATGGAATACATACTGGTATTAGGTGTTAAATGAGCACAATTCATAAAATAAAGTCATAAATAGAGATTTGAATAAAGAATACACAAAAATGAACGCTGCGGTAAACATATGAGCGTTAAATTAGAAGAAAATGCTATTTACATAACAACATTAAGAAGACGATTGAAATTAAGTGCACACAATACACATTTAAAATGAACACAGTAGAATACATTGCATTAAATATTTGCAATGCATTAATTCTGGCAATTCATCATAAGATATTCTTCTAATATATATTTAAAAGAAATCGAAGTTTGCAGGCCTTGACTTCAGGCGGCAGAGACTTCCAGTGACGAGAAGTAGCAACAGTGAAAAATGAGGAATACAGAGATGTGTGAAATGGAATTTCTGGCGTGTTATCGTGTTGTGACCGAGTATTTAAGCTATAATAGCGAGAAAGATTGTGAAATCGAACAAATAAGTAACAGGGGGCAGAGGTGTGCAAAATTTGGCACTATAAGAGAGAAAAAGAAAGTAACCTTCTCCTCTCGTATAACCTGAGCCACTATAATTTATCGAAGAAAGGTGAAATGTGATCGCAGTAGCGGACATTACAAATGAAACGAACACACGCATTATGAACACGTTGCAGTTTCTGGGATAAATCCACCCTGAGATCATTGAATAAAGAATCACAATATTGTATTTGTAGTACTTTAATAAAAAAGAAACAAAAAAAAAGGTAAATCGGGAAACCAAAAAAACTCTACGAAAATGGCCTCTGGCTGGTAAAATTAAAAACAAATAATGTAACCCATGTCAGTAGAAATAAATCTATTAAGGGGTTAGTTACAGCTTACAGCATTAAAATGTTTATAAATATTCAACATTTTTTTCCCTCCATTACTGTATCTTGTACAATAATGAAAACCGGTATGTGTCAGACACTGTCCCTCTGCTATATGAAAAAAATATTTTTTCGATTAAAAAAATTATAATTATATATTTTTTCAAAATTCAAAATAATGGCAGTTTACTGTGCAGTGATGAAGCGTTTCCCTCATAACTCATAAACTTGTTAACATTTTAATGTTCTCTCTCTTTTATTTTATTGCTGAAACTCATGTTTACAATATCATGTTCTTTCAACTACATTCCGTAATAAATAATATATATTTTTATTTTGTGTTAGAAGAAAATACTGATATTTGACCATTTTTTAAATTTTTTTTTTTTATCAGACAATCTATCAAATGTAGAGAAGTGATCTTGCATCACATTGTAGATATGACATGCATAAATACACACAAAAATTTCATCACAGAATGTTGAATAGTTTTTGAGTTACATAGGAAAGAAACGCTTCATCACTGCACAGTGAACACACACACAAAAAAAAAAATTCAAATCGTAAATATATATATATATATATATATATATATATATATATATATATATATATATATTTGTATAGCAGAAGGACAGTGTTTTACACATACTAATTTTCGTTATTGTACAAGATATAGTAATGGAGGTAAAAATGTTGAATATTTCCAAAATTTTACTTGCTATAAACTGTACCAAACCCCTTAAATAAAATAAATAAAAACCTGTTCTAACGATTTCAGTCCACTCTCCGCGGAATCGTCACGTTTCCCCTCCCTTTTGAACTGTACTGAAATGCCCTCTATGGGATTCTTTCTTCGTCCCTATGTTGCACATGACCTATTCAATTTTTTTTACCCCCCCCCCCTCTCCGAGTTACATGATTAGGTTTTTTTCGCTGTCTTCGTTTCTCATTTTGTGAGTTCTTGTACAGACATTTACGTTTTTCTTGGGAAATCATTTATGCTGCTTGTATTTTATTTCATCTTTTGTTCTATAAAGTCACATTTCGCAACCATATTAATGAAAATGTACAGCCAGACACTTACAAAAATATTTCTCTGCTAGTCTAACTCTAGAGTTCTTACGATGATACCACAGTCTACTATATACAGTCACGAAGCTTGGGATAATTTTTTGCATTTCCCGCGATAGTTGCTAGCCGCTTGGAGCGCTGTGAGTACTAGGAACAATAGACTGTGTCACTGCCATCGTGATCTAATACAGGCCACGTGACTCGCTTAACCCGATCACGAAGGGCGGCGTTTCAACCATATAAATTAATTGGAATGCATAAAGAGTAACATATATTTCTCTAAAATGTAGTGTAATTGCATTAATAAAATTTAAAACAATGATTATGAGACACTTCAGACATAATTCCTTGCGAGTTAAAGTGTAATATTATTTTTGTGTGAAAATTACGTTGTTCGTATGTGTAATACTGCCTTTATTTCGATTAAATATTGCGAAATTCTTGTACATTCATTTATGCACGATTCAATAATTTTCAGTTGCACCGCACGAATATTTAGATATGTTGAAATTATAGGTTATGTTTACTGTACCAGTTGCCCCTTTCTGTCTAATTTTAGTGGTCTCCAATGCCCTGCCACTACATATGTATCTTATGTCATATGGAAATTATAGGTTATGTTTACTATATTTAACTTGTATACCTATATTCGCAATTATGCACTATAAATAAACATACTGTCATTTATGACACCCGTCACATTCTATTTGTCTGTATTTTAATACTACAATAAATTGAATACTGAATTATTGTATTTATCTACTACCTAAGAGACGAAGTAACACAATCGTACGTACAATAATTTCATAGGAGTGGTATGATAAATTTTCTGTCTACAATTAAGGAAGGTAGATGTGCTAAATTAAAATCACAATATAAATTCGTTTTTATTGAACCTCAAAATAGCTTCCATTCTAAACTTAAAATGTTGATGCGAACAGATTATGTTAACACGTAAAATTCTCTTCACATTAAAATAACACAGTTTTGTAATTATTTCTGCAACATATTATGCAACAAGAAGTAAAAGGAACTTATGGACACATTACAATAAATAAAACTTAGCAATGATACGCAATAAAGTTATAATATTTCACTGAGCCCCATACACTGAAATAGAAAACCCGAACATGCATTACGGCCTGGTCTAGATCGAAAAGGCATTGAGTGTGCCGTATTTCGCATTGTAGTGAGAAGTTGTGTAAACTGTGAAATGTTCGTTATCGGTTGTAATAACTGTAAATAGCTAAAATACAATAATTTGAATAATAATATGGGACAAGGAGACGTTTGTGGTACTATAAACATTGTAAGAAAAAGAGGTCATAGTTATCCTTCTTCCGAAAGATCCAGGAAGGTGAGTTTATAAACTATAATATATACTTTATGAAAATAATATATAAACCTTATGTATTTCATATTTCAATAGTGCTGTGGGAAAAGATCTGTGATGGTTAGCAACTATCTATGGATGCATATTTAGTAAGTATTGAGCTTCGGTACTGTATATACTAGACTGTGATGATACTTCATATTGCTTAGACAATTATTCTGTATTAGCCTTTGTATTTTTTATTGGGTTATTATACGACGCTGTATCAACATCTAGGTTATTTAGCGTCTGAATGATATGAAGGTGATAATGGCGGTGAAATGAGTCCGGGGTCCAGCACCGAAAGTTACCCAGCATTTGCTCGTATTGGGTTGAGGGAAAACCCCGGAAAAAACCTCAACCAGGTAACTTGCCCCAACCGGGATTCGAACCCGGGCCACCTGATTTCGCAGCCAGACGCGCTGACCGTTACACCACAGGTGTGGACTCTACTAGCCTTTGTAAGAAATGCGATATAATAAATTATCATATTCAGCAACATTGTAAAATTTACACATCATCTTCATGATTTAATTTAACTACATTGCCAATAAAACTATGCATTATTCCAATAAAAGTGTACCTTCTACTCTAGCAAATTATTCGGAATTCTTAAACCTCAGTCCAGTCGGATGGTTTCACATAAAGTCCCACATATACTTACGCGACATGCATTTGATAGCTTTACCCAGCACACAATTCGAGACGATGATGACAGAATATACAAGATCCAGGTCATCGGGCTTTCCACTTGTCATCACATCCGTGTATGACGTCAGGTTCCACTGACGTCGTCACTTGACCTTTTTAAGGGATGGTTCCACCCTCTTTGATCTTCATTCAGCGTTCAATATGAACCGTTTGCGGAGGGTGAGCTCTCCACGTGGATGAACTGTGACACGTGGCACCTTTCCCCCCTCTACGTCTGATGACGTGAGAGGGTTCCTTCAACCCCTCCATGGATTATCGATCGCTTTCTTGATCACATATCATGTAATTTCGGAGAATATCGATTGCAAGCTGGCCTATTGCCCCATATACGACCTTACCCACTCTGTTTAGTCAGTGACCAACGAGCCTGAGGGCTGCGAGTATGCACATGATAGGTCTGCTCCAATGCCAATGACGTCCCATTTCAACTACAGAGATTGAAGGCTATTTACAGTATGCCGATCTTCGAAAGAAAACCAGGAAGAAGAAATGCGTAACACACTGGCAAACTGGTAGATGATCTAATCCCTACATCTAAGTCATTTATAAGATAACGCCATTGTTCAGTGATTGACACTTTAAGGAGTGACAAGCATAAGTTCTATTGTTTAGCTGGCAGTCTTCGTTCCTTACGATTTTCTATGCTTTATGCTCTATACAGGATGAACCGTAAGATATGTTATTAATTTCTAGGGGTTATTCTTCGAGATATTTCAAACAAAAAAAGTTTAATACAATTTTGCTTCCTTTTCGATATAACAATTATTTTGTATGAAACGTTCCGCAGCGTATTTTGGGCAAGCCATTGAATTAAATTGCAATATATTCAGTCGATTTATTTATTATTTATTTTTTGGATTATTTTACGACGCTGTATCAACATCTAGGGTATTTAGCGTCTGAATGATATGAAGGTGATAATGCCGGTGAAATGAGTCCGGGGTCCAGCACCGAAAATTACCCATTGGGTTGAGGGAAAATCTCGGAAAAAACCTCAACCAGGTAACTTGCCCCGACCGGGATTCGAACCCGGGCCACCTGGTTTCGCGGCCAGACGCGCTGACCGTTACTCCACAGGTGTGGACTCAGTTGATTTAAGAGAGCAGTGTATTATGACAATAAATGATTGAAATAATTTCAGTTCTGTCCTTTAAATGTGCAGAAATTTGATCTGAACAAATGTAACTTTTCGTTATGAAAAATAATTTTAAAATCTTACATTTGTTCGGATCAAATTTCTGCACATTTAAAGGACAAAACTAAAATGATTTCAATTATTTATTATCATTATACAGTGATCTCTTAAATTGACGCAACATATTGGGAATTAAATCAATGGCTTTTACAAAACACGCTATGAAATGTTTCATATAAAACAATTTTTAACTCGAAAAGAAACCAAAAACGAGCAAAATTGTATTAAACCTTTATTGTCTAAAAAAAAAGAAAAACTCTTGACAATTTGACAATTTTAAATCATGGTTTATTTAACGACGCTGGCAACTATAGAGGTTACATCAGCCTCGCCAGTGTACCGGAATTTTGTCCCGCAGGAGTTCTTTTATATGCCAGAAAATCTACTGACGTGAACCTGTCGCGTTTAAACACACTGAAATGCCATCGACCTGGGCCGGGATCGAACCCGCAACCTCGAGCACAGAAGGCCAGCCTATACCGACTACGCTACCCAGGCCGACTAACCTCTTGAAATTAATACGGTTCACTTGCATCAATTAAAAAATATAAATAATGTTTGTTACACTGAAAGGAGATAATCAAAATTACAGTGTGACATACATCAATAGTTCAAAGCAAGTAAAAAATAAGCTATTACGGTGCTGTTATTTTAGGAACAGACATTTCTTATATCAGAGATAAAAGAATGATATACCATTCAAATTTAATTTGTTCATAAGGATAGTAGAAACGTGATAACTGTAGTAATGCTATATGTAATACACCGCCCCGCCGATTTAGTAGAATGCGTTTGAGTCTAAAGAAAGCAGCAATGCATACAACATGGCGTGTTGTTGTGACGAGAATCCAAGCCAACGCATATCGGTAAGGCATCATGTCACAAACACGTTCATGTCTGAGTATTTCAGATAAAGTAAATATTACTACAAGTCTTGAAAACGGCACAAATATTAAGGATATTACTGAAGAGTTTAAGGTAATCTATATATATATATATATATATATATATATATATATATATATATATATATATTATTTGAACTGGTAATGGAAATTACGGGCCAATGGCTGAACGGATTTTAATAAATGATCACTCATTTTGAAGCTTGGAACCCAAAGTTTTTCAGAAAAATAGTAGTTTTCAGTGAAATTTCAGTTTTCCTACATAATTTGCTATTTTCCAAAATCCATCTGTCGACAGTTTTGAGAACTAATTGCATTTCAGCATAAAACAAAACACACACTACAATAAACAATAGGCTATTACACGAAGGCCATGACCTGCAGGATTGCTGACATATTTAGAGTTCAAATTCAATTGAAAAGCTTCAAGACTTACTAAAATAATTTACAGGTCTGATTCTGCGGTGTGTAATTTTCTGAGTACAGCTGTATATTGGATATTAAAATCTACAAAACTTGAGGTGGTTTGATGACATAACTACCATTAGAATGCATGATGTTAATATATAAACTACAAAACTTGCGTAAGATAATAATATTATTATTAAAAATAAAATATTTTATACTTATTAATCAAGTGGGTTGGGTCTTTTTCATATATTTAATGGCGGTGTAGTGTAGATTCAGTATTGGCTCGAGAGAGCGCAAAAATTACAGTTCCTAAGGAAAGACGGTATTACTTACTGATAAAATAAGAGGCCTACAAAATTTTGTAGTATTCCGATCATTTCAGCAAGATCTCTTAGCAGGATAAAATGATTTTACCCTCTACATTTCAAGCTCTACATGCAGCAGCTACACCAAGATGCTATGTCTATTGTTCCAAAGCATAGCAAACCTGACTTTCTTTAACTTTCAACTACAATCCACAATGACCTGAAATAGCTATTGCTTTACTCCCACATGAAAAACCCACTGATCGTCCTGACATTGTTACTTGCGTTTTCGCATTGAAACTCAAAAACTGAAGGTGGATAGGTTCAAGAAAAAGTATTTGGCATAAAAATAACATTCAGAGGTAGTATGTTTCATCATTACGGAAGCAAATAACTTTCAAAATGTCTGGCATTTTTCATTGAAAATAAATCTGAAAAATTTTTATTTGAACGTCTAACGAACTTAGTTTGCAGCGTTTGCTGCACAAGCCACTAGCATTTATTTATTAGGGCATAAGTACTTCATCGTTCTAGTATCTGTAGAGTTACAAATGGTGCCCACAATGAAGTGTATCAACTTCCATAAAAAGTTTTGAGTTGGTCTATACAACATATGAAAAAGAAATTTAATAAATCTTATAGATGTTGAGATACATGTGTTTCTGGATAGCATTATCCCGGACATCCGGTGTACCAAATTATCAGAATTCACTTAAGGTTAATTTTTTCCCAGATTATTGGAGAATAAATCAGATTATACTTACACTACCTCATTCAAATGTCGGGGCAATGAAAGTATGGAGCTATACTTCCATGTCTTCTATGCGCATTCCTGGCGTCTAAAGGGGATAACTTACCTTCATATTTTAAAATTACTATATTTAATAGTTCATTTATTGATATGCTGTGTCTTACCTTACTAACTAGGAAGTCCTTTTCGTCAAAATGTCTACCGAACATTTTGGGCGCTTCTCCGGGAATGGGTTCGATCTTGATGCAGACCTCTTGTCCTTTTCTCGCGCTTTCCACTGTCTTGTGATTGCTCTCTATACTCGTGACTACCCCAAGATCCACGAACTACAAATACAGAGACGTCACATCAGAAATAGTCTGTAAGAGTCCACATTTAATTAAGTTTTTCTGTTTAAAATTTCCTTGTAACAGAAAACAAGCGTATCAAAGAGAAGTATGATGGAACGGCTGCCAGTTGTCTTCAAATGTTTAAAAAATACAAATATAAATAAACATTTTAGAAAAAGCCAAAGATAATACAAAATCTGATAAAGACATACCATCAACTTGGTGAGATTGTGCCAGCAGAACTTTACCTACAATTGGTATTTGGTGATTTAATTTTGGTGCATAAGCAAAGAATCGTATGCTTGGTGATACTGTTAACTTTGGAACTTCATTGTAGTGTTCGACTGGCACAATCTTACCCCATTTGACGGTAAATGAAAAAGTACAAAAGCAATACAAATACTTCCTTCAGAATATAAAACAACATGTATCCACTGTGAAAATCACTCAAGCAGAAATTTACCAGAAATTAAAGTTTCCTTGTAGCAAATCTAAATTTCTTATCATGTATTGCAATGGTGTGATTAACAATTCTAAATCTACTCTCATATATATATATATATATATATATATATATATATATATATATATATATATATATATATATACACACACACACAGGGAATTAAGAAAAGTATCCAATATTTTAGGAGGTGCTAGTATGCACCAAAACAAGAAAAAAATGTCTAATAAACATGGGTCCTACAACACATATTTTCTGAGATCTGAACACTTGTTCATAGGAGGTGCTCAATGTGACGTCCATTCATGGCAATGCATTCCTCTGCCCTTCGGCGTAAGGAATCACGCACTCTGAAATTGACCTAGTTGTTCTTGATAACCAAAAGTCTACGGGATTTAAATTTGAGGAACGAACTGGCCAAGGTGTCTAACGGTCCTGAAATGTCAGTGTCAGGTGTTCACGCACATTGCGGAGAAAATGTGCTGGTGTGCCATCATGCATGAACCACATCTGTAGTCTTTGCTGACATGGCACATACTCCAGCAAGGTAGGCAATACGTTAATAAGAAAGTCCTGATAACGAGCCCCAGTTAATCTCTGTGGTAGCACGTATGACCCTTAATCTATCACCAAGAACGCCTGCCCATACGTTGATTGAGAATCGGTACTGATGCCTTATTTCTTCAACTGCATGGGGATTTTCATCAGCCCACACATGCTGGTTACGAAAATTCACAACACCATCTCTGCTGAACCCCGCTTATATCCGCAACCAACCTTTTCTTTTCAGTATGCCTTGCGACATTTCAGTATTCCATGCCAGGGTTGTCAACTACGGTATGATTATCTGGTAGTCTGCTGTATTGTAGGGCAGAGAAATGCATTGCCATAAATGGACGTCACGTTGAGCACCTCCTATGAACAAGTGTTCAGATCTCAGAAAGTATGTGTTGTAGGACCCATGTTTATTAGACAGCTTTTCTTGTTTTGATGCATACTATCACCTCCTAAAATATTGGATACTTTTTTTAACACCCTATATAAATACAAGGTGGAGCAGAATAAACTCATGATTTTGACTTGCGTAATACCCCAGATCACATATAGATTGCTCGTTTCTATGTTAAAATCGGTTGCACTTTGAAGAGAACAACCGCCAGGATCGCCACCCGTCCGCCGTAAACGAACACGAGATGGCAGTACAGTCGCTAATGCAATTCAAATGGGAGTTATGACGTGACTCCTTATGTAACAACTAGACGGCAGCATAGTAAATCTGACAAAAGTTGTTACCGTCAAAACCTATAACGCCGAGCAATCTGGGTATATATGATCCAGAGTAATACCCATCCGATAGTTGGGATGGATTGAAGTTAGGCATGGTATAACATTGGTCAAGGTATGCCATTTATTTTTTTTATTTTATTGGGTTATTTTACGACGCTGTATCAACATCTAGGTTATTTAGCGTCTGAATGATATGAAGGTGATAATGCCGGTGAAATGAGTCCGGGGTCCAGCACCGAAAGTTACCCAGCATTTGCTCGTATAAGGTTGAGAGAAAACCCCGGAAAAAACCTCAACCAGGTAACTTGCCCCGACCGGGATTCGAACCCGGGCCACCTGGTTTCGCAGCCAGACGCGCTGACCGTTACTCCACAGGTGTGGACTGGTATGCCATTTAAGGTTAGGGCATCAATTGATTAGTTTACATGGCAACGATTTGTTTTGTTACTGAAATCAACAAATATAAACTATTTCAGTAAATGTACTGAACAAACATGCCTCGTTGGTCAACAGAACGTCGGGCATTCACTATTGACACATTTTTTTAAAACGGAGACTCAGTGATAACAGCGATTATTCAAGCGGCATTCCAACGTTGCAAGATATGGAAAAGTTCGGATCGGAACACAATCAATAACTGGATTGAGAAATTACGAACGACAGCTTCTGTAAAAAATAACAAACCTGGAGGAAGAGCTCGAACTGTGCGTACACCGGAGAATATCGAAAGAGTGCGTACTGCCGTCATTCGCAGTCCAAAACGATCTGCAAGTCGACAAGCTGTTGCCCTTAACATATCCAACAGGTCTCTTCGTCGGGTATTGCACATAGACTTAAATTATCGGCCGTACACATTAAAATAGTGCAAGAGTTGTCGGACCGTGACTTCATCTCAAGAACGGAATTTTACAATGAATTTATTCATTTAATGAACGAAGATATAGGGATTATTCGTCACTTAATGTCAGACTTTGAATTGTCTGGTAGTGTAAATAAATAAAACATGCTATACTGGAGCGCTCAGAATCCTCGTGAACTGCATATGGGCTATTCCATCTCAAATCGACCGAAATATAGAAAAAAATTGACCTTGCAATTTTTAAATACAATAAAACTTATTCTGTCTGTAGACAACTGTGATATAATGCTTTGTGCAAAGTTTGAGGCATCAGAACTTCATAGTGTTTAAATTAAAAATATTTAAATGTATCGTATTTTCATAAAATTAGCAACTTTAAACTGTTGTAGCTCCAAAACCCTTTCACCCTGTGATCAGTTTTTTTTTATTTTATTGGGTTATTTTACGACGCTGTATCAACATCTATGTTATTTAGCGTCTGAATGAAATGAAGGTGATAATGCCGGTGAAATGAGTCCGGGGTCCAGCACCGAAAGTTACCCAGCATTTGCTAGTATTGGGTTGAGGGAAAACCCCGGAAAAAACCTCAACCAGGTAACTTGCCCCGACCGGGATTCGAACCCGGGCCACCTGGTTTCGCGGCCAGACGCGCTGACCGTTACTCCACAGGTGTGGACTCCCCAGTGATCAAAATCATGGTTTATTTTGATGCTGAAAAGTTAAAGTTTATATTGACATGTAAACAGTTTTTCTTACTTTTTATGGAAATGGAGAAATTTAGATTTTTCCTCATTAAGACGCCTTTGCCCACGATAAAATATTTTAAACTATATGGTTAGTTCCCGCATTGAAAGTACAAATAAACACATATTTTTTACTGGTGCACCGTTTATAAGAAAATATTGAAAATATCAAATAAAGAAAATAAATAGTACGCGCGTGAACTAACCAGCTGACTGTGAGGCGGGAGCTAGCCGAGACAAGCAAGGTCAGAAGACATAAACACGTGATGTTTCGTCTAGTAGCGCATAGCTAGACTAGCTTTATCACAAGTTTTCATAAACACAGGAGTAAAATGACGCCCAACGCTCGCTTATCTCCATCTCTCGGCCAGTGTGTGCGGTACTGCGCCGTTCAAGTCTAGGCGTGTGAAAATAATCTATTTAATACCCTCCAAACTTATTGCCGAGCCACAAAGCAAACAATGCCGAATCCCTCTTAATAATGCAAGGTTTTTTTCTCAATATTTTTTACATTTTTACAAATGGGCAAAAAGCCTAAAAGTAAGTAAAATCAGATTATCTGTCTCTCTGTATACAACAAAAATAAGGATTATTTCTTAACATAACCTACCAAATGTCAGCTTCAAAATGAGCTCCCGTTCAATGTTGTGCAGTAAACGGTTCCAGAGTTCTGAGCGCTGAAAGAGGCTTGTTTTTATTAAATACGCTAAATTTGTCGCTCAATAGTACGAAAACCGTTTGACTTTCGATAGTATATTTTTGAAAATACACTCTCCTCAGCATCTTGTATAAATAGGGAAAAAATTAGAGTATTAAAAAAATGGGAGGTTTTTTACTGAGCGATTTCATATGGAATAGCCAATATGATACCACTTCACAGCTAGAAGGTAACAGTTTGATGCGGGATATTTTTAAATATTTTATAACTCATAGCAACTACACAAAGTTTATGGAATGATATGAACGACAATAGAATATCAAAGAACATCAAAGTACACGGAGGAAATGTGCTTCAAACAGTTTTCCTCATCAGAATCTGCAACTCTGACGCACTACCGTGAGAAACCCTGAACTAGTTGAACTATAGCTCGGCAAGGGATGTATATGAATATGACATAAAGACTTCATAGCTCTTATTTGGGTTTTTGAGATATGTACAGTAGTGCAAAAAAACCGGACCGACCCTTGTAGCTGATTTCAGGATCACAGATGCAAACTTTGCTAGTCACAAAACACATCCATCTTGTATAATTAATTGTAACAATGAAATTTATTGCATTTGTTAGATTTTTACCGTCCTTTGTTTCTTTCAGTGCCTCAAACTTACAGACGAAAAAACTTTGGGAGTTTTATTTTCATCTGTCATCAATATTACATTTCTACCTCTATTCGGCAAAGATAACTGCGCATTTTACATTAAATAGCAGTGCATACCTCTGGCTTCACTATCAATATTGAAATTACCACAATTTGACACAATACACACCACAGGATTCTTTTGTATCAGTTGCAAGGGTCGGTCCGGTTTTTTTTTGCCACTACTGTTTATATGTATGTGTGTGCATGCGTGTTATGATCATATACAACTAAGACATGCATTTATGTATGTATATATATATATATATATATATATATATATATATATATATATATATATATATATCGAGGTCATAGTAGCGCGTCAGTGGCGCTGCTAACGACGACTGTTGGGACACCAATTCCCTACACCTTCACTACAGTGTACAGACTTAATTAGAAAAATGTGTCTCGACAGAATAATATAGAATGACGATAATAATGATAATGATAATAATAATAAAAAAATAATAATAATAACACTTACTTACTTGCTTTTAAGGAACCCGGGGGTTCATTGCCGCCCTCACATAAGCCCGCCATTGGTCCCTATCCTGAGCAAGATTAATCCAGTCTCTATCATCATACCCCACCTCCCTCAAATCCATTTTATTATTATCTTCCCATCTACGTCTCGGCCTCCCCAAAGGTCTTTTTCCCTCCGGTCTCCCAACTAACACTCTATAGGCATTTCTGGATTCGCCCATACGTGCTACATTCCTGCCCATCTCAAACGTCTGGATTTAATGTTCTTAATTATGTCAGGTGAAGAATACAATGCGTGCAGTTCTGTGTTGTGTAACTTTCTCCATTCTCCTGTAACTTCATCCCTCTTAGCCCCAAATATTTTCCAAAGAACCTTATTCTCAAACACCCTTAATCCCTGTTCCTCTCTCAAAGTGAGAGTCCAAGTTTCACAGCCATACAGAATAACCGGTAATATAACTGTTTTGTAAATTCTAACTTTCAGATTTTTTGACAGCAGACTAGACGACAAAAGCTTCTCAACCGAATAATAACACGCATTTCCCATATTTATTCCGCGTTTAATTTCCTCCCAAGTGTCATTTATATTTGTTACTGTTGCTCCAAGATATTTGAATTTTTCCACCTCTTGGAAGGATAAATCTCCAAAATAATAATAATAATAATAATAATAATAATAATAATAATAATAATAATAATAATAATAATAATAATAATAGTAATAATAATACAATACACTACTAAATTACTGGACTAGTGCGAATTACGGATATATTATTTATGTAGTAAAATCCCCTTTATTTCACACTACAATAAAATAACGCATCTAAAATAATGTTCTAAATAAAATATTAACAAAGAGATGATCTTAGGTTAGAACCTGGATTCAATTACACCACGGCCTTTGCCTTTACCATTCCCTACAGACACCTATTTCTAGTATATTGGTTGGATTACTCGTACGTGCTATAATTGGTTTCATGTTTGGTGCCTATTGTATTTAATTTTGAATTCTTAAAAAGTAAACAATAATATGTTTTATGCCATATCGTTCCTCATTTGCGTAATTTTAAATTAATATTTTTATTGTCCTGATATAAATCATCCAACAAGGTAAGGAATAGTCCTCGATTCTGTCTTTCCAAAACTAATGGATGGACTCAAACTCTCCTTCTATTTTTACGTATATTCTTTCTCCGTATGAGCAAATTTGCCAAAAGTATATCTCCTTCTAGGTTCATGTTCACTGGAAGACTGAAAAATTCTCTACAAAGATTTAGCAGCGCCACTAAAAGTGGCCTCGTCTAAAGGGACCCATAATGTCATAAATTGATGCTGAAAACTTGATATGCAAGGCACTTTTTTGTTCATTAACTTGTAATTATTTAGGATCGAAAAGCTTATGCGACGAATGGAACAATGATGGAATAATTTGAACCTTGAATGAAAAGTTCTTTTCCCACAACAATGATCACAGAATGTTCAGAAGATCGAAGTCCGGTCCCTCTGGTGAGGCAACCGAGCCGACAGGTGAATGCGGGCAGGACACATGTAGGAGCATTGTTTCGGCTACATCACAGACAGTGCACGGTATGAATCGCTCTCCTTGTTGGAGCAAGATGTTGACACAGGTGTGCGCTACGGTGAAACCAGAATGCGAACAAACTCCCAGGTATCCAACTTTATAGCCCAAAAATCTCTAGATGACGTGTACTTCATGATGGACACTAATATCCAGTGCAATACTGTCAAAGTAGGGGCAATTCTCTTCTTCAATTACAATACAAAAATGGCAATGCAACTACAGTACTAGCTGTTATCGTTGAGCTGCATAAATCTTGTTTTCACTGCTTCTGTATTTTTAAAAGATGCCGACAATGTAACACACTTTCTCTGTTTATTACGACTAAGACATTCACTCTACAATAAATGACCTCAATCTGATTTATATAACTAGCCGTACCCGTGCGCTCCGCTGCACCCGTTAGAAATAAATATAAAGTAATTACATAATTAAAATAGGACATTTGATCCAGGGAACATTCGTGTTTGATAGAAGGATAAATCGTTTAATATGTTACTTAATTTAAATTGCATCCAAATAATTAAAATGCGATCATTTTGGTCCAGAGACCACTCATTTGGTGCAATGACAATTCCTTTAACATGTTTCTTAATTATATTACATTACATTACATTATATTATATCAGAAGTTACTGTAATAACATTACGTCCATCTAAAGAAACTACACTCTCCAATGGTGAAATAATTAATTATACAAATCGGTTAATTTAGCTTCCGATATTACTTCATACAAACACAGAAACATCCTCCCTAGCCTATGTTTCATAACTTTCGAGTATTGTTGTCCAAGGCCCCTTATAGACGAAGTCATTTGTTTTTTATTTCATTACACGGCCTTAGATGGCAGTTATTTTAATTTTAAAACTCATTTATCTCATTAAATATCAGTCCTATCAAAATTTTTCAAGGAATAAAACTCATCGCAAATTATTTTTAAAGAAACTTTTGTTATGTAACATTTTTTCACAAAAATCAATAATAAGCGAGATATTTCGATTTATTTAATTCAGGCCCCTTTATAACCCCCCTTTTAAATAATGTATTTTGAATGCCATATAGCCTAAAATCTAAGTTACAACGAACTTAATTTATATTCCAATTTTCATCGAAATCCGTTCATCCATTATCGCGTGAAAAGGTAATAAACATACAGACAGACAGAGAAGACAGACATACAAACGAAAATTTCAAAGAAGCGATTTTCGGTTTCAGGGTGGTTAATTATATATGTTAGGACCAATAATTTTTGTAAAATCGAAAATTACCAGAAAAATTTTGGCTACAGATTTATTATTAGTATAGATGTTTACATACGATCTTCCGATGTGGTTCAAATACTATGGCATTCGAAAAGTAATGGCAACATAGTTATTGTTTCACACTAAATTTATTTGGGTTTACTTTTGACATTACATACTTCAAATGAATGGTGAATTTGCAAAACGACTTAAGTCCACATTTTGGGGGTTTTGAGTTGAGAGCACGATTATATTACTGTGTGCAAGGGGCATCGTTTAGTAGCAGAATGACTTTAATCCATGACTTTTGTATAGTTTTTCTTAGCAGCAGAATATTTGGTTAAGGGGTAAAATGACTTTAGTCCTAGACTTAAGTTGTTTTGCCTATCAAGTACTGAAGAAACTTGCATAATATGTAATTTTAATCATACAATCAGCTGACAAAATGTTTTTTGTCTGTTTTCATTGGAAATTCTTTAGTTAAGAAAATGTATTACGTTTGAAGAACAGAGCATGAAAATGAAAAGCAATATGCTCAATAATTGTGCTAAACTTGTAGCTGAAGTAAAAAGTATTGCAAAATGAAGCCAAGTTAAGCATCGAGAGAGAGGATTTTCTCGCTGTCACATTTGACTACATGAAAAATGTATGCTTGCCTAACACCAGTTCAGGATATGTACTACTATCGCCAGCTTACAGTCCCAGCTTTCTCTGTGCACAACATGAAAACTAGTGAAATGTCCTTTTGTGTCTACCATGAGGGACAGGCCAAGAAAAGTCTTAATGAGGTATGTAATTTTCTCCTGCACACTACTACGATAACTGTGTCACATCCAGTATACTAAGAACTGTGGTTGCTTTGCAGACAGTTGTCCTGGACAAAATAAGAACACACTAATGAAATTCTTAATGGCAATAAGTCCTCAGAAACATTTCTTCATCATCATACTTTTCTCCATCAGAGGTGTGTGCTCTTGTGATTAACAAATTGTTCAAAATAATGTTGTTCAACAATTGGAATAAGGTTATTTTATGATTTTGGTATAAATACATTTAGTTAAAGATATTTATGCTCGACCATGCCGAAACTAAGTAATTATACACCTGGTAGCAGACCTTTAATGGACCTCATTAAAGTACACCTACTCATTAAAGGTCAGGTCTTTCAGCCAATGACGACTCAGGTTACAACTGTTCAGCCAATGACAGGTCAGCTTTCTACCGTTATAAAACCGCAAGTATCGATTATTCTCGGATATGCAATCGAATGAGAATTAGCGAAAAGTCACGGAGGCTGGAAATCCAATACTGTCGCAGAAGGTTATGTTCTGTTACTATAATAATTAGCGTTAATTGTAAATAATATTCAAATAAATTCAATTTGTCATCTGGTTTTTCAATGTCTAATTTAATTTCAATGTTATCTCTGTAGGTTCTTATGGCCTAGCAAGGTCAATGTGGACATCTGTTCCTCGGAAAAAATCAATACTTTCGCGTCTGCGCACATTTCACAACATACGGAACATGCTGAAGGTCAGATACAATTAAAATTAATAATATCAAGTTAGAAATATGGTCGAGCATAAAAAGTCGTAAGAAACTCGCCTATAATGGTAATTAAGAAGCTCGTATGAAAATTATGAAACTCGCTTGCGCTCGTTTCATAAATATCCATACTCACTTCTTAATTACCTTCATTATAGGCTCGTTGCATAATGTACTATTATGTGTCAGTAACCTAATAATTATGATGCAGGATTGAAGTTAATTTGCAGAATAACTTAAGTCTTGAAGAAAATTAAATTTTTCACGACCTGAAGAAGAGTACAAAAGTATGAATTTTTATACTAAAACTATTTCTCTTACATATAAAAAATTATATTGTAATAATATATGGTTCAGCGAGGCAAAAACAGTTTCCTTTAATTTTCTCAAAACTACTTCTAGGGGCTTAAGTCGTTTTGCAAATTCACCATTCAAATATAGTCTCCTGCCATGTCAACTATCGTTGCTAAATTTTTGGAAGACGGCGGACTCCATCTGCAGCAGCATTTCTGGATATCTCTCTCACTGATCAATCTGAAGCTCTTCGGATGTCAACTCTTGATTGAAAGCGAATGCCTCGCTTCCACCCAACTTGCAATAGTTCAGTATGGTAGGACTTCTCTCCCACAGGCTTCTTGTAATGCCCTTAGGCACTGAGTTGCACGTTTTTCTCTTGCAACTTGGATTTTTATGAAGCTCCTTTGTTCGTACCTTTAGGGCTGTATTGTTTACTACAAATCAGAAACAGCTATTGTATTTACAAATTATGGCTACTTCGAGACTTCCATAAATTTTATTAAAAATATTAGAATATTTTGTTATATAATTTCAATCTAGAACTTATCAACCTTTATACAAATACAGAATTAATATCCTATCATATCATGCTACAACAATGGTAGGCCTATTACCACAAATATTTCCGGCTAATAAAAAGTCATCTTCAGGTGGAAAACGCATATAAGTATATAACAAATTGAACATAGGTGGCATACAATGCAAAAAGATAAGAACACTTATACATTTTGTCTGCCTCCGTGGTCTGTTGGTCACCATGCTTCCAGATCTGGAGGTTCCGGGTTCGATTCCCGGGATCGGCTCTCGGTGAATTTTTCTTGAAGAAGAAAAATTACCTGGGTGTCTAGAGACTGGAAATTTGTGTGAATGTGAGTGTGCCGGGTTAATATTAATTAACCAGTCATCAAAAATATAAAATACATCAGGACTGTCGCTGGGCAGTAACCTGAACACATGTTTCAGCGTTATATTGTTGACAAGAACTCCATCTGTTAGCACAACCATAAAGCACCAATAAATGCTATAGAGTTACCAACAACGAAAAAAAAAAAAAACATACATTTTGTAATGTTAATTATGAAACCGTTATTGAGTTATATAAACTAATGTAGTTCTGAGCCATTTTTTTTAAATATGTGATAAAATGACATTTAATATACTTGGGATGTAATAAACAGACATCGGATTCTAGGGCAAATGCCTATTTTGTTTCTTTAGGAGAAAAGTAAAAATAATTATTAATATTTGTGTTTCATGGAAATTGAAAGGTATTCAAAGAGTTTTATAGTGCCCTAAAATGCCCTAAAACGGTTATTAGAGCCTAATTTGTTAATATTCGCCTAAAAATGCCTAACTCACTGTAAAGTTTCGCATTTTACTCTTACTTTTTATAATTTATACATGCATTCACTGCGAAATTTAAGGCATTTAAAAAGTGGAAAGTTTGCTTCACACCGGCCATGAAACCATTGATAAAGGAAACAAAATGTTTTGAATCTCACGACACTCGCAATAGATTTCACCGAATTTAACATGTTTGGAGGCATAAATGCCGACAAAGAACCAACCTTAGTTTTGAAGCAGGCAACAATCACAACATGTGCTGCTACCGATTCAGAGATATACTATACTATAAAAATGACTGTTTTCGGTCTGAAACCGATTAGCTGTACTGCCCTTCAGGGTGTCATAAAATCACAATTTTTGGAGGAAGAGTGTTTTTGAAATATTTATGAAAAGTCGTAAAACTGCGAATTAGTAGGGTAAACCGTTACAAAATATTTAAAAGAATGGTCCTCCTAGTGTTAACACTACCAGGAAATGCAACAATAAGTGGAACTTTGTATTTTTGTCCAATTGAATCTCAATAACAACGGTTCATTTGAATGCTCGTTAAGTTTCTCTTTCCCTCACCTTATTTGTGTTGAGAAGTTTTGAGCGGTAGGGCGTTTTCCTGTGAAGTTTAACGCGATAATGCCGAAAAATATAAGTGCAAAATCTACATTGATCCGGCAATGGCTAACAGAATATTCAGAATTCACTTATGATGGAAAAATAATATTCTGCAAGATTTGTAGCAAACAGGTATGTAACAATAGTTGAAATATATAAATTCTATTAATTTTAATGAGTAAGCCTATAATATTTATACATTGACTGAGCTATCCTGAGGTATAATTCTTTTTAAGACCACTACACTTTAACCTTTTAAATTCCGATAGTTAAAGTATTTGCAGGTCATTAAAATTTTGATTGTTCGAACCACTAACTTTGTGATAGAAATACGGCAATACAACAATTAGGATTAGGTGTAAATGTTCCAGTAAGTATTGATGTTTCTATTGTACCTAATTTAAAATTTGCGCCTCTCACATCAGTTTCGGTTGAAAGAAGTTTTTCTGCTTTCAAAATGATTCTCAGGCAAAGGTTAACTGTGGAGAATTTAGAAAAAATTCTGGTGGTGTACTGTGCAGATAATTATAATAAAGTCTGAGCATGGAACTGAATTTCAATAACTTAAAATGAGTAATCTTGATATCAATAATCATTATTTCATTCGTTTCAATATATTAAATTTGTGCAGGTCTGTTTATAAATATAGTATTCTTTTTTAATGTTTAAACATACTTTTTTGTGCGTATTTTAGTGTATAACTAAACATTTCAGTGAAAGAAATAAGTATGATACCTTGATATGCCTAAAATGCCTATTTTCATTAAAATAGAGCCTAATTTTACAAATTTTGAGCTTATTTTAGGCGCCTAAAACTGCAATTTTTAGTGCCTAAAAATCCGATGTCTAGTAATAAAATAAACTTGTAATACAATAGCACACTATAATTTATGTCTTTGGATGATGTCAAACCAGTTAGTGTCAAATTGTACACCTGTTTTGAAGGTTAAGATATAAAGTGTTTAATAATTTAAAAATTATTTCACTTAAAATATGGCTAATATTGCCCAAGATCAATTTTAAGTGTCTTTGAAGAAGTGCATACATTGTCATTCTACGTATATTCATATTCAATCACTCGCAGCGATGAGATATGTTGGACATAATATTTAAAATGATGAATGTGGGCGCCAAACGTCGAAATCATCTCATCGTTGTACGTAACGCAATGATACCTCTGTCTATTAAACACAATAGAATTGCTGTTACTCAGGTTTGTTATTCTTCCTTATTTTTTTTCAAAGTGTCTAAAATTTTACTTCTTCTTCTTCTTCTTCTATTTTTTTTCAAAATAAATGTGTGTGTGTGTGTGTGTGTGTGTGTGTGTGTGTGTGTGTGTGTGTGTGTGTGTGTGTGTGTGTGTGTGTGTGTAACAAATCTAAATGACACTCGGGAGGAAATTAAACGCAGAATAAATATGGGAAATGCCTGTTATTATTCGGTTGAGAAGCTTTTGTCATCTAGTCTTCTGTCAAAAAGTCTGAAAGTTAGAATTTATAAAACAGTTATATTACCGGTTGTTCTGTATGGTTGTGAAGCTTGGACTCTCACTTTGAGAGAGGAACAGAGATTAAGGGTGTCTGAGAATAAGGTTCTTAGGAAAATATTTGGGGCTAAGAGGGATGAAGTTACAGGAGAATGGAGAAAGTTACACAACGCAGAGCTGCACGCATTGACATAATTAGGAACATAAAATCCAGATGTTTGAGATGGGCAGGACATGTAGCACGTATGGGCGAATCCAGAAATGCATATAGAGTGTTACTTGGGAGGCCGGAGGGAAAAAGACCTTTGGGGAGGCCGAGACGTATATGGGAAGATAATATTAAAATGAATTTGAGGGAGATAGGATATGATGGTAGAGACTGGATTAATCTTGCACAGGATAGGGACCAATGGCGGGCTTATGTGAGGGCGGCAATGAACCTACGAGTTCCTTAAAAGCCAGTAAGTAAGTAAGTAAATAAGTGTGTGTGTGTGTATATATATATATATATTTTTTTTTTTTTTTCATTTTAGTAGGTTATTTTACAACGCTTTATCAACGGCTTAGGTTATTTAGCGTCTGAATGAGATGGTGATAATGCCGGTGAAATGAATCCGGGGTACAACACCGAAAGTTACCCAGCATTTGTTCATACTGGGTTGAGGAAAAACCCCGGAAAAACCTCAACCAGGTAAACTGCCCCGACCGGGAATCGAACCCAGGCCACCTGGTTTCGCGGCCAGACGCGCTAACCGTTACTCCACAGGTGTGGACATATATATATATTTATTAGTTGTTCGCATTAACTTGATCACTTATCTCTGAGAATTAATGTAATAATGTTCCTTTACACCCTAGCCTGTATATACAGAGTGTTTAAAAATGCACGACAAAATTTCAGAGTTGGCTTCGACACATGTAGAGAATCAAAAAATGTTACATAAACATGGATCCGGAAGTTCATAATTATTTAGATATCAGACATCGTTAGTACGTTACTAGCTTCAGTTTAGTTTTAAAATGATGCACCGTGTTCAGTAGATTACAAGAGATGTTCGAAATGCCCACTCTGTGCCATATTGCAGGCTCGTCGTCTCACTGAGGTACGGACACGCTAAAAATGCCTGACGTTGTGCGTATTGTTTGACAATGTCGCACAATTCTTGAATGAGGCGTTGCTCCATCCTCCACAGCAGTTGAGTATATCAACGACTTTAAATACCCCCACACAAGAAAGTGCACCTGCTTTAGATCAGGCGAGCGTGGAGGCCAAGCAATTGGTCCTCAGCTACCTATCCAGTGATCAGGATAATGTTCATCCAGGTGTTCACGGACATTAAGACTAAAATGTGCAGGAGCGTCATCGTGCAAGAAGTACATCTCTTACCTGATTGCTAGTGGAACCTTGTCCACAGTATAATAATAGTGAACCCATGCTTAGCTGTTTAGCGTTTAAACTACTACAATCCATGTACGAGTGCTAACAGGTTCCGTTCACCCACGACTAGCTAAATGTATGCCTACTGTACTAAGTTAATTTTGTACCTTAATTTGCAGCACTAACATATTCAATGTGTGATATCTCAAACATTATCAATTTCCGGACCCATGTTTATATAACATTTTTTCATCCTCCACATGTGTGGAATCCAACCCTGAAATTTTGCCGTGTATTTTTAAACATCCTGTATATACGAAATAAACTGGCAAATTGATAACCTTATTAAGAAGTATGTGAATGTATAACGTTGGTTGAAAAATCATAACTACAATGAAAATGGAGCAGTGCTAGAAGTAAATGATGAGCTTACAATTTTTGTTAGGATAATTTCCATCTTTCTCTTCCATAGCCAATATCCTTCTCTCTTCCTCTCAACTCAAGTGGGTTGTCAGATATGATGCCCCTTTTATGTGAAGAGGTATATTAACAGTGTTCGCTAGCAGGGGAAGGTAAATGCTAATAGGAAAGTGATAAACATATTATGACTTAAAACTACTAATATCGTCTCTGTCCCTCTCAAACTTCACTTGAAATCATTGAGAACAGAACCTGTCGGTCCGATGTGGTAAGTCGATTTTATTGGGTTATTTTACGACGCTGTATCAACATCTAGGTTATTTAGCGTCTGAATGAAATGAAGGTGATAATGCTGGTGAAATGAGTCCGGGGTCCAGCACCGAAAGTTACCCAGCATTTGCTCGTATACGGTTGATGGAAAACCCCGGAAAAAACCTCAACCAGGTAACTTGTCCCGACCGGGATTCGAACCCAGGGCACCTGGTTTCGCGGCCAGACGCGCTGACGGTCAATTTCTTTCTGAATTTTTGGACGTCTATTACAGCATCAGAGACCACAATAAAAACAGGTAAGAACAAGAATTATTTCACTTTTTAATTTTTTACTATACGAATTACATTACTATAATCCGCAATACATACTACATTCCGAAATGTTCATGGAAATAAAGAATAGACCATTTTTAGCATCCCTGCATGCAGTACGACTAGATATAGGAATTATCCTATAACATTTGACAAACATTTGTGGAGTAACGGTCAGCGCGTCTGGCCGCGAAACCAGGTGGCCCGGGTTCGAATCCCGGTCGGCGCAAGTTACTTGGTTGAGGTTTTTTCCGGGGTTTTCCCTCAACCCAATACGAGCAAATGCTGGGTAACTTCCGGTGCTGGACCCCGGACTCATTTCACCGGCATTATCACCTTCATATCATTCAGACGCTAAATAACCCAGATGTTGAAAAAGCGTCGTAAAATAACCCAATCCATACTCACAGTCAATTCGTCCGAAAACAATGCATAACGATAATCTTTAGTAAAACATTAATTAGTTTTTATTTTAAAAATGACGATTTTCATGATTTTCTGTCTCACATAACGTCATGTAATTAGGTATGTGAGTACAACTCTAAAACGGCGGCCGGGTAAGTCAGTTGGTAGAGCAACTGGGTAGGAATTGAAGGGTCCAGTGCTCAATCCTGGGTGATGGCGGCATTTTTATCGTTGCTGAAACTTCTAGAACGGCCTCGGGAGTTTCTCAACCTCCTATCAAAATTGAGTATTGGGTCTTTCCCAGAGGTAAAGGGCGGTCGAAGCGTGGTGCCAACCACACTACCACATTGTAGTGTCGAAGTCACGGAAGCATGGAATTCTATCTCCATGCTGAATGCCTTCATAGCGTGCAAAGATATTATGTCTTTAGACTCTTTTTTATATTTTACTTATATCTCTAAAACCCATCGTCACGGAAAAATTATTTAGATAATTATGTAATTACGCCTCAAATATAAAATTTCTTAGAAATAGAAAGTTAAAAACTTAAAGAAACTCATACAAATGACATGTCCTTTAGCTGTTAGGGAAGGCCTAAAAGGAGACTATTTTAAATATAAAATTGGTACACAGAATTTCTAGACCCTATGCTTCGAATTAAAAACTTCACACAAAGATTTTGGTCCTAAAGATATCTACAAGATTTACTTTCAAAAATTAAGGCAGCCATTGCCATTATGGAAACAGCAAAGTAAAAGCCTAGGTACTTCTGTGAAGTCTTCACTTTTCCGTACATTAAGTCGAAAATAATAATAATAATAATAATAATAATAATAATAATAATATTAATAATAATAATAATAATATATTTTAATGTATAATAATAATAATTTATTTTTTTACATAGCAGAGTTAAGGCCTTAAGACCTTCTCTTTCACTCAACCAGAAATAAAATTAATACAAGTGCATAAGTAATAATAATAATAATAATAATAATATTATTATTATTAATAATAATAATATATTTTAATGTATAATAATAATAATTTATTTTTTTACATAGCAGAGTTAAGGCCTTAAGACCTTCTCTTTCACTCAACCAGAAATACAATTAATACAAGTGCATAAGTAATAATAATAATAATAATAATATTAACAATAATAATAATAATATATTTTAATGTATAATAATAATAATAATTTATTTTTTTACATAGCAGAGTTAAGGCCTTAAGACCTTCTCTTTCACTCAACCAGAAATACAATTAATACAAGTGCATAAGTAATAATAATAATAATAATAATAATAATAATAATAATAATAATAATTTATTTTTTTACATAGCAGAGTTAAGGCTTTAAGACCTTCTCTTACACTCAACCAGAAGTACAATTAATACAAATGCATAAGTAATAATAATAATAATAATAATAATAATAATAATAATAATAATAATAATAATTTATTTTTTACATAGCAGAGTTAAGGCCTTAAGACCTTCTCTTACACTCAACCAGAACTACAATTAATACAAGTGCATAAGTAATAATAATAATAACAATAATATATTTTATTGTATAATAATACTAATAATTTATTTTTTTACATAGCAGAGTTAAGGCCTTAAGACCTTCTCTTACACTCAACCAGAACTACAATTAATACAAGTAAATAAGTAATAATAATAATAATAATAATAATAATAATAATAATAATTTATTTTTTACATAGCAGAGTTAAGGCCTTAAGACCTTCTCTTACACTCAACCAGAACTACTATTAATACAAGTGCATAAGTAATAATAATAATAATAATAATAATAATAATAATAATAATAATAATAATAATAATATGAAATACTGTTACTGAAACTTATCTAAGTTACTAATTAATATCTGAATACATTAGAAATGCAAAGATGATTACTTAGGACTACCATTTATGAAGTAGAAATACAATTATTTAGATATTTAAATATATTCACTGCTCAACATATGAAAAGGAAAGCCCGAAAAAAACTCAAATTATTAATTATTTCTTACGAGTATTACATTTAAGAGCGAATGTAATTTACTATGCCTGTTGAATTCATTCATTCATTTATTATATTCCATAGATCTTACATGAGCAATGAAGCTTTAAGATGTGGAACAAGTCAAAATTTTATAATATTACAATTACAATTTTTACAAATTCTTACAATATTTTACAATTTTTATAGTTTTACAATTTAGTAATTTTCTACAATGATGAGGTGAGGTCCGAGGAGTCGCCAAAAGATTACCCGGCATTTGCCTTTTGGTTGGGGAAAACCTCGGAAAAACCCAAACAGATAATCAAATCAAAGGGGTGAAATGAAGTGATGCCGAGGACTCGCCATAGACCATCCGGCTTCAGTTCCACGGCTAATTAGGTAATTATGCATTTTAATTTTGAAAGATGGTACCGTCCGACAACTTCTAATATCGGCGGGAAGAAGATTCCAGATTCGAGAGATGTAGATTGTGAATGATTGAGAATAACAGCATGTTCTGTGCTTAGGTATAAGAATCTTGTTGAGACCGGGTGCCAAAACTGTGAAGAAATGAAATATACTCCAAGGAATCGTTTCATATCACTACTGTGAATATTTTAAAAGTCAGGTACGACAATATAAGAACTCAGGGTAGCTCTTTCTTAAAGGACTGGCAGTCACTAGTTGCAAAGGCCTCTTTCTTTAGCGCAGGTTAAAGTTCTTAATGTTATACAATTTCACGAATACCCCTTTAACAACCTGATTTTTCAGTGTTCATTTTTCCATTCATTCATAGTTTTCTGCCTAACAGCAGGTCTTTCCCTGCAAACCCAGCATTATCCAATCTTCTATTTCGCCTTTCAGACTTCCCTTCAGCCTATCTTCAGCTATTACTAGGGCTAGGATTTTGATGAAATTGTATCTTTTTTCTAGTAAGCCAGAAACATAGCTGCTTTAGTATTTATGGGCCATATTCATAGACATTCTTAGCGCGGGCTTCCGGTGGATGATCAGCGAACTAACGTTTTTCGTATTCATAAACCAGTGTTAGCGATATGATATGAATCCTGTACAAGTAATCACTCGATAGCCGGGGCTAGTTTAGCACGCTCGTAGCGCGGGCTAGCGAAATGTCTATGCATAGCACCCTATGTGTTTTGTGATAAACTGAGTGTTTTAAGACATATGAAGAGTTCGCAGGAAAAACAATGAATGTCACATATCTGTTAAGGTTTAGATAATGATCTAATTGAGTCTATAACTGCAAGATGTAGTGCTGTTTCTATAGAAAATAAAGGAAAGGATTACTGTATTCCTGATGATAATTCTCCTTTTTACCATTTTTCATAAAAACAACATTAAATTTCGCAGTGATCCATTGAATTAGATAATGACATCAACCTTAAGAAAACTGTGACATTCATCGTTTTTCCCGCGAACTCTTCATATTTGTTAGGGCATTTTTTGCATTTTTTGCCTGCTTCAACTCATAAGAGCATCTTTTGTTTTATTCGATCATTTTTTAGGCATTTTCATTTGATTTTGGCCATAAATCCCCATTATTAATGTAAAATAATATCTATTTCCTTTGATATTTTCTTTACATATTTTGTCCATTAATACCCATTATTTTGTATAATATTTTAATCGTTTTCTACACAAATATTGCCATTTTAACGCAGTACACCCCACGTAATGGATCAGTCCAACCACCCCTTCAATATAGACTCCACTATACCTGCTCCAGATAAGAGTGGCCTTATGGTAGACTACACGGAAACTAAAAGTAAAGTAAATCCATGGTGCTACAGCCCATGAAGGGCCAAGACCGACAAGCCGACTGCTGACCTCATGTCCACATGCCGACGCAGAGGTGAACGATCATGCATGGAAACTACGAGTACACCAGATAAAATAATTAATTAAAATGTACAACTTAGAAAAAATTATGTAAAATTTAATTTAATTACCAGTCTATAGTAGCTTAATATCAAAGACGGACATCTGACCTCAATCGAAATTTAGATAGCTGTTTTTTTTATATAATTTGTCATGCTTTTTCCAGTTACAGTGAAACCATATGCAAACTCTAACATTACATTTATAAAATAAATTGTGTTAAATATTACAAAGAACACTGTGAATTAAAAAATTGCCTCTAGATCAAAACTATGACGATGACAGATGTCAGTCTTTGATATTAAGCTACTCAAATATTAAGTAATACAAAACCTCTTTTCCTATTAAGGCAATTATGTAAGATCAATTTTTAAGGGCATTTTTGAAAATGCATTGTTTTTAGGACTTTTTTCATGATTTATAGGTCATCAAAATCCTAGCCCTAGCTATTACACAGGGAAAGCGAAAGGTGAAATTATAGAGGGAAATAGGAATACCCGAGAAGGACCCTCTGCAACGTCTGCCTTGTCCACAACAAATTATATCACGACCTGGCTGGGGATCGAACCAGGAGCCGCTTAGATTGAAAACCAGTGCGCTTGAGCCAGACACGACTAAAACCTTCTGGATTCCAACTTCCAGTGCCATTATTCCATGCCGCACTGTGTAATTTACAACCATTTTTTATAACTTGTGCAGAAAGCAACGGGTGAAAACACTTCATTGCGTCACTTTCGAGGAAGCCAAACTACAGCAGACTCCTACGCATACTGTCATGTGAAGCAATTAACAAGAGGGAATTCCTACAGCTGGTGCAGATACCTGCCTTCAGGTATGACACACTGAGATGGAAAGTAAAATAATAATCGATGAGAGATTTAGTTGGCAACGTTACGGAAAATAACATATAGGGTAGAGTAGCATAAATCGCACCTCTTCCTAAATCGCACCATTGCTAGTTTAAAACAAATTACTATAGTAGTGTGACATCTAGTGGTATTGTTACAATCTACCATATGAACTTCCACCACAGTCTACTATATACAGTCGCGAAGCTTGAGGTGTTTTTTTGCAAATCTCGCGATAAAGCGCTCCAAGCGGTTAGCAACTAGAAACAATACACTGTCCACGGTCGACTTCGGATTTAGAGTGGACTGAGTCGCATTTCCATCGAGTGCTAGGTCGTTGCGTTTTTCACATTGATGCTCGTGAAGAAAAATCCTAACATCTATTTCTTATTTTACTTCTAGATGCAAAAAGTGCTTAATAAACAGCAGGAGGGAAGATCTAATGACAAAGAATGAAGCATATCTTCATAATAATATAAAGTTTTGCTCTCTTCATTTCGAAAACACACAATTTATGAATGAAAACAAAAATAAATTAATCTGGAATGCAGTTCCAACTTTATTTGATGTTTCAGATAAACCTGTCCTGTTATTACCTGCAGCTGAGAAACAAAAGCTTTGCACTAATTCTACGTCTGTATCAGCTGATTCCTTGAATAATTGTACATTTTCAGACAACTTAGGCCTACTTTTTTTTCAAAGGATATGTTTTTAATTATAGCTGTTAATTTTGTTGTTATTTTTATTTTTTACTTTACTAGAGACGTAGAAAAAGTAAGTCTGTTACAATAAAATTTATTGTTTATTTATTTCCAATTCTGGTGTGATTATTATTGCTTAACCTCATCCCACTTTGTTAACTACTACAAGTACCGGTACACGTAAGTTACTCCCATTAATTCATATTTCCATTATTATTGTTATTATATTACTGTTGTAAAGGGAAATGCAAATTAATATTTATTGGTTTCATAGTTCATTATCGCTATAATCTTGAATGAGTGAAGCGATTATAGTAAATTTCAGTTCGTTTTGCACAAACAAAAATAATATTAACCTATTTCTTGCAGGTATCTTCGAGTTTATGGTGGAATTTAATATACTTCATTAAAATAATAAATGAACTTTATCCATTTAAAATTTCAATAATGGAAGGAAGGTGCTAATTTTTCCAAAAGAACACGACAACGAAAGTGTAACATATTTTGTCATCTGCTAGGAGAGATCTGTGATGATGAGGCGATAGTAGCGATCCTAGTGGTGGGCAACTACCCATGTTTGCATTTTTACTACATATTGAGCTTCGCGACTGAATATAGTAGACTGTGCTTCCACCATGTCACTTGATTTCTGCCACTTCTTTGTGTCAGCAGCGTGATGATAGTGTATCTAATATAATCGCTCAGGTGGATGTATATTTAGCTAACGTTTTGTAACTAAATAACGGATTTGCATGCAAACAAAATCCATAATCTTAAGATGTTATTCGTTTAAAGAAGTATTAAAGAACATTTAACTTAGTAGGATTTTCGAACATGTGGTGATTATAGGCTACAATAAAGGAAATAACTTATGGCATAGTTTCTCAATTCGCACCAATTGTAGGTGCCTAATTCGCACCGGTGCGATATGAGCAACTGTAGCAATTCTAACCGTACAAAAGAAGGCCCCAAAAATTTTAACTGAACTAGGAATGCATCAGGTGGGTGCAATATCAAGTGGTGAAAAGGGCGTTAATACAACAAGTGTGTGTTGTACAAGCGCACCAGGTATTTTGTGCCACCTGTGATAATTTTTAAACGTCAAACAGTGCATCCTACATTATCAAATGGTGCTCCTCCAGAATCGTTATTTGTTTGTTCTGAGTCAGGTTACATCAACAGTGAACTATTTGTCGAATAGCTCAAACATTTTATTTGCAACTCAAATCTGCCATAGAAAAAAGTGCTGCTTCTGTATACCTATACGAACCATCCCAAAAATTTAGAAGCTGGATTATCTCGGGAAAATGGTATGCTCCTGTTTCAGCTTCCTCGTCATAATAATCATAGGCCCAGCCTTTAGATGTTTCTATCTTCAAATCATTTCAGGCAGCTATACCATGAAGCAGCTCTTAGGTGGCTTCGAGATAATCGTGGAGAAAAGGTGACGCAGTTTGGATTGGATCGGTTGATTTGGATCGGTGTCGGGTAGAGTTCCCGGGTAGCTCAGTGGTAGAGCGTTGGTACGTTTAACCAAAGGTCCCGGGTTCGATACCCGGCCCCGGAACAATTTTTCCCTCGAAATTATTCAAATCAACTTCACAGGGAGTTATACCTGAAAGCTTGATTTGCATAATACACGTCACTGTTCGTTAACAGAAAACCACAATTTAAGTCACACAGAGTTAGTGTGCACTCAATGTTGGTAGCTTGACGGTTGTCAGCCCACTTTGAGGTCTGTGGATATAGAGGGAAAGATTGGATCGGTGTCGGGTAGACTTCCCGGGTAGCTCAGTGGTAGAGCGTTGGTACGTTTAACCAAAGGTCCCGGGTTCGATACCCGGCCCCGAAACAATTTTTCCCTCGAAATTATTCAAATCAACTTCACAGGGAGTTATACCTGAAAGCTTGATTTGCATAATACACGTCACTGTTCGTTAACAGAAAAACACAATTTAAGTCACACAGAGTTAGTGTGCACTCAATGTTGGTTGCTTGACGGTTGTCAGCCCACTTTGAGGTCTGTGGATATAGAGGGAAAGATTGGATCGGGTCGGGTAGAGTTCCAGGGTAGCTCAGTGGTAGAGCGTTGGTACGTTTAACCAAAGGTCCCGGGTTCGATACCCGGCCCCGGAACAATTTTTCCCTCGAAATTATTCAAATCAACTTCACAGGGAGTTATACCTGAAAGCTTGATTTGCATAATACACGTCACTGTTCGTTAACAGAAAAACACAATTTAAGTCACACAGAGTTAGTGTGCACTCAATGTTGGTTGCTTGACGGTTGTCAGCCCACTTTGAGGTCTGTGGATATAGAGGGAAAAATTGGATCGGTGTCGGGTAGAGTTCCAGGGTAGCTCAGTGGTAGAGCGTTGGTACGTTTAACCAAAGGTCCCGGGTTCGATACCCGGCCCCGGAACAATTTTTCCCTCGAAATTATTCAAATCAACTTCACAGGGAGTTATACCTGAAAGCTTGATTTGCATAATACACGTCACTGTTCGTTAACAGAAAAACACAATTTAAGTCACACAGAGTTAGTGTGCACTCAATGTTGGTTGCTTGACGGTTGTCAGCCCACTTTGAGGTCTGTGGATATAGAGGGAAAGATTGGATCGGGTCGGGTAGAGTTCCCGGGTAGCTCAGTGGTAGAGCGTTGGTACGTTTAACCAAAGGTCCCGGGTTCGATACCCGGCCCCGGAACAATTTTTCCCTCGAAATTATTCAAATCAACTTCACAGGAAGTTATACCTGAAAGCTTGATTTGCAAAAACCGTATTGTTCAATAAAAATTATAAATGCTGAAGTGGTGCGATATAGGCAACTTTACCCTCTCCTAACTTTACAACAAGGAAACGGAATAGTAGGAGGCGCTGACGATAGGGACGGAAGAATAAATTCCACGCGTCACATTTTATATCCAAGTATGCATAAATGGTAAGGGAACTCATTTTTAGGACAAGGTCATTAAATGACGATGGAAATGAATGGAGAGCCTGTTGCGAGGGCGTGGAGCGATAAAAGTTTTTATTTCAACAGTTTTACATCTGGCGCGATTGGGAGAGCTGACGGATGCGTGACCGATTATGAATGGGACGGCCAGGACGTCTCAGATGCACTGCATGTAGCTCGTTCACCACAAGCTAAACTTGGTACAATCAGCGCCAGCGTTTTCGGCGCATGTCCCTGAGTACAATCCCAGTCAGTGAGCATTTGTTGTCAATTCTGCTGAGAGTGACACTACGTTCTAGACACAAGGTACATCAGCAATCTTCCAATCACAGTTGTCAGCTTTCTCGCCAACAGACTGCGGCAAAGATAAGATACTCGCTCTTAACGTTCCCATTACTTATTTCAATGGCCTAAAACGGTGGCTTTGGTTAGGCCTATTTCAATAACAACGATTACAACAAGGTTACAACAAATTATTATATTGGTTTCACCGGGGAAGAAAGAAAAGTTACAAGATGTATGAGACCATGAAGAAGACAAGAGACAAGACATAATTATGGAGAATGGGGAAGAGGTCGATAGACGTTATAAAACAAAGTGCTGTGATGAAATCGTAAGAAATAATAATGTCCATCTCAGAGATTACAAATTGGAATTGGAACACAGATTTTTCTCACTTTCTGAAGTGATGACGATGGTAATTAACAAAATGAAGAGAATACCTAATATCAAAACTCAGGCCTTGTCATCCAGTCTGCTCTCAAAAGAGCTGAAAGTTAGAATTTATAAAACAGTTATATTACCGGTTGTTCTTTATGGTTGTGAAACTTCGACACTCACTGTGAGAGAGGAACAGAGGTTAAGGGTGTTTGAGAATAAGGTGCTTAGAAAAATATTTGGGGCAAAGAGGGATGAAGTTACAGGAGAATGGAGAAAGTTACACAACACAGAACTGCACGCATTGTATTCTTCACTTCACATAATTAGGAACATTAAATACAGACGTTTGAGATGGGCAGGGCATATAGCACGTGTGGTTGAATCCACAAATGAATATAGAGTGTTAGTTGGGAGGTCGGAGGGAAAAAGACCTTTGGAGAGGCCGAGACGTAGATGGGAGGATAATATTAAAATGGATTTGAGGGAGGTGTGATATGTTGGTAGAGACTGGGTTAATCTTGCTCAGGATAGCGACCGATAGTGGGCTTATGTGAGGGCAGCAATGAACCTCCGGGTTCTCTAAAAGCCATAAGTAAGTAAAATGCATAATCTCTTCGGAAAAAGAACGAGCAGAAGGCTACAATTCTTGAAGGGGATAAAAAGGATTGTCTTATGCCCCAAACCTTGAAGGTGGAGGACTTGCAGGTTTATCTTGTTCCATGCTAAAAAAATGTCATTAGTCCTGCTACTAGTGAATGTAGTGTTTTGATATATAATTCCTATGACGACAACGAATCTGAAGATCAAATCCTTGATGTGAAAGATAGTGTTTTATGCTGTCTTGGTCCACACTAACTACAAAACTATGAGTCCTATAACTTTTACTGCGTTTATTTTTCAAGTCAAATCTGTCAGAGATCGAATCTGATGACATGATACGACAATAATGTAGCAATGACATGGAAAACCGGGCCTCCAGACGTTTATTTTCCAACTCAAATCTCTGGAGATTGAATTGTTGAAGAATTAATCCGATGACATAATACGACGGTACTGTAGTAATGACATGGGAAACCCAGCCTGCAGTCCTTTATTTTTCAACTCAGATCTGCCGGAGATGAATCTGATGACATGATATGCGTACGATGGTAATCATATGGGAGATCCTGCCTCCAGATCTTTATTTTTCATCTAAAATATAGCCTACCGGAGATTGAAATAGACTTGATACGACATAGGGTTACCATGAGAAGAAATTATATAGGACATGGAATCTGAAATAAGGGGAAATTGCTGAAAAAAGGAGGTATGAACAAAATTAAAGATAAAAACGATGGCTCACCTTAGTCAGTTTTCTCACTAGTTGCTGGATCAATATTACATCTGTATCCTACTTATCGGTGGAGCCCACTTTGTGCACAAGAGCCTGAAGAGACAAACTTCTATCTTGTACCAAATAACTATGGAACTGTTCACAGGACATGTCCTTGAAATTATATTTCACCATGATGATACCTCTGACTGTCTCCATTAGCATGCGACTACATTCTTTTGTCCATTGAGCAGATATTAGGGAAAATACTCTGTCAGCACTTCCATTGTGACTTGGGATAAATAAATAGAATTGACATATTTTTAAGAGTTCTGAGAAAGTTTCAGTGCTCGCAGAACTATTGGAATTGAAGAATGTGCACTTAAATCTTTATCAAAATTAACTTGATTGGCATATCTTTGTACATTGCAGAATAAAATTGATAAAATAGCTTAGAATCAAGAATAGTGACATTTCTAGAGTGTACGACTTCAATGCATGTCAATAGGTCATCATATTTTATGTTTTTATGTGCTCCAGCTTCAATCATTGAAAGCAGTTAAATTCTTTCATAGGTTTTCACCATTTATTCAGAGATTCTATGCATAACATCGCACATTATTCAATATTCATATTAATTCTAGTTGAAATGCGAAATTCCAGACACGATAAAGATTAAAGAAGAGGACATGTCCTCCTTTTGCAGGACCAATGGTAACCCTAATACCACAGTCTAGTATATACAGTCGCGAAGCTTGGGGTGATTTTTTGCAAAGCTCGCGATAGTTGCTAGCCGCTTGGAGCGCTGTGAGTACTAGGAACAATAGACTGTGTCACTGCCATCGTGATCTAATACAGGCCGTCAGCGAATAGGGATTATAAAGAATGGACACTTCGCGTCGGTACCTTTGATGTAGCCGGACTGATTTCAATGACCTTCAAGCCAGCTAAAGCGTCAGATTCTGCTTTCTCCCTAGAGTTGGCGCTGACATCACACCAGCTAGCAGTTGACACAGCGGAAATATAACACATATAATTAATACATCTAGGTACATTATGTACTCAAATAAAATAAATTGGATCCATAAAATAATAAATCCTTCATTAACTGCAATGTCTAGACTTTGGAGTTCCTTTATAATGAGAGTTGAGACGTTGACCCCAACAACAATTAAAATATATAATGATTTGATAGCGCTGAAAATGGAAAAACAAAACTCTTTCGAGAAGGAAAACCATATACCTATATTATATTATATACAAATATTAAACGAATTCGATACTTAATTTTATACTGTATTATATCTGAAAAATAAAATATTATTATTACAACTAGTTTGTCACTGAGAAATAACGAAAAGCTGTTAACTTGAATTTATTTGAAGCAAAGCGTTACTGGATTATGCAATAAGGTAGGCGATGTTTGGATCCTGTGCCTCAACTGTATTCTCAATTATTATCTTAGCGTATGCTCGATTACACTACCTCTAGCGCTTGAAAGTGGAACTAACCGCTGGCGCACAGAGAAACAAAACACAGGAAAATTCGCTCAGTGTCCATTCTTTATAATCCCTATTCGCTGAGGCCGTAAGGCAGACCATGTGACTCTCTTAACCCGATCACGAAGGGCGGCGTTTCAACCATATAAATTAATTGGAATGCATAAAAAGTAACATATATTTCTCTAAAATGTTGTGTAATTGCATTAATAAAATTTAAAACAATGATTAGGAGACACTTCAGACATAATTCCTTGCGAGTTAAGGTGTAATATTATTTTTGGTGTGAAAATTACGTTGTTCGTATGTGTAATAGACCTGCCTTTATTTCGATTAAATATTGCGAAATTATTGTACATTCATTTATGCACGATTCAATAATTTTCAGTTGCACCGCACGAATATTTAGATATGTTGAAATTATAGGTTACGTTTACTGTCCCAATTGCCCCTTTCTGTCTAATTTTAGTGGTCTCCAATGCCCTGCCATTCATATGGAAATATTATAGGTTATGTTTACTATATCTTATATTCCTAAATTCGCAATTATACATTACAATTAAGCATAATGTCATGTATGATACTCCGCACATTCAATTTGTCTGTATTTTAATACTACAATTGACTATTGAATTATTGTATTTATCTACTACCTAAGAGACGAAGTGGTACGATAAATTTTCTGTCTTTATCAAGGATGGTAGATGTGCTATATTAAAATTACAATATAAATTCTTTTTTATTAAACCTCAAAATAGCGTCCATTCTAAACTTAAAATGTTGATGCGAAAAGATTATGTTAACATGTAAAATTCTCTTCACATTAAAATAACACAGTTTTGTAATTATTTCTGCAACATATTATGCAACAAGAAGTAAACGGAACTTATGGACACATTACACTAAATAAAACTTAGCTATGATACGCAATGAAGTTATAATATAATAATTCATTGAGCTCCATACACTGAAATAGAAAACCCGAACATATATTACGGCCTGGTCTAGATCGAAAAAGCATTAACTGTGCCGTATTTCGCTTTATTGTGAAAAGTTGTGTAAACTGTGAAATGTTCGTTATCGGTTGTAATAACTGTAATTGGCTAAAATACAATAATTTGAGTAATAATATGGGACCAGGAGACGTTTGTTGCACTATAAATTCTAAGAAAAAGAAGTCAGAGTTATTCTTCCGAAAGATCCAGGAAGGTGAGTTTATAAAATATAATATATGCTTTATGAAAATAATATATAAACCTTATGTATTTCGTATTTCACTAGTGGAAGGAAGGTGTTAATTTTTCAAAAGAACACGATATCAAAAGTACAATACATTTTATCGTCTGCTAGGGAAAGAGTCTGTGATGAGGCGATAGTAGCGATCCTGGTGGCTAGCAACTATCTATGAATGCATATTTCAACTGTCTATGTTTGTATATTTAGTAAGTATTGAGCTTCGCAACTGTATATACTAAACTGTGCTAATATGACAGTGATGTAGCAACAAGGCGGAAAACGCCGCCTGGAATCTATTTTTCATTTCAAATCTAAAATTACACGAAAAATCGAATTATTCGCAGGTAATTTGTCCTATGGTTCTTATGTGTTCGATTAATTAAAATGTGTCTCAGTGAAACGTACAGCAGAGTCCGTATAGGTCAGTTTCTATCTGATGCTTTTCCAATTCACTGTGGGCTAAAGCAGGGAGATGCACTATCACCTTTACTTTTTAACTTCGCTTTAGAATATGCCATTAGGAAAGTTCAGGATAACAGGCAGGGTTTGGAATTGAACGGGTTACATCAGCTTCTTGTCTATGCAGATGACGTGAATATGTTAGGAGAAAATACACAAACGATTAGGGAAAACACGGAAATTTTACTTGAAGCAAGTAAAGCGATCGGTTTGGAAGTAAATCCCGAAAAGACAAAGTATATGATTATGTCTCGTGACCAGAATATTGTACGAAATGGAAATATAAAAATTGGAGATTTATCTTTCGAAGAGGTGGAAAAATTCAAATATCTTGGAGAAACAGTAACAAATATAAATATACTCGGGAGGAAATTAAACGCAGAATAAATATGGGAAATGCGTGTTATTATTCGGTTGAGAAGCTCTTATCATCCAGTCTGCTGTCCAAAAATCTGAAAGTTAGAATTTATAAAACAATTATAATACCGATTGTTCTGTATGGTTGTGAAACTTGGACTCTCACTCTGAGAGAGGAACATAGGTTAAGGGTGTTTGAGAATAAGGTGCTTAGGAAAATATTTGGGGCTAAGCGGGATGAAGTTACAGGAGAATGGAGAAAGTTACACAACACAGAACTGCACGCATTGTATTCTTCACCTGACATAATTAGGAACTTAAAATCCAGACGTTTGAGATGGGCAGGGCATGTAGCACGTATGGGCGAATCCAGAAATGCATATAGAGTGTTAGTTGGGAGACCGGAGGGAAAAAGACCTTTAGGGAGGCCGAGACGTAGATGGGAGGATAATATTAAAATGGATTTGGGGGAGGTGGGGTATGATGATAGAGATTGGATTAATCTTGCACAGGATAGGGACCGCTGGCGGGCTTATGTGAGGGCGGCAATGAACCTTCGGGTTCCTTAAAAGTCATTTGTAAGTAAGTAAGTATGTTTCTTATGTAGACGACATCCGGCAACACGTTACAGCTGCAATGAAATAAGAGTGCCAGAAAAACCAAAGTATTCGCAGAAAACCCGGCTTGCAATCTTTCTCCAGTCCGTAAATGATATTGAAATGACATTATCTGCGCCATGAGTGCATTATCATGATTTTCCTTCTATCTGTACGACGCTACACTGCAAACTACGTACTATAATCGCGAGAGTTTTCAGTGCGAACTAAGTCTCGCGGGTTTATAATAGGAAGACAATGATCACACACACACACACACACACACACACACACACACACACACACACACATACTGACAGACAGAGCTCCAACCGGAAGTAACGCCCTGATATCAGAACAGTGCAGAGATTGTGTGGGAATTTAGACAACGAACCGCTATTCAAGTGCAGGGGTCTCGTCAGAACGAAACCGTTGTATATCCCTCTCGATATTTCAGCCAACAACAAGACCATCTTCGTATCAGAGCAAAGCGGCCTCGCCACTGCAAACAAATTCCTGCTTGTTGAACCACTAGGCCTGTAATTTGTTGTTTAACGTAACTCATATTTGATTACCTACCAGAGACTCGACTCAACTATAGCTGAGTGAGTTACTGTGTCATGTTTTTAAATTCCATCCTTCGCCATGTTTTACGTGTTAGCGTGCACGCTTGCGAATCCAGCGAACTCGAGTTTGATTCCTCGTAAGAAAATGTAGCAGTAGCAGTAGCAGTCTATTTACCAAAGCTTTCAACTGCTTTTGCAACGGTTTGAATTTCGATGTGGCCGAGAAATGACCGACAAACATTGTTTGAGCCCTTGCCAAGGACAGAGTTCCCTTATTTTCATTCATTCATTTTATTCCATAGATCTTACACGAGCAATGAATGTTATGTTTTATTTAACGACGCTCGCAACTGCAGATGTTATATCAGCGTCGCCGGATGTGCCGGAATTTTGTCCCGCAGGAGTTCTTTTACATGCCAGTAAATCTACTGACATGAGCCTGTCGTATTTAAGCACACTTAAATGCCATCGACCTGGCCCGGGATCGAACCCGCAACCTTGGGCATAGAAGGCCAGCGCTATACCAACTTGCCAACCAGGTCGACTCGAGCAATGAATCTTTAAGATGTGGAACAAGTCAAAATTTTACAATATTACAATGCCAATCTTTACAAATTTTTATAGTTTTACAATTTAGTAATTTTCTACAATTTTTACAATTTTGTGCAATTTTTTACAATATTTTAGAATATTTTGGCGAGATGTAGTGAGATGAGGTGAGATCCGAGGATTCGCCAAAATATTACCCGGCATTTGCCTTTTGGTTGGGGTAAACCTCGGAAAAACCCAACCAGGTAATCAAATCAAAGGGGGGTAATCAAATCAAAGGGGTTGATGCCAAGGACTCGCCATAGAGCATCCGGCTTCAGTCCCACGGCTGTGGAAAACCTCGAAAGAAACCAAAGACCAAAGGGAAATCCAATCCAAGCCCGAACGCAGCTCCGGATCAGCAGCCCAGCGAGTCTGCCGACTGAGCTACAGTTTCCATAATGACAAAGTAAAAAGTTAAATTATCCGTAGTAATGTCACGAGAGGTCTGAGATTTGTCTGGGAAATCTCAAACCTCGAGTGACATTTATTAGGACTATTTTGTGAATAAAATAAAAATGTAAATACTATATCCCTAAAATTCGATCACAAAATGTTAATAATTGTATATTAACGAATACTTAACCTATTCAGACATTGTGAAGGTGAAATACTCGTAGATGAATATCGATTACTGCAATAAAGAAATTCGATATTATTATTCAGTAATGCCAATTGCGAAAAGCGAAATACAGGTTGAGCAATGTTAATTACATGTACTGCACTTTTCTCTTATTATTATAACATAAATACATTTCCATTATCTGCTGAAATCATAATTTAATTTAACAGTAACAGGGTGGACAGCTATATACCAATGCTTATGTGTTCACAGCGAGACATGTTGTTACACAGTGAAGTCATCTCTGTATAGATAGGCCTAATTAAAACACGAATTTTATTACGACATACGGAAGGCAGTTTGATCAAAGACCTTATTATTACTATGCAAGGTCTTTGGGTTTGATATGCGATGATGTTACATAAATTTGAACATCTGACTTTGTATTAATTGTTTAATTTCATTCACAAAATACAAATTTTATGGGCTACAATTATAGGTTAAGTTACCTGTGGGAACAGGACCAATGTCAGCTGTGCCTTATTTCGACCGTTACTTACAATCAGTGCTACACGAAAGCATTTTTCATAGCTCGACAAACGCATTCTCTCTGTAGTGTGTAACGGAACTAAAGCTGCATCTACACAGTTCAATATTCCAATCGCGTATGCGTGCAATCTGGGAAGAATATTGAAAGAATCAAGTTTAAAAGGTACGTTCAATTAAGATGCATGAAGATTTTGTGTCTACATGGTGCGCCGTTTTGAACGTCGTCTTCACTGCGTAAATATATTAATTAATATTAAATATCAATCTTGCATTCATTGCTTTAAAGTTGAAAGAAAAGTTTAAGCTTGTAGTTGCATCTTAATGTATTCATTATCATCAATTTACGGGAAAACAGTTGGCGACGACTAAACAAAAGAACGACCATGCGATAAATTGATAGCGATAAATGTAGCTGCAAAAATTATCGCAAAGTTTGACTGTGATTGGTTGGAATTCAAAATTTCATTACACTTCATTGGTCGAAAATGGAATGACGTCATATAAACGAAATAGTCTAAAATAAAATTGTCTTTGCATTGAATATACGTCACTTGTGTACGTTAACAGAAAACCACAATTCCAAGTCACACAGAGATTGTGTGCACTCGATGTGGGTCTCTGGCGTTTCGTCAGCCCACGCGAGTTGTGTGGATATAAAGGGAAAAGTTGAGACGGTTTCTGTTTGGAGTTCCCGGGTAGCTCAGTTGGTAGAGCGCTAGTACGTTCAACCAGAGGTCCCGGGATCGATACCCGGCCCCGGAACAATTTTTCCCTTGAAATTATTCAAATCTGCTTTACCTGAAAGACTAGATTTGTCTTTGCATTGTCAAAATTAATCTGACCACCTTCCCATTACATTTGGCAATGTAATAAAATTTAATTTGAGCTTATTTAATATTCAAAGGGGAACTTGATCTTAGCCCCTTTGTGTACCCAGCCTTCAAGTTTCTCCAGAAAGTTGCTTGACCAGTAATAACTTACAAAATATGAAAATTTATGTTGGCTGGTGGCATCGACGCATTAGCAGGCGACTGGGAGAACATTAAACGCCAGAGATGATACAAGTCGGAGCCTCAAATGTTTACACATTACGAGCACGTGTGAGGCAGACAATGCCCACTCAATGCTACGTCTCGTTATTTGGGAAGCGTCAGGTTCGAACACTGGCTTCTACGTGATGAATGGCCTGATTTTCCTCGTATATCTTCGGGGATAGTACAGACTCGGTTTCTTTCAAAAGGAGGTGGGATTCGAGTTCCGGGAGATTTTGTCAGATTTGTGGTACAGGTCCAAACTGATTCTGGCAACTGGAATTCCGGTGAGCGACAGCTTTTCTTGTTAGTCAGCCAATTCTCCAGGATTATCGGACATTTGGTACATGCCATATCGTCCAAAGCAGTAATGGTCCATTGACATTTGGCACAAACAGAAAAATCGAGTGAAATTTGGTACAATATCCATATGGTCCAACGTTGAAAATGGTTCAGGATGTTTGGTACAAAGGTTATATTTGGTACAATCCGTATGGATTAATTTTATTTATTTTATTGGGTTATTTTACGACGCTGTATCAACATCTAGGTTATTTAGCGTCTGAATGAAATGAAGGTGATAATGCCGGTGAAATGAGTCCGGGGTCCAGCACCGAAAGTTACCCAGCATTTGCTCAAATTGGGTTGAGGGAAAACCCCGGAAAAAAACCTCAACCAGGGAACTTGCCCCAACCGGGATTCGAACCCGGGCCACCTGGTTTCGCGGCCAGACGCGCTGACCGTTACTCCACAGCTGCGGACGTATGGATTAATATTGAAAAAGGCCCGGGATATTTAGTTTAATGGTTTTTCGTGTGTGTGTGTGTGTGTGTGCGTGTGTGTACTGATTGTTGTATTGTCTTCAGTTTACTAACAATAGGGGAGAGTTGGGTAGTAACTTATCGGACATCGGGTAATATCGGACAGTGCGTTTCTTTCATCTACCAGAGATGGTAGTACCTGAATGACGTGGTTACGTAACTGTATGCGACATCACAGAAACGTAACCATGTCATTCAGATACTATCATCTGGTTGTAGATGAAAGAAACTCACTGTCCGATATCCGATACTACCCAACTCTCCCCTAAATCGGCAACAAATACAAATATAAATGTGCAGTTTTTATGAATTTCACAAACGAAATTTTAAGTCATAAATAACATGGCAGAAGTACTTTTTTTTTTCACAAAAATAGAAGCCAATGTTACATCATAATGGGTATTGTTATTTTGTCATTTATATATGGCCTATATTAAAAATAAAATTGGCCCTTAAACAGTACCTTGTGGCACGCCTAATACTACATTTTGAATATCACTAAATTAATATGAATTAGTTAGCTGGGTTCTATTACTTAATGATTTAAATACATTTATATACAGGGTGATTCAGTGGCTATGTTACAGACTTTTAGGAATGATAGAGGTCATCAATATGAACAATTTTCATTTGGAAATCTATGTCCGGAAACATTCCGTTTAGTTGTTACAAGTATAGATATGTTAGTGTAACAAGCTAAAATCGACCTCAGACCATTCTTTTGAAATTTGGATAGCAGAGGTTTTGGCTTTGGAGATGACGATACGTGATTCATATGTGGGAACTAACTGGATCATTGAGGAAGAGGAAGGTTGAAGTGATATACTTCATCATAATTAAATGAAAATTCAACTAGTTTAATTATTTTTATGCTTTTAAATTAAAACATTAGACAGTTAAAACTGAAAATGGATAAATCATATTAGGAAAATGGCTGACTGCCACTTAAAAGGGGCGAGATCTGGCTATAAAATGGCTAAGTTGGCATCGCTGCTCATCCTGTACTCAAGTCTGCGTTGCTATCGGTAAACAATGATAAGGCAAGCGAATACATACTGTGGTATAAAGAATGTTTATATACGATACGTACTTTTGTTTCGTTATCTGCATCAAATCCACAACATACCCATTGTACTAAATTCCTATACTTGATACTGCTGATAATAGAAGAACGAATCTCGGACTTATATGGGGGGGGGGGGAACACACAGAAAATAACCAAATTCCACAATCTGGAGGTCTGTATGCGATCAGTAAGCACAGAATACTCGAACAGGTGTTTCACGAGAAGCTCATGAAACAAATTAATGAAATATAAATTGTTGGTAGATGACCTCGGACTACTTTTGTTTTCCCTGATTCTTATTCGAATACTACATCACTTATCACTATTATCTGTGCATTTCGAACTGGTGGCTCAAGGTCAAGCAATAGACCGCATTTGCCACGTGTGCTTATCCCAATCCTGGACCATTCTCCTCAACTAAAGTCAGCTGGGACAGCCGGAATTACCAGTGCTTCAGTTCAGTGACTCATGCTGGTTTGTACGTGACCTTGATCCGCCAGTTCCAAATGCACAGAAATAGAGCCAGGGTTTCCATGCAAATACATGTTTTATATAAGCCTTTTACACTTCTTAAACTTTCCAAATATTCGTTTTATGACTTACCAATTCCAAATAACCGCACTTTTTCCGTGCATGTTTTGGCCTTTTTTTGAGAATAAATTCATGCACAATGCATATTTTAAAGATTTTAGATTTAGGCCCGGTTTTATAAATACGGTTACTCTAAAGATTATGTTAAACCTAAGTTAAACCTAACCGTGAGTTTAACTCAACGTGCCGTATTACAGAGTCTCAGTTAAGTTAAACTGTAGTGGAATGCGACTGGTATTACTGCTTGAAAAGAAAAGAAGACGATCGCAATTGTTTAATTATGTTATTGATTTAAAATAGCCGACGCTCGTGGAGAATCTTCATTAAGAAACATCTTTGTTCCTCGATATCAGAGAGAGTATCATAATAAAACCTACTGAGGACCGATACCGCGTACTTCAGTATGCTTGTCAGATTTAACCTCAAATAGTTTCTTAACGCTGGCTACCAACGTTATACTCCCAAACACAATGCAGCCAAACTAAACCTTGCATGGCCATCCGCGGCGTAACTGCATACAGAATCAACTGAGTAATGAAGTAATAATATTAGAGTGCGTATTTTATTTGTTGTCTAGAATATTTATGAAACAATTCAGTCAAACAATAAAATTATTTTTATGAGTCTAGTAAAATTAGGTAATATTATTAGTGTTTATAAATCAAGTCCCATAGTAAATCTTACCAGGAGACTTTCTGCCACACACACAGTGCAATGCACAATAGGTTGATAGTAGATTTGAGTAGCTTAATATCAAAGACGGACATCTGACCTCAATCGAAATTTAGATAGCTGTGGTTTTTTATACAATTTTTCATGCTTTTTCCAGTTATAGTGAAACCATATGCAAACTCTAACACTACATTTATAAAATAAATTGCGTTAAATATTACAAAGAACACTGTGAATTAAAAAATTGCCTCTCGATCAAAACTATGGAGACGACAGATGTCCGTCTTTGATATTAAGCTACTCATTTATGGACGCCTTCGAAATATTCTATCGTTTTCAGCATGCCTATTACTAGAGGAAAAATAGCGCACCGCAACTAGTAACCAATGCAGAGATTCAAAAGAAGTTTTCAAAAATAAAAAAGAAATCATTTATCTTTTCAAATAATCCTTAAATTCAAGCCCTAAAACATATTTTTGCACTTTCTAATTTTTCTGTTGCATGTTGTATACGAGTTTCAATTTTTCGAAACAAGGTTAGGACTATAAGCCTAATTCTGAAGGTTAGGACTGTCTGCTTCGAATCTGTTTGAAAGCTTATGTTCAATTATGCATATTTCAAAGTGGTGCACTATATCTCGGAAAATTCTCGGCTGCCGTGGTTGTTTAGTAATATTGAACACTCGCTTATCGTCATTCATAAGTCCTTGGAAAACATCTGCAATATTCATGTGTATTGAGGAAACCGCCATCTTGCACTGTTGAGACTTGAACTGCAGTTTAAACGGCAGAGAACTGCCGATCAAGTTAAACTCAAGTTAACTCAAGATTAACTGGTAATTAAGGTTTATAATACAAAGGAGAACGAAAAACTTCAGTTTAAACTAAACGTAAGGTTTAAACGGCGTTTATAATACCAGCCCTTAATAACATATTATATATATATATATATATATATATACAGACGTGGACAAATTATTATCAAAATTGAGAATTTTTATGATAATTATGTTTATAAAATTTGACTTTTCAGTTTAGACTACAGTTGAAAATTTTGCATATTTCCATCATTATAGTAGACAGAAATATGCAAAAATGTCAACTGTAGTTTAAATAGACGAGCCAAATTTTGTAAAAAGACATAATAAAAATCTTTAATTTTGCTAAAAATTCATAAATATGCAAAAATGTCAACTGCAGTCAAAATTGAAGAGTCAAATTTTTTAAAAATATAAAATAAAAATCTTCAGTTTTGCTAATAATTTGGAAATATCCAAAATGTGAACTGTAGTCCAAATTGAAGAGTTGAATTTGGTAAAAATATATAATAAAATCTTCAGTTTTGCTAATAATTTGTAAATATGCAAAAATATAAAATGTAGTCCAAATTGAAGAGTCAAATTTTCTAAAAATATACAATACAAATCTTCAATTTTGCTAATAATTTGGAAATATCCAAAATGTGAACTGTAGTCCAAATTGAAGAGTTGAATTTGGTAAAAATATATAATAAAAATCTTCAGTTTTGCTAATAATTTGTAAATATGCAAAAATATCAAATGTAGTCCAAATTGAAGAGTCAAATTTTCTAAAAATATACAATACAAATCTTCAATTTTGCTAATAATTTGGAAATATCCAAAATGTGAACTGTAGTCCAAATTGAAGAGTTGAATTTGGTAAAAATATATAATAAAAATCTTCAGTTTTGCTAATAACTTGTAAATATGCAAAAATATCAAATGTAGTCCAAATTGAAGAGTCAAATTTTCTAAAAATATACAATACAAATCTTCAATTTTGCTAATAATTTGGAAATATCCAAAATGTGAACTGTAGTCCAAATTGAAGAGTTGAATTTGGTAAAAATATATAATAAAAATCTTCAGTTTTGCTAATAATTTGTAAATATGCAAAAATATCAAATGTAGTCCAAATTGAAGAGTCAAATTTTCTAAAAATATACAATACAAATCTTCAATTTTGCTAATAATTTGGAAATATCCAAAATGTGAACTGTAGTCCAAATTGAAGAGTTGAATTTGGTAAAAATATATAATAAAAATCTTCAGTTTTGCTAATAATTTGTAAATATGCAAAAATATCAAATGTAGTCCAAATTGAAGAGTCAAATTTTCTAAAAATATACAATACAAATCTTCAATTTTGCTAATAATTTGGAAATATCCAAAATGTGAACTGTAGTCCAAATTGAAGAGTTGAATTTGGTAAAAATATATAATAAAAATCTTCAGTTTTGCTAATAATTTGTAAATATGCAAAAATATCAAATGTAGTCCAAATTGAAGAGTCAAATTTTCTAAAAATATACAATACAAATCTTCAATTTTGCTAATAATTTGGAAATACGCAAAAATGTCAACTGTAGTCTGAATTGAAGAATCATATTTTCTAAAAATATATAATAAAAATGTTCAATTTTGCTAATAATTTGTCCACGTCTGTATATATATATATTGGGGGTCCGCCAAAATGAAATATGAGCTTCAAGGGATCCGTGACACTCAAAATGTTGGGGAACACTGCGAGTAGATGCTTCATATCTTTCAGGGATGAGCTAAAGTGTTATCTGTTTATATTAAACTAGTGGCTTGTGCAGCAAATGCTGCTGCAAACTAAGTTCGTTAGACGTTCAAATAAAAATTTTTCAGATTTATTTTCAATGAAGAATACTTGTCTTTTTGATAGTTATTTGCTTCCATAATAATGAAACATACTCCCTCTGAATGGTTTTTTTAGGCCAAATACTTTTTCTTGAACCTATCCAACTTCAGTTTTTGAGTTTCCACACGAAAACGCAAGTATCAATGTCAGGACAATAGCAGTAGCTATTTCAGGTCATTGTGGATTGTAGGCGAAAGTTAAAAAAAATGTCAGGTTTGCTAAGCTTTCGAACAATAGCATTTTCGTATAGCTGCTACATGTAGAATTTGAAATGTAGAGCGTGAAATCATTTTATCGTACTAAGAGATCCTGCTGAAATGATCTGGAGACTACAAAATTTTCTAGGCCTCTTATTTTATCAGTAAGTAATAATACCTTTTTATCTTTCCTTAGGAACTGTAATTTTTGCGCTCTCTCGAGTCGATACTGAAGACAATGACACATATCAATATCTACACTACACCGCCATTAAGTATATGGAAAAGACCCAACCCCACTGGGTTAATAAGTATAAAAATATTTGATTTTTTAATAACAATATTATTATCTTACTTAAGTTTTGTAGTTATATATAGTAGCCACTCAGTAAATTATAGAAATGAAGATCTAAATTAAGATATTCTCTACATTTACTTACATAACCACAAAACGTTTCACTTTCATGTCATCAATATAGCATCAATATTATGTACAATTAATGAAGAATAGACGCATCATGATATTAACTATAATAATATTGAATTTCTAATGGTAATAATGTCATCAAACCACCTCAAGTTTCGTGGATTTGAATATCCAATACACAGCTGTACTCAGAAAATTATACACTGCAGAATGAGTTTTTAATAACAAATTGAATTGAGCTCTAAATATGTCGGCAATCTGCAGGTCATGGCCTTCGTGTAATAGCCTATTGTTTATTGTAGTGTGTGTTTTGTTCTGAAATTCAATCAAGTCGGCCGTGATTGAATAAAATTAGTTCTCAAAACTGACAACAGATGGATTTTGGAAAATAGGAAAATTATGTAGGAAAATTGATATTTCACTGAAAACTACTACTTTTCCGAAAAACTTTGGATGCCAGGCATGAAAATGAGGGGTCACTCATTAAAATCCGTTCAGCCGACTTCCCGTAATTTCCATTACCAGTTCAAATTATATATATAGATGTTTCAATTATTAGCAAAATAAATACAAATACAAATATCTGACCAGTCACTGGGCCGAAAACAAATCAATACAAAGAGAGGGAACGAAGGAAGTGAAGAAGGGACAAAGGAAAGAGAGAAAGGGGGAGAGAAATAGAAGAAAATGTTGAGGGAAGAAATTAGAGGAAATCTCGCTCTTAAATAGTGAACCTAAACTGTGATAAACTGATTAATAAAATTATGTTTTTTTTTTTTTTTTTTTTTTTTTAAAGAACTTAATCTTAGAACACAGAACGTAATGCACTATGTTACAAAAGTATGAATTATAGTGAGCAGCATAAAATACGCTACGGGTGGCAACACAGGAGTCCAAGCCGCATATTAAGCAACGCAGTGTTTTTCGGAGTTAAAACAGCGTGATGCATAATGTACTCTTCCTCCCAACGAGGTCTTGGTCAAGAAGACAGACTTGGGTTATCGCTGCAACTGATCAAAATGGCGGTCACGGGTACTTCCGGTTGCTGGGATACGCTATATCAGGGATGGCCAACGTCTCTCTGTTCGACAGTTACACACTGATTCTTTACCACACTAATTCTTACAGAGTAAATTCATTTTCGGAGCCACCGGAGTAGCTCGATCGGGTAAGGCGCTTGCCTACCGGTCAAGAGTTACGCTCGGGCGCGGGTTCGATTCCCGCTTGGGCTGATTACCTGGTTGGGTTTTTCCCCAACTGCAAGGCAAATATCAGGTAATCTATGACGCATCCTCGGCCTCATCTCGCCAAATATCATCTCGCTATCACCAATCCCATGGGTGGGCAACTCGTGCTCTCAAAGTGTCAACACAATCTCAATGCAGGTAGAACGGACTCTGTACTAGCTGTACTGTCTGTGTGCGATTCTTTCAAGACACAAGTTCGATCGCGTCTGCAGTAAGTGGCGGCTCGTTTTAAGTGAAAAACAATGTAATTCCCAGATCATTTCCCTTTAGTTACGAGTAAAAAGAGAATTTTTTAATTAAGAAGAGAGGTAAAGCTTTTATTCTATTACACTTTCTTACGCATGACATTTTATGTTACAAATAAACAGTGAAGGCTTTAGTAAAGTAATACTGTCTGCATCTGCTTTAGAACAGCTAAAGGTAAAAATGAGATATCAACAAGGTGAGACTGATATCAAATATCATTAGCACGTTGTGCGTGAGAGTTACAGAAATGCAAGACAGGTAGCCTAATCGACTAGCTGAGAACATTTATGGATAAATTTGAAATGTGGCAGTATCATGTAGAACATAGACAACTTCACTTTCTTTGACTATAAACTATCTTGAAGAATGATAAGAAAATCTTCTTATCAAATGTAAGATCCTACTTCAAGACCTACAGCAGAATTCACTGCTAAGTTTGGAGAAACAGTGACTGACAAGGAATCGAAATTTTTCTGACATCTTTTTGGCTTACGCCGAAAGAAAATCCTGTAAATTTATAGCTTGAATAGATAAATCTACAGAACAGCACGCCACTCAGGTTCCAGCAAAATCAGGAATCGAACTGTTCGTAATGTTGCCTAAGTCATAATTTCCAAATATACTCTTTGCTTCCTATATATAGGCCTACTGTATGTGCTTGAGGCAGAGTTTAATACAAAAAAGAAGTGTAAAAGCTCTCTAAGTAAAGAAAGAGCTCAGAAGTAAGCTTATTTCATCTGCCGTGACATGTAAAAAATACTTCCTTGAATTTGTTATTGTTTGCGAATACAGACTATTATCTTTCTGAGAACAGAGGAATACTCTTTAATGTATAAAGACTTGTAAATTCTAGCGTTCCACATTTCAAATAAGACATATAATAAGAAATATTAACAAATAGTGTAATAATAAATAAGTGTTGCAGCTATATTTGTTGTATCTTGAAAAGCTTATATTCAGTTTGGTTTTACAGTACTAAACTAATTTACAAAGCTAGAAAATAATATAATTTTGTGTCTGTCTAAAATTACTATAATTATTGTACCATGTGTCATTCTGAAATTCAAATCATGGAATAGATATCACGATTACCTGCATGAGTCGCCAGAGCGCACCGTGGCTTTTGCAGCGAAACTACAAACAACTTGTAATTGCTGCGGCTGGCTCCGTCTGTCTTTCTCTCTTTCAACGTTTTTTAGCACTTTGGGAGCACGAGTTGCCCATCCATGACCAATCCCATCGACGCTAAATAATCCCGTAGCTGATACAGCGTCGTTAAATAACGAAAAAAAAAATCATTTTCGGATAAAAACACTTGTACTGTTTACAGTTGTATAATTTTATTTTAATTGCCTACAACCTCCAGTAAAAGTAGTTTTAGCCCATTGCAGCTCCCAAGATTAATGTCTGAACTGGTTACTTCATCTTCTTGGTGCTAGACTTATGGACTGATCTATCTTTGCATAATATAATACTAAATTCTGATGTCCATTCTCTACTTTCATAATATCTGCAATGATTTTTCTTTCTTTACTTCATTAGTTTTACCATCAAGTAAAGTATATCCTTCAAGTGTTCAGATAAAAAAGTTAAATTTCCAAAGCGTCTGTAAGTTTCGTTCTCAATGTCCACGCTTCTAAAACATGTTAACAGCAACAGGACTGCGTTAATTTTGTAGACACTACTAACACTGCTATTTTCCGCTTATTTCAGTAGATGCATTCATTATCAAAGCATAGTTGGAGACTGCAACGTGACAATACGTTAGGGTATTGTGTGCAGGGTGGGAAACATTCCCAGTCACTTCAGTTTCGCTAGGAAGGGGCCGGAAAGGAAGGCGAGAGTCAAGGAATCCTTCTTTCTCAGGAAGACTCGTCAACCGTGGATATAAACGACACCTTTCAGTACAAAAATGTTACATGCATCAATATTATATTAGCTGTTGGTGTTTTCTAAATTGTCGTGAAACCAAAATAAAGGGTGGTGGTGATGGTGATGATGATGATGATGATGATGATGATAATAATAATAATAATAATAATAATAATAATCTAGAGTATGCCATTAGGAAAGTCTAGGATAACAGAGGGTTTGGAATTGAACGGGTTACATCAGCTGCTTGTCTATGCGGATGACGCGAATATGTTAGGAGAAAATGCACAAACGATTAGGGAAAATACGGGAATTTTACTTGAAGCAAGTAAAGAGGTAGGTTTGGAAGTAAATCCCGAAAAGACGAAGTATATGATTATGTCTCGTGACGAGAATATCATACGAAATGGAAATATAAAAATTGGAAATTTATCCTTTGAAGGGGTGGAAAAATTCAAATATCTTGGAGCAACAGTAACAAATATAAAATAAATTAAAAACAGAATAAATATGAGAAATGTCTGTTATTATTCGGTTGAGAAGCTTCTGTCATCCAGTCTGCTCTCAAAAAAGCTTAAAGTTAGAATTTGTACAAACAGTTACGAGTATATTACCGGTTATTCTGTATGGATGTGAAACTTGGACTGAGAGAGGAACAGAAGTTATGAGTGTTTGAGAATAAGGTGCTTAGGAAAATATTTGGGGCTCAGAGGGATGAAGTTGCAGGAGAATGGAGGAAGTTACACAACACAGAATTGCACGCATTATATTCTTCACCTGACATAATTAGGACATTAAATCCAGACGTTTGAGATGGGCAGGGCATGTAGCACGTATGGGCGAATCCAGAAATGCATGTAGAGTGTTAGTTGGGAGGCCGGAGGGAAAAAGAACTTGGAGAGGCCGAGACGTAGATGGGAGGATAATATTAAAATGGATTTGTGGGAGATAGGATATGACGATAGAGACTGGATTCATCTTGCACACGATAGGGACCGATGACGGGCTTATGTGAGGGCGGCAATGAACCTCCTGTTCCTTAAAAGCCATAAGTAAGTAATCAATATATAGTTCGTAATAATGAACGTACCCGAAAGTTTGTCTATTCCATAATTCTTAATATGGACTTTGTAGAAATGTCGTTTAATAGTGAATTATGAAGAAATGAAATGTTAAAGAAATTTATGTGACTTGGTAAGACCTAATACAGATCCGTTCATTACAAATTCCATTTGTGATTTGAATTCGAATCTTCGGTGTGCAAACCCGATGGGTCTACTTTAGCAGCTCGACAAACAATCCACCATACATTGGATGTCAAAATGTTCATAAACTATCAACAAGACTAGAACTAAAGATACATTTTATATCATTTGGCATAAAATTTGACCAAAATGGACGCAATGAAGCGCCAGATTATAGCTTATTCAATTTATCTTAAATAAGAAGAAATATTTAATTATCTGTGCAAATGAAGTTGTAAAATTGTATTTCACTGTAGTTTCTTTCAATGTTATATACAGAGAAGAAGGGGAGCAGAGAAAGTTGACAACCTTCTGGAGGAAATTAAAAGAGAATCTTACAACGCACCTAACACGAAAGTCTCTATTTAATTAGCATACTGCGAAAAATTCATGAGAAAATTGTCACTGTGAAAACATATCACACGACACTGGTCGAACTGGGTCAGACATATTAAGTGTGTAAAAAATAAACACATTTCTCATAAGAAAAATTATTATTAATGTTCAGATACTAAGTTACTTTTTGGGTCATGCTGAATTTGTAAATAAGATATAAACCTGTACACTGGACTGAATGATTAAATCGTCGGATTTCTACGTCGGAGATGCAGCTTCAAATCCCGACTAGTCGATGTAGAATTTATGGACAGAAATGATTTTAGGTTATGTTTCTCAAAGTATCCCGGTCTCTAAAATTGTGTATATAATCAAGGTAATCATAATCTACGAGTAATTCTGTAATTCACATTGTTTATTTTTTGTTACGTTTAATACTTTAATAATTAATAATGGAATTCCTCAAGGATCAATATTAGGTCCCCTACTTTTTCTGGTGTTTATAAATGATCTTGCCCCCCTAATAAAAGATGTAGGTCATCCCATATTATTTGCAGATGACAAAGTATAGTAATTACAGCCAATAACTCCAACACATTCCAATCTTCAACAGAGGAAATTCTCTTCAAAATATGTGACTGGTTCTCAGTCAATAAATTGGTATTAAATTGTAACGAAACTAACATAATTCAATTTAAATCCTGTCCAAATTCAACCTCGCAAATTTTTAGTGCAATAATTAACAATAGATCCCTAGTAGAAACAACAACAATCAAATTTCTTGGCTTAAAAATCAATAATGTGTTAAATTGGAAAAATCATATTAAAGAAATTATCCCCAAACTAAATTCAGCTTGCTTTGCTATTAGATCTATGCAAAAGATAGTAAATATCAATACCTTAAAAACAATATATCCTACTTTGCATACTACCACTGGGTAATGATTTTGGAATAATATTCTGGGGAAATTCCACAGATAGTAACAGTATATTTCTGTTACAAAAAAGAGTAATTAAAATAATAGTAGGTGCCAAATCTAGCGAATCGTGTAGGACTATTCCCAAAAAACTACAAATAATGCCCATGGCTTGTCAGTAAATTATCTTTTCATTAATAATCTTCCTCGTATATAATCGTAGACTATATTGTAAATCTCGTCTATATATATTTCATCTAGACTGTGACTATAAATTAAGACTTTATAATAGTATTAAGTTTTTTGACTTGTTCCATATTCTAGCTGTAAGCAATGTATGAATACCATGGAATGTTAATAAATACAATACTACTTTCGTGGGCACAAAATCAGGCCTATTTATTTCAGCTGAATGTAGAAATGGAATTACCTTGTGGATTTTATAATATTATTTTGTGATACGCCGTTTATGAAAAATATGACATATGGGTCAAGATTGGTCTTTCAGGATGGACTCATCTGCAATTCATTTTCATTGCAATGATTATGATATACAGGGTGTATCTAAATTCAATACTCTAATTTCTAGAGATGATACAAGAGACCAAAACAGACATTTTTTGTTAAATGACCATGGGTCGGACACTAATTATATTGTACTGTACTGTAAGGAAAAAGAATACAGCTGTAACGTTATTTATGACTAGGGACCGGATTTGTAGGTTTTTACCTATTTTTTTCCTTGCTTCTGAACTCCTAATTTCTTCAATATTTGTCCGAATCATGATCGTAGGAGTCGTGTATGTGAATTCTGTTGAACCTAACACAACCTAAATTGGACCTTAATACCTAAAAAAAAAATCTAAATAATTGTTGATAAGCGTTATCCTGTACTTACTGCATTATACGTTGATTTTTTTTTTATTTTGAGAGAAATATCAATACATTTCGAGAGACAGAGGGGAAGCGGGAGAGACGGAGGGAGAGGCAAGAACACTCTCAATGTGGAGGAGGCTGCCTCAAAATCTGTACTTAGCAGTGACAACATCTCTGACTCCCTTGCTTTCCTCAAGGCACATTTCAGTGACTTTCCAAAATATATTGAGTACTTGGAATCTTCGTCGCTACATCTGAAAGATGCAATTGATGTCATTGACTCGCTTCTACAGAAACAAGTACCAGGACCCGTGGGTGAAGCCGTCACATTAAAACTGAAGGAAGTATTGCAGAGGAATCCAGGGTTTGAAAAAATGAGTGCTCCATTTTCCAGGGGAGAAAGCTTCAATTACCAGTTACCGTGGTTACCTGCTGTAGTGGCAGCGATGAAATTTGCACCTATGACGTCAAGTGCTGTCAAAAGAACCTTTTTGTCCTTCAAATGTGTTTTTAGAGACAATACAAAAAAATTCAGTTCAGAATCTTGAAAAGTATTTGGTTATATATATTGCAACAAGAAACAGTATCAGTAAATAATATTGTTTTGTTTGTTTGTTTGTTACTTTTTAAAATAATTCTTAATCAAGTTTGAACAAATTTAATTCAAAAGTTGTGTGTGTACTGTACCTTTTATCTATTGAAAATAATATTTATGTAGTTATATCACGGCCAATTATATTAAACTATTACACTTTTACTACTTTTGAGCAATAAAACGGTACGAAAGGACGTCTTTTAACCAATCATGGCTGCTTGTCGCACAATTTTATCGCGTCCCTACCATTTGTTTATTTTTATCACTACCCTAGCATTTGTTTTTTTGTTTGCCAACATTTCAAACTGCACTGGTATGGACGTCAAAAAACAGAAAATTACAAACCACTCCAGTCGATGCACAGCACTTTCAAATATGACTCGCATTGGCACTCAAGAACAAGAAATAGCCATGCATCTTCCCTGGAACCCTATTTACAAATAAATGAAGAGCACCATTCGGAAATCCTGAATAAGTTGAGGGATACACCATGCACATCAACGAGTTCACTTCTTTTACGCACACGTCCAATATAACATCAACTGAACCACCAACCACTAAAACATTCAAATTTGAAAATTGTACTTTCAATAATTGTTTCTTTTAAAATTATTCATGTTCATTTTTTATTTCATCATCGTTAATTAAAACGTTTCTTGTTTATTTCATCATCCCTAATTAAAACTTTTCTAACATTTGTTTATATTATTTAGGTTATGTTTGTTATAGCTTCTGCTATATGATATGATGGATAGTCACGTATCAGAGATTGTTTAATACTTAGATTTATTGAAAATCATGTCAAGTGACGTTGATTACTGGGATCCGGATGATTGAAGTGGAATGCTAATGTTTTAATAAAAATGAAACTGAATCAACAAAGCCTTCTTGATTAGTAACCGTCCACAGAGTTCAATGAAGATTCCATAGTTGGCAAGAAAAGAGCTAATCATAAAACACTACTGCCATCTAGCGTAATGTTGAGATGGTACAATAATACATTTGAAGACAATTGTATTTTCGTAAGTCAACTAATATTTTATTGTACTGGATACTTCGTCACTTCTAATCTTTATATACTTTCTTCTAATCGTGTAACAGTCAATTAAATCCCACTCGAGTTTTGATTTTCTCTAGATAGATCAAAACCTCTAGTGAGATTACTGTTGATAAAATGTTAATTGTTACAATAATTTATACAAACTATAAATAAAGTTAAAGGAAAAGGAGCAAAAAATTCGAATCTTATAAATTTTGATAAATATAGTTTGAGTCTTGAAAAGGTCAGTTTCGTAATCCATGTTGCCTTAATACCCAATATATATTTATTTTTTAAGAATAACTGTTAGGATATATTTTTAACGATCGGGCAGTTTTTGCGACGCCTTTTCACAGATTGGACATAAAAGCTAAAAAGAACTATTTCACCTATTCCAAAAACCTAAAATGGTCTTTTTAAAACCCTAAAAACCCGGTCCCTACTTATGACAATCAGTCGTCAAAACCATTTCAATTTGTAATACAATTATTTACAGAAACTGTTCAAAAGTGCGTCAATACAACGACGTGTGGTCTGAATCACAGACTGCTGGCGGCATGGCACAGACTTAATCCACTTTAGTTCGCAGCATAAGCGACAAATGAAATGTTTCTCAGAGCGAAAAGCATGGCAGCAGGTCAGCCATTCATTCCTTCCCTTCATTCATTCGCGCTACGACCAGTGTTGCCACTTCAAGTTTTTTTTGTTTTACATTGAATCTGGTGGAATTTATCTTGCAGCAGGATGCCCTCAACTGACTTATTCAACTTCAAAAATATCTCGCGTATTGTGATGTGATGTTGGCTTCGTAATCAACAGCCTTTCCGAATAAGGATTTTCAACTGAAAACTGAGTCAATATTTACTAACAATATTAATCTTTATAAAAAAGACGCTATGTAAAAACATTTCGATTTCCGTTCGATAGCAGAGTAATAAAAGCTGCAATGGTTTAAACTGTACGTAACAAATCAACAATAATTGTTTATCTATAGTAATCTCACTATAGATTTTGATTACCTTGGGATTAATTTTTCCGATGAAATTAAGTTTGACAGTGCCAAAGTAATCAATAATTTAAATAATAAGATCCAAGCTTTAACATCTACTTATCTTCTGAAACCAGAACAAAAACTAAATGTTTTAAATGTGTATATTTGAACTATACTTGTTTATCCTCTGCAAAATGCTCCCCTTCACCAGCTTTCTGACCGGTTTCTCGAAGATGTGGATAAATTAATTAGAAGTTCGGTGAAGGAAATTTTATGTTTGCCAGGAGACACGCCCGACGCGATGTTGTACACCGAACGTAAATATAAGGGTCTCAGCCTTTTCAAAGCTCAATGGGAAGCATATTTACAGCATCTCAATATTTGCAACACATTATTGAGAACCTCGAATCCTCTTGTCGTTTCTACAAGGAACATAGCAGCAGAAAAGAAAGTTTGTTCAAGGAAGTTAAAAATTCCACCTGAAGATCTGGATATAAGTAACATCAATGTCCATAAACTACGACAAAATCTTAGTAAACAAGAGTACGACAAATGGTGTGCGCTTCCACATAAAGGAAAAGGTGTTATTTTATTTCAAGAATATACTCCCGGAAATGAATGGATTTTTTCTAAGGACGGTCTGTCTTCCTCTGAATGGCGGGACGCAATTAAGATGAATGCTAACGTAGCACCAGTGAGAAGCCTTCATGGGAGATCCTTGGACGGTTTCCGTTGCAGATACTGCAACGAGATTGAAACCTTAGCACACGTCCTAGGATGCTGTCAGCATGGAGAACTCATGAGAAATTCACGCCATCATAACATCCGAAAACTAATAGCACAAGCCCTTAGAAACAAATCCTTCGAGGTCCATGAAGAGGTGCATTGCGTTGCGTCTGAAGACGGCGGAATTAGAAGAGCGGATATCGTGGCTCTAGACAAGACTGATAGTAAAGGCTTTATACTGGACCCAACTGTTACATTTGAGATGAGCCAGACACAACCATCTGAGGTTAACAAAGAGAAACAACAAATTTATGAGCCTACTATTCTGTATTTTCGAGAAAAATATCAGATGGAAGGCACCTGGGAAGTACATGGTTTAATGATCGGAGCGAGGGGCACCATCCCACGATCAACTGTAAACACTATCAAAACATTTGGAATCCATGACATCATTCCAAAAATAATTACTTCAACCATTAAAGGGTCTGTGGCAATTCTGAAAAATCATTTATACGGAATATCATAATCCCCCCCCCCTTTTCTATCCGTTAGTGTGTGATTGTTACAAATATATGTACAAATTTATTATTTCTTAAACTTAAGCTCCTAGTTCACATTTCAATTTGACTCATCTATCTTACTGTAATCATTACTATTCTTATATGTGTGTTATTCTGTGTTTTTGGCAACCCAGGATGCCTGGGTAGACTATTTCTTGGGAATAAATTATATACTAGAGAAAATCAAAGCTCGAGTGGAATTTAATTGACTATTACACGATTAGAAAAAATAAAGTACTCTAATACAATAAATATTAATTGACTTACTAAATACTAAGACCATGTCTCAAAGCTCAAGTCCACACTACACACTAAGCAGCTTCGGACATGTATGCTTGAAACATAGCCATCTTCATCGACTATTTCTCTAAAATCCATGATGTCACGGTACAGCACTGAATTAAGAAGGTGTCCTAATGCATTTTCATTACGAGTTACTTAGTTACTTATAGCTTTTAAGGAACTCGCAGGTTCATTGCTGCCCTCACATAAGCCCGCCATAGGTCCCTATCCTGAGCAAGATTAATCCAGTCCCTACCATCATATCCCACCTCCCTCAAATCCATTTTAATATTATCTTCCCATCTACGTCTTAGCCTCCCCAAAGGTCTTAATTCCTCCGGCCTCCCAACTAACACTCTATATGCATTTCTGGATTCGCCCATATGTGCTACATGCCCTGCCCATCTCAAACGTCTGGATTTAATGTTCTTAATTATGTCAGGTGAAGAATACAATGCGTGCAGTTCTGCGTTGTGTAACTTTCTCCATTCTCCTGTAACTTCATCCCTCTTAGCTCCAAATATTTTCCTAAGAATCTTATTCTCAAACACCCTTAATCTCTGTTCCTCTCTCAAAGTGAGAGTCCAAGTTTCACAACCATACAGAACAACCGGTAATGTAACTGTTTTATAAATTCTAACTTTCAGATTTTTTGACAGCAGACTGGATGATAAAAGCTTCTCAACCGAATAATAACAAGCATTTCCCATTTTTATTCTGCGTTTAATTTCCTCCCGAGCGTCATTTGTATTTGTTACTGTTGCACCAAGATATTTGAATTTTTCCACCTCTTCGAAGGATAAATATCCAATCATTACAAGTTACAGTATGTGGAAAAGATAAGGGTCTGATATATTACAATAACGTATAAAACATTGTAAAGAAGATACTAACAATGTCAATGTTCAAAGTTAACGTGTTATTCTACATTATAATGGCCAAGGAAGCTTTTAACAGTAAAGGGAACATCTTCTGCGGACCTCTGGAAAAAGAACTAAGGAAGAGAACTTACTAATGAAGTGCTTTGTGTGGAGTGTGGTATTTTATGGGGCAGAAGCATGGACACTACGACGAAGTGAAGTGAACCGACTAAAAGCATTTGAAATGTGATATGGAGAAAGAGTGTAAAACGGACAGACAGAAATGAAGCTGTTTTGGAAAGATTGGATGAAGAAAGAATGATGCTGAAAAAGGAATTGGCTGGGTCACTGGCTGAGAAGGAACTGCCTACTGATGTTGATGTTGATGTTTATTGACTTTACTGGCTTTGAGCCAGAGGCCGTTTTAGGGTCTTACACGCGCAGGACGCCCTCTCCAGCCATTGTACATAAATAACAATAAATATATATTTACATACTGTGTATGACACTATTTCTGGCTTAAGTGCCAGTAGGTGTGTGAGTGCAGTGATTGGCTTTTTATTTATTTTATTTTATTTAATTTTTTACTTTATTTTTTTTTTGTTTTAATTATTTTGGTGTAGGCCTAATTTGTTAATTTGGGATGCTTAAGGAATGGTGAACGGGACAAGAGTTCGGGGTAAAAGATATCAGCTGATAGCATTAAAGTATTATATGGGGAGATTAAGAGGAAAGCAAGAAAGGGAAATGCTGGGTTTGCAGTTAAAGACCTGCTCTTGGGCAGAACACTGTGCATACATACATACATTTTTAAGTTTCCCCTTCTGGTGGCAGAAGCGTCTGAATCGTTATGGAGACTTTCATGGTGTGGTGTTATTTTATTGATCTGCCTCTCTGTTGCTGTCGTGTGTCCTCTCAGACAGTATTCAAATTACCAACAGTGATTGCGGTTTTGTTTGTGTGCTTTAGTTTGGTGGTGGGGGCCGGTGGTAGTTGTAGAGGAGTTTCTCCAGTGTTGTTCTGTTGTTTGTGTTCGGGGGATTTGCGAAGATGTGTTGTGTATATACGCGATTTACTGCCGAATGTGTGTATTTCCTGTTTATGTTGTTTAGGTGTGTGAAGAGTGGCTTTGTTTTCGTCGTAGTGTAAACTGTGTTATTTCTGGTGCGTCTGTGCAGGTGGAAGATTTGGCGGAGAATTCTTCTTTCGCGTGCTTCAAATTTCAATTGGGTCGTTGGAAGGGCTTGTGCGAGGAAAATGGAGGGATGTATGCATAGGGATCTAACCAATGCTTTGTATAGGTGGAGGAGTGTTTCGGTTATACAACCGGGTCGATTGATGCCACTTAGGTAGCTTATTGCTCTGGTGGCTGCGTTATATTTCTTCCAGGTTTCTTTAGCTACTTCGGTCCAGGAGAGTTTGGAAGTGAAGGGTATTCCTAGATATGTGAGATTTCGCTGGAGTGGAAGTTGAGTGTTGGCTATTGTGACTGGGTTGTTCTGGAGGACCCGAGTCCGGAGTTTTGGGCGGAAGACGCATATCTGTGTTTTGTCTGTGTTGACTGTGATCCGCCACGTGTTGGTCCAATTTAGATACTGCCTGAGTGTTGCGTTTAGTAACTTCCTAGCGGAGGGGAGTCGGGGGTGTGTTTCCCAATATGCGACGTCGTCTGCATATTGTGCCAAGGATGCACTAAAAGAAATGGTGAACGGGAGAGGAGTTCATGGCAGAAAAAGATATCAGACGATAGACAACATTACGATAATATGGATCATATGCGGAGAATAAGAGGAAGGCAGAAAATAGAAACGATTGGAGAATGCTGGGTTTGCAGTGAAAGACCTGTCCTTGGGCAGAACACTATGAAAATGAAAAATGACGACAGAATTAGTACTTAAGTTATAGCCCAGATCATACGAACCCAGATTGCTCGGCCTTATAGGCTCTGACGGTAACAACTTTTGTCAGGTTTACTATGCTTTTTTTAGTAGGTTATTATGCGACGCTTTATCAACACATTACGTTATTTAGCGTCTGAATGAGATGAAGGTGATAATGCCGGTGAAATGAGTCCGGGGTCCAAGACCGAAAGTTACCCAGCATTTGCTCATATTGGGTTGAAGGAAAACCCCGAAAAAACCTCAAATAGGTAACTTGCCCCGACCGGGAATCGAACCCGGGCCACCTGGTTTCGCGGCTAGACGCACTAACCGTTACTCCACAGGTGTGGACTGGTTTACTATGCTGCCATCTAGTTGTTACATAAGGAGTCACGTCATAACTCCCATTTGAATTGCTTTAGCGACTGTACTGCCATCTCGTGTTCGTTTAAGGCGGACGGGTGGCGATCCTGGCGGTTGTTTTCTTCAAAGTGCTACCGATTTTAACGTAGGAATGATCAATCTATATGTGATCTGGGGTTATAGCCACTTTGTTCCTCCGATCTGACGCTCAGGGATTTCTACTTGCCGGGGAGAGGGGGATGGGGGAACAGAGTTTTAAGAAAGCAATAACCACAAACTGGAGAAACTGATATTCGGACGATATATCACCAATCTCCTACGACAGAATTCCCAGTGTAAACGATAACATTTCGCACGATTTACAGTAATATTTACTGGGAAGTATCGGTGTTGCGTGACTGGCTCTACCACACAGATTAACAGCTTCCACTTTCTCGAGAGTGTCGTTTGACCTATTAGCAACACTGGAATTGTTGGCTGTGGGACAGCAAGTAATTAAACACACTGTATTATACATTATACCGTATTTTTAAACGTGTAATTCACTATGAATAAAATTCGCTTACAAAAAAAGATTCTATGAACTCTTTACATATCAAAACTACTTCTTCCTGTAAAAAGATAAAATAAATCGTACATATAAGTAGAAATCTCATAACTGATATTTTTGTAGCGTCACAAAATTTTCACTTTTGTACAAGGAGGCAATTAAAACCAATTAAAAGTTAACTAAATAGTTCCCTTAAACGTAAATCCATAACGATTTTTCCTGCAGAAACAGAATCATCGCAGTCTAGTACATACAGTCACGAAGCTTGAGTTGTGAGGGTGCTAGGAACAATAGACTGTGCCGATAGGGGAGTAGTGGGTACAGTGAGACACAAAATATTAAGACATATGTATGCAAGTGAAATTTCAAGTATTTTTAAAATCAAGTGCAACAGAAATATACATTAAAATATGGAATACAATAATACATAAACAGAAATGTTAATAGATAATGAACATAATATACAATGCGTGTTTGTCAAAAAAAAAAAAAATGCAAATGTCTCACTGTTCCCATTCAGGAGGGTACAGTGAGACACCAGTGTCTATTAACGGACATTGAAATGATTTACATTTATTTCAAAAGAAAAGAAAGCTTGCTGTCTCTTTATCTTGCCATGTTCTGTAAACTTATTTAGAATCATTTTGATGTCTGACTTCGAAACCATTGAAACATCTGGAACATTTGGAAAAGTGAATTTTCCATGACTTTTCAAACTTTTGCTAAAAAATAAAATTAATTTTTGGTGATAACAAAGCTTATAATTATAAGAATTTAATTTAATTCTTTATTAGTTTTTAATATTTTTTTTTTTAATTTTGTGAATATTTTTTTTATTTAAGAAACCATTAAAATGTAATGTATCCATTATTTTAAGCTATAGTTCCTAAATTGGTTACTAGTATGTTCATTTTTAATGTTAGTTACTAGTAAATGTAATATAATTACAGTTTATTTTTGCAAATTATTGGTAAATGGGAACAGTGAGACGTCTCAGTGTACCCTTCAATGGCATGTCTCACTGTTCCCTTTACGCATAGTTCGTTTAAAAATGGCACCATCACTTCAAAATCAAAACAAGAAAGACGAAACTTTGCAAAACATAACGTCAAATACCATAGTATTAGGTAACAAAACATTCATATTTCTATTTAATTTGTATATCCAATATAACCTTCATTAAACACATTACTTCTAGAGTGAAAAATTACGAATTATTTTTTCATCACTCACCTTTATAACTAGAATCAAATCGAGTATGAAAATACTGTTACTTTACTCATGCAACATACAACTCCACTGTTACAAACATTTCAACATCAAAATTTACCATCTAATAAAGAATGTCTCACTGTTCTCCCTGTCTCACTGTACTCACTCCTCCCCTACTATTTCGCATTGGGGGTAATGACGCAATATTAGCGATTCTAATGGTTAGCAACTATCTATGGATGCATATTTACTACGTATTGAGCTTCGTGATAGTATATACTAGACTGTGGTATCATATTGAGGGAACCATAGACGAGAAAGTAAAGCTGTGAACCTAGAAGTCTCTCTGCAGACAAGGGTCAACTCAGAAGCAAGAACCGTGTTGCGAAAGAGGGAGTTACGTTCCATGAACACTGCAACATTTTTCACGTACGAGTAATCATGCGTGTGTACGTGTGTGTGTGTGTGTGTGGTGGGGGGAGCTACCTGTTTTGTTTTATACCGAATTTAGACCCTTGGGGGCACTATGCGAAGACCGGTTATTGGGTCCGGACATCTCTCACCAATTTTACAGACACTGGAGGCGCATCCTCGAGGCAATACGGCCGGAACTTGAAGCTGACCATTCATCCTTGAAACTACGCCATCATCAAGGCTACACGTTCTATGATCGCAACCATGGTGTCGCAATGTCACATGAAAAACATTACAACCTCTTCCCCTAGATCACGACTACATTATTCCAGGAAATATAGCTCGTCTATAATAAAATATATTATCGGTAGTTAATTCATTTCTGAAGCCTCCAATATGGACTGAGGAGCGAATATAAATCTGTGCCCGGGAGGAAAAAGGTCTTAAGTAAAAATTTTATACTTTTCAGGAGAGCAGCAGAAAGATTGAAATTGGTGTCAATTATAGAGTTTTTTAATTAAGAGGTTTTTCCTGGATATTATTTGTTTATATTTCTTCTAAAATAGGTAATGTTGCTCATTTAACAATTTTCTTAATTATTTCCAAAAATAGCCGCACTTAAGCCGTTTTATGACTAGAAGTCAAACTGAGTAGAAGGTACTATTAAACATAAGACCTTTTGAATAATCGATACCCGGCCCCGGAACAATTTTTCCTTGACATTATTCAAACCTGCTTTACAGGGAGCTACTACCTGAAAGCCAGATTTGTATAAGACCTTTTTCATGTCAAAATAAATTAGAAATGAAAATTATTAGGAATGCAAAATGGTTCTTAAGCAATTATAGGACTGTTTACCCTGGTGTTTAAAGTTTTAAAAGGAAAAAGCATCAGTATGTGATAAAATGGCTAAAATACAAGTTAGACCTTTTTAATAGGGAAGCATGCAAAGTAAACATGTGATGGTTTGTAAGGAATAAAGTATTAAATATTCTTAAGTCCTTTATTCTGTGTGTGCTCGATTCAAAAAGTACTTAGGACATTTGGTAACGCCATATAAATCCAATCAGGAGTCTTATTTGACTTTAGCCGTTTTACCAGATTGTAGAGAACTGTTTCCGCTTTCAGAATATATAAAAATCTCATTTTCACAAAAATTGACGTAAGACCTTTTTCCTCCCGACCACAGAAATATAACATATAATCTTTCATTGGTAGCCTATGACTACAAAATAATACAGTATGTCTACGTTGCATTTCCGGCAAGGAATCTGTACAAATAGTAATAATAATAATAATAATAATAATAATAATAATAATAATATTAATATTAATAATAGTTACAGTGATAATAATAATAATAACAATAATAATAATAATAATAATAATAATAATAATAATAATAATAAAGTGTAGCGCCGTGATTACAGGATGGGCTTCTACGACGAGATAAATTGTTAACTGATTGGTTATTCAATACATTACCACATACACGTCATTAAAAAGCATTGGTAAAAATTAGAGATGAACAACGATCGAGGAAGCAAGACTAACAGCGCCCGCAAAGCCGAAAACCCGCACGACAATGTTGTAATACATCGCGTCCTTGACTTAAAAACTGCTTTTAAGTGTTTCGCGATGCCGAGATTGATCACTCCCGAAGTCCCGAACGTCAAGCAGCCTTGAATCGACACAGTGGTTCATACCTGACTGAACTTTTATCTACTTTGGCAACTGTTATAGCCTATATGTATAAACAATCAAGTAGCCTATTTGAAACATCATGTCTACCTTTCAGTGTATAATAATCCGTTCCCCAGCCTTTATTTAATTACTAGGTCCTTATTAAAAGGCTAGGAATTTTCTTTTCATATGTTTGAGATCAAGTGTGCAATCTCAAGTAAAAAGATATTAACGTTATGTTTTATGTTTCTTAGAAATGCAAATTTATTTGAGAATTTTTTTTTATCTACAGTATATAACCATAGGTAATATCATATAATAGAACCAGAACTTTTTGATAACTAAGATACTGTTCTGTTTTGTCTTTTTGTCTCATTTAAATATTTATAACGTTATTTATTTCAATGATGTATGTTATTCAAAGTTACGAAATCTTTCCACGTCGATCAAATGCTATTTCGAGAATGATGAGCGAGACTCGAAGCGCACGAGAGTGACGAAACGAGACTCGAACGACAAATGCAACGAACACAGCGAGCGAGAGCGGCAGTTAGTTTTGTTCATCTCGAGTAAAAATACATTATACAGAGTAAACCGTAAGTAATATCATTAATTTAAGGGGTTATTCTTTGAGATATTTCAAACAAAAATGTTTAATACAATTTTGCTCGTTCTTGTTTCTTTTTCGAGATTAAAATAGTTTTACATTAAATATTTCATAGCATGTTTTAAGAAAGTAATGGTGCTATGCATAGACATTTCGCTAGCCCGCGCTACGAGCGTGCTAAACTAGTCCCGGCTATCGACTGGTTACTTGTACGGGATTCATATCATATCACATCGCTAAGACTGGTTTATGAATACGAAAAACGTTAGTTCGCTGATCATCCACCGGAAGCCCGCGCTAAGAATGTCTATGAATACGGCCGTAATTGATTTAATTCCCAATGTGCTCAATGAGAGAGCAGTTTATTATTATAATAAATTATTGAAAGAATTTTAGTTTTGTCCTTCAAACATGCAGAAATTTGATCACAACAAATGTAACTTTTTGTTCTACAGAAGAACTTTAAAATTTAATTACGACCTCAATGTTTTTTTCATTATGAGCCATTTTACACAAAATTAATATGTAACACACACTCGCACGCAAACACTTTTGATTAAACTAACACGCAACAACGCAGCGCATTACAGAACACCAGTATAGCGTAAAGTATTATTGTGAAAGGTGAAGCTAGCCATGTTTCGTACCGAGATATAGCAAATCGATACCCCTTCCCTGGTCCCCCCTCAAGCTTACGAGTCAAGGTCGTAGCCATGCCTTTAGAGGCTTCTAGCACAAGCCTCGGACTGAACTCTCCATCCTGGAATGACTGTCAACAGTGAACTTAATATATTGAAGGATCGGAGTGCAACCAAGTGTTACGATACATCGTTATTACGAACTTATTGGTCTTGGCCTACTGTTACTAGGTATAACTGAATTTTTTGAGTAGGCTAAAGCCTCAAAAGCCTCTTAAGATCTTCGTCCCTGTCTGTAACTATCAGTTTGGAAAAGAGGAATGGCAGACCTTAACATAATTCACATTCATGTAGGGAACCTACTAAATGAAATAAATGACATTACTTCCTTACTGCACTTTGAATTTCTGCATCTAAAAATCCATTACTCAAAGACGAAATTGAGTTCACGAATATTTGGGTGAGGGGTAAGTGCGTGTATGGTAATCAATAGCTGATTAAAACGGCTGTCCAGAGGAAACCTACCCTAATACCGTTATTGTTCACTTGGATTCACCAGAACTAAACCAAAATAAATGCTCTAGTCATTTGGCTGCCTATATGCTTGTTATACATTAATATTTAATAGCTTTTTATGAGTAGTTCGACAAAATACTTCATTTTACAGCCATGCTTCACGCGCCAAAAATTCTTTCAGGAATATTACAAGTGATCTGAAAACATATTTACATATCGAAGACTGAACACTCACAAAGGGTATAAAATAGCTCTATTCTATGACACTCTTAACTGTGCAATGTAACTTACCTCTCTGCTTGGTACACAGATCGGAGTTCCTTCCTTTACAATACCAGCTTCAATCATCACTCCCATAACGATTGGGTCACGTGAGTTGAAGATGAACTGAAAGAAATTAAAAAAAAAGTGTATTTTAACTGTAAGATTACCAAGGCTATAATACCACACTTATAAATGCTTCAAAGATTCGAAATTAAATTCGCTTAATATTTTAATTAAATAAGAGTACCAGTAGGCATATATGTATACTTTTTAGAATATGCCTATAAAACTTAAAGTATGTTTAAAAATTAAGTTTTATTTTGATCCTAGATTTAATAATAATAATAATAATAATAATAATAATAATAATAATAATGATTTATTTAACCTGGCAGAGTTAAGGCCATACGGCCTTCTCTAACACTCAACCAGGAGTAAAACTGCGTTACAAAAAACACTACAAATTTACAAAGTACACTTCAATTTTACACACAAAACTGTATAAGATATTAATAATAAAATGTAAACAACAAGCAAGTAGAAATCAGAAATAGTTATAACATACAGAAAGAAAGAAAAAAGCATAATAAAATGTGAACAGTAGGTCAAAATAAATGAGACGTACAAAGTATAAAAAAATAAGACAATTATTGATAATAACAATAATAATAATAATAATAATAATAATAAATAATAATAATAATAATAATAATAATAATAATAATAGGCTAATAATAAAATAGTGCAGTACAAAGCATATAATGAATACAATATTTTTAGGTACACACAGTAAGGAAAATTATGATTATATATAGCTCAACTTATCACATTATAGATATACCATTATCGGAAAATATGAAAACAAAAATATAAAATAAGTTAAATATCACTAGAACATAAAAAAATGTGAATATGTGGAAACATGCAATACAACACTTGTCATAATAGTAAGTTAGTTTGGCAACTCGTCATAAGATAATTTTCTAACTTTGATTTGAAAGATTTCAATGTTCGGCAGCCCTCGACTTCAGGCGGTAGAGAGTTCCAGTGACGAGATGTAGCAACAGTGAAAGATAAGGAATACAGAGATGATGTGTGGAGTGGAATTTCTAGCGTGTTATCGCGTTGTGATCGAGTATTAATATTATGACAGCGAGAGAGAGTATGAAAACGAGCGAATACATAATAGGGGGATGAAGTGTGCATAGTTCTTTAAAGACAACATTTTATTTTATTTTATTTATTTACCAATGATTTTTAACTGTAGAAATTATCAACTGTCAGTCAACAACCAAACAATTATTAATTATGTGATAGAGTGGTAAACGTAATGTTTTATTTTACGTCTTTTGGTACGCAAAGTGGTGATCATTATCATCATCACTGTCATTGTTGATGTCATCGCCTTTATTGTTAATCTATATTTCTGTGCATAGTGATTACAATAAACGGAAACAATAATGATCATTGTTAATAATTACTAATATAATTATAATCATGATAATATCATCACCAAATTTAGGGCTTGCGGTATTTACCTTCTCTGACCTAGGAACATTTCGATACTATCGATATAAGCAGGTATCGACACTAAACTTGCGATACTGACCTCGATATTAGGTTTTCGATATTTTACTGGTATCGATAGAAAAATACCAGTATCGAAACAAAAGTAATGAAAGTGGCAAGACGAATCGGATTTGTAGATTATGATGTGATTAAACATCTAAAATGTCTCCTATACGTAAATTTCGGAGTTATTTCCGCAAGAAGGATATGTGGACGGAAATCATGGCAGACAAAAGTTTTTTACGTATAAGTTAAGTAATATGGGATTAAGCATGGATACCAAGTATCGCTTAAAATGCAGTATCACAACGTTCTTAGGTGTAACTGTGCACATTTTGGAAGGCACGATTTTTCTTATCTGCTAATGATTCAGTGAAGAAACTGACACAATGCACACTCATGAATACCTAAGTAATTTAAGCTGGAAATATTCAACGAATGGGGCATCGAAAGCGAAAAAATTACAGGGCATCGTTATCATACGCATAGATAGACCCAATATAGTGGCATTGCTCTTTAATGATCTTTAGCGCTATCAATCGATACTTTAAGTATCATTGTTTCCGTGGTTACGCATACAAGTATAATGAGATTTAAATGTCATCGTAAGGTTGTTTTTCGTGGCTACGCATACAAGTATAATGAGATTTAAATGTCATCGTAAGGTTGTTTTCCGTGGTTACGCATACAAGTATAATGAGATTTAAATGTCACCGTAAGGTTGTTTTTCGTGGCTACGCATACAAGTATAATGAGATTTAAATGTCATCGTAAGGTTGTTTTTCGTGGCTACGCATACAAGTATAATGAGATTTAAATGTCATCGTAAGGTTGTTTTTCGTGGCTACGCATACAAGTATAATGAGATTTAAATGTCATCGTAAGGTTGTTTTCCGTGGTTACGCATACAAGTATAATGAGATTTAAATGTCATCGTAAGGTTGTTTTTCGTGGCTACGCATACAAGTATAATGAGATTTAAATGTCACCGTAAGGTTGTTTTTCGTGGCTACGCATACAAATATAATGAGATTTAAATGTCATCGTAAGGTTGTTTACCGTGGTTACGCATACAAGTATAATGAGATTTAAATGTCACCGTAAGGTTGTTTTTCGTGGCTACGCATACAAGTATAATGAGATTTAAATGTCATCGTAAGGTTGTTTTTCGTGGCTACGCATACAAGTATAATGAGATTTAAATGTCATCGTAAGGTTGTTTTCCGTGGTTACGCATACAAGTATAATGAGATTTAAATGTCATCGTAAGGTTGTTTTTCGTGGCTACGCATACAAGTATAATGAGATTTAAATGTCATCGTAAGGTTGTTTTTCGTGGCTACGCATACAAGTATAATGAGATTTAAATGTCATTGTAAGGTAGCTTCCGTGGTTACACTTATAAGTATAATGAGATTTAAATGTCATTGTAAGGTAGTTTCCGTGGTTACGCGTATAAGTATAATGAGATTTAAATGTCATCGTAAGGTAGTTTCCGTGGTTACGCGTATAAGTATAATGAGATTTAAATGTCATTGTAAGGTAGTTTCCGTGGTTACGCGTATAAGTATAATGAGATTTAAATGTCATTGTAAGGTAGTTTCCGTGGTTACGCGTATAAGTATAATGAGATTTAAATGTCATCGTAAGGTAGTTTCCGTGGTTACGCGTATAAGTATAATGAGATTTAAATGTCATCGTAAGGTAGTTTCCGTGGTTACGCGTATAAGTATAATGAGATTTAAATGTCATTGTAAGGTAGTTTCCGTGGTTACGCGTATAAGTATAATGAGATTTAAATGTCATTGTAAGGTAGTTTCCGTGGTTACGCGTATAAGTATAATGAGTTTTAAATGTCATTATAAGGTAGTTTCCGTGGTTACACTTATGAGTATAATGAGTTTTAAATGTCATCGTAAGGTTGTTTTTCGTGGCTACGCATACAAGTATAATGAGATTTAAATGTCATCGTAAGGTTGTTTTCCGTGGTTACGCGTATAAGTATAATGAGATTTAAATGTCATCGTAAGGTAGTTTCCGTGGTTACGCGTATAAGTATAATGAGATTTAAATGTCATTGTAAGGTAGTTTCCGTGGTTACTCGTATAAGTATGAGATTTAAATGTCATTGTAAGGTAGTTTCCGTGGTTACACTTATAAGTATAATGAAATTTAAATGTCATCGTAAGGTTGTTTCCGTGTCTACGCATATAAGCATAATGAAATTTAAATGTCGTTGTAAGGTTGTTTCCGTGGTTACACATATAAGTATAATGAGATTTAAATGTGATTGTAAGGTTGTTTCCGTGGTTACGCATATAAGTATAATGAGATTTAAATGTCAGCGTAAGGTTGTTTCCGTGGTTACGTATATAAGTATGAGATTTAAATGTCAGCGTAAGGTTGTTTCCGTGGTTACGTATATAAGTATGAGATTTAAATGTCATCGTAAGGTTGTTTCCGTGGTTACGTATATAAGTATAATGAGATTTAAATGTCAGCGTAAGGTTGTTTCCGTGGTTACGTATATAAGTATGAGATATAAATGTCAGCGTAAGGTTGTTTCCGTGGTTACGTATATAAGTATAATGAGATTTAAATGTCAGCGTAAGGTTGTTTCCGTGGTTACGTATATAAGTATGAGATATAAATGTCAGCGTAAGGTTGTTTCCGTGGTTACGTATATAAGTATGAGATTTAAATGTCAGCGTAAGGTTGTTTCCGTGGTTACGTATATAAGTATGAGATTTAAATGTCATCGTAAGGTTGTTTCCGTGGTTACGTATATAAGTATAATGAGATTTAAATGTGATTGTAAGGTTGTTTCCGTGTATACGCATATAAGCATAATGATATTTAAATGTCGTTTGTAATGTTGTTTCCGTGGTAACACATATAAGTATTTGGCAAAAAAAAAATAGCTGTAAAGTGACGCTCTTACTTATTTTGGTTATTATCAAATTTATTGTACTGATGGAGCATCACGAAGGGGAATTTCCTTTCACTTGAAATATTAGGGGCTTTAGGGTTAATGTTAAGGTCATTCCCCACTCCGTAAAATGAAGAAAGTGGAGGATTTAGGCAGAAGGATCGCAGAATGATACCCTGATATCCTGATTATAAAGAAGATGGTGATATTCTTACATACCTCAGAGCCATCGGACACAATTTGGGTGGCAATTTTGAAACATAAATCATGTAACATTTTATGCTGTGTGGCAATTTTCAAACATTAATAATATAACATTTTATACAGTATATCTATGGATATTTTACTTGTCAAACTAAATTATTATTTATAAGAAAATGTGTACTGGGGGCCAAAATATCGGGTGACCAAAATACCTAGTGACGAAATTGCAGTGACTAGGTGGTACAATGACGAGAGTTCCGGTGACGAGAATTCCGCTTCTCTAACAACAATAGTAGTAGTAGTAGTAGTAGTAGTAGTAGTAGTAGTAGTAATAATAATAATAATAATAATAATAATAATAATAATAATAATAATGTTTAACTTCGTGCTCCATTGCAGCAACAGAGTGTTATCTGAGAATACATTTTAACGACACTTACTATTTCGAGGCCTTTTCTGTTACATTTTAACCCTGAAAACTCCTAAATATAGGTTCACTGTGTCCACCCTCATATTTTATATTTGCTTTAACTAACAGGGGGCTCTGGAGTCTCAAGAAATACCTCAATTGAAAAGTTGGCCTGCAGACATCTAGGCCTATCCGTGAAACAGGGTTTTCTATGTGTGGTCGCTAAATATGTCAGTAGCCTTGTAAATCGGAAATACTATTTTACGTGACATTTTAAGGCACAGGATAGTAATTTTCTCTTTCTTCTGAAGAAAGTCGCCCTTAGGATTTTCATTTCCTTTTAAAACATCAGTCTCAGCTGGTTTGAACAGGAGAACTTGACGGCCACTGGAAAAAACAGTAAGCACGAGACTATCGTCAATAAAGTAATGACATGAATTAAATACTATTATAGTCACAATCATGCCATGGTATGAAAGAAAAATTTCACAACCTCGAGCGGGAATCGAACCTGCGACTTCCTGGTCTCCGGTCAGGCGCTCTACCACTGAGCTATCGAGTTCGTCTCACGCCAAAGGCTCGGAATTATCCTTTCATACTGGCGACTCTGTTATATAGAGTACTGTCCATAGCGTCTGATCTAGTCAGCACTGCTTATGGTTTGAAAGAAACTTTACAATGTAATCTTCATCTTACGATGTTTGGGTGACGTATGATGAAGATTACATTGTAAAGTTTCTTTCCAGCCATAAGCAGTGCTGACTAAGATCAGACGCTATGGACAGTACTCTATAACAGAGTCGCCAGTATGAAAGGATAATTCCGAGCCTTTGGCGTGAGACGAACTCGACAGCTCAGTGATAGAGCGCCAGACCGGAGACCAGGAAGTCGCAGGTTCGATTCCCGCTCGAGGTTGTGAAATTTTTCTTTCATACCATGGCATGATTGTCACTATAATAGTATTTAATTCATTAATATGTCACATCAACGGACGTATATACGTCACCAAACATCGTAAGATGAAGATCACAAAGTAATGACACTTATTGGTATTAATAATATGAACATACTCCTTACCTGTGGCAATACTTTAAGCTTGCATGGGAAGACTGCTATGTGTTTGAATTCCTCTCGTTTCCTCTGCTTCAACTCTTCACGATATGCCATGAACTTATCAAATAAATGGTATATAATATCTGCTTGGAATATTTTTACACCTAAAGAATCTGCAAGATCTTGTGCATCCCTCTCAACTTTCACATCAAACGCTAAAATTGTTGCATATCTGCAAAAAGAAAAAAAAAACACACACACAAACAAAAACAATAGTTGAACAATTTCAAGGGAAAAATTGTTCCAGAGCCTGGTATCGAACCCGATGCCTTTGACTGAGCGCGCCAAAGCTCTACCGACTGAGCTACCCAGGAACTATACCAGACCCGGCTCAATTATTCTCTTTATATCTACATATGGGGTGATAGAACGTCAGAGCTCCGCATTGAGTGCACACTTTCTGTGTGACTTAAATTTGTGGTTTTATTTAATGAACAGTAACGTGTATTATACAAATCTGGCTTTCAGGTACAGCTCCCTGGAAAGCGACTTGAATAATTTCAAAGGTTTCAGGTTCGATACCCGGCTCTGGGATAATTTTTCCCTTGAAATTATTCCAGTCAGCTTTACAGGGAGCTATACTTGCAAGCCAAACTTGCAAAAAACAACAGTTATCAATACAAAATAAAAACAAAAGATAAAAGTGTACGAGAGATGTATGTATGGGCTATTCCATCTCAAATCGACCGAAATATAGAGAAAATTGACCTTGCAATTTTTAAACACAATGAAACTTTTTCTGTCCGTAGACAACTATGATACAATGCTTTGTGCAAAGTTTGAGGCATCAGAACTTAATAGTGTTTAAATTAAAACTATTTTAATTTATCGTATTTTCATAAAATTAGCAACTTTAAACTGTTGTGGCTCCGAAACCCTTTCACCCAATGATCAAAATCACGGTTTATTTTGATGCTGAAAAGTTAAAGTTTATATTGACATATAAACAGATTTTCTTACTTTTTATTGAAATGGAGAAATTTAGATTTTTCTTAATTAAGACGCCTTTGCCCATGAAAAAATATTTTTAAAATATATGGTTAGATTCCGCATTGAAAGTACAAATAAACACGTATTTTTTACTGGTGCAACGTTAATAAGAAAGTATTGAAAACTCAAATAAAGAAAATAAATAGTACACGCGTGAGCTAACCAGCTGACTGTGAGGCGGGAGCTAGCCTAGGCAAGCAAGGCCAGGAGACATAAACACGTGATGTTTCGTCTAGTAGTGCATAGCTGGGCTAGCATTATCACAGGTTTTCATAAACACAGGAGTAAAATGACGCCCAACGCTCGCTTATCTTCAGCTCTCGGCCAGTGTGTGCTGTGTTGCGCCTTTCAAATCTAGGCGTGTGAAAATAATCTATTTAATACCCTCGAAACTTATTGCCGAGCCACTAAGCAAACAATGCCGAATCCCTCTTAATAATGCAAGGTTTTTTCTCAATATTTTTTTACATTTGTATAAATGGGCAAAAAGCCTAAAAGTAAGTAAAATCAGATTATCTGTCTCTCTGTATACAATAAAAATAAGGATTACTTCTTATCATAACCTACCAAATGTCAGCTTTAAAATGAGCTCTCGTTCAATGTTCTGCAGTAAATGGTTCTAGAGATCTGAGCGCTGAAAGAGGCTTGTTTTTCTAAACTACGCTAAATTTGTCGCTCAACAACACGAAAACTGTTTGACTTTCGATAGTATATTTTTGCAAATGCACTCTCCTCGGCACCTTGTATAAATAGGGAAAAATTAGAGTATAAAAAAATGCGAGGTTTTCTTCTGATCGATTTCATATGAAATAGCCCGCATATTCGAGTTATTTGACATTTTGCCCAAATATTCTCTTAAAAGAGGGATTCGAACTGGAACATCAAGAAAATAAACCGTAAAAACAACGAAACTATTATCTGGTTTCGAGTTGTACTTCCAGATCATTAGTATAATGTAGAGAGAGAATAATGGGGATTACTGGCAAAATTTCGAACGTGGTGTTCCTTACAGATATATCATATCATGAATGTTTTAATTGTTCGGAAGCTTATAGTGAAGCTCCTCAAATTCGCCTCTTTTTGCACAGACTGTCGGGGCCAACGTTGCTAATAAGGCTGTGCTATTTATTATGTGTGACCCAACTTCGTCCCACTGCCATACTTATTTTCTAACATTTTCACGTGCCTGAAGAATCCACTTCAAGGTTTTCTTATAAGGAATAAGATGTCTGCTCTTCAGAGTGCTAATAGGGGAGAAGAGGGTACAGTGAGACAAGGAGAACAGTGAGACATTTTTATTAGATGGTAAATTTTGATGTTGAGATGTTGGTAACAGTGGAGTTGTATGTTGCATGAGCAAAGTAACAGTATTTTCATACTCGATTTGATTCTAGTTATAAAGGTGAGTGATGAAAAAATAATTCGTAATTTTTCACTCTAGAAGTAAAATTTTGGTTTGTGTTTAATGAAGATTATATTCGATATACAAATGAGATATAAAATATGAATGTTTTGTTACCTGATACTATGGTATTTGAGATTATGTTTGGCAAAGTTTCGTCTTTCTTGTTTTAATTTTGAAGTGATGGCGTCATTTTTAAATGAACTATGCGTAAAGGGAACAGTGAGACATGCCATTGCAGGGTACACTGAGACATCTCACTGTTCCCATGTACCAATGATTTGCAAAAACAAACTGTAATACATTTACCAGTAACTAACATTAAAAATGAACATAGTAGTAACCAATTTAGGAACTGTAGCTTAAAATAATGGATACATTACATTTTAATGGTTTCATAAATAAAAAAATATTCACAAAATTTAAGAAAATGTTAAAAAACAATAAAGAATTACATTAAATTCTTATAATTATAAGCTTTGTTCTCACCAAAAATTTATTTCATTTTTTCACAAAAGTTTGAAATGTCATGGAAAATTCACCTTTCCAAATGTTCCAGATGTTTCAATGGTTTAGAAGTCAGACATCAAAATGATTCTAAATAAGCCTACAGAACATGTCAAGATAAAGAGACAGCAAGTTTTTGTTTTCTTTTGAAATAAATGTAAATCATTTCAATGTCCGTTAATAGACACTGTGGTGTCTCACTGTACCCTCCTGAATGGGAACAGTGAGACATTTGCATTTTTTTTTACAAACACGTATTGTATATTATGTCCTTTATCTATTAACATTTCTGTTTATGTATTATTATACTCCATGTTTTAATGTCTATTTCTATTGCACTCGATTTTAAAAATATTTGAATTATCACTTGCATACACATGTTTTAATATTTTGTGTCTCACTGTACCCACTACTCCCCTACAACTCATTCAAAGACACAACTCGTCTCTTAAGATTAAGATTAACCACTCTTACCTCTCCGCACAGAAAAACAGTCGTATTGGGACAGTGGAAATCAAAACTATGCAATCAATACTTGTTTCTAATATAGTGTTATGTTAAGAAAATGTGTACTGTAGCCTACAAATTTGTGTTTGGCTTAGTTCTCTCACTGGATGATTATGATCAATGACAATGAAGGAAGACGGGTTGAATGAAAACATAGCAAACTAGTGTACTAAGAAAACCTGCCCCAACACTATCTCTACCTAATACGCTTCAGGCGTAACATTTTTGGGTTAAACTGAATAATACGAGGGTCATTTCATGAATAATGAATAAGTTGATATAACTGTGAAGTGAATGATATAACTGTGAAGTGAATGATGCAACACCAATGAAACTTACGTCAGTTGCAGTTAAAGGCTTAAGGAAGAAAGACGTGTGTTCGTTTCGTCCAGAGCACACTCTGTATTTAGGTAACGAGAGCTAGAAATGGAGCCTACACGTGTCTAGGGTACTGTGACGATTTACGATCAAAGATCGAATCTTTACGTGGCAAAAACGCCACAGAAATCCACAGTGCTTTGAGTGGATTTTGTGATGAATTATAGTGGATCGTAGTACAGTTACTTGTTTTCGTGATGGTCATGTCAGCATAGACCAGGAACGCCGAAAACATCAACAAATGAACAAAGTGGGAAACTTGTGGGGGATGCTCTTAAAGAAGACGTGTGAGAATTTTCAGAAGTTATGGGGATTCTACCAACTTCAGCATTCAGTATTTTTTTTTATTATTTATTCATTTGTTGTTGAACATAACAGGCAAAGCCCAATTACAATGTTCACGACTAACAAATTAATTTATAAAACATAAACAAGGAAAAGGAAACGTACACTTATTAAAAACTGAAACAAAATAGAAATAAGAGAAAGAAAAAAAGAGAATTGAAATAAGGCATGAAAGTAGCTTCAAATTAACTGACAACAATATTCTGTAAAATATGATAACAAATAATTCTGTATCTAGAGAAATTCATATTGAAAATATCAACATTCGGATGAGGATGTAATTTATTGTATAACTGTAACATTTGGAAAACTGGGGAATTTTTATGGGATTCAGTATTTGTCCTTGGTATGTAAAACAAATTTCGAAATTTCGTTTTAAGCTTAGGTGCATATAATGTTATATGATAAAATAAACCAACACAGTCCAACTTATTGTTAATAATTTTATAAAGAAAGTTTAAAGATAGACAATTTCGTCGAATTTGCTAACTAGTAAAATGGAAATGTTTACAAATCATTTGAAGAATAAAGATGTCAGTAGAATAACAGCAAGTGAGATGAGGTTCATGAGAGCAACAGCTGGATATACTCGCTGGGATCATAAAAAAATGAGGACATAATGCAAGAACTTCAAATTCAACCCATTATGCAGTTCATCAGCAAATATCAACTTCAGTGGAAGGGTCATCTCGAACGAATGAATCGATGCAGAATTCCAAAAGCACTGTTTCATTACCACCCGCATGGAAAAAGATCTCTGGGTCGTCCGAAGAAGAGATGGACTGAAAATTCTAGTTTGAGACAGTAACAGGCCACTCAGTCTAATACTTGTTAGGAAGGCGACGACGACGATTTGAAGAAGAGGCAAATTTCTGCGCGAATGGTCCTTCATTGTTTGACTGCTGAATAGAAGCAGAAACGCCTGAACATTGCAAATTTTCGGAAACAAAGATTCAGCGTTGAAGGTCAAGTCCCCCCCCCCCCGAATTGTCGCTATTGATGAAACGTGGATTAGACATTTCGAGCCGCAGTTGAAATCACAGACAAACGAGTTTTTGCCACGTAAAGATTCGATCTATATTGCAAGCTGTTGTGGACAATATGATTGCAAGAGCCCGTATTTGCCAACAGGAACTTGGTAGTCATCTAAGATATATTATTTTTAAAATCTAGGTCAAAAGACTTTCCACGAATGTAGAATATCATATTAAGAAATAAATAAATTACATTAAAAACCAAACAAGTTATATTAATTTCAAACTGTAAAGTGACTTCTGACCCACTCTGTGTAAGATAAAGGTAAAGGTAGGTAAAGTATCTCCTTTAAACATGAAGGAGCTTGTGCATGGGGTGCAACTTCTACCTCGGCACTAGAATGAGATGGTGTGGTCGACACCACGCTCCGACAGTCTTTCATCCCTGACAAAGACTCGATATTCATTTGACGTGTATGTTCTGGAAGTTACGGCAACGAGAAAAAACCCGCTGTCACCAGGAACCTTCCAGTCTGTTTCCAGTTATCTACAAACTGAATCATTCATACATACATACATACAATTTTTTAGGAAGAAATTGCATAAGCACTCAACTCTGAAGGGTACTACTCATTCTTATACCATACATAAGAGATTTATCAACTCTTTGTCATATTTCATCGTATGTGTACAGTCTGTGATTGACTAATCTTTTTTTTTCTTACCCTTTCCACCCTTTATTCCGTTTACACTTGCCAAAAACACTCGGACCTGGAAAACAGACCATAGGAATCTAACCATATTGCCATCTAGGGGGGTATGAAAAGGCTGAAAACCTTGTCATGATGTGACCTTATGACTACAACCTGGTCTTCAATGTTGCAGATCTGGATCGAAATCCAGCCAAGTACATGTTGGGGCACGTTTCCTTGGGAACATCTATTTCCCCTGCCAGCATTTCATTAATCTTCCATTATCCTTTCATTATCACCATCTCAGATCTGCTACCTCAACCGAAAACAGAGAGAGGGAAAAGAAAGAAGGAGCTAGAGATACGAAAGACAAAAGTGACAGGGAGGGGACACGGAGAAGAGAGGTAGAGAAAAAAAGACTAGGGGAAATTGCAAAGAGGGAATTGAAACGAGACGGGGAAGAAAATTGGAGGGGTGAAGAAAGAGAGAAGCGGAAGAGAGATAGAAAGTGAAGGAGCAAAGAGAGGTGAAGAACAAGACAATAGCGGGAAATGCGGCGGAGGAAGAGAGAGAGAGATTAAAGTGAGCAGAGAGGGACTGGAAGAGAGACAGAGCAGAGGGAATAGAAGGAAGACAGAAGTTATCTACCGGTTAAGTAAGCATACAAAACATTGCTAGAATTAGGGTTACTTAATCAACAAAAGCAACAGATGTAAGTTACTTACTGGCTCTCGTGTTCCAGCATGGTAGATGCCTTCATTACGTCCTTTTTCACAACTGGACCGATACGAATATTTGCATACTGAAACAAAGAAAAGTTTGCATACTGAACAAATAAATAAACAAGTATTCATAAAAATTAAAATACTGTTCAATACAGTAGGCCAATATTTGTCAAAACACTCAACTTCTTAAGGGGAGAGGATGGTATTTTTTGGTGAAAAATGAGCAAATTTTCAAAAAAAAAAAAATCTTTAAAATACTCTGTGTGGAATGCATAAATTTTGTGGGTATGTGTGCCCTTATCGGATGTTGAGTCGCCATTTTTAAACTTCCTGCGTAATGGATTTTTAAATTACTCCTCCACTTGTATTGTTGTTTCCGGTACATTAAATTAAAAAAAAAATTGTTTTCTTTAAAATACCCTTTGATATGAGTGGAATGCACTGCATAACATTTTGTGGGTATTTGTGCCCTTATCGGATGTTGAGGCGTCATTTTTAAATCGCACGCCCACCTTTATCGGCTTCCAGTAACCTCAATTTTTTGCTACATTGCAAGACAAAACTATTAAAGATACACGCATGAAATTTAGAACACTCATTCTTTAGACTATTAGGAAACTTTTCTATGTAACAGAATTTTGTTAATTGATTTCATTTTAAAAATACGTCCGTTTGTTTGCAAGAAAGGAAATCAGAAAATTATTATTGAATTTTAATTGTTTATTTTACAAACGTAGGGACTAATATCAAAATTCTGTTACAGACAGTTTGTAGAACATGCTTTTGCAAATACATTGCAAAAAAACTGTTTGAATCTATCTTTAAAAACGGTTTAGATATATCGGTTTTAGTACAATCCTGCATTGGGTATATTTTTTTCAAATTTGGGCCCCCAAATAATTTTTTTTTCAAAATATTTTTATTTGGTTGAGTTGCCGCAGCTATGAGCTCTCTATATACAAAAAATTAATATTTTACACCAAATAGGAAAAAAGTTAAAAAAATAACATCCTCTCCCCTTAATGTCAGGAAAGACACTTTGTGTTATTTCTTTTTAATTCTTACGTAACTTTATTGTATAAATAATAAAGTACAGTTTTTCTCGGGTACAAGAAAGAGAGTATTGAAAGAACCAAGAAACATGTTGGATCAAAAAAAGGGAGCAAGCAATGATGTGTTGTTTATAAGTGGTATAGACTCGACTTTCTCCATACATTTCGAAGACTAGTTCCATCTTCGTCTTCAGAATAAAAAAAGAGGATTGAGAAGGTTATCCTACTCGTTGGGGTCGTTACAAACAGCTATTATGCTTGATTAACCAACCTATATATTCCGCACTCTACCATCAACAATAGGTTAGTCGAGTAGGATTTTGAATTATAATAATTGCCATAATTCATCGGCTGTCGGATGGGGTAGATGCGGCCAGTTCCTGCAAGGCGTTGGGGACGGAGTGTTTTATGTAACATACAAAGACATTTCAGGAGATGGTCTTGTCTTTCGAAATACCTTACCAGCTTAGTTTAGTTCTAGAACTTTTCTTAAAAACTCTGTGTTCACTGTGTGCCTCAGAACAAAAATGGTATAAAGTTACAATTTTAAACGATAAATCCAGAAATGCATATAGAGTGTTAGTTGGGAGACCGGAGGGAAAAAGACCTTTAGGGAGGCCGAGACGTAGATGGGAGGATAATATTAAAATGGATTTGAGGGAGGTGGGGTATGATGATAGAGACTGGATTAATCTTGCACAGGATAGGGACCGATGGCGGGCTTATGTGAGGGCGGCAATGAACCTTCGGGTTCCTTAAAAGCCATTTGTAAGTAAGTAATCACAGGGAATGAAAAATTATACAATAAAAATAACTTTTTCAGCCAAGATTGAACCCTACTCTCCTGCAGATGAGACCAGAGTTCTATCGACGTCGTTGTGAAGATAATCAGAGTGACTAACATTCAATCCACCAACATTATCCATTAGAACGCCACATATCCGATTTTTCAAACGAGTGAACCCAGCATGAAAACTTTGATTTTGCTACGAACAAGAGTTAGGTCATTTTTTCTTGGGACGACTGTGCAACGCATGGCATAGGATATTTCGGTACAAACTCAGAAATATACAAGATGCTTTTAAAATGTGGAAATATCATCATGGAAGTACAAAGGACAGACGCTCACATTCGACTTACAAGCAAAACATATTAAGTCAAACATGTTATTTCTGAGAACTAGGCATTTTGAAAGCTCTTGACAAAACTGAATCCTTAATAGCACATTATGCAACGAGCCTATAATGGTAGTAATTAAGACGCGAGTATGTTTATGAAACGAGCGCAAGCGAGTTTCATAATTTTCATACAAGTGTCTTAATTACCATTATAGGCAAGTTTCATACGACATTTTAGGCTCGACCATATTTCTAACTTGAAATTATTCATAAGTATTCATGTTATTCTTATGTGACTGGGAGCGGAACTGACCTTGTGCAATATCTCGTAAATTGTGAGATGTGCGCAGACGCGAAAGTATTGATTTTTTCCGAGGAACAAATGTCATTGACCTTGATATAATCTAGAGAGTAAAATGAACATTAATCTTGATATAACATTGAAATTGATTTAGACATTGAAAAACGAGATGAAAAATTGAATTTATTTGAATATTATCTACAATTAACGCTAATTATTATAGTAACAGAACATAACCTTCTGCGACAGTATTGGATTTCCAACCTCCGTGACGTTTCGCTAGTTGTCTTTCGATTGCATATCCGAGAATAATCGATACTTGCGCTTTCATATTGCTACAATGGCGTATTCTGATTGGTTGAAGAACTGAACTTTAATGAATAGGTGTACTTTAATAAGGTCCATTAAAGGGCTGCTACCAGGTGTATAATTACTATATTTCGGCATGGTCGAGCATAAAATATTTTTACTAAGTTGTTTCTCTTTATATGTATTTAATTTTATCATTTAACTTTCTCTAACCATTTTGTTCATTATATGGCCTGCTTAGACAGCCATGAAATCATGAACATGAATAAAACAGGCTACCATTCCGTGAATACTTCTTATTGGTTCTGAGTTTAGATGGCCATGACATTGTGATGTTATAACCTCTCCAACTTTAAATATTTATTTTATGTAAATTACTGCTACAGTAGAAAAAACATTGTATAACATACATTCGTAAAGTCATCTTCTTGGAACGAGTGTAATCGTGCCAAAAAGAGAACAGTTACGAAATTGTCTCATAAATAAATATTTGAAGACATTTAGTATTTTCGTAAGTCAATTAATATTTTATTGTATTAGAGTAGATACGTTAATTCTTCTAATCTTGATATACTTTCTTCTAATCGTGTAACAGTCAATTAAATCCCACTCAAGTTTTGATTTTCTCTACATAAATCAAAACTTCTAGTGAGATTACTGTTGACTATTACACTTTTACTACGTCATACTACTTTTGACCAAAACGACGTGTTTCAACCAATCACGGCTGTTTATCGCTACAATTTTATCACTTCTTTAGCATTTGTTTATTTTTATCACTTCCTTAGCATTTTTTATCACTTCCCTAGCTATTGTTTCTTTGTTTTCCAACATTTCAAACTGCAAATTCTTTACGGTACTATAAAATATGCTTTGCGATCGTCATATGTTTCCCGCATAGATAATCGACTGAAAATGGCGGTTATGTTCAAATGTTTTGATGAAGCTAAAATTAGTGAAATAGAATTTTAGTAAATCAATTAATATATATTTTATTGTATTAGAGTAATTTATTTCTTCTAATCTGTATATAATTTCTTCTGTTTTTATCACCTCATTATTTGTTTCGTTTGCCAACATTTTAAACAGCAAAATCTTTACGGTACTATAAAACATGCCTTGCGATCGTCATTTGTTCACCGCATATATAGTCAACTGAAAATGGCAGCTTCGTTCAAACGTTTTGGTGAAGCTAACATTACTGAAATAGAATTTTAGTAAGTCAATGAATATGTTATTGTATTAGAGTGCTTTATTTCTTCTAATCTTGTAATAGTCAATTAAATCCCACTCGAATTTTGATTTTCTCTAGATAAATCAAAACCTCTAGTGAGATTATTGTTGATAAAACAGCGGTAATTTTATCTGGAGCCAATTCAATCAGGGGAGAGTTATTTTACACTACCTTAATATTATACGTTAAGGAAATCAAGTTTTACTTCCCTTTCAACAAATCCATGCTACGTATTTTATCTCCTCTTAATGTTTCTCGTTGTCCGCCGAGTTGAAAGTACGAATTTCGGATGTAATAGCAAGACCATCGAGGACATAAAGTTATGAATTTACATTACAGCAAGAGAACTAAGACACGAAAAGATTAACCGTGAAGTTACGTCCGATAACAGATAATTTGTTGTAATGGTGCGATACGCAATGATTAACTACAATATAACTGAACATCATTTTAATATCCAAAAAAATAAGACAAAGTGTACGGAACTGAGATGCAAGATCGAGTAACATATGTCTTACATATCAAACTCCCACTCCAGCTTTTTAATGAATGGGCATATTACCATAATGTTACAGAGATGGATGGGCCAATTAATGAGGATGAGATGAAGCACCTGCTGGTCCTGTAAGAAGATTTGGATGTGTAATACAACCAGTAATAAGCACATGTGCCTTGTAATTCTTATACGAATACATTAACCTCTAGCTAAGTAACACCACAGTCTAGTATATACAGTCACGAAGCTTGAGTTGTGAGGGTGCTAGGAACAAAAGACTGTGCCGGTATTATTTCGCATTGTCTGTAATGAGGCGATATTAGCGATCCTAGTGGTTAGCAACTATCTATGGATGCATATTTACTACGTATTGAGCTTCGTGACTGTATATACTAGACTGTCATTTTACTTTAATCACTAGTTAATAAAACAGAAAATTCTTCTAACAGTAAGGACGGGTAAATTTTTTTCATTTCATTTATTGCATTTATTATACTCCATAGATCTTGCATCAGCATTATATCCTTTCAAAATATTTTCTCAAAATCTAACATATTTCCTTAAAAAAAAATGGAGATACAAATATGGAATACTATTAACAAGTTACAAGATTGACTGTATATACTAGACTGTGGTAACACTATGCAATATCACTGTACGTATCTGTATGCTTTTAATGATTACACGGCTAGCTTCACGCAAAAAGCAAAATTACACATAAAAAGAATAAACCGAGAATACTAAACATGTAGTCTTAGAAAAAAGTTTTGTGGCACAGACACTTTATAAGTCCAAGAAAGGAGGCAGTGCGCATGATCAGACATACAACGAAACAAAACTAATTTTATTACAACTAGTTCTTCTCTTGTGAACCAGGTCGCTCGTCCTCTGCTCATGCGCATTGCGTCCTTTCTGGGACTTACAAAGTGTCTGTGCGACAAAACTTTTTTCTAAGACTGTACAGTAGTGGCAACAAAACCGGACCGATCCTTGTAACTGATTTCAAAGCCTTGTTCACTCCAGAGCACGATAGACTGGTAACTAAGACTTTCGTGGTTCTAATCCTGCCTGGGAAGGAAACTTTTTTTCTTCCTTATTCAAATTTATTTCCAATACTTTTCGATTGCAGCGATATTTTACTATTTAATTAACTTATTATTCCAAGATCATGAATTTTACCAGCTATCGAAAAGTATTGGGAATAAATTTGAATAAGGAACAAAAAAAAAGTTTCCTTCCCAGGCAGGATTCGAACCACGAAAGTCTTAGTTGCCAGTCTATCGTGCTCTGGAGTGAACAAGGCTCTGAAATTACCTACAAGGGTCGGTCCGGTTTCTTTTTTTGCCACTACTGTACAAAAAGCATATAGAGTGTTAGTTGGGAGGCCAGAGGGGAAAAGACCTTTGGGGAGGCCGAGACGTAGATGGGAAGATAATATTAAAATGGATTTGAGGGAGGTGGGATATGATGGTAGAGACTGGATTAATCTTGCTCAGGATAGGGACCAATGGAGGGCTTATGTGAGGGCGGCAATGAACCTCTGGGTTCCTTAAACGTCAGTAAGTAAGTACTGTACAAAAATGTTCAAGAAGATGTAGAAAAGAGAATACGGTAAGAAAAAAAGAATAAATAACAACAGAATGTGATAATTAGACCTCGGATTTTAGGTTAAAAGCCTATTTTTTTCCTGTACGAATAAACTAAAACTATACAAATCTAGCTTACAGGCAAAAATCCCTGTAAAGCAGACTTGAATAAATTCAAGGGAAAAATTGTTCCAGGGCCAGGTATCGATCGCGGGGCCTTTGGCTTAGCGCACCAACGCTCTACCGGCTGAGCTACCCATGAACTTCACCAGTCACCGTCTTAATTTGTCCCTTTTATCCACCTAACTCGAGTGGGCTGACAAGGGGAGAGGATGGTATTTTTAAAAACTGTTTTCCTATTTGATGTAAAATATTAATTTGTTGTATGTAGAGAGCTCATAGCTGTAGGAACCAAATATAAATATTTTGAAAAAAAAATTGTTTGGGGGCCCAAATTTGAAAAAAAATATATACCCAATGCAGGATTATACTAAAACCGATACATCTAAACCGTTTTTAATGATAGGTTCAAACTTTTTTTTGCAATGTATTTGCAAAACTATGTTCTACAAACTGTCTGTAACAGAATTTTGATATTAGTCCCTACGTTTGTAAAATAAACAATTAAAATTTAATAACAATTTTCTGATTTCCTTTCTTGCAAACAAACGGACGTATTTTTAAAATGAAATCAATTAACAAAATTCTGTTACAGAGAAACTTATACTAAAAGTCTAAAGAATGTGTGTTCTAAATGCCATGCATGTATCTTTAATAGTTCAGAAAATATATCCATTTTTGTCTGGCAATGTAGCAAAAAAAAAAAAATTGAAGTTACTGGAAACCGATAGAAGTGGGCGTGTGATTTAAAAATCCATAGCGCAGGGAATTTAAAAATGACGTCTCAACATCCGATAAGGGCACAAATACCCACAAAATGTCATGCAATGCGTTCCACACATATCAAAGAGTATTTTAAAGAAAAAAAAATTGTTTCCTTAAATTTAATTTACCGGAAACAACAATAAAAGTGCGCGAGTGATTTAAAAATCCATAACGCAGGAAGTTTAAAATGGCGAATCAACATCCGATAAGGGCACAAATACCCCCAAAATGTTATGCTATGCATTCCACATATATCACAGAGTGTTTTAAAGAATTTTCTTTTTAATTTACTCATTTTTCACCAAAAAATACCATCCTCTCCCCTTAAATATCTTCACATTTTATATAAAATATAAACGTTTCAAAGCGGTTTTATGGTGCCTAAAAATGCCTATTTTACCAATTGAGACCTATTTTGAAGGTTTTAGAGCCTAAAACTCCAATTTCTATTTGTTACGTACATATTTTTAAATCTTCGTGTAGCAGTGAAAGAGAACGTTTTGAATGTCATGGGGTGGGTATGGTTCAGATATCCTGTAATAGTTTGGTTGTACGAATGAAGAAATTCCTGGAAGGTGTCTGGTTTTATTGAGCACTTGAGGAGACAGTAGGAATGTGATGAATCGGGAGAATGTAGTTCTCCCTAAAGAAATCAGATTGCTACATTTAAATAGGCCTATGCATCCATTGCTTCGGTATCATTGGGAAGAATTTTTTTTCGCTTATAAAATGCAAAGTTTCATAATAGAAAATTAGTAAAAACGTTATATATAGCATTGTCAATTATGAATAATGCGTTAATTGTAAATTCATTGGTAAATAAATTAATTTAATTGTAATATGAGCACTTGTATATTAGCAGCACAATGTCCAACGCACTATGTACAGAGGTGCACCACTGTCACATATTCTGTGACACAGTACATGAGGGTAGACCACCAAAGGGAAACTGAGAGGTAAAACTTAACCTGAGGGGATTCGATCCGCATCTGACCTGGAATCCAGTGTGGCTTAGTGGATAAAGCGTCAGCACGTAGAGCTGAATACCCGGGTTCGGGTCCCGGTGCCGGAGACAATTTTTCTCTTTTCTATCCACCCTTCATCATATGGTAATGCAGAATTCCTACACGGAAATATACGTACTTCGGTATATCATAATAATTTTAATAGGAAAATGAGCATCTTCTGAGGATTAATATTTGAGGAGAAAAATTCGCTCCGGCGCCGGGGATCGAACCCGGGTCCTTGGTTCTACGTACCAAGCGCTCTGACCACTGGCAGTTGACTTGGACGTAAAACGTCAACATATATGCCTAACTTGGAGTCAGGCCAAAAGGGAAACATTGAAGGAGGAAGGTTCGATCCGGTGCTGTGGATTGAATTCGGCGTAGCTCAGTAGTCAGAGCGCTTGGTACGTAGAACCAAGGACCCGGGTTCGATCCCCGGCGCAGGCGAATTTTTCTCCTCAAATATTGTCACTATTACAGATATTATTCTGTAGGACAAATTAATAAAAAAAAACTTTAATAATCTCATAGCTAGCAGTGCATATTCTGTACAGATTACTGTGCACTAAACTGCGGAATCCCGGCCAAACAAGTCACTCAGCTGAGTGCGCTCCTAGTATAATGGCAGTTGACACTGGACATATACGTTAACATATGTGCCTAACTTGGAGTCAGGCCAAAAGGGAAACATTGAAGGAGGAAGGTTCGATCCGGTGCTGTGGATTGAATTCGGCGTAGCTCAGTGGTCAGAGCGGTTGGTACGTAGAACCAAGGACCCGGGTCCGATCCCCGGCGCCGGAGCGAATTTTTCTCCTCAAATATTAATTGTCAATATTACAGATATTATTCTGTATGACAAATTAATATAAAAAAAGAAAATCTTTAATATCTTGAGAGGACCTCTGGAAAAAGAACTAAGGAAGAGACTAGTGAAGTGCTTTTTGTTGAGTGTACGGGGCAGAAACATGGACATTACGACGAAGTGAAGAGAGGCGACTAGTAGTATTTGAAATGTGGATATGAGGAAGAACGGACCGTGTGAAATGGACAGGCAGAATAAGAAATGAAGCTGTGTTGGAAAGATTGGGTGAAGAAAGAATTATGCTGAAAGTGATCAGGAAGAGAAAAAGGAATTGGCTGGGTCACTGGCTGAAAAGAAACTGTCTACTGAAGGATGCACTGGAAGGAATGGTGACGGGAGAAGAGTTCGAGGCAGAAGAATATATCAGATGATAGACGACATCAAGATATATATGGATCATATGCGGAGACTAAGAGGAAAGCAGAAAATAGGAAAGATTGGAGAATGCTCGGTTTGCAGTGAAAGACCGGGCATGGGACAGAATACTATGAATGAATTAAGGCAAAAATCCGCCCTCTAGAAATAACACGCCAAGAAAACGCGAGAAGATACGAAAAAGAAGAGACGGTAAATGATTGGGATATTGTAGGTGCAGTGTAAGATTGTAGGTGCAGTGTAATTATCTAAGTTGTGTCATGTAATTAATTAAGTTGATATGTAATTAATTAAGATAGATATGTAATTAAGTTGATTTGTAATTAATTAAGGTGATATGTAATTACTTAACTGGTAATAGTTGGGTGAAGTTGAAGTACTTATAAGTTAGGTTTACTTTTGCTCGTTGTTAGGCGTTATTATAGAATAGTTTTTATTTATAGCCCTAGGTTTATTGCATCTATTTATTTATAGTTAGAAATAAATTTAGGTTTATTTTTTTTCTTTAATTGCTGTAATTATTGTATAACAGTGGCGGCTCATTGATTGAGGCAAGTGAGGCCGGGCCTCAGTCACTTGGCTTAACTAAAATCAAATGTTGTGTTTTTATATAATGTATTAGTTATTTGAATGAAGCATATATCGCTGTAGTAGCATTTGAAAACTTTGTGATGTGTATACAGACCTGTTTTGCAATAAAATTTGTTCCTGAGGCCAGGATCGCTCGTGCCGGGTCTGGCTTTTGCATTTCGTGTCTTTTCGCGGGCTTTGAGTTTGCGCTTAAAACGTTGTACCTGAGGCACAATTCGTCTGGCCTGGTCAGGTTTCACTCCTCCCATCCATGGGCCGGCCTCAAGGGTAGAGTGGGGTGGGAATAGCAATGGCGACTTGTCTTCCTAAATAGGTAATAAATAACACAAATTCCAGCTCTTTGGCAGGCAGAGACCCACAATATTCTCTCCCCTTATGTCTTAGTTTATGACTTAAGCGAGGGTGTTGTACTATTGTAATTCGTAGTACAGTAGTGAATCTGGGCCAATGTTGTTATGTATTTCGAGAAAATATAAACAGAAACAAATGCGAGAAATAATGCTGGTGTAGTTAATTCATTGTTAGAGTGTCCTTTTTCGAGAAGAAATAATATTGAAAGAAAGGAAGTTTTAAATAAAGAAAGAGCCTACCGAGATAAGTACGACATCGCTGACAATTTTTCTGACAGATAATCTTAAAACGCGAGTTTCTATTGCATCCTGATATGGGCAACATAAATGGTTAAGTGGTAATGTGGTGCAAAATAAACTTCTCTCTTGGCCTTGTTTGTTGCTGTCAAAGGAAAAAAATAAAAAGAAAAGAAAGAAAGGGGAATTTCAACACATAATATGGGTTGCTTCATCACACTCAAACAATCACTGAAACTCACAGCATAACAGCTTATTTGGTGAGTGAAATTATTATTTTTCATTAATAATAATAATAATAATAAATATAATAATAACAATAATAATAACAATAACAACAATAATAATAATGATAATAATACAGTAATGATATTAATAATATAATAAAAATAATAATTAATAGCATATATAAACATTTCCTATCGGAGGCACTTTGCGTGCCTAGATGCATCTGGCCTCACCGAGGATTTCGATCACCGGCCGCCACTGTTGTATAATTGTAATGGTATTATTGTATATTATATATCACTGCCGCCGGATGTATACCCAATTGTAGTGTTAATATATACATACCTACATATTAACATAATTATGAGGAGAAAAGTAAAAAAGAGCGAATTATGACAGCAAATTGAGGAAGATACACAAAACGTTAAGAAAATGAAAGGAAACTGTGGAAGGAAGAGGAGAATGAGACAATAAAAGAAAATGATAGAAAAAATGAAGTACAGAAGCAGTAGAAGTAGAGAACAAGGAAAATAAATATGAAAAAAGACAGAAAGATGAGGATTACTGAAGGGGCAACAGAAGAGGAGAGGGGGGGGGAAGGGTTGTTCACGGCTCATTTAGAAAGTTACTTGTGTAAACTTTTGTAAGAGTGTTTATTAAGAATTCTAGAAGCGTCGTCACAGGTAGAGGTAAGACATATCTGGTTTAGCCTCGCCGGATGTCACATCGCCGCCACTTCCGGCACATCGCTGACAGGGCTCGCACACGCTGCAGACTCGGACGCCGTGACGCAACAGCAACCCGCAAGTGGCTAGTGAGTGACTGATGCCGTACAACACGGATCACATACAGGGACATCATTTCATTTTTACTTCAATTTTTATTGTACCTGAGTTTTTTTATGGCCGATTGTATAAACCATTTAATCTTAGATCAGAGGTTAAATTGATCCTCGTTCTAGCTGAACTTGGAATTTTGTGTTGTATAAAGTCTAATCTGAGATTAATTTGTCTTAAACTAAAGTCAACTTTGACTGAAGAAATTTTATAAAGTCTAATCTGAGATTAATTTGTCTTAAACTAAAGTCAACTTTGACTGAAGAAATTTCTCCGATTAAGTTATATGATCCAAATTCAGTTATTTCCATTTTGTTTGAAGTATACGAGTGGCAGATTGTGCAAAAAGAATAACCATTATTATTAATATATATGGTAGATAGGTACAATATATATATATATATATATATACACATTTTTTTTTTCAATTTCTTGCCTTAATATACAAACATTCTTATATTTTATAAGGTTTTATCGTGTTCAGCAGTATCAAATAACATAACCTATAATTATATTATGTTTATAACAACCATTAATTATTATTAATGGATATGATAGGTACATTCATAAATTTTCAATTAGCTGTATTACTAAACGAAAATTGTCGTTTTACAAAGCTTTATTATGTTTAGCAGTATCAAACACCATAACATGATAACAATTTGGAGAACAGTCAACCCTCTTCTTATTGTCCGGCATTATTTACAACTCACAACACAAACCAGTGTCTCCAACAGAGTGTGCGTAAAGTCGCTAGATTTCTTATTATCAACAAAGAAAGATTAAATTGTCTCACTATGAGGTGCTAAAAAGGTCGCTAAATCCCTATTTAAGCAATATAAAAGTTAAAAGAAATTGTCGTCGAAAAAGAGTTAAAGTCGCTAAATTGGCTACACTGAACAAACCTGTAAAACATGGCCCGCGCATCACATACTTCACCTGTTTATGCGATGTTGCCAAGTTCTTTTCACGTGAACTTAGATTGCATTTGAACCTAGGTAATTTGATCGCAGAAAAGTTTTATACAATAGAAGAAGTGTCTGAACTCAGTTCACTTTCCGATCTTCGATCAAAATTGATCTTTAGTCAGGGAGTTTTATACAATTGGGCCTTAATGTACTTCACTCCCACCCCTTCTACTAATGAAGTTCAACCGTCCTCCACACAGATCCAAGACCGCATATACAGTCATAGTCGCCTGACGGTCACAGTAAACAGTAGTTCCAAAAATATGTTCGCGTTTTCCAGTGACGAAAGAGCTTTCAATATTGAATCATTTTCGCACAGGTACTGTCGTCCATTTGCCTACGTCGTTTCCCGGTTTCCCCCACCAGCTTTTATTCGCCAACTACTGGCTGGGCTGTCTTAGCTCTTTTGTGAGAACATTAATTTCTGTTAGGAACTGGACGTCTACGTTATATTATCCAACTGTTTAAAATAACTTAAATAAAAGGGCCTCGTTAAGTAATTAACTGTCACGTGATTTCCCCCCTTTCTACGACCCTACGACATAACCACTTGGACGGACAGCAGATAGTATGTCTGAGTAATTTTATCTTTTCGGGTCGGGCAGAAGTGAAGATTGAATTTACAGTACGTAAGGTACTCTTTTATAGAGTACGTACAGAATTATTTCAACATGAGTTACTAGTACGAAGGACGAAACTGGTAATTGGGATTAGGTACAATAGTCTATAGTGCGATAATATGCACATCAGAACTGAAGCCTGTATCGAAATGAACGGCCACCATTTTAAAAAATGTGTTTAAATATCCATATTATGGTTATTTTTCAATTTAACTTAATTCTATATATTGTACGCTAATGTGCTGTAGACAGTATAATATACACTGCATAATGAATACGTCCACACGGACAGCTCAGTTCGTGAGTAAAAACACTCACTGTTAATACTCTACTGTATTTTGATTAAACAAAAACCTAATGAAAATTATCAAACTCAAAATCGCGATATTTCCTAGTTTACATAAATGGATGGACTACTTTTCTTCCCTCCTATACCTAGTAAAGTGATTTGTTTGTACATTACGCCAGTATCATCGAACTCCAGTCGTGGAAGAGGGTACCAAACGGCGTTGATCCAAAGGTATAGCCAGGTTAATATTAAAAATGTTAGTAAAAATAAAATGATGTCCCTGTACAATAAGTAGGTCTAGATAACTACGCTCTCAAGCAACCAAACCAATCAATCGACTTCATATTATATCAACTTTTAAGCAGTGGCAACTATCAATGAGCAGTGTCGGTATTTTCATTTTAATTGTCGACTAATGAACTACGACGACCGTTCAGAAAGTACGTTTCCTTGGGACTGTTTACAGAAAGAAAACACAATTTAGTGGAAAGATTTAAGATACAGCAATTATTGTTCAGTTATTTTTCAACACATTCCTCATCGGAATTAAGACAGTTGTCATACCGTGGGATCAACATTTGTATCCCTGTGTCGTAGAAGTGCCAGAGAATCAATCCCATTCCAAGGCTTATTTCGAGGTTTCGTAACAAGCTGCTTTTTACGGTGATGGGTTGTTAGGAATATGTTAGGAGAAAATCCACAAATGATTAGGGAAAATAAGGAAATTTTACTTGAATCAAGTAAAGAGATAGGTTTGGAAGTAAATCCCGAAAAGACGATTATGTCTCGTGACCAGAATATTGTACGAAATGGAAATATACAAATTTGAAATTTATCCTTTGAAGAGGCGGAAAAATTCAAATACCTGGGAGCAACAGTAACAAATATAAATTATACTCGGGAGAAAATTAAACACAGAATAAATATGGGAAATGCCTGTTATTATTCGGTTGAGAAGCTTTTATCCTTCAGTCTGCTGTCAAAAAATCTGAAAGTTACAATTTATAAAACAGTTATATTACCGGTTGTTCTTTACGGTTGTGAAACTTGGACTCTCACTTTGAGAGAGGAACAGAGGTTAAGGGTGTTTGAGAATAAGGTGCTTAGGAAAATATTTAGGGCTAAGAGGGATGAAGTTACAGGAGAATGGAGAACTGCACGCATTGTATTCTTCATCTGACATAATTAGGAACATTAAATCCAGACGCTTGAGATAGGCAGGGCATGTAGCACGTATGGGCGAATCCAGAAATCCATACAGAGTGTTAGTTGGGAGGCCGGCGGGAAAAAGACCTTCGGGGAGGCCGAGACGTAGATGGGAAGATATTAAAATGGATTTGAGGGAGGTGGGATATGATGGTAGAGACTGGATTAATCTTACGATGAAAGAGTAATGGAACGGAGAAAAATTCTCTCCGGCGCCGGGACTTGAACCCGGGTTTTCAGCTCTACGTGCTGATGCTTTATCCACTAAGCCACACCGGATACAACCCCGACGCCGGTTAGAATCGTCTCAGATTAAGCTCCAACTCTTGGGTTCCCTCTAGTGGCCGCCCTCTGCACTACGTCATAGATATCTATGAACGCAGGACCGAAGTCCACACATGTGCTGAGGTGCACTCGATATGAGTGACTAGTAGGCCGGGATCCGACGGAATAAGCGCCGTCTTAAATCACGAAGTGATTTACGCATATGATATATATTATTTTAATGTACCGAAGTACATATGATATTTCCATGCAGATATTCTGCGTCATCATACGATGAAAGAGTAATGGAACGGAGAAAAATTCTCTCCGGCGCCGGGACTTGAACCCGGGTTTTCAGCTCTACGTGCTGATGCTTTATCCACTAAGCCACACCGGATACAACCCCGACGCCGGTTAGAATCGTCTCAGATTAAGCTCCAACTCTTGGGTTCCCTCTAGTGGCCGCCCTCTGCACTACGTCATAGATGTCTATGAACGCAGGACCGAAGTCCACACATGTGCTGAGGTGCACTCGATATGAGTGACTAGTAGGCCGGGATCCGACGGAATAAGCGCCGTCTTAAATCACGAAGTGATTTACGCATATCATATATATTATTTTAATGTACCGAAGTACATATGATATTTCCATGCAGATATTCTGCGTCATCATACGATGAAAGAGTAATGGAACGGAGAAAAATTCTCTCCGGCGCCGGGACTTGAACCCGGGTTTTCAGCTCTACGTGCTGATGCTTTATCCACTAAGCCACACCGGATACAACCCCGACGCCGGTTAGAATCGTCTCAGATTAAGCTCCAACTCTTGGGTTCCCTCTAGTGGCCGCCCTCTGCACTACGTCATAGATGTCTATGAACGCAGGACCGAAGTCCACACATGTGCTGAGGTGCACTCGATATGAGTGACTAGTTGGCCGGGATCCGACGGAATAAGCGCCGTCTTAAATCACGAAGTGATTTTACGCATATCATATATATTATTTTAATGTACCGAAGTACATATGATATTTCCATGCAGATATTCTGCGTCATCATACGATGAAAGAGTAATGGAACGGAGAAAAATTCTCTCCGGCGCCGGGACTTGAACCCGGGTTTTCAGCTCTACGTGCTGATGCTTTATCCACTAAGCCACACCGGATACAACCCCGACGCCGGTTAGAAGCGTCTCAGATTAAGCTCCAACTCTTGGGTTCCCTCTAGTGGCCGCCCTCTGCCCTACGTCATAGAGGGAACCCAAGAGTTGGAGCTTAATCTGAGACGATTCTAACCGGCGTCGGGGTTGTATCCGGTGTGGCTTAGTGGATAAAGCATCAGCACGTAGAGCTGAAAACCCGGGTTCAAGTCCCGGCGCCGGAGAGAATTTTTCTCCGTTCCATTACTCTTTCATCGTATGATGACGCAGAATATCTGCATGGAAATATCATATGTACTTCGGTACATTAAAATAATATATATCATATGCGTAAATCACTTCGTGATTTAAGACGGCGCTTATTCCGTCGGATCCCGGCCAACTAGTCACTCATATCGAGTGCACCTCAGCACATGTGTGGACTTCGGTCCTGCGTTCATAGACATCTATGACGTAGTGCAGAGGGCGGCCACTAGAGGGAACCCAAGAGTTGGAGCTTAATCTGAGACGATTCTAACCGGCGTCGGGGTTGTATCCGGTGTGGCTTAGTGGATAAAGCATCAGCACGTAGAGCTGAAAACCCGGGTTCAAGTCCCGGCGCCGGAGAGAATTTTTCTCCGTTCCATTACTCTTTCATCGTATGATGACGCAGAATATCTGCATGGAAATATCATATGTACTTCGGTACATTAAAGTAATATATATGGATTAATCTTGCTCAGGATAGGGATCAATGGCGGGCTTATGTGAGGGCGGCAATGAACCTCCGGGTTCCTTAAAAACCAGTAAGTAAGTATATATTGATAATAATTCAAGTGAAATACAACAGCCCAACGGCAGATCTTTCACTGCAAACCCAGCATTCTCCAGTCTTTCCTATTTTTTGCCTTTCTCTTTGTCTCCGAATATGATCCACGTATCTTATAATGCTGTCTATCAATTGGCATCTTTTTCTGCTCTTGGGCAGAACATTATGAATGAATGAATGAATGAATGAACGAATGAATTGTTAATTTTATATAAACTCTTAAAAGTCCTAAATCTCTGTTTAGCACCTATAAATCCGTTTCATTATTATTATTATTATTATTATTATTAATATTGTTGTGGTCTCATTTTTGCTTCTTGTAGGCCTATATCCCTGAACACTTAACACTGCTATCCCAGTTTTGTTGAATGAACAAGCTGCCATAGACAGCTCTCTACATCCGTTCAAGCTGAACCTTTTTTCCATTGCTAGGATCTTCCATTCCTCTCGGAGAACAGCTACCGAAGAAACTGAAGGTGCAAATATGAAATAGCTAAAAACAAGAATAACTACTGCATTCACGTACGGAGTACTTGCAATTTCCTGGCGTAATGAGTCATACAGTTCTCATCAATGGTTTGTTTTCAACAGTGTAATAACTGAAATTTCGCACTTCTACTACTCAGTTGAAAACAGCTGTATACGTGATACCTTAGAGCAGTCATGTCAATTAATGCCCATAGGAGCAAGCGCGCGCTTTAGAGCCCAGGAGACCCTGAGCGCTTTACAGCGGAAAGGAAAGAAACAGACGAAAGAGGTGGTATATGCCGCTTGGTCGAGCTATATTCAGGGATGGCCAGCACTGATTCAATAGATAAAGGGAAGAGAACGTATTAAAACTGTATCCATGGTAATTTTTAGATTTGTCTGAGAAGTTTAAGTGCATTATAAGAATGAAAGTTTAAATTTTAATGCTCATTTTTCACAAGTTTGACTTTTTTTATTCAAAACAAATATTTTCTCAGCTTTTCGTATAGGAAAGTGAAATTTTCAGGTATAGGCCTATTTATTTAGTAGCCTTACAGAATGTTTTCGTAAATCTAATATACCGTAAATACGTATTACTGAAGATAGTGTACTGAAACTGTTTTAAATATTCGCGTGGAAATTGTTTGTAAGGAAATGAATTAACAAAGCAACTACTGTTACATCATAAGCAAAAGATACGTGCCCATGTGTTGTAAAAATGTCAGCACTATAGCTTCAGCACATTTCGAGAAAATAATTTAATATTCTGATAATAGGAAGTTGCTCACCAATATCACCTTAAAAACATAATGCGATAACAGTTTTGTTATGGAATATTAGTTACACTTAAAACATATACAGTGAAACCTCTTCTTACGGACACCCCCCAAGATACGGACACTCCTCATATACGACAGATTTTTATGTCCCAACTGAAATAATATAGAAATAATGATAAATTTAACTCTCGTTTACGGACACTCTCAGACACGGACACGGACAGTCCTAAAGCTTCCTTTAGCTCCTGACTGCGGACAGAACTTGGATTTCAAGACCTAATGTGTTACAAAAATGGAAAATTTAGTACAGAAATTCTTTAACATGAAAGAAAACAATAAGGTTCTCGTAGGCTAGCACTAGCTCAGCTGGCTAACCCTTGTTACTGGAAGCAGATGGATAAACAAAGTCATAACATTTAACCTGTCTGATGGTCCAAGGTTTCCGCGATCGTGAAATTGTATTCGACACATGATAGAGTTAGATTATTCTCTTCAATTCAACGAGTTTTTTTTTGATTCGAGAGACATGGCACCTGAACGTAAAGGTTAAGTTGAAAACTGTAAATTACAGTACTGCATAACTGTAGCCCTAGAATGAAATTTCATAGCACAGTATTATATTTTCCTTAGCTACTGTAGTTCAAAGTTGCAAAGAATTTACTGTAGTACAGTATCCTGTATTTAGAATTAAACCACAGTAATACATTTCATTTAAAGCGTGAAGGGATATATAATGCATATTATAAATTTACTGTTTAATTGGGGAGCCTCCCTCCGAATAAAGGACACCTCCCAGATGCAGACAGATTTTTACGTCCCTTCGATGTCTGTAAATGAGAGGTTTCACTGTACAGCACCTAGGTAACTTTGCTTTGTACTGTAATATTGTTTTGATTAGTTTATTGATTACTTTTATAAGGCTAAAGGTACCATCAATATCAATTCCAACGTATCATGTCATACGCAATCTCTTTTTTCTTTTCCAACTTATCATGTCATGCGCAATCTCTTTCTTTATTTTTATTTATTTATTTTTTTTTTCTTGGGATATCACTTTCTTTATGAATGATGTATTGCATCTATTTAGTACAATATAGTTGTACCATTATGGAATTTATGTGAATATTCCTTCTTAACTTTATTATGTTATTAACATTTAAAACACAACTGCAATATTAAGAAATTGGTATTAGTACTTTTGTTTTACAGACAATATAGATAATATTAAACAGAAAGAAGCCTTATAAAAATAACAAAATCAAATTTCACGTTCCGTTTGAAGTTTGTTCACCACTGTTTTCTTAATTCCACAGGCTGCTTATTCATATACACAACCCTTCCTCTTTCCATACTTAGCGCTTGATGCCCGCGCACGACGTCAAGGTCAGAAAAATGCGCTTACTTTGACATCACTGCCATGGATAAATATATAATAGGATGCGAAACTGCGATCAGCACCATCTGGATTTGGGGGTCTGAAATAAGGTGATCAGCACCCAACGGCGTTGGTGGTGAATATTAGAACTACGTGTTGGGTACATTACCGAGAGTTCTCTATTTATCCGTTCGAGATATTGCTGTACGGGAGAGTCGAAGACGAAGATGGCGGACTGAAAGTTGCTAATAAGTGAGCATAAAGTGATACGTGTGTGTATAAACAGTGTACGTTAAACAGTGATGTTTATGGACGTTGTAAAAATAGTGTTGTTGAGTGTATTGTAAAGTAATAGTAATATAATAAATTGAACTATCTAAGTAGTTCTTGCAGACTTTTCCATACCCAAAGAATACAATCCCAATTATCTAACCTTTTGCTTTATTTTTTGTCTGTCTGGTTATATTTTAATCGGGTAGTGTAAAACACATTGTCTCTTTTATCTTCCTGTGGGCTCCGGTAAGAATTTTCAGTAGAATATGCTGTGAGGAATAAAATCGTAAATGTTTTATTTTAAATTGGGTTAGTTTTGAATATCGATGAGGGTGGGAGGGAATACTGCACAGTTTAACATTTTCGTCACCAGGTGCGCTACTAAATGCATGGAGTAATTATTCTTTTCGCTACTTGGTGCGCTGCTAGATGTAATAACGCCCCTCCCAGAAATAGATGGCAGCAAGATCAATTTCTACAACAGCGCCTCTAGTATGTGTTGCGGGAAACTCATTAAGTTTCGCATCCTATTATATATTTATCCATGTCACTGCTTTAGAGCTTCGACGGAAACAGTTTTCCCTTTGCCTCTCAAGTATTGTTAGGTCGACCGAGTACTAACTGTGAGGATCAGAAGCTACTGATAAAAATATACAGAAAAATGGATGCAATTTCATGCTGCTCTCTTTATTTAACAAAATGATACGACAACCATCGCTCACCCTGCGAAGCCAGTTATCGATCGGATCGGATGGTGTGTATTTCAATGAACATACCGTGTGCAGCTTTGGCACGAAGGAAGGGGCAGATCAGTCAACTCGGGGCAGTGAAGCAAGAGGTTTTTACAAGAAGTCGGAGGAAATGAATGACTGAGTGGGCGGTAGAGGATGCGGGGGTGTGGAGCGAGACAGAGAACACGCCACGCTACATTCGATATCTGTACAGACCGTTCAATCCAATCTTAGTTACTACACATGCAAGTACAAGCACGAAAGAAATCGCGCACACTTTCCAGTTAATGAATGAATGAATTTCCTCGACTGTCTTCGACAGAACTACCGGTACCCCACCCGATGATGCTTTAAATTTTTTTATGCTCGACCATGCCGAAATGTAGTAATTATACACCTGGTAGCAGTCCTTTAATGCATGTCATTAAAGTACACCTACTCATTACAGTTCAGGTGTTCAGCCAATGACAAGTCAGCTTTGTACCGTTATAAAACCGCAAGTATCGATTATACTCGGATATGCAATCGAAAGAGAATTAGCGAAAAGTCACGGAGGCTCGAAATCCAATACTGTCGCAGAAGGTTATGTTCTGTTACTATAATAATTAGCGTTAATTGTAAATAATATTCAAATAAATTCAATTTGTCATCTCGTTTTTCAATGTCTAATTAAATTTCAATGTTATATCAAAGTTAATATTTAGTTTACTCTGTAGGTTCTTATAGGCTACCAAGGTCAATGTGGACATCTGTTCCTCGGAAAAAATCAATACTTTCGCGTCTGCGCACATCTCACAATTTACTAGGTATTGCTCAAGGTCAGTTAGATACAAATAAAATGAATAATTTCAAGTTAGAAATATGGTCGAGCATAAAAAATCGTATGAAACTCGCCTATAATGGTAATTAAGAAGCTCGTATGAAAACTATGAAACTCGCGCTCGTTTCATAAACATCCATACTCTCTTCTTTAATTACTATCATTATAGGCTCGTTGCATAATGTACTAAACCAGTATAACTATTACTAGTAGGGCTAGAATTTTGATGAACTATAAATCATGAAAAAATGTCTTAAAAACAATGCATTTATGACCTAAAAATTTTTCAAAAATGCCCTATAAATTGATCTTACATAATTGGCTTAGTAGGTAAAGAGGTTTTGTAGTAAATATTTAGACTAGTAATTAAATTAAATTCTAGTACCAACATTTACGTTAATTTAATTTTACATAATTTTTTCTAAGTGGTACACTTTAATTATTTTACCTGATGTAGTTTCCATGTAGTCCACCACAAGGCCACTCTTATCCGGAATTTGCAGGTATAAAGGAGTCTATATTGAAGGGGTGGTTGGAGTGTACTACGTTAAAATGGCAATATTTCTGTAGAAAAACGATTAAAATATTATACAAAATAATGAGTATTAGCCACCGACTTCCCTGCCGATCCGGAGTTACGCTCGGTCGCGGGTTCGATTCCCGCTTGGGCTGATTATCTAGTTGGGTTTTTCCGAGATTTTTCTCAACCACAAGACAAACCCCTATGGTCAGGTCAATTTGTTACAGTACTGGCTCGTTCCGCCTTTGCCACATTTCACTGTAAAACTCATGTCCATTCTGGATTTTTTCTTCGGATTAAACAAAATTATGTTCGAATAAAAGACGATATTTATGCACTGTTTCCATAGGAAATTCAAGGGGACAAAGGAAAACTTCGAAATAAAGAATAATTCGAATTAAAAACGTTCGAATTACACAAGTTTCACTGTACTTAATCGCTCATTTAAAGTTTGTGTGACTGCAACCTGTATATTTTTGTGTGGCTTTACTTTGTTTATAGTGTTTTTTCTCTCTCTTTATTTCTTGTGTAGCTTTACTTTGTATATTATAGTGTATTTTTTTCTGTTTATTTCTATTATTGTATTTGTATTCCTGGTATTGTGGAAGAGAAGGCCTGATGGCCTTAACTACACCAGAATAAATAAATAAATAAATAAATAAATAAATGTCAGGTAATCTATGGCGAATCCTCGGCCTCATCTCGCCAAATATCATATCGCTATCTCCAATTCCATCGATGCTAAATAACCTCGTAGTTGATACAGCGTCGTTAAATAACCAAATAAAAATAATGGGTATTAATGGACAAAATAATGTCAAAGGAAATAAACATTATTTTGTATTAATAATGGGGATTTATGCCAAAAATTAAATGAAAATGCCTCAAAAATGTCCGAAAAAAAAACAAAAGATGCTCTTATGTGTTGAAACAGGCATAAAATGCAAAAAAAAAAAAATGCTCTAACAAATATGTCTTAAAACACTCAGTTTATCACGTAACATATAAATACTAAAGCAGCTATGTCTCTGGCTTACTAGAAAAAAAGATGCAATTTCATCAAAATCCTAGCCTTAATTATTAGACCAATAGCCTTTAATTTGTATGTCGACTCTGCCGGTTTGTTTAATGAGCTTCCTATTCTAAGCAATATATTCAGCCAAGATAGTACATCTCTGTTTTCCGTATTTCATATATTTTATTGTTAAGGACACACTGAAAGTTGTATTTCAAATAATTTTGGTTTTATTTATATTACTGACTCAAAGACTGAAACCACTGCAACTTTTAATTCAAATCCTCTTTCATTTTTAAGCGCTGGACTAATGACTTTCAGGCTCGCGCCTACTTGCAATTTTAAGTTGCACGATCATTCAGTCCACCGATCGCTGTTCTGTGCCCATGCGTGCAACCAACTGTTGTGTATTCGAAATGTGTGCCCATATGGAACTATACTTTGTTCCATAATGTCTGACAGGCGACGTAAACATTGCCGGCTGAGGAGGAGGTTATACTATCCGTTTTAGTGTAATTATCTCAGAGTTAACTAAATTGCAGTTACCCCCTCTCTGCTTGGTAGGGCAGAAAAATCTGTAAAATGTGTTAAAAAGTTCATGCGTACGTTTCGTCACAAATATATGGAATCTCGCACTCTACAACCTACGTGGAACGTTAAAATTGAAACCTATTCGGAAAAAATGTCCGTTAACATTTCTGTAATACTCTACGAACATCTTGCTGCGTCTGGCCGCGAAACCAGGTGGCCCGGGTTCGATTCCCGGTCGGGGCAAGTTACCTGGTTGAGATTTTTTCCGGGGTTTTCCCTCAACCCAGTATGAGCAAATGCTGGGTAACTTTCGGTGCTGGACCCCGGACTCATTTCACCGGCATTATCACCTTCATCTCATTCAGACGCTAAATAACCTAAGATGTTGATAAAGCGTCGTAAAATAACCTACTAAAAAAAAACATCTTGCTCCTTAGCGGGAGCGGGTCGATGCAACCCGCAACACATCATTCCTCCTTAGGGGCGATGGGCCGATGCAACCAGCAACACAGCATGAAGGATACACATAAAATTACTCTTACTACTAAAAAAATGTAATACAGTAACTTTCGTTTGCTGCTGAACTGCAGCTGACCATGAGGGTCAGAATAAAAAATGAAGTGTGCAACAATTTTATAATTTAAACAATGAATTTAACAATTGTAATAACAAATTAGATACATAAAACTTTCAATTTCTGAAAAAAGAGATAAATACAATACGGAATAATATCAAATATTAAATTAACAAGAATAGTTTAAACACGCCTGCAAAAGGTTCGCGCTCCACGAGCCGGCTCACGGCTCATGAGCGGGATGGTCTGCATAAGGGCGGACTGGAAGAAGGGGGTGATCTCGTACAAAATATACATAAAAGAAAGTACTATTACGAGTGTTTATGACATGAATTCCCGTTCAGTCTTTGCAAGACTACCTTGGACTATTATTAGTTAATAAAGAAATATTTATTTTAAAGAAATAATATAAATTTTATAGCTACTTAAATGTACAATATCATTTTGTTATATTTTTATTTATCAGTACATCAAAACGAGGTTTTATGCTGTTGGCAGCTGAAAGGGAACAGTAGCCTACTGATCGTAATGAAACATCAGTTACAGATGTTCGATGCCTGCCTTTATTAAAGTTGATTGTAGAAAACAGTTGCTCACAAATATAAATGTTGAGCCAAACATAGCAATAATTTTCACAGCCAGCCTGTGTAGTTTTGGATATTATTGCTAATGTTTAGTCTTGTAAAACTCAACCAGGCTAGTAGTATTATTAAAACGATCTTTAGCACTTAGGTCAAATTGAAGATCAATAAGTTCGAGCTGCAAATCGTTAAATGTTAAATGTTATGTTCCGTCTTTTAGATTCCTCCATACTGTACTGTAGCAGTAGGTAAGCAACGTGAAACAGTTACTGAGAATAGGCCTACACAATGCACTCCACTAGATAGCTTAGTGGTCGTTTCCCTCTCCTCTACCTATAGGAAGTCTATGTCATTCTGACGTATCTTCCTCTCCGTTTCGGCGAGCGGTAAACACAGCTCTCCCGCTCGTTGAGCGCTGTTTGTGCAGGTATGGTTTAAAATATTAATTACCGTAATATGAAAAGTATAAATGGTGGTGAAGAATCCCTAAAGAATCTTTTGTAACAATTATGATTTATCATTTCTCGCAAGGAATTTACCGTGAAACTTAATTCCATTAATAAAACATGCATAATGATCTTTCAATTTATTTCATTCACATCATAACCTACAAACAACCAAAACCTATACAATCGTGCAACTATCAACCGATTAATCATTCCACGCATTCCCTGGCATCTTTTTCAACCTATATCATTTCAATAACAATAAGGAATTTTGAGATTTACCACATCACATATAATGTCAAAAAAATGCTTAATCCCTCTCGTACTGTAAGTTACTAAACCATGCCAAGAAAAAATTATTTGTTTGTAGCAAGTGCAGCGAAGCGCATGAGTATGGCTAGTAAATAATAAATGCAGTGTTGAATTAACGAATAAGTACAGTTCCAGAACAAAAATAACCCACCTACTTTCACTTAGCTCCAGATACAACGCGCTGCGCACGTGCAGTAAGCATGAGCGCCTGTATACATGCTACTTGTGGACAACAGTGCGAAACGTGTTGCCTATACACTCATCTTTGTCTGGAACTGTATTATATTATAGTAGGGGAGTAGTGGGTACAGTGAGACAAAAAATATTAAGACATGTATGGAAGTGATAATTCAAGAATTCAAGTATTTTTAAAATCAAATACAATAGAAATAGACATTAAAACATGGAGTATAATCATACATAAACAAAAATGTTAATAGATAAAGGACATAATATACAATACGTGTTTGTCAAAAAAATCCAAATGTCTCACTGTTCCCATTCAGGAGAGTACAGTGAGACACCACAGTGTCTATTAACGGACATTGAAATTATTTACATTTCAAAAGAAAACAAAAACTTGCTGTCTCTTTATCTTGACATGTTCTGTAGGCTTATTTAGAATCATTTTGATGTCTGACTTCGAAACCATTGAAACATCTGGAACATTTGGAAAAGTGAATTTTCCATGGCATTTCAAACTTTTACGAAAAAATGAAATGAATTTTTGGTGACAACAAAGCTTATAATTGTAAGAATTTAATTTAATTCTTTATTTTTTTTTTATTTTTATTGGGTTATTTTACGACGCTGTATCAACTTCTAGGTTATTTAGCGTCTGAATGATATGAAGGTGATAATGCCGGTGAAATGAGTCCGGGGTCCAGCACCGAAAATTACCCAGCATTTGCTCGTATTGGGTTGAGGGAAAACCCCGGAAAAAACCTCAACCAGGCAACTTGCCCCGACCGGGATTCGAACCCGGGCCACCTGGTTTCGCAGCCAGACGCGCTGACCGTTACTCCACAGGTGTGGACTTAATTCTTTATTATTTTTTAACATTTTCTTAAATTTTGTGAATAATTTTTTATTTATGAACCCATTAAAATGTAATGTATCCATTATTTTAAGCTACAGTTCCTAAATTGGTTACTAGTATGTTCGTTTTTAATGTTAGTTACCGGTAAATGTAATATAATTACAGTTTGTTTTTGCAGAACATTGGTACGTCTCAGTGTACCCTTCAACGGCATGTCTCACTGTTCCCTTTATGCATAGTTCATTTAAAAATGACGCCATCACTTCAAAATTAAAACAAGAAAGACGAAACCTTGCCAAACATAATCTCAAATATCATAGTATTAGGTAACAAAACATTCATATTTATATCTCATTTGTATATTCAATATAACCTTCGTTAAACACAAGCCAAAATTTTACTTCTAGAGTGAAAAATTACGAATTATTTTTTCATCACTCACCTTTATAACTAGACTCAAATCGAGTATGAAAATAATGTTACTTTACTCATGCAACATACAACTCCACTGTTACCAACATCAAAATTTACCATCTAATAAAAATGTCTCACTGTTCTCCCTGTCTTACTGTACCCACTTCTCCCTTACCGAATGAATGAATGAATGAATGAATGAATGAATGAATGAATGAATGAATGAATGAATGAATGAATGAATGAATGAATGAATGAATGAATGAATGAATGAATGAATGAATGAATGAATGAATGAAAAGATTAATAAATAATTGGACGACTTAAGATTACATGCTCACAGATAAAATTTTGAGCAATGTTTTTGTGCAGCCCTGAATGCTTGGTCCGCATGAATGGTGAAGGAAGACTTGGCAGGCGGAGTGGGGCGTGGGTGGAGGCGCTTCCGCCAGCGTAGGCTGCGTCTCACACGGCTTCCTGGATTGCTAAATTCTAACCCAACATCTCATTACACACCCGGCACAATATTTACTTGTTTTCCAACATGGCTCAAGGTGAAACACGCTCACACATCTAGTTCTTCACGTACTTAATCCCTTTTTATCCGTTATGGTGTGGCATTGTTACGAATTAACAGATAACTGGTAAGACGAAGTCATCGAAGTGAATTTCAGCATTATTTCAAAATGTCTCACGAAACTAATATATATATATATATATATATATATATATATATATATATATATATATATATATGAAGTAAGAATATACCATTTCAATGATACACAGTTATCCTCGGTGTCTAACACCTATCGGAGGTTCGACGCTTCAAACCTGGCAAAAGGCGACAGTATCTTCCTCTAGAAGGGAAGTAAAATTCTAAGTCCCGCGCCGCAAAGACAATTAAGACACAGCTTTAAATATCGTTCAATGCACTTTGCATATAAATTAGTGAGTATTAAAAGGCACTAAGTGACTTTTTCGGTAAAATGAGTTATACATTGCTTCTTATATTTTCAATACAGCGCTATCGATCGGTAATGAAAGGAACAACTATGTAGGGAAGTAGATTACAACCTGTTCTCTAGAGTTGGTGAAGAAAGGAACTAACTGTTGCACTTAGTCCCGTTCAATTCTAAAAGTTGCATCACCTCACTTGATACTGGCTGCATTTATGTGGCAAATAAATGAATATGTATCTGCATGAAGTGAACCTTAGTACCCTTTCAGCGTTTAATTTCTTAGCTTTTCAAGGTTTGTTTGGAATTATTTAGAAAGACTATAGTTTGGCATGAATTCTGAAGAAGCATAAGATCGGCCTGGTTTTTCTTGGTAAACGTAAAACTCAAACTGCTTAAAAGTTTGTAGAAGATGTTTTATAAACCTTCACTGTATACCACAGAAAATGGTTTTCATTTTAAGTCTCAGACTGCAGTTCCACACGATCTCTGTAAAGATATTCATTAAGACTAGGGCTAGAATTTTGATGAAATTGCATCTTTTTCCTAGTAAGCCAGAAACATAGCTGCTTTAGTATTTATATATTATGTGATAAACTGAGTGTTTTAAGACACATTTGTTAGTGCATTTTTTTTTTTTTGCATTTTTTGCCTCTTACAACACTCATAAGAGCACCTTTTGTTTTATTCGGACATTTTTTTAGGCATTTTCATTTAATTTTGGCCGTAAATCCCCATTATTAATATAAAACAATGTTAGTTTCCTTTGATATTTTGTCTACATACTTTGTCCATTATTACCCATTATTTTTTACTTGGTTATTTAACGACGCTGTATCAACTACGAGGTTATTTAGCGTCGATGGAATTGATGATAGTGATATGATATTTGGCGAGATGAGGCCGAGGATTCGCCATAGATTACCTGACATTTGCCTTACGGTTGGGAAAAACCTCGAAAAAAACCCAACCGGATAATCAGCCCAAGCGGGAATCGAACCCGCGACCGATCGCAACTCCGGATCGGCAGGCAAGCGCCTTAACCGACCGAGCTACGCCGGTGGCTAATACCCGTTATTTTGTATAATATTTTAATAATTTTTCTACACAAATATTGCCATTTTAACGTAGTACACTCCTTCCACCCCTTCAATATAGACTCCTCTATACCTGCTAATTCCGTATAAGAGTGGCCTTGTGGTGGACTACATGGGAACTACATCAGATAAAATAATTAATTAAAGTGTACCAATTAAAATTATGTAAAATTAAATAAACTTAAATGTTGGTACTATAATTTAATTTAATTACTAGTCTTAACTATTTACTGCAATACCTCTTTCTCTACTAAGCCAATTATGTACGTACGAACAATTTTAGAGCATTTTTAAGGGCATTTTTGAAATATTTTTAGGTCATAAATGCATTGTTTTTAGAAAATTTTTGTATGGTTTATAGGTCATCAAAATCCTAGCCCTAATTACGACATAGGTTCTTTTCGAGTTCAAACTTCATTACTTGCACTCTGAATTAAATTATTATTTCTGAGGTTAAAATTTAATTCTATGCTTGCTAAAAAAATAATAAAGTATTCTTAAGTGTCAATTTATTGTCTGACACTTAAGGAAGAATTGAAAGGAATCGGTACAATACATTCATTTCTGTAATTATGATAATGATGTCCAGTCTGTTTAGCATTATGCTCAGTTATTATTTCAGAGGTTGCAATTTAAATTTGTTTGAAAAAATAAACATAAAGTAATCTGAAGTGCCAATTTATTGTTTGATATTTTAATATAGAATTGAAAGAAACTAACTACAATACATTTATTTCTCTAACTACAGTAAAATAAAAAATTATAGTTCATATTCTATTTTTAACATCATTCACGGAGACAGTGTTGCTTCCAATACCGAAGAAAAATAATGCCAAGAAATGTAACGAGTTCAGGACTATCAGCCTGATATCGCACTTGGCGAAGATTCTTCTGCGAATACTGAAACGACGTTCATATTCGAAGAGTGAAGAACAACTGGAAGAACAGTAGTTTGGCTTCAGGAATGAAAAAGATACGAGAGATGCAATTGGACTGCTGCGAACAACTGGCGAAAGATACCTACAGAAGAATAAAGAAGTGTAACCTATAGTATATGGTATTTGTGGACCTAGAAAAGGCTTTTGAGAGAGTGGATTGGAATAAACTGATGGGGATCCTAAAGAAAATTGGCGTGGATTGGAAAGAGAGACGGCAGTTCAGTAATCTTTATGTGAAACGAGTCAAAGTCAGGATAGAAGAAATGTCAGAAGGAAGTGAAATAGGGAGAGGAGTACGACAAGGATGTCCTTTATCACCTACCTGTTCAACATCTACTTGGAGAATTTAGTGAAGAACTGTTTTCAGAACATGGGAGGAGTGATAGTAGGAGGAAGAAGAATAAAGTGTATAAGATTTGCTGATGATATGGCGTTATTAGCAGAAGAGGAGACGATACTAAGGAATATCCTACTAGAGCTAAATGACAGCTGTGAGCAGTATGGAATGAAGATAAATGCCAACAAGACGAAGATCATGGTCATAGGACGAAAAGCAAAGAAGGTAAAGTTGCAAATTCTAAATGAGGCAGTAGAGCAAGTGGACAGCTTCAAATACTTGGGATGCACTAGAAGCAGTAACATGAGCTGCTGCCAAAAGTCAAAAGGAGAATAGCAATGGCCAAGGAAGCTTTTAAAAGAAAAAAGGAGCATCTTCTGCGGACCTCTGGAGAAAGAACTAAGGAAGAGACTAGTGAAGTGCTTTGTATGGAGTGTGGCATTGTATGGGGCAGAAACATGGATATTACGACGAAGTATTTGAAATGTGGATATGGAGAAGGATGGAGCGTGTGAAATGACAGAGTAAGAATCGAAGCAATGTTGGAAGGAGTGGATGAAGAATGAATGATGCTGAAACTGATCAGAAAGAGGAAAAGGAATTGGCTGGGTCACTGGTTGGGAATAAGCCTACTGAAGGATGCACTGGAAGAAATGGTGAACGGGAGAAGAGTTCGGTGCAGAAGATATCAGATGATTGATAACATTAAGACAAGAGGAAGGCAGAAAATAGGAAAGACTGGAGAATGCTGGGTTTGCAGTGAAAAGTGCAAAAAACAAATTATTGTATTATCTATTTTTCGCCCAGGACAGACGGACGGGTGGGCGGGAAGGCGAATATCACTACCAAGGCTGGAATGACTGACAGATATTACTTCTAAATTCCAGAACTTGTTTGCAATGCGATAAACGAGCAAATCTGCTTCCTCAGTAGAACCCCGATTATCCGTCACCCTATTAACCGATTGGCGGATTATCCGACTGTCTATTTCTCGATCTTTTTTTTTTTTCAGAAATAAATAACTTATATTTAGTACTGTTTTGTACATCATATTAGTAGGTTCTACATATTTTTTTTTTGCTAGAGAGTGTTATTACAAGCCTTTATCGTTATACAGCATTGTCTACTGGGTGTTCATTTCAAAGTGTGTCATGACGTCACTGTTTGTGAGTCAGCGATTTGAAGCGAGTTTCAGCTTTTATGACAGAGATGTTGCCTATTAATCAAGGCGTTCAATCTGAACTTAAGAACGTGTACAGTATAACTTGAACGTCGTAGCAACAGATGGCGGTCTGTACGGTCTGTGTGCTACCATAACCTCTTTCGAACTGTGTTTTGCGAGGTCAAGTCGTACGCAGGGTAGTTGTTATCATCGTTTGCGTACGGCAACATTCCACAACACAAATCAAATGCTCCGTGTCCATGTTGACCGTCGAAGTTAATGAGATGAGAGAGAGATGGAACGGAGAAAAATTCTCTCCGGCGCCGGGATTTGAACCCGGGTTTTCAGCTCTCCGTGCTGATGCTTTAACCACTAAGCCACGCCGGGTACAATCCCGATACCGTTGAGAATCGTCTCAGATTAAGCTCCATCTCTTGGGTTCCCTCTGGTGGCCGCCCTCTGCACTACGTCATAGATGTCTATGCACGCAGGACCGAAGTCCATACATGTGTAGAGGTGCACTCAGATGAGTGACTGGTTGGCCGGGGTCCGACGGTATGGGCGCCGTCTTTAAATCACAAAGTGATTTATTACGCATATCATATTTATTTTGATGTACCGAAGTACATATGATATTTCCATGCAGATATTCTGCTTTCTCAGATGAGAGAGAGATGGAACGGAGAAAAATTCTCTCCGGCGCCGGGATTTGAACCCGGGTTTTCAGCTCTCCGTGCTGATGCTTTAACCACTAAGCCACGCCGGGTACAATCCCGACACCGTTGAGAATCGTCTCAGATTAAGCTCCATCTCTTGGGTTCCCTCTGGTGGCCGCCCTCTGCACTATGTCATAGATGTCTATGCACGCAGGACCGAAGTCCATACATGTGTAGAGGTGCACTCAGATGAGTGACTGGTTGGCCGGGGTCCGACGGTATGGGCGCCGTCTTTAAATCACAAAGTGATTTATTACGCATATCATATTTATTTTGATGTACCGAAGTACATATGATATTTCCATGCAGATATTCTGCTTTCTCAGATGATGAGAGAGAGATGGAACGGAGAAAAATTCTCTCCGGCGCCGGGATTTGAACCCGGGTTTTCAGCTCTCCGTGCTGATGCTTTAACCACTAAGCCACGCCGGGTACAATCCCGACACCGTTGAGAATCGTCTCATCATCTGAGAAAGCAGAATATCTGCATGGAAATATCATATGTACTTCGGTACATCAAAATAAATATGATATGCGTAATAAATTACTTTGTGATTTAAAGACGGCGCCCATACCGTCGGACCCCGGCCAACCAGTCACTCATCTGAGTGCACCTCTACACATGTATGGACTTCGGTCCTGCGTGCATAGACATCTATGACGTAGTGCAGAGGGCGGCCACCAGAGGGAACCCAAGAGATGGAGCTTAATCTGAGACGATTCTCAACGGTGTCCGGATTGTACCCGGCGTGGCTTAGTGGTTAAAGCATCAGCACGGAGAGCTGAAAACCCGGGTTCAAATCCCGGCGCCGGAGAGAATTTTTCTCCGTTCCATCTCTCTCTCATCATCTGAGAAAGCAGAATATCTGCATGGAAATATCATATGTACTTCGGTACATCAAAATAAAATAAAAAGTCGAAGTTAATGTCAACAAATACGTAAGTAATCGTCTTAACCCTCTCCCCATATCCTGACAGTAAGAAAAAAACTCACCTCAGTACGTGTTTCGAAACAGTTCACATTCCTGGCACTATAGGCGTTACCGTAAGTATCGGTAATTAATTACTCTTCAGAATGAACGCCGTGCTTGTAGGCAACTTCTCTTGCATATAGGTAATTCGCCTTTGCGGAAATGTAGGCTCATCAGCTAGCCACATGACGACATACAGCGAGCCATGACACACCCAGTACTGTTCGAATTGCCGTTCTATAATATAATTTGTATAGCCTATAAAATGTCTTCCACGGGTGTTAACAGAAAACGTGTTGTGCTAAGTATCGAGAAAAAAAAATGAAATAATTGAATGGTATGAGAAAGAAAAACTGTGACTTATTTTGCATCAGAATATGAGAATGGAGTTACAATTGCGCGATTTAATCAAAACAACGAGCATATAGTGTTAAAAAGAATGTAAATCTACAACATGAGACCTTCTTTATTCCTAACTTCCTTGAGACAGTCATTACAAATGGCTTCCTTGCTCCTTAAAAACCCGTCGTTTACAACCAGACTTAAATAAGTGAACTTTTGATCCACTACCTAGCGAATTAAATACAAGACCATGGAGGAAATTACTAAATCTTCCATGGTACGGATTATCCGATTTTTTCGATCAACCGTTCAGTTAATCCCCTTCATCAACACGGATAATAGAGGTTCTACTGTATTATCTATTTTTCGCCCAGGACAGACGGACGGGTGGTCAGGAAGGCGAATAGCACTACCGAGACTGGAATGACTGACATATATTACTTCTAAATTCCAGAACTTGTTTGCAATGCGATAAACGAGCAAATCTGCTTCCTATACTATTTCGTTTTTCGGGCAGGATAGGCACACAAATCCGTCAATTGGGTGGTTGAGAAACGCTGCACCACGCAAGAACAGACATCCTCTGTGGTGGCTTCCTGGAATGGAGCAGCGCGGATCGGCCACTTCCGGGAAGTCGCTGCAATCCCCCGTACTCGAAATTGGGTTCGTTTTGTCGCGCTCTTCCGCTGCCTGCCAGCCCTCTGGTGCCGTCCACCAATTCATGATACTATGATGACGAAGATTTCCCATCAAACACCTTAAGAAAACTGTCAGGAACTCCTGCACGAATAAATGTATAACCTACATATGAATTATCAGCCGCATACAGCTTCAAACCTTCTTGGACATAAAAGAAGCCTAATCCGCGATTTCTGTTGCTATTGATAGTGATGATGCTTACCATTTTAAGCCAAAATGGTTGCAAAATTTTTAATTAGGCATAGAGAAATAAATTGTTTAGCATTTCATTCGTAATTAAGTAAAGCTAGGAAATCTTGTCACACATTTCGCCACGTTAGAGGGCCGCCTTCTTCCGTGAGAGGATTCCATGTAAAATTTACCGGCAAGTAAACACTGTGACGCAATAATTATTTATTAATAAAGATATGGCAAACAATGAATATCTCCATTACGTGAATGATGGGAATGGATTACATAATTTCTAGAACTATCGACTTCGTCATATAATTACATACATATATATGTGTGTGTATATATATATATATATATATATATATATATATATATATATATACACACAGATGTGGACAAATTATTAACAAAATTGATGATTTTTACGATAATTCTGTTTACAAAATTTGACTTTTCAATTTAGACTACAGTTGACAACTTTGTTTATTTCTATCATTACAGTAGACAGAAATATGCAAATATGTCAACTGTAGTTTAAATTGAAGAGTTAAATTTTGTAAAAATATATAATAAAAATCTTCAATTTTGTTAATAATTTGTAAATTAGCAAAAATGTCAACTACAATCTAAGTTGAAGAGCCAAATTTTGTAAAACTAGAAAATAAAAATCTTCAGTCTTGCTAATAATTTGGAAATATCCAAAATGTCAACTGTATTCCAAATTGAAGAATCGAATTTTGTAAAATATATAATAAAAACCTTCAGTTTTGCTAATAATTTGTAAATATGCAAAAATATCAAATGTAGTCCAAATTGAAGGGTTAAATTTTCTAAAAAATATACAATACAAATCTTCAATTTTGCTAATAATTTGGAAATACGCAAAAATGTCAACTGTAGTCTAAATTGAAGAATTATATTTTGTAAAAATATATAATAAAAATCTTCAGTTTTGCTAATAATTTGGAAATATCCAAAATGTCAACTGTATTCCAAATTGAAGAATCGAATTTTGTAAAATATATCATAAAAACCTTCAGTTTTGCTAATAATTTGTAAATATGCAAAAATATCAAATGTAGTCCAAATTGAAGGGTTAAATTTTCTAAAAATATACAATACAAATTTCAATTTTGCTAATAATTTGGAAATACGCAAAAATGTCAACTGTAGTCTAAATTGAAGAATTATATTTTGTAAAAATATATAATAAAAATCTTCAGTCTTGCTAATAATTTGGAAATATCCAAAATGTCAACTGTATTCCAAATTGAAGAATCGAATTTTGTAAAATATATTATAAAAACCTTCAGTTTTGCTAATAATTTGTAAATATGCAAAAATATCAAATGTAGTCCAAATTGAAGGGTTAAATTTTCTAAAAATATACAATACAAATTTCAATTTTGCTAATAATTTGGAAATACGCAAAAATGTCAACTGTAGTCTAAATTGAAGAATTATATTTTGTAAAAATATATAATAAAAATCTTCAATTTTGCTAATAATTTGTCCACGTCTATATATATATATATATATATATATATATATATATATATACAGTAAAACCCCGATTATCCGTCACCCTATTAACCGATTGGTGGATTATCCGACTGTCTTTCTCTCTCGCAGAAAAAAAAATATGAAGTACTGTACATTAAATTAGCACGATTTTTTTTTTTTCAGAGTGTGTTTTACAAACCTTTACCCTTACGAATTATGGTCTACTCTTTGAGTGGCCGTAAGTTACTGTTTAACTTCTTTCCAAATGTCTTCTACAAGTGTCAAAAAAAAAAGCATGTTTCACTACGAAAAAAAAGTGCAAATAGGTTTTTTTAGTAGGCTATAAGTGCAAGTAATTGAGTGCTTTGGGAAAAGAGTAAATGTGGTTCATCTCATATCACAATACGAGATCGGAATTACAACTGTGCGTGATTTAAGGTAATGAAAAACAAATATAAAGTGTATAAAATTTGTAAATCTACAACATGAGACCTCTACTATTCCTATCTTTCCTCAGACAGCAGTCATATGGAGTTTCCTTGGGCATTAAAAACCCGTCGTTGAAAACCAGACTTAAGTACAATAAATAATGTTTTAATAACTGACATCGGAAAATCAAACTTGAATTGTTAAAAAAAGATTTAAATTAGTGAGCTTCTGATCCACTAGTCATCGTATTAAAAGAGATCATGGAGGAAATTACGAAACTATTATGTAGCTACTCAGTTTATGAAAACTTTTATGGTACGGATTATCCGATTTTTTCGATTAAACGTTCACTGCACCCCCTTCATTACCACGGATAATAGAGGTTCTACTGTATGTTTGTATGTATGTATATATATACAGTATAGTACAATACATACATACACAGATACGCACGGCTCATTACAAGGCTTTCATTTCAAAATTTCCCAGTCTAAATAACTAATTATTTAAATTCAATTCAATTTAAACAAAAAACACGTCAATTTAGATATTCAGGGGGAAGTCTGAAACTAGGCTTAATTGCATTTTAGATTTCACCTCCCAATCCCAGCCACCCCCTTTATAAATTTCAAATGGCACCCTTATATATTACTTACTTACTTACTTACTTACTTACTTACTTACTTACTTACTTACTTACTTACTTACTTACTTACTTTTAAGGAACCCGGAGGTTCATTGCCGCCCTCACATAAGCCCGCCATTGGTCCCTATCCTAAGCAAGATTAATCCATTCTCTATCATCATATCCCACTTCCCTTAAATCCATTTTATTATTATCTTCCCAACTACGTCTTGGCCTCCCTAAAGGTTTTTTTCCCTCTGGCCTCCCAACTAACACTCTATACGCATTTCTGGATTCGCCCATACGTGCTACATGCCCTGCCCATCTCAAACGTCTGCATTTAATGTTCCTAATTATGTCAGGTGAAGAATACAATTGTGTAACTTTCTCCATTGTCCTGTAACTTCATCTCTCTTAGCCCCAAATATTTTCCTAAGCACCTTATTCTCAAACACCCTTAACCTATGTTCCTCTCTCAGAGTGAGAGTCCAAGTTTCACAACCATACAGAACAACCGGTAATATAATTGTTTTATAAATTCTAACTTTCAGATTTTTCGACAGCAGACTGGATGATAAAAGTTTCTCAACCGAATAATAACAGGCATTTCCCATATTTATTCTGCGTTTAATTTCCTCCAGAATATCATTTATATTTGTTACTGTTGCTCCCAGATATTTGAACTTCTCCACCCCTATATTTTTATACTTAAATATGAAAGTGCATTCAATTGTTTATACAACTCATTCATTTATTTCACATCTTTTGTTTTACATCGTTGCCTAGCAACCTCAAGTGTTGTTACTGTTGATTAGAGCTGAAGCTACAATATATATATATATATATATATATATATATATATATATATATATATATTCACAAATATACAAATAAAAAACTTTAACACAATAAATTTTGCTCGTTTTTGCTTCCTTTTCGAGAAAAAAAATATTTTATATGAAAAATTTTGCGTATTTTGGGAAAGCTACTGAAATAATTCTCAATATGTTCAGTCAATCTAAGAGATCAGTGTATTATGATAATAAATGATTAACATAATGTTTGTTTTGTCCTTTAAATGTGTAGAAAGTTGACCTGAACTAATGTAACTTTTCGTTCTGAAAAGAAATTTTGAAATGTTACATTTGTTCAGGTCAATTTTCTGCACATTAAAGGACAAAACTAAAATTATTTCAAAAATGTATTATCATAATACACTGCTCTCCTAAACTGATTGAGCATATTGGGAATTAAATAAACGGCTTTCCCAAAACACACTATGAAATGTTTTTATCTCGAAAAGGAAGCAAAAACTAGCAAAGCTGTATTAAACATTTTTGTTCAAAATATCTCAAAGAATACGCCCCTAAAGTTAATGACTTTATTTACGCTCACCCTGTATATATAAGAAAGAAGAAAATACAAAAGTTGGGAAGACAGAATCATTCGGGATCACCCTCAAGGTTTACCCGTCACAGACTCTCTGCTGTGCATAGGATGTCCACAAAGGTAGAATTATTTACAGCTTCCCTTTCAGCAGTCTGATTTCACATTATTACAGGTTATTTTACAACTACACAGCAAAGTAATATCAGAAGTAATTAAACATATAGAGATACGGAATTAAAAATGGGCCGAGTCTTGGCAGTAGTCCTCCTCTATGTAGGCAACAAGCTTCGCAATATTGTCCAAAATTAGCATACATTTAGGCGCTCTTGTTTACTGCACAAGCGCAATGCGTTGCATCTGGAACTTAGGTGGCCCAACTTTTGTTTCTGAATATGTACTACAGTAGTGGCAAAAGAAACAGGACCGACCCTTGTAGCTGATTTCAGAGCCTTGTTCACTCCAGAGCATGACAGACTGGTAACTAAGACTTTCGTGGTTTGAATCCTGTCTGGGAAGGAAACTTTTTTTTGTTCCTTATTCAAATTCATTCCCAGTACTTTTCGAGTGCAGCAATATTTTACTACTTAATTAACTTATTATTCCCAGAACATAAATTTTACCAGCACCCGAAAAGTATTGGGAATAAATTTGAATAATGAACACAAAAAAATTTCCTTCCCAGGCAGGATTCGAACCACGAAAGTCTTAGTTACCAGTCTATCGTGCTCTGGAGTGAACAAGGCTCTGAAATCAGCTACAAGGGTCGTTCCGGTTTTTTCTGCCACTACTGTACCTACTTACTTAAACTGTACAATATATACGAAGTGAAATATCGTAATTTTGTCAACTACAGATGTTATTCAGGATGATCAGAATAGGGATATCTTATGCGAAGTTTTACCGCTAGATGGCAGGAGCGTTCCATGCGGCGCAACATGTTGTAGGGCTATGTTATGTCATATGCTACAGTTGATTATGTTTTTTCCCGCTTGTTGGTTTTCTGTGCGTGTCAAAATTATATTTATAATTCTTTTGTATAACCTAGTATAATTTAATATAATGCAATATTTTCTTACCTCATAATTTAATTTAATTTACAATAAATAATAACGTAAACCTGGATAATATTGAGCGATTCCCCTTAAGAGATGGATGGGGAAATCTGCAGTATGCAGTATATAGATACGAGTAAATTGAATGTTCATGAACCTAAATGAGAACTCTGAGAACGAGGTGCACGAATAAATAAAATAGGAACTACATATGTCGAAGGTGGATATTGCCCTCTTTAATCATTAGTATTCAAGAACCGTACACTAAAAACAGGATATGCAACCACCAATGTGTGTGTGTTTTTTTTTATAGGGAAGGGACTATCGAGATTGAATTCCTTGTATTTTTTTCTGTAGCTGCAGAAAGATCAAATGCAATTTTTAATAAGATGATATAATATGATCAATAGTATCACGATTAGTAGTGTGTTTTGTAGGTTAAGGACATGCAGTTTTGAATACTATGTAGTATGATTTTGAAATTTTGAAGTTAAAACATGGTTTTAATAATTAGGGTACAGTACATTAAAAACATTATTCACGAAATGGATTTCACTACGGATCGTCCTGGATAATAAACATCCCAGTTTATCGAGAGTTTATTACAGGCGTAAACTTCGGAGACTCCTACAACTACTGCATATAATCTAAGCTAACACAGCTCGCTGTCGAGGTTTCATATGTTTTTATTAATTTTTCTTTTTCCTCTTCCAAAATGAAACTGTAGTCAACAATTCCTTACTTGAAGTAGTTACTTTTATTTAATAGCTAGCACTTTCGAGGCGCAATTTAATTACTTATATTTTTTAAGGTTTAAAGCATATATTCAGAATATTTCGGGACCTGAGTGAAGACAAAAAGCTTTCCCTGGTGTTTACATATAGGAACATAACAAAAATTTGCCATTTTAGTTGTTTTTAGGAGTATTTAATATACTAATACACTACGTATATCCTCAATGTTTATATACCGAAAATCAAATGCACACGCAAAGCGCATCCCTCAAAGTACACGTGCGCTATCTGTTGGTGCTAGTTCAGGATATCCCTATGGATGGAGAAACCAAATACACCGAAGAAAACCTGTCCCACAGTTTCCCTGCCTCAGAATCTGACGGGATCGAACCCGGTCTTTTCGCAGAAAGCCGTCAGAACTCAGCTGCGGCTAGACTGGTGCCACAGGATTTCAGTTTAACCATGTACTGTACTACCCTTACTCTCTGTGACACGAACGATTTAACCGTGTTACATCGAGTGACGAGGTCGCATTTCTCCCTGTATCGCCGCAACATGATGCACGCTTCCTGTCGACAGTCTCATAATCTTCACAACTATAAGCCGACTTCCTGCTCGGGTTACCTGGCCCCTTTCATTGGAAACGAACAGAAATCCTTTCCGGCTTAATAACATTCTTCTTAGAGGCACAGCGATTTCAAATGCAGTGCCCAGAAAAAATAACGGGAGGTTGGAAATATATAAATATTCGCAGAAGAATACAATATTCGGGAAAAAAAATAATCCCGTTATTTTCAAACTGTAAATAGGAATGGGACAAGAAACAACATAGTTAAAAATCAAACTCCTGTACTGATATTTACAGTATAGCCTATCAGAAAAAGAGAAGAAAAGCATACAGGAAACGAGGGGAAAAAAAGGAGAAGAAAATGTAAAACAAAAATATATTTTATTTAAGGATTTGTTCAGACGTATAACAGAGAGGGTTTGGAATTGAAAGGGTTACATCAGCTTCTTGTCTATGCGGATGACGTGAATATGTTAGGAGAAAATCCACAAACTATTAGGGAAAACACGAGAATTTTACTTGAAGCAAGTGAAGAGATAGGTATGGAAGTAAATTCCGAAAAAACAAAGTATATGATTATGTCTCGTCACAAGAATATTGTACGAAATGGAAACATAAAAATCGGAGATTTATCCTTCGAAGTGGTTGAAAAATTCAAATATCTTGGAGCAACCTTAACAAATATAAATGACACTTGGTAGGAAATTAAACACAGAATAAATATGGGAAATGCCCGTTATTATTCGGTTGAGAAGCTTTTGTCTTCTAGTCTGCTGTCAAAAAATGTGAAAGTTAGAATTTATAAAACAGTTATATTACCGGTTGTTCTGTGTGCTTGTGAAACTTGGACTTTCACTTAGAGAGAGAAACAGAGGTTAAGGGTGTGTGAGAGTAAGGTTCTTAGGAAAATATTTGGGGTTAAGAGGGATGAAGTTACAGGAGACTGGAGAAAGCTACACAACGCAGAACTTGCACACATTGTATTCTTCACCTGACATAATTAGGAACATTAAATCCAGATGGGCAGGACATGTAGCACGTAGGGGCGAATCCAGAAATGCATATAGAGTGTCAGTTGGGAGACCGGAGGGAAAATGACCTTTGGGGAGATGTAGATGGGAGGATAATATTAAAATGGATTTGAGGGAGGTAGGATATGATGATAGAGACTGGATTAATCTTGCACAGGATAGAGACCGATGGCGGGTTTATGTGAGGGCGGCAATGAACCTGCGGGTTCCTTAAAAGCCATTTGTAAATAAATAAAGTAAATTGTAAATATTAATATTAATACCGGTATTAGTAATTATTAATTACGTTCAAATTTCACATCTTAGTTACTTCCATTTCATCAGTTTCCTTTACTGCAAACCAAAATTATTGCTGCCAACATAACCGTTAGAAAAGAACTGTGAGTTGTCGTATTTGTCAGTACTCGAAATTCGAAACAAAGTTGGTAAAAGAAATTTCAACCTGCCATCTAGAAAACCACTATAATTCACTAGGATATATATATATATATATATATATATATATATATATATATATATATATATATAGTAATACTTACTTACTGGCTTTTAAGGAACCCGTATGTTCATTGCCGCCCTCACATAAGCCCGCCATTGGTCCCTATCCTGAGCAAGATTAATCCAGTCTCTATCATCATATCCCACCTCCCTCAAATCCATTTTAATATTATCTTCCCACCTACGTCTCGGCCTCCCCAAAGGTCTTTTTCCCTCCGGCCTCCCAACTAACACTCTATATGCATTTCTGGATTCGCCTATACGTGCTACATGTCCTGCCCATCTCAAACGTCTGGATTTAATGTTCCTAATTATGTCAGGTGAAGAATACAATGCGTTGTGTAACTTTCTCCATTTCCCTGTAACTTCATCCCTCTTAGCCCCAAATATTTTCCTAAGAACCTTATTCTGAAACACCCTTAATCTCTGTTCCTCTCTCAAAGTCAGAGTCCAAGTTACACAACCATACAAAACAACCGGTAATATAACTGTTTTATAAATTCTAACTTTCAGATTTTTTGACAGAAGACTAGATGACAAAAGCTTCTCAACAGAATAATAACACGCATTTCCATATATATATATAGTAATAAGGGAAAAAATGTTAGATTTCACCCTTAAGCAAGCTGATCCACACTAAATAAGCAAATCAACCTTTAAGTACTTCTCACAAAATATTCTTATACAACGTGTTCTCTTCAGTTTCATTTGGAACTGTTTGTTGTGCAATAAAAAATCGTGAAGAAAAGCCTTCAACGAATAAATATGCAATTTTGGCTTAGGAGACTAAAATAATTTCTTCTTTTATAAACGTAAAGGTTAGTATTTGTATAGTTCAAGTGCATACTTCATAGATGAATTGACATATTTAATGAGTAGACACAAAAAACATCCAGTAATTTGGGTAAAGAAACTGTATACAGATGAAGAGCAGACGACACGCCAGAAACAACTGTTCCGTTATCAGGAATTTTAAAAACGTACATTTTCGTTGGAATCTCACAACTGCCTCTTTATACTTCTCTTATATTCGGCTATTCCATATGAAATCGATCAGTAAAAAACCTCGCATTTTTTATACTCTAATTTTTTCCCTATTTATATAAAGTGCTGAGGAGAGTGCATTTTCAAAAATGTACTATCGAAAGTTAAACGGTTTTCGTATTGTTGAGCGACAAATTTAGCGTATTTTAGAAAAACAAGCCTCTTTCAGCACTCAGAACTCTGGAACCATTTACTGCAGAACATTGAACGAGAGCTCAGTTTGAAGCTAACATTTTATGGGTTACGATAAGAAGTAACCCTTATTTTTATTGTATACAGAGAGACAGATAATCTGATTTTACTTACTTTTAGGCTTTTTGCCCATTTGTAAAAATGTAAAAAAAATACTGAGAAAAAACCTTGCATTATTAAGAGGGATTCAGCATTGTTTGCTTAGTGTTACGGCAATAAGTTTCGGGGTATTAAATAAATTATTTTCACACGCCTGGACTTGAACGGCGCAGTACCGCACGCACTGGCCGAGAGCTGAAGATAAGCGAGCTTTGGGCGTCATTTTACTCCTGTGTTTATGAAAACCTGTGATAAAGTTAGCCCAGCTATGCGCTACTAGACGAAACATCACGTGTTTATGTCTCCTGGCCTTGCTTGCCTAGGCTAGCTCCCGCCTCACAGTCAGTTGGTTAGCTCACGCGCGTACTATTTATTTTCTTTATTTCATTTTTCAATACTTTCTTATTAACGTTGCACCAGTAAAAAATACGTGTTTATTTGTACTTTCAATGAGGAATCTAACCATATATTTTAAAAATATTTTTTCGCGGCCAAAGGTGTCTTAATTAAGAAAAATCTAAATTCCTCCTTTTCCATAAAAAGTAAGAAAAAACTGTTTACATGTCAATATAAACTTTAACTTTTCAGCATCAAAATAAACCGTGATTTTGATCATTGGGTGAAAGAGTTTCGGAGCCTCAACAGTTTAAAGTTGCTAATTTTATGAAAATACGATAAATTGAAATATTTTTAATTTAAACAGTATGAAGTTCTGATGCCTCAAACTTTGCGCAAAGCATTGTATCATAGTTGTCTAAGGACAGAAAAAGTTTCATTGTATTTAAAAATTGCAAGGTCAGTTTTCTCTATATTTCGGTCGATTTGAGATGGAATAGCCCATTCGCGTTACGCTGTCTTATCAACAGTAATCTCACTAGACGTTTTGATTTTATCGATAAATCAGCGAGTGGAACACGAGCAGATTTATCTAGAGAAAATAAAAACTCGAGTGGGATTTAATTGACTATTACACGATTAGAAGAAAGTATATAAAGATTAGAAGTAACGAAGTATTCCAATACAATAAAATATTAATTGACTTACGAAAATACAACTGTCTTCAAATGTATTATTGTACCATCTCAACATTACAAATATTACGCTAGATGCATGCTAGATGGCAGCAGTGAGCAATGCCTTCTCGTCAAGTTCTCGATCTACACGTATACTCGATGGCAATAGTTACTAGTCAAGAAGACTTTGTTGATTCAGTTTCATTTTTATTATTAAAACTTCAATTATCCGAATCCCAGTAATCAACGTCACTTGACAGATGATTTTCAATAAATCTTAATATTACACAATCTCTGATACGTGACTATCCATAATATCATATAGCAGAAGCTATAACATAACCTAACTAATATACTGTACACAAGTGTTAGAAAAGTTTTAATTAACGACGATGACATAAAAAATAAACATGAATAATTTTAAAAGGAATAATTATTGAATGTACAATTTTCAAATTTGAATGTGGTTGGTGGTTCAATTGATGTTATATTGGACGTGTGCGTAATAGAATTGGAACTCGTTGATTTAGGCCTACATGGTGTATTCAACTTATTCAGGATTTCCGAATGAATCATTTTAAAAGGAATAATTATTGAATGTACAATTTTCAAATTTGAATGTGGTTGGTGGTTCAATTGATGTTATATTGGACGTGTGCGTAATAGAAGAGGAACTCGTTGATTTAGGTCTACATGGTGTATTCAACTTATTCAGGATTTCCGAATGGTGCTCTTCATTTATTTGTAAATCGGATTTCAGAAGATGCATAGGTATGATCAGTGATTTTTATTAATTCTTGTTCTTGAATGCCAATGCGAGTCATATTTGAAACTGCTGTGCATCGACTGGAGTGGTTTGTAATTATATATATATATATATATATATATATATATATTTTTTTTTTTTTTTTTTTGACGTCCAGATCAGCGCAGTTTCGAATGTTGGCAAACGAAGAAACAAATGCTAGGGACGCGATAAAATTAAACAAATGCTAGGGACGCGATAATTAAACAAATGCTAGGGACGCGATAAAATTGTGCGATAAGCAGCCATGATTGGTTAGTAGTAATATTTATTCCATATTTATAAACCCTATTTTACATATAGTATATTAGGGTTATATTTTAAACTAATCATAACAAATTGAAACTTACAGACTACTATACAATAAATATACACTTGTAAGCGTAAAACATTTACAAATTAATTAGATAAGGCCTTGAAATTACAATAGGAAAACATAGAGAATTTAACATGAATAGACATGTTGCACTTATAGATAATATGACACTTCGCTAATACACACACACACACACACACACACACACACACACACACACACATACATACATACATACATACATACATACATACATACATACATACTTACTTATGTAGAGACATAACATATAGATACATACGGTGGATAAACATTAATTTGATTGAAGGCTTGAAATTATAATCGAAATACCTAGAGAATTTAACATGAATAGACATGTTGATCTTATAGATCATATTAGGACATTTTGCTAATATATGTACATTTGTAGACATAATATAATAACATGTAGACATATATTTATAAATATACACATGCATACATACATACATACATAGACTCAGAAACACAGATACATACATACATATATATATATATTATATATATACACATACATACACAGCAAGATGTACTTCAGTAACAGATAATTGGAAAGAATGAACAATATTAAATACCTTGGACATTCATTATCATTTACACATGACTTTGATATACAAAATAAATTTACCAAATTTATAAAAACATAATGCATAGTAAATACAATTTTAAAACCATAATTTATTTAGAGTTATACACGAATCGCAATTTTAAAAACTCTTGCCCGACAGTTTTAATCGCTGCCGAGATGGACTTCATGAGACACAAAATGGAACCACGAAAGAAATAATGATACCTGAAATAACTCAAAGTCGAATCAATATTACAATATTTTAATCATTTCAAAAGAACGGATAGAACACTCATACCGAAACAATTCTGCAGTACGCTCCTCGTGAAAGAAAATTCGTTGGTCGCCCAGCTAAGAGTTGGCCTGATGTGAGACCGTAACAGACCATCTAGTCTAATACATGTTTTGGATTATCATGATGATAAAGATGAAATTATAGCCTTGAATATATAAGATGTATGAATTTGACGAAGCGTTTGTAGCAACAGTGCTTTTGAAAAACAGTGCATATTGGTTGCTCATAGGTTATTTTACAGTTTAGAGCATGGACAGTAAGGTAGGGCCATATTCATAGACATTCTTAGCGCGGGCTTCCGGTGGATAATCAGCGAACTAACGTTTTTCGTATTCATAAACCAGTGTTAGCGATATGATATGATATGAATCCCAGTGGCGGCTCGTAGTCAAATGTTCAGGGTAGGCAAAATTTACAGAACATTTTTATGTAATTCCCGCGATTCAATGACAGCTCGCTTTCATCATGCCCCCCGAAAACTTAACTCTTGCTTACATAACAATACTGTTACATCAATGAGCCGTCTCATAATTTGTCGGTTTTTTTCTAGTTTATTGTTATACTGTTGTCTTGCAACCCTTGTTGTTCAGACGACATTTCCGAAATTGGATTCAAATTCTTTTCAAGTCTCTTTAGACTTACCGAGTTACAAATATGATCTGATTCCAAGTACCTTCTTTAGATTACAATAACAAACGTGACCACCTACAGCTTAGCTTTCACTTCACTTCCTGTTAGCCATTTATGTGTTTCATACCATACTTACTTACTTACAAATGGCTTTTAAAGAATCCGCAGGTTCATTGCCGCCCTCACATAAGCCCGCCATCGGTCCCTACACTGTGCAAGGTTAATCCAGTCTCTTTCATCATATCCCACCTCCCTCAAATCCATTTTAATATTATTCTCCCATCTACGTCTCGACCTCCCCCAATGTCTTTTTTCCTCCGGCCTCCCAACTAACACTCCATATGCATTTCTGGATTCGCCCATACGTGCTACATGTCCTGCCCATCTCAAACGTCTGGATTTAATGTTCCTAATTATGTCAGGTGAAGAATACAATGCATGCAGTTCTGTGTTGTGTAACTTTCTCCATTCTCCTGTAACTTCATTCTTCTTAGCCCCAAATATTTTCCTAAGAACCTTATTCTCAAACACCCTTAACCTATGTTCCTCTCTCAAAGTGAGAGTCCAAGTTTCACAACCATACAGAACAACCGGTAATATAACTGTTTTATAAATTCTAACTTTCAGATTTTTTGACAGCAGACTAGATGACAAAAGCTTCTCAATCGAATAATAACAGGCATTTCCCATATTTATTCTGTGTTTAATTTACTCGCGAGTATCATTTATATTTGTTACTGTTGCTCCAAGATATTTGAATTTTTCCACCTTTTCGAAAGATAAATCTCCAATTTTTATATTTCCATTTCATAATGTTTCATACCATGAAGGATTAAATTTTCTTGCACCTTTAGCACTGACTTTATGAACAATAGAGCTTAATGCAGGAGTGGGTCGTCCATTTCCAAAATACTTCTCTTTTCAATGTCATTACGACGCGAAAACGGACAACGTAACAGTTTACTTATTATATCAGTCATAATATAATATTATTGTTATCACTTACATTAACTATAAATCACCAAATATACGTAACATTAATAAACAGTACGTACTTGCAAAAATCACATTTTCTAAAATACACTGTTAAAAAAACATATTTTAAAACACACTGTTTAAAAACTGTTATACTACTCGTAACAATCTACGTTCCAACTCGTGAAACTTTCAAACAGAAATTTCGCAAATCGTAGGTGTTCGATAATGCTCGTGGGTTCTCGTTAGGGCAGGCAGAATTCTAGCGCGCTGGCTTAAGCATAGAACGCATGCGCTAAGAAAGCATTTAGAATAGCGATCTCTTTTAATGCTTACTCCAGGGCCAGCTTTGAAGTTACGTGGAGGGTCGGCTAACTTCGCTTCTGCCTACCTTCTGACCCATCGTGATCTGTCCAGTGTATTCTTGTCGCATAAATCGAACTGCCAGTAGTAAGCAACGTCCAACTAACCCTCAAAAAATCCCATTCATAGTTAATTGAAGAATTTCTAAGCACTTAGACAAGAGTATATAATTATATAAGGTTTTCCAAATGTGTTGGGGTAGTTAATAAATATCCACTTTTAGGTTTTTCTAAATGTGTTGAGGTAGGCTTAGCCTACCCTGCCTGCCCTGAGGAGCCGCCTCTGATGAATCCTGTACAAGTAATCAGTCGATAGCCGGGGCTAGTTTAGCACGCTCGTAGCGCGGGCAAGCGAAATGTCTATGCATAGCACCCGTATTGTCTTTGCATGTAAAATATAGGACATTCAAACAGTAGATGTTCAACCGACTGAATATCTCCACACGAGCACATCGATTCTTCTCCAGTCTTAATTTTGAATCGTTCAAAATAAGCTCCAAATTTACCATGACCTGATATAAATTGTGTACTAATAAAGTTTGGAGAGTAAATTTTGCATTTCAGTCGATCATATACCTGAGGAAAAAATAGGTTTTTGGTGACTGAACCTTTATCACTTGCAGACCAGTGTGAATTCCAATTAGAAGTAATATGTTCTTTCATTTTACATGATTGGTTGAAATACGTCCTTTCGTACAGTTTTATTGGTCAAAAATAGTATGACGTAGTAAGAGTGTAATAGTCAACAGAAAGAGTCCAATAGTAGGCTAATGCATAAAGACGATCTAGTATTTCATTCTGATTCACAGCTAACGGACTGCAGAGCTTCCTGTTTCACTGTGCCAAGATATGGATGACACAACTACCAACATCCGTAAGTAACAGTGCATTGCCCAACCTTTACTGGGTCAACCACAGCGCAGTGGAAGTGAACAAACTGTGAACTCGGGTACGAAATGACATTATAACTGCCATTAAACACAACGTGAATGCACTGACGTATAACAATTCAGACACATTTACACATTCCGTAGAACGTACGTCGACCAACGCACATTGTCACACAACCAACATTTTTCAACCAGAAGATCTCGGTTCAAATCCTGTCTAGTTCAAGGCGCAAACACGTAAGAATGAAATGTTCATGGCTATTATTATAAACCAGCGTTTTTCAACATGTGGCACACTAAAGCTGTAATTTAAAATCCTGCGGCACATTTATACAATCTAAACCAGGCATGTCAATTGATGCCCACAGGAGCAAGCGCGCGCTTTAGAGCCCAGGAGAGCCTGAGCGCCTTACAGCGGAAAGGAAAGAGACAGACGAAAGAGGTGGTATATGCCGCTTGGTCAGCTATATTCAGGGATCGCCAGCACTGATTCAATAGATAAAGCGAAGAGAACTTATTAAAACTGTATCCATGTTAATTTTTAGATTTGCCTGAGAAGTATAAGTGCATTATAAGAATGTAAATTTTAATTTTAATGCTCATTTTTCACAAGTTTGATTTTTTTATTAAAAAAAATATTTTCTCAACTTTTCGTATAGAAAAGTGAAATTTTCAGATATAGGCCTATTTATTTAGCAGCCTTACAGAATGTTTTCGTAAATCAAATATACCGTATTACTGAAGATAGTGTATTGAAAATTTTAAAAATATTCGCATGGAAATTGTTTGTAAGGAAATGAATTAACAAAGCAACTACTGTTACATCATAAGCAAAAGATACGTGCCATTGTGTTGTAAAAATGTCAGCTCTATAGCTTCAGCACATTTCGAGAAAATAATTTAATATTCTGATGATAGGAAGTTGCTCACAAATATCACCTTAAAAGCATAATGCGATAAGAGTTTTGTTATGTAATATTAGATGCAGTACCTAGGTAACTTTGCTTTGTACTGTAATATTGTTTTGATTGGTTTATTGATTACTTTTGTAAGGCTAAAGATACCATCAATATAAATTCCAACTTATCATGTCGTACTCAATCTCTTTCTTTGGAATATCACTTTCTTTATGAATGATGTGTTTCATCCACTTAATACAGTATAATATTATACTACTATGGAATTTAAGTGAATATTCCTTCTTAACTCTCTATTATGTTATTAAGATTTAAAACACAAGTGCAATATTAAGAAATCAGTGTTAGTACTTTTGTTTTACAGACAATATAGATAATATCAAACAGAAAGAAGCCATATAAAAAATAACGACATATAATTTCACGGGGCATTTGAAGTTTGTGCACCACTGTTTTCTTAATCCAACAGGTTGCTTATTCATATACACAACCCTTCCTCTTTCCATACTTAGCGCTTGCTGCCCGCGCACGACATTAAGGTCAGAAAAATGCGCTTGCTTTGACATCACTGATATAAACCAGTGATTTCTAACTACAGGGTAATTTTTTCATTAAAAAAAAACAAGTGAGATACGATATTTTTTTTTTTAGTTGGTCCATAATGACTAGGGCTCGGAAGTTGAAGACCTAGAAGTTAAAAATGACAGTGCGTATATTGTATAATTTTGTGTGTAAGAATATGTAAGGTAAGCGTCTGGTTTACACTTCTTTGGAATTCAAAGAGTCTTTGTTCACCAGGTGTAACAAAGTACCTAGTGATAACGAGGATTCTACCTGAGATAGAGGGTATGTTTTCTTAGCTTGAACTATAGGCCTACTACGTTGCAATACTAACTTTTAGGTCTTCAACTTCCGAGTCCTAAATTAATGACATTTGTGGCGGAAGAAGCCGCAATTGGGGTTTTTCTCGGTGTTCTCCTGTTTACCCGTATTTCTCCATTTCGTCATCACCCCACAGCATTCCTCGAACGACGGCTAGCGAACGCATGGAGAGGGCTGGTCTTGGGTCGAGTAAGGTTACCTGCTCGAAACCTGGGTACATAGCGAACCTTAGTGTGGTCAGGCGGTGTGTGTTTGGTATGCACCTACCTTGAGAGTTAGCGCAATAGTTCTAATAAGGTCGCAGTATTGGGTCATAGTAAGTTGCCCCTCCTTTAAATTCAAATTCGATTCAATTCTAAGGTCGTACAACATTCTAACTTCACTGATCCAGCAACCCTGCCTAAGCATCATTCTCTTCCCTATGATGAAGGATGAGTAGAATGGAGAAAAATTCTCCAGCACCGGGACCCGAACCCAGGTTTTCAGTTCTACGTATTGGTGCTTTATTCACTAAGCCACACTGGATTCTAGTTCCGATGCCGGATTGAATCCTTCTCAGTTTAAGTTCTACACTCAGTTTCCCTTTGGTGGCCTACCCACATGTATTGTGTCAGAATATGTGACAGTGGCACAATGTCCAACACACCATGTACAGAGGTGCACTCATTACGAGTGACTAAGTGACCGGGATCCAACGGAATGAGCGCCGTCTTGAATCACTAAGTGATTACTTACGCGTATCATATATTTCCGTGCAGGAATTCTGCGTTACCATATGATGAAGGATGGACAGAAAGGAGAAAAATTCTCCATACGTGCTACATGCACTGCCCATCTCAAACGTCTGAATTTCATGTTCAGGTGACGAACATAATGCGTGCAGTTCTGCGTTGTGTAACTTTCTCCATTCTCCTGTAACATTATCTCTCTTAGCCCCAAATATTTTCCTAAGAACCTTATTCTCAAATACTCTTAATCTCTGTTCCTCTCTCAAAGTGAGAGTCCAAGTTTCACAACCATAAAGAACAACCGGTAATATAACTGTTTTATAAATTCTAAATTTTCAATTTTTATATTTCCATTTCGTACAATATACTGGTCACGAGACATAATCATATACTTCCTATTTTCGGGATTTACTTCCAAACCTATCTCTTTACTTGCTTCAAGTAAAATTTCCGTGTTTTCCCTAATCGTTTGTGGATTTTCTCCTAATATATTCACATCATCCGCATAGACAAGCAGCTGATGTAACCCATTCATTTTCAAACCCTCTCTGATCAATAGTCGATCTATTACGCCTAAAACCGCACTAATGACCTCCAATAATTCATCTACATATGGAGTTAATCTTCTCAAAAGAATATTGGACAGATTATTATTATTATTATTATTATTATTATTATTATTATTATTATTATTATTATTATTATTATTATTATTATTATTATTATTATGAAGGCAGGGAAAACGGGAATATTCCGATGAAATATGTCATCTTTGTTCCTTACGAATTTCATGTGTACTACTCACGATTTAAACTCAAATCTCGAGATGACAGTTAACATTCTGAAGCTTGGGTAAAAGATCCACAATATTTTCTATAGACTTCCACTTCCTATAATGGAAAGTAAATTTACATTCCGAACTAGTTTGTGTTTCAGGATTAAATTATGAAACATGCTTATTCCGTGAAAATGACTCGCTAGTACTGCATAACAGATTCTCTGAGCTACGTATATGAGAAAGTGATATTGCAGGAAGGGTGCTTCACAAAACTTAGAGGAGGAGGGTGGGGGCACCTCACTTAACGGACGGAGCGCCTACAATGAGCTGTATCCTGCATGGCGCGGTTAGGCTTAAGAAGGAAGTCCTTCATTGATGTAAGTTGGATGAGTCAAACAAGTAATTGACAGGTTGGGGGAGAAAATGAACAGGGGAAGGGAAGGGAAGGGAAGGGAGGATATGGAATGTGAGTAATAGGACCGTCTGCTGCTTTCCAACTAAAGCCACGGACCCCGGTGGACTATGGAACCTGAAACAGGCGACCTGTTACGCTTTTTCTTCTTCTGGATTTCAAAATTAGGTGAACTGCCTGTTCTGAACGCACAATGTAGGCTTCTATCCCTTTCTCAGACTTACTGGTTCCTCATAGCGTATTCTTCTCGTCCTGTACTTACAGGTTCTCATCTTGCCAGCAAGCATCCAACAGACTTAATAGTTCCTATAGTAAAGCGCATTATCTAGCGAAATTTATAAACTTGTACTTGCAATTTGGGAAAAGGAAATTATACCAGAACAATGGAAGGAGTCCATAATTGTACCTATTTTTAAGAAGGCGGACAAGACTAACTGTAGTAACTTTCGAGGAATATCACTTTTGTTGACGTATAAAATTTTGTCCAATATCCTTTTGAGAAGATTAATGTAGATGTAGATGAAATTATTGGGGATCATCAGTGTGGTTTTAGGCGTAATAGATCGACTATTGATCAGATTTTTTGTATTCGACACATATTGGAGAAAAAATGGGAGTATCAGTTATTCATAGATTTCAAAAAGGCGTATGACTCGGTTAAGAGAGAAGTTTTATATGATATTCTTATTAAATTTGGTATTCCCAAGAAACTAGTTCGATTAATTAAAATGTGTCTTAGTGAAACTTACAGCAGAGTCCGTGTAGGCCAGTTTCTATCTGATGCTTTTCCAATTCACTGCGGGCTGAAGCAGGGAGATGCATTGTCACCTTTACTTTTTAACTTCGCTCTAGAATATGCCATTAGGAAAGTTCAGGATAACAGAGAGGGTTTGGAATTGAACGGGTTACATCAGCTTCTTGTCTATGCGGATGACGTGAATATGTTAGGAGAAAATCCACAAACGATTAGGGAAAACACGGAAATTCTACTTGAAGCAAGTAAAGCGATAGGGTTGGAAGTAAATCCCGAAAAGACTAAATATATGATTATGTCTCGTGACCAGAATATTGTACGAAATGGAAATATAAAAATTGGAGATTTATCCTTCGAAGAGGTAGAAAAATTCAAATATCTTGGAGCAACAGTAACAAATATAAATGACACTCAGGAGGAAATTAAACGCAGAATAAATATGGGAAATGCCTGTTATTATTCGGTTGAGAAGCTTTTGTCATCTAGTCTGCTGTCAAAAAATCTGAAAGTTGGAATTTATAAAACAGTTATATTACCGGTTGTTCTATATGGTTGTGAAGCTTGGATTCTCACTTTGAGATAGGAACAGAGATTAAGGGTGTTTGAGAATAAGGTTCTTAGGAAAATATTTGGGGCTAAGAGGGATGAAGTTACAGGAGAATGGAGAAAGTTACACAACGCAGAGCTGCATGCATTGTATTCTTCACCTGACATAATTAGGAACATTAAATCCAGACGCTTGAGATGGGCAGGGCATGTAGCATGTATGGGCGAATCCAGAAATGCATATAGAGTGCTAGTTGGGTGGCCGGCGGGAAAAAGACCTTTGGGGAGGCCGAGGCGTAGATGGGAAGATAATATTACAATGGATTTGAGGGAGGTGGGATATGATGGTAGAGACTGGATTAATCTTGCTCAGGATAGGGATCAATGGCGTGCTTATGTGAGGGCGGCAATGAACCTCCGGGTTCCTTAAAAGCCAGTAAGTAAGTAAGTATAGTAATGGCAGAAGAAATAGGCGGGTTTTTGATCTTGTGAGGAATCTACTCACTCCACACTTTCCCTAGCAGTTTATGACCTGAAAAAAGAGACCTTACTGTCGCTGCGTTCGAATGCTAGTTGTTGACAAGTGCTCGTCTGAGATATTACTGTGTTACAGCTTGTTCGCAAATATATATGTAATAATAAACAGTATTTTATAATAGGCAATACTCCATCGGCAAGTCTATCGTGCTATCAAAAAGGAGTGCGTTATAAGGCAGTAAAAATTTTTAATAGCCTCCCTATCGATATAAAAAATGAAACTCAAAACATAATATTATTTAGGGCCAAATTAAAGAAGTACCTAATTTCTCACGCCTTCTATTCTGTAGGTGAATTCATGACATTCAATAACACTTCATGAAACTGATACTAAAACTTTGTGTTGTACTATTAGACTATACTGTAAATCTCGTCTGTATATATATTTCATTTAGACTGCGACTATAAATTAAGATTTTATAATAGTATTAAGTTTTTTGACTTGTTCCATATTCTAGCTGTAAGCATGTATGAATACCATGGATTGTTAATAAATACAATACAATACAATACAATACAATACAATACAATACTAATCATTCAAGTAATCGCTATCATGTCTCAGTTTATTGAAAGAACTTAAAGTTTGTGACGACATTAAAAATGTCCGATCATCAACGCAGACAGCCACTGCCAAGGCATGTACCGTAGTGTTTCTCTACGATCGGATAAACCTGTGCAGAACGAGTTTCTTAGTCATGCTTATTCTGTCATTTGTTTTGTTACGCTAAGCCATTCTTAAGTGTGCTTTCAATACATAAGTATTTTTTTATCAGGAAACTCGTTCATGTTAAAATAACGTGTACATTTTCCACACATAGTAAAAATATATTAATTTTGCACTTTAATTTTTAATTCTCTATTGATTCACAAAGTTGGTAACTGTATAAATATTGCGCAAATCAAGATTTCAGGTATAACTCCCTGTAAAGTTGATTTGAATAATTTCGAGGGAAAAATTGTTCCGGAGCCGGGTATCGAACCCGGAACCTTTGGTTTGACGTACCAACGCTCTACCACTGAGCTACCCGGGAACTCTAACCGACACCGATCCAAAATATATATTATTTAGTTGTTACTATTTCAATACAATATTCTGAAAACACATAAAAACAAAATATTAATTGTGTGTAACGCTAAATATTTGATTTCTTGTATTAGGGTTACGTTACATGATAATAATTACTACATTTGTGAAATGGCTAATTTGCGAAATATTATAAATGATAATATCATCTAACGTCTGATTATGTGAGTCTACTATTCAGCGATGTATGCAATGGAGGGGAAAAGAGAACTGATCACCATAACCCAAAATCTCCTGGCTTAGTTACCTCATTAGTGATGCCTTATTGTTGTCACTTATGAGTTTCAGACCTGTGTTCGGACATTTGACTAAACAAAGCAACAATATTCAGTAAGTCAGGTATTTGTAATTACTAGAAATCATGTTATTATTTTATTTGTTCTTTTAAGTTTTCCTATAGTACAAAATGTGTGAATGGAAGAGTAAGTTATTTGGGTCAGGTCCATACACCAAGCAGGTTCTGAGGGGTGTAGGAGTTGGGGTAGTGAATGAGGGGTTAGCCATACCCGCCTATTCCTTCTGTCCCTAGTACAGTCTATGTTATTCTGGAAGCAATTTCGGTATTCTTGTATCATCCATTCCGAGGGAGATTGACTTTTAGGTGAAAAAATTCCAAGTGCAGCTTCCATTGGATTTGAAAATGAATTCGTTGCCACCATACATGTAGTAGATTTGCTTCGAGTAAAAATTCTCTTTGTTCATGAAAAAATGTAAGTAAAGGCAAGAGGGTGACTTCACCATAAGGTTTGTGGAGATCTCTGGTTGAAAAGAGTAGAAACACACAATTCAAAATGTCACGTTCAGTCTCTAACTTTAATGATTCATTGAAAATAAACTAACTACAACCAAAATTCGGTTTAAATAACGTTTTTGCACGATAATGTGTTTTTTCGCCGTTACAACAAATGGCTGCCACTACTGGAAGTTGATTTTACAGAATTCAGAGTTGCCAACCTAGATAAGTATGTTGAAATATTATAAATAACTGCTCTAGGATTGTAATTAAAACTACTCCTGCCATCTACCGACACCTATGACAAATTTCTTGCTGAGAATCAGTCAGCTGTTCATAGTCTAACGTACATAGGTACTGCATACAGTGAAACCTGCCTTTGCGGTCACTTCATTTAAACGGCCACCTTGCCAAAAGGCCAATTTTCTCTGGAACCAATTGTATTTTCCATAAGATCAATACAAATTCTCTCTTTATTTAGTGGCCACCTCATGCGCCGGCCAGCGGCCGGGGTCTGTTTGGATTGGAACTTGACTATAACAGTCACTGTCCAACAAAAATCTTTTCACGGATACTGTCTGACCTATTTTTTCGATGGTTAGAGGACAGAGAGCAATATCACGAGGACAACAGCTAAGTGTATATACAACAGTACACCTTCCATGTCTTGGGGTTAGTTGGTTACTGTTTTATGACTCTTTTGTCACTTTCCACTCCGACCCTACACAGCTTTAAATTCTTACTCGTTTTTAAAGGATTGAAACACGGACTTTTTCTATCGAAAATGTCACAGTATGTTTTAGGTTCAGTAGATAACCATTCAAATTTTTTTAGTTTTTTTTTCTCTTTCTATCTTTCTCTATTTGGAACAGCTTCTACGATTTTTTTTCTCTTCATTTAGTTGATTCAGAGGAACTGTGAAGTTAATTTGAGAGAGAAATCATGTCTAACAATAAATCTAGTTGCAAGAATGGAAGAGGCTGACATTAATATGCATGATTGTTGTACGCGCACAGTACTAAAAAGTCAATGAAATTCAGTACTTTCATGCTGATTCATAAAAACCGCAACCTTAATCAAGCGGCCACCTGATAAAACGGCCATTTTACAAGGTAACTTCAGATGGCCGCTTTAGACAGTTTTCACTGTATTAATATTTTTAAAAATATTATTTTCAAAATATACTATCGTGCAAAAAATACTGTACGATAAATGTTTGTGAAATGCATTACAAAATATCGGAATTTGAAATACCTATTTTCCTTCCTACGATACTTTTTATCTGTCCTTTGTAGACCAGATCACTGTAAACGCATTTTTATTGTCAGTAATTGTCAAAATCTTTCACAGTTGTAGTTTACGAGTATATTATTATCTTCCAGTGCCATGAAACAGTCAGTGGTGGCAGATTGGCTAAGGCAAGTGAGGCCGGGCCTCAGTCACTTTGCTTTCTTAAACTCTAACTCGAACATTTAACGAGAATTCCACTCGCTCCATGAAATTAGTTATACACGCTTTTATGACTCCACATTTAATAATATAAGGTTTTAATTCCGTATATTTTTAGTATTTTTATTGATTTTATTGTGATCACTACCTTATTGGCAACAATATATTTGAGATATCCATACAAGGGGATCTACTTTATATAACTATGTAAATTCACATTGTTTTAAATTAAATTTGTTTTTAACATTTTGACAGGACATTTAATGTTGGTATGGATAATATTGTCACCATGTCATATTTGATTCTAGTCATGGCATTTTCAAATGTAAAACTTGTTTGTAATTGATTTTAGATGATACTTCTATCTTGTACCTGAAGATGCCCCACTAGGGGTGAAAACGTTAATATCAAGATAAAATAGGATGTAACACATCAATAGTTTTCTTTCATATGTAATTCATTGCTTAAGCCATATTGACGGAATAAATAATCAATAATATGTTGATATGTTATTAAAGAAACAAATGCTAGGGATGTCATAAATTTGTAGAGATAAACAGCCATGATTGGTTGAAACACATCCTTCCGTACCATTTCACTGGTCAAAAGTACAGAGTGATTTATATAGAACTGACACATTTCTTTCATTAATTGTTTCAAAACGAATTGTGCTAGCGACAACTTATTATACCTAAAATGTAGAGGAATTTTGGGAGATTATTTACCTTATAGCAAATGTTGTCCGGCGTTGTCAAATCCGGAGATCTCGGTGGCCACAGATTCCTGGAAATTATTCGGTCGTCACATAACCGGATAAATGGAACCATGCTTCATCTGTGAACCATGTGATGGACAAAATGGCAGGATTTTGCACAATGAACGTCTGAAACCAACGACAATAATTCAATCTTTTATCCTTATCTGGTTCCTTTAGCTGATGAACAACCGTAACCCTATATGGCTTTAGGCTCTCTGACACATTGAGTAGGTGTACCCTGTCTCCTGCGACAAACGTCTTAATGATTTTTTGGGTGACTGCTCCAGTCGTGCTCTTACGTCAACAACAACCGTGGGAAGCCTAGATGAACGATGCTTGCCCTTTTCACTCACCAGAGATCCAGTTGTTTCCAATTTGTTTACCAGTCCCAGTATTGTGTTTCTTTTGGGAGGATTACGAACACCAAATTCTCTGTGGTATGCCCTTTGAGTAGCTGTAATTGAATTCGTAATCCAGTATTGCTTCACAAGGAAGAGTCGTTGATTTAATGTGTACTGCATTTTCACGTTGACACAAAATGTCGAAAACAGCTGCCAACAATAGGATTAAAACATAAACATCTGCGCATCTAGTGACAAGGAATCGAAACTCCAGAACATTCTGCTGTTGGTTTCAGACGTTCATTGTGCAAAATCCTGCCATATTGTCCATCACATGGTTCACAGATAAAGCATGGTTCCATTTATCCGGTTATGTGACGACCGAATAATTTCCAGGAACCTGTGGCCACCGAGATCTCCGGATTTGACAAGGCCGGACAACATTTGCTATAGAGGTAAATAATCTCCCAAAATTCCTCTACATTTTAGGTATAATAAGTTGTCGCTAGCACAATTCGTTTTGAAACATTTAATGAAAGAAATGTGTCAGTTCTATATAAATCACTCTGTAGTATGATGTAGTAAAAGTGTAATATTCACATTAAAAATACCGGTGTACAAGGTTTTACTTAGACCAGCGTTTCTCAAACTTATTTGAAGTGGGGACCACTTTTAAGTCAGAACAGTTCCGTGGACCACCTTACTCTTGTTCCCTTCGAAAGAAAATTTATAATTTTTTTAGTATATTTTAATATCAATATACTTATATTTTAAAATGGATTAATTAAAATTAATTTCATTAAATTAATTTTATATTAATTTTTAACTAATTAAGCTAATATTAATAGAAGAAAATTCATTTGTGTTTCTTTAATAATTCAAGGCTATTAGAGAGATAATGTTTAACTTATTAACAAAAAAAAAAAAAAGTAAATGTTGGTACTCACATTAATGAGGTGAATGAGCCTGCCGATTCTTGCACAGTTATTCTATATTTGGACGTATGCTGGTAAGCTTAAGTCGGAGATCGTCACATACATCGAGTCGATTTCGGTAGCCTACTTTGTTTTTATTACAGTTAGTGATGAAAACCATTTCTCACACAGATACGTAGAAACAAACTGAATTATAATCTCTAAAGCACCTTTGTACATTTCACTGTATTCTCTTTTCAATTGGAATGAGGTCCAGAAATTAACCATACTTTCCGCTTGGAATTTCATTTTAAGTCCGGTCTCATTCGAGAGTTCAATTAGGCCTAACTGTTCTCTTTTACTCAATGAAAGTTTGTTAGTTTCAATATCGCAATGAAAGTGATCACAAACCCATGAAAATTCATCATATTTAGCGGGAAAATAAGTTTTAAATTGTGACCTCAGAGTTGTATTATTGGTGTACTATATACAGTACGTGATCATTTCAGTGTGCAGACTGGGTGCCGGCAAAACTATTAACAAAGTCATAAATACGTGAAAAGGTTCGAACCTCTGTAATGAATTTGGGTGGCCCCTGGCTGGATTACAGGGGCGGCGCCAGATGTGCAGGGAAAAGATGGCGAGAAACACCACATTCATAGTGATTTAAATCCCTCTTTTGTTGTTGAGAGTAGAGTGGGAAGTCAGTACACGGATAGGGTGATAAATTTCATAAAATGTCAGTACTGAGAGAAAAAGTGAAAGGTGATTGCCATGTATCATTTCCGAACTCTGAGATTTTCAGCAACAGAGTGATATGCAATTCGTTTGAATTTTATTTTTTCTTCTGCCTTTTTTTTTTTTGAAGGACCACAAGGGCAGACCTCGAGGACCAGAGGTCCGTCGACCATACTTTGAGAAACACGACTTAGACCAATAACCACAATAGTAATATGCATTACAAGAGCGGTATGTTGAAGTTTTCATGTTCGAGGAAAAGTTTGAAAAAGCAAAACGTAGTTGAGTTTTTTTAATTTCCGAGAATTGAAAGAAAACATACCGCTCGTGTATCGTACATTATTTTATGCGAAGATCGTTTATTACATACCTGAAAGAGGAATTTCTAATTAGTTGCAATGAAATCTCCATCTTGGTTTTTGTTCAATGACGGCAATTTTGGAAAACAAAAATATCTATCTTCAACATTGTTGCTTTAAAATGTTTTCTGTGTTTACTATACTCCAGCAGGCCGTGATATACGTCTGTCTTTTTTTTCCCCCAGTCTATAAATGCGAACTTAAAACAAATGGCTTCTTTAATGTTACATGCATCACGAAATGCAGTAACTTTAGTGGAGTTGTAGAGTTTACTTAATTTTTGCAAATATTTAAAAACAATAATTAACAGTGCAATTTAGGTGAAATTGCAGTGGTAAGTTTCCAATTTATAATTATTACTATATTGAACGTCTCTAAAAATAATATGTTAAAAGCCTAAAGCAGTAAAATGAATGTCGCGCTTAAGCGGTAAGAAGAGGGAAATTGTTATGTGTGTTCGGCTGGGAATACTGAATGTGGAATTTTAGACTTACCGCGGATTGGTTTTGTGCGGAAACCAAGCAAATAAGCACGATCTCGCACAAATCAATTTAAGGCATGGATTCTTAACAAAGAGCTATAAAAGACTTAAAGACTCTGCATCAACCGCGTGATTGTATCCGGTATCACTGGAAATGGTGATAGTGAGATAATCATCATAATCATGTTTGATACGAGTTAGGTCTGTTTTGTCTCCATACCAACTTAAAACCGATCTTTTCAACATTCTCTAGGGCAGTGATATTCAACCGGGGGGTACGCAAATACTTTTTAGGGGGTACGTGAAATTTAAAAAAACCTCAATTGTCCTCTTGATACCAATACAAACAAAGGTATGCTGTGTAATACGTAGTGATAACGTTGCATTCTGTTTCCTCTTGCCAAAGAGCTCACAGTGGAAGATATGTTGCTCTCACAGTGATGGTAAACATTTCCTCATTTCTCAGAAGGTATTAATTTTAGTACCCATTCTTGTACGACTTTCATTTCTTGTTTTTACGCATACTACCTTCTCTCTAAATATTGGAACTTTTTTCAGAACTTACTTACTTACTTACTGGCTTTTAAGGAACCCAGAGGTTCATTGCCGCCCTCACATAAGCCCGACACTGGTCCCTATCCTGAGCAAGATTAATCCAGTCTCTATCATCATATCCCACCTCCCTCAAATCCATTTTAATATTATCCTCCCACCTACGTCTCGGTCTCCCTAAAGGTCTTTTTCCCTCCGACCTCCCAACTAACACTCTATATGCATTTCTGGATTCGCCCATACGTGCTACATGCCCTGTCCATCTCAAACGTCTGGATTTAATGTTCCTAATTATGTCAGGTGAAGAATACAATGCGTGCAGTTCTGTGTTGTGTAACTTTCTCCATTCTCCTGTAACTTCATCCCTCTTAGCCCCAAATATTTTCCTAAGCACCTTATTCTCAAACACCATTAACCTATGTTCCTCTCTCAAAGTGAGAGTCCAAGTTTCACAACCATAAAGAACAACCGGTAATATAACTGTTTTATAAATTCTAACTTTATATTTTTTGACAGCAGACTGGATGATAAAAGTTTCTCAACCGAATAATAACACGCATTTCCCATATTTATTCTGTGTTTAATTTCCTCCCGAGTCTCACTTATATTTGTTACTGTTGCTCCAAGATATTTGAACTTCTCCACCTCTTCAAAAGATAAATTTCCAATTTTTATATTTCCATTTCGTACAATATTCTGGTCACGAGACATAATTATATACTTTGTCTTTTCGGGATTTACTTCCAAACCTATCTCTTTACTTGCTTCAAGTAAAATTCCCGTGTTTTCCCTAATCATTTGTGGATTTTCTCCTAACGTATTCACGTCATCCGTATAGACAAGCAGCTGATGTAACCCGTTCAATTCCAAACCCTCTGACTTTTTTCAGAACACCCTGTATAAATCTACAAAACAATCTGTGAATAAATTAAAATTTCATTAATAAAAGTTTGGGGTCTCTAACGAGAGAATCACACTGTACAATGTAGTCAAAAATGAATTTATTTTGATACATTGAATATCAAATATATAACATTTTATGTACAGTATAGTAATCGAAAAGTGCAATTTTACGTGCTTTTGCTTGAATATCAGCTCCACTCTTCCTTCCTGCCCCATGAACTTGTCACTGACAGTATCATAAAATGAATGTTATGTTTTAAGTTTGCCAACACCTCCTCTTCAATTGACAACAAACTTAAGTAACTCTACTTCTCGTATGTCTGGGTGATTTGAAGGTGGGTGTCGATCCTCCTCAGGGCAAAAAAGGATTGTTCGATGAAGCTTATAGTACAAGAGATAGTCAACATCACTTCAATGAAGCCAGAAGGGAAATTACTTTCACTCATAAAACTGAGTTCACAAATATGTTTTCCATAGAATTCTGCAGATGAGTAGAGAACAATTAATTCGATTTTTAAACCAATGTGGTCAAACTGAGGTTCGTACAGAGCTAGAAGCTTGTTCAGAAGTGAGTCCGGAAATATCTTTTTATACTCTTCATATGTATGGTGACAGAATAATACTAAAAACATTCCAGTTTGTCAATTTGAGAAAACTTACAAATCAATCTGAGAAATTATGCAATTAGTTACTTCCACATACAAGTACCGATAATTATTTTCTTGTTTATTCACATTGGGTCAGTGTCACACATTTTTCTTGGGCCTCATTCTTCTGTGCCAAAGTGTTAGCCTATATTGAAAATTATTGTTCTCTGTTATATGGTAATTGATTGTTTACACCCCCTTCTTGCAACAATATATGTCGAAATACTTTTTTCTTCATTCTTGAATACACTCTTTAACACTTGTATAATCACTAGACCTCGGATTTTAGGTAAAAACCTACAGACGTTGACAAATTATTAGCAAAATTTAAGATTTTTATTATATATTTTTACAAAATATCGTACTTCAATTTAGAATACAGTTGACATTTTTGCGTATTTCCAAATTATAGAAAAATTTAAGATTTGTATTGTATATTTTTACAAAATTCGACTCTTCAATTTGGACTACAGTTGACATTTTGGATAGTTCCAAACTATTAGCAAAACTGAAGATTTTTATTATATATTTTTACAAAATTTGACTCTTCAGTTGACATTTTTGCATATTTACAAATTATTAGCAAAATTGAAGATTTTTTTATTATTTTTACAAAATTCGGCTCTTCAATTTGGGCTACAGTTGACATTTTAGAAATTTCCAAACTATTAGCAAAACTGAAGATTTTTATTATATATTTTTACAAAATTCGACTCTTCAATATGGACTACAGTTGACATTTTGGAAATTCCCAAACTATTAGCAAAACTGAAGATTTTTATTATATATTTTTACAAAATTTGATTCTCCAATTTAGACTGCAGTTGATATTTTTGCATATTTAAAAATTATTAGCAGAATTGAAGATTTTTTTTATTATTTTTGCAAAATTCGACGCTTCAATTTGGGCTACAGTTGACACTTTGGATATTTCCAAACTATTAGCAAAACTGAAGATTTTTATTACATATTTTTACAAAATTTGACTCTTCAATTTAGACTGCAGTTGATATTTTTACATATTTACAAATTGTTAGTAAAATTGAAGATTTTCATTACATATTTTTTACAAAATTTGACTCTTCAATTTAGGCTACAGCTGACAATTTTGCATATTTCTATGTACTGTGGAGATAGAAATTTGCGAAATTGTCAATTGTAGTCTAAATTGAAAAGTCAAATTTTGTAAACAGAATTATCATAAAAATCGTCAATTTTGTTAATAATCTGTCCCCGTCTGTATTTTGTTCCTCATGATATATACAAAAGAAAAGTTGTATATATATAAGAATTATGGAAATATATGTTCGAAAATGGTGGTTCTATACAACCTAAAAATACCTAATTTCACGTTAGAAACTATTTTTACCTAATTTTACATTTTCCAATTTCTACAGTTGGTAATATGGAAACGCTGTGTAATTCTGTATGCCAGTCATGCCTTGACAACAATCGCAGCATAATTCGTCTCCTCTATTCTTTAGAGTGTGAGATTTCAGAGCGAAGACATTGTATTTAGTGGAAAGTAAATCATGAATGTGCTGTTCCCTTGCATCTAATACCAACATTTAAATATGCTCTGGTGTCATCAGTTGATGTGGAATGCTCATTTTCGGCATATAAGATGGTGTTATCTGAGAAGTGATGCAGTTTCTCAATGGAAAACTTAGAAAAGGTGTTAGTTGTTTACTCTGGCTCTAATTATGAACATGTACAATGAAATAATGTCAAATGTTTCGGCTAATTTGTAATGGGAAATGAAAAAATGTCATTTTTTGTTCACCTATTTTTGTAATTTTAGAACCTATTTTGATTTGTGATAGAACCTATTTTAGGTACCAATTTCAGATTTTTAGGACCTAAAAGTCCGAGGTCTAATAATCACTGATTAACGTCAATGAACAAGCAATAACTGCTTCACAGTATTAATATCATGGTAAATTACCTGGCTAACTAGATTCTGTAGATGTCGAGCAGAGTTTCTCTACATACAAGGATGTCCTGAGCTCAAAGTGCCAGCGACTTACTGTCGAAAACGTTGAAATGTTGTGTGTAATCCAATACAACAAGTTAATTAAAACCCAGTAAATGGGATAAAGAATGTTCATAACCAATCATATGATTGGTTTAAACCTTAATAAAGTCATTTCATCAACACCTTTTTTTTTGCACCTTTTTGTATATATTTTCAGAACTTTTTCCCCCCTTTTCCAACCATAATTTGCACCTTAAAATAATTTCACTAGTCACCAGCGATATTTTATTCTTTTCAGGGGTCCAAACTTTGTTAATTAGTGAAAACAGTCTTTCTACAGGAGCATTAGTACTGGGATACAGAGAATATACTGCACAACATTGATCATTCTTTGATTTCAGATACACAAACAACTCAGTCAATCGTTTGTCAACAAGTAGCTTGGAATCATTCCAAACAGTAATTTTGCCATCTGTCACATAATTTAACTTACTTACTTACAAATGGCTTTTAAGGAACCCGAAGGTTCATTGCCGCCCTCACATAAGCCCGTCATCGGTAGCTATCCTGTGCAAGATTAATCCAGTCTCTATCATCATACCCCACCTCCCTCAAATCCATTTTAATATTATCCTCCCATCTACGTCTCGGCCTCCCTAAAGGTCTTTTTCCCTCCGGTCTCCCAACTAACACTCTATATGCATTTCTGGATTCGCCCATACGTGCTACATGCCCTGCCCATCTCAAACGTCTGGATTTTAAGTTCCTAATTATGTCAGGTGAAGAATACAATGCGTGCAGTTCTGTGTTGTGTAACTTTCTCCATTCTCCTGTAACTTCATCCCGCTTAGCCCCAAATTTTTTCCTAAGCACCTTATTCTCAAACACCCTTAACCTATGTTCCTCTCTCAGAGTGAGAGTCCAAGTTTCACAACCATACAGAACAACCGGTAATATAACTGTTTTATAAATTCTAACTTTCAGATTTTTTGACAGCAGACTAGATGATAAGAGCTTCTCAACCGAATAATAACACGCATTTCCCATATTTATTCTGCGTTTAATTTCCTCCCGAGTGTCATTTATATTTGTTACTGTTGCTCCAAGATATTTGAATTTTTCCACCCCTTCGAAGGATAAATCTCCAATTTTTATATTTCCATTTCGTACAATATTCTGGTCACGAGACATAATCATACACTTTGTCTTTTCGGGATTTACTTCCAAACCGATCGCTTTACTTGCTTCAAGTAAAATCCCCATGTTTTCCCTAATCGTTTGTGTATTTTCTCCTAACATATTCACGTCATCTGCATAGACAAGAAGCTGATGTAACCCGTTCAATTCCAAACCCTGCCTGTTATCCTGAACTTTCCTAATGGCATATTCTAAAGCGAAGTTAAAAAGTAAAGGTGATAGTATAAAACTAAATTCATCAAAGAGAGCTGTATCATCATCTAATAAAAACCCTTTCATAACAATGAAAGCCAGCTACTTTGTACATCTGACCACACTGGAATTTCCTGCAATCGAGCCCACTGAAAGACTTGAACCTCCTTGAAGTACACACACCACTGATTCTATATTCTCTACACATGTGTCATAAAAACTGCAAACAATGTCTTCAATACTAGATTTATCAGTTTCGCCTTCTTCTAAATGTTTAGCCAAAAGTTCCGTCATTTTGTTAGGAAGAAAGTATGAAGATGGTCTCTTGTTCTGCAAGTTGTTACTTAGGTTCTGAAGATGGTTCATTACCTCCACACAGATACTCCATCACCTTCGATTTGTGCAATTAATCCATTAAGAAACTAGGTGGAAAATATAAACTGCCAAAACAGTCCCGAGAAGCAGAACGTCTAAACACGGCTCTGACAGTAAAGACATAAGACTAGCTACTTTTAATAATCTATAGATAAAGGAAAGAAGTGGAGGAACAGATGAAGAAAGTATAAGAGAAAAAGAAAAAAAAAGAGAGAAAAAGAAAAAAAAAAGACAGAGAAGGCAAAGATTGGTACTAATTTCCCAAATAGAACTCACTATATCAACGTTAATATACAATCTGAGCACAAAGTCCATATACACTTTACAATGTATACACGTTCATTGAATTAAATTACATTACCTACATTAATTGGCTGTTAGGAGGAAATCCACAAATGATTAGGGAAAACACGGGAATTTTACTGGAAGCAAGTAAAGAGATAGGTTTGGAAGTAAATCCCGAAAAGATAAAATATATGATTATGTCTCGTGACGAGAATATTGTACAAAATGGAAATATAAAAATTGGATATTTATCTTGTGAAAAGGTGGAAAAGTTCAAATATCTTGGAGCAACAGTAACAAATATAAATGACACTCGGGAGGAAATTAAACACAGAATAAATACGGGAAATGCCTGTTATTATTCGGTTGAGAAGCTTTTATCATCCAGTCTGCTGTCAAAAAATCTGAAAGTTAGAATTTATAAAACAATTATATTACCGGTTGTTCTTTATTGTTGCGAAACTTGGACTCTCACTTTGAGATAGGAACATAGGTTAAGGGTGTCTGAGAATAAGGTGCTTAGGAAAATATTTGGGGTTAAGAGGGATGAAGTTACAGGAGAATGGAGAAAGTTACACAACATAGAACTGCATGCATTGTATTCTTCACCTGACATAATTAGGAACATTAAATCCAGACGTTTGAGATGGGCAGGACATGCAGCACGTATGGGCGAATCCAGAAATGCATATAGAGTGTTAGTTGGGAGGCTGGAGGGTAAAAAGACCTTTAGGGAGGCCGAGACGTAGATGGGAAGATAATATTAAAATGGATTTGAGGGAGGTGGGATATGATGATAGAGAATGGATTAATCTTGCTCAGGATAGGAACCAATGGCAGGCTTATGTGAGGGCGGCAATGAACCTCCGGGTTCCTTAAAAGCCAGTAAGTAAGTAAGTAATTGGCTGGTTCATTGGCTGAGAAGAAACTGCCTACTGAAGGATGCACTGGAGGAATCGTAAATGGGAGAAGAGTTCGGGGCAGAAGAATACATCAGATGATGGACGACATTAAGAATTATGGGTCATATGACAAAGAGGAAAGCAGAAAATAGGAAAGATTGGAGAAAGCTGGGTTTGCAGTGAAAGACCTGCTCTTGGGCAGAACATTGAATGAATGAACCTACACTAAATTCAAGGTGACTTGCCATGTTCGTGCTGATGAGGTTGGCACTATTGCTGTCCATTGTTGATGCTCTGAAAATCGCAATGTGTGGCAGCAAATTGTTATTTGAAGTTAATTAGCTGAAGGAATGGCTGACACAAGTGAATGCGCGATTCAGGAACATTTGATGACTGCTGTGTGGGTCCATGAATGTCAAGTGAACGGCAAATCAATGAAAAATGTCATGGACAATTTCATTGAGCGGTTTGAAAAGGCAACACCAACAAGGAAGACTTCATTGCTGTGAGAAAAGAAAGCTTTCACAACGGGCAGTGATCGCGATGTGCCGAGAAGTCGAAGGCCATCCTCAAGGCTTGAACATTGTGCAGACATAGCACAATCTGTCCAACTATCTCCAGTCAAATCCATACGGAAATGTATTGCTGAGTTGGAAATACCAGAATCAATCATGTGAAAACACATGAAATTGGACCTGAAATTGTAATGTAATGTGTATATGGACTTTGTGTGCACCCTGTACAATGATACTCTGTGATGTAGTGCTTTCAGTGTTTGTCTCTAACTCTAATTTGTGCGTACGTTTCGTAAGCAATGTTCGTAAATATGATCATATTACCCCATCCCTGGAAGCAATAGGTTGGCTTAAACTAGATAAGAAAAGAAATTTACATTCACTTCTCTTTCTCTTCGAAATCTTGAACTCTTTTATTCCTTCGTACTTGTCGTCTCGCTTCACTTACTTTTCTTCCCACCACAATCTGAACACACGCTCTCGTCATGAAACAATACTAACAATACCATCCCATCGCACCTCCTCATACTCATCCTCTTTCACAACAGCCCTGCCAAGACTCTGGAATTCGTTACCTTCTAGCATCAGGGACTGTCGAAATAAAATTGAATTCAAACGCAAACTTACTAGGCACTTTGTCAGTAATTGAGACTCGTTCAGACATGGTTTCTTGTAAATAGTTTCCTTAATCTATCACAAAATATTTCAATATCCGGTAATTACATCACTATACAATTTTGTTATTCTAGGTTTAATTTGTAATTCATAAATACAAAATATTCTTTGTTTTTCTATGATAAATTATCTAGCTTTCATTAGTCAGGTAATCTTGTCGTACTTTAATTTTCATTGTAATTGTAATTGTAAATTTAATACTAATTGTAATTTTATTCTTCATATAATAGTTGAAATCTCCTGGTAGAGGGGCAGAGAAGGCCCTACTACTACTACTAATTATCACAAGTTAAAATCCACTGGGAGCAAAAAACAAATATAAAGTAAAAGTTTCCTACAAAAGAACTTTGCGATATTTTCAAAAACTAATATCCCAAATAAAATTATCTAACTGATCACATACAGTTCCTATTTTTCAGTTGCAGATAACACTGCCCATTAACCCCCAATAGTGATCTCTGCTATTTAAAAGCAGGAAAAAATGTAAAAGTTCCCTGGCAATATCTACTGCAGATCTCTTTTTGATATCACATAACTACTTAAAAACGGAGCACATTTCTCTAGAGCTAAGAAGTAACAATACATCATTTACTCACAGGAATTTTGGACGTCCTTAGGAACTCGAGGAGGGCTTCCAGAGAGCCGAGTGTCGATGCCTGCACATAGACCCCTCTTTCCTGTAACTTGATGTTGCTCAAAGCAGATCGCAACTCTCGAGCAACCTCATCACGCAAGATTTCAACTTCGTCTGGTTTCTGAGCCACTTGGAGATTGAGGCCTACGTAAAAAAATAGCATATATAACAACAATAATAATAAAGTACAATAATAAGTATATGATTATGTCTCGTGACGAGAATATTGTACGAAATGGAAATATAAAAATTGGAAATTTATCTTTTGAAGAGGTGGAGAAGTTCAAATATCTGGGAGCAACAGTAACAAATATAAATGATACTCGGGAGGAAATTAAACACAGAATACTCGTAAATATTGAAAATGCCTGTTATTATTCGGTTCAGAAACTTTTATCATCCAGTCTGCTGTCAAAAAATCTGAAACAATTTATAAAACAGTTATATTACCGGTTGTTCATTATGGTTATGAAACTTGGACTCTCACTTTGAGAGAAGAACAGAGATTAAGGGTGTTTGAGAATAAGGTTCTTAGAAAATATTTGGGGCTAAGTGGGATGAAGTTACAGGAGAATGGAGAAAGTTACACAACGCAGAACTGCACACATTGTATTCTTCACCTGACATAATTAGGAACATTAAATCCAGACGTTTGAGATGGGCAGGGCATGTAGCACGTATGGGCGAATCCAGAAATGCATACAGAGTGTTAGTTGGGAGGCCAGAGGAAAAAAAGACCTTTGAGGAGGCTGAGACGTAGATGGGAAGATAATATTAAAATGGATTTGAGGGAGGTGGGATATGATGATAGAGACTGGATTAATCTTGCTCAGGATAGGGACCAATGGCGTGCTTATGTGAGGGCGGCAATGAACCTCCGGGTTCCTTAAAAGCCAGTAAGTAAGTAAGTAATATCACCAAGAATAACCCCCTACAATTAATGACATTACTTACGGTTCACCCTGAAGAATTGGACTGTAAGAACAAGGGTGATAAGAAAGAAAATTGTGCATGATGCATTATACCAACTTAAAACTCACCTGCAATTGCTTTTTCCAACTCTTTTCCAGCAATCTTCACACCTTGAGCAGCTTTAATTTCTTTATATTCTACATATGCATTCTGTAATTGAAAGATAAAATATTAATTAATGCTTATCAGAAAACAATTCTTCACAACGAATGAAAGATAAACAAAGACAGAAGGAAGGAAGGAAGGAAGATAAATTATATAATCAAAGGAGAGAGAATGCAAAGAGAAAAAATGGGAGTAAAGGTGAGGAAAGAAAAAGTAGTGAAAGGATGGAGAAAATGATGAAGGAAAGAAAGAAGAAACAGAAATAAAAAGATAAAAGAGTGCCATTTTGTCATTATACATCTTATGTGTTTCGCAATGATTCAGTTCCTTCACCATATGGTAATGCAGAATTCCTGCACTGAAATATCATATGTACTTCAGCACATCATAATAATAATATTTACTATTTTAATTTTCTCGCGGCACACCAGTTAAAAATGGCTGGTCTAATGGTTTAGAAGAATTCGTTAAAGCCAGACAGATGGCATATAAAAAACTGCTTTTTCGATACCATGAATGCTGCAATTGCATAGGCCTATTTTCGCGAAAATCAATTTTTTTTTCCAGCATCACATTACAGTAAAACCTCGATAAGACGCGCCAGCTTATTACGCTATTCCGTGTAATACGCTTTTTTTGTCCGGTCCCTGCAAATTTCATATATAATGCCTTTATAAAATACCCCGTTTGTTGCGCTCAAGTCCCGCATAATACGCTGTTTTTGTGGAATATTTTCGATGTAATTTTCAGCAATGTACTGTAACAGTAATGAAACATCTTAGTCACTGAACTCACTGGTGCCATTAATCTGAAAAGTATTGGTATTCGACCCTTTACCTGCGCATTTAAACCTTCATACTTCATACTTTAGTATACCCCACCCTCTTGTTATGCTCTCTTATTCGACTCCTTATCTGCGTGGTTAAAGCCTACATACAGTTACAATACCTCACCCTCTTGCTAACTCTCTCTCAAACAACATTCCTCACTCGGCTGTAATAAAATTCTGGAAATTTTTGCTGGGCAGTTTGTTGTCCTTTAGTGTATTGAAGTGTCTGTGAATGTGATTACAATGAGTGTTAAATGAAAAGCCCTTTCTGTGTCGGAAAAATTGGAAATCTTACTAAAGTACGATGAGAACAGTACTCTTACTCAGAAACAACTCTCTGATTCATTAGGAATCCCATCATCAATATTAAGAATGGTAATAAAAAATCGCGACTCAATCACTACAGCTGCGACATCGGGAGGATGTAATTGCAGAAACTGAAGTGTGGTGAACATGAGGACTTGGAGAACACGTACACGGCAAACAACTATAAATGACTTTCTTTTTTTTTTCTAAAGAATTAAGTACAGTACATATTGTAAATGTCTTTTCATGAATCATAAATTTCAATAAAGAAAAATGCTATTAGATACTGTATATAAGTCAAAATTAGTATACCCGTCTAATACACGGTCCCGGTTAATACGCGTTTTACATCCAGTCCCTTGAACAGCATCTTATCGGGGTTTTACTGTACTTTGATTTTATAATTCGTATAATAAGTAGGGAGCGGATTTTTATGTGCTAAAAAATTTAAATATATTTATTTTTTATGTGCTAAAAAGTACGAAAATATTTGATAAAAATAAAAAAAATATATATATTTTTTTTAAATATGACAAAAATACCTTACTTAGCTTGGGAAAAAAATGTTACTAGGTACTCACCAACCACACTTGAGTGCTAGTAGTTGGCCGAGAATTGCAGTGAACAACAAAGGTCATCTCCAAATTCTCCATCACAAATGCATGCCGATTATCTCTGAACAACGACTTATACTGTGAAAACGATCTTTCCACATTACAGGACGTCAGACGTGCATATTTAAAGAGAGGAATGTCACAAACACAAACACCGTCAATTTCACCTACAGGCACACCCTCCAATACTTTAGCAACTTTACACATTTTTTTATATCCACAGTTTTTCCCAAACACATTCTGGAATTTATCCCTTAGTACTTGTACTTCTGAACCTGGTAGCAAGTCTAGTTTAATTTTCATCCCACAACAGGTTTTTGGATGTTTGGAGTTTTTTTATGGAGTCACACAAAAAGCTTACATTTGCTAATACAAAGCCAAATCGTTTTGTAAAAACCATCTTTTAGTATATCTTGGAGGATATCGATTGACGAAGCCCGATAACAGGGAATCACAACAAGCCGTATTGCCTTTGATGGACATGAGGGAGAGGCAAGAGATTTGTTTAAATTAAATAATGTTCATACCCGAGCTCTTATCTGTTGTGTTTCACAAACAAAGCATGGAATGAAATCATCTTCAGCAACAATAAACATTCCTAATTATGTGCTGCAAGACCTCTCCTCCTTGTCCATGTTAATTTATTCTCTAATAATAACACTGATATGCTGCCTAGCAGTTCTCAGAACTTGAGGCGATACTATTACAAAAATGGATCATGGATACACCACACAGCACTTATAAAAACTCAAAGATCTCCTGAAAATATGTATTTACATAATTCTTTTGTGAAAATATGTGTTTTTATGTGAAACAAAATTCGGGTTTTAAACTTGAAACTTCATGTTCGGAATTTTTAACTTTGTTAATTGTGTTTTATCACCGCAAAAAGAATATTTAATTACATAGGAATCCTCTCCTTACTAATAAGTAAAAAGGAAGAAAGATAGAGAGACAGGGAACGTAAAAGAGAGGCAGTGAGATATGGGGGGAGAGGGGGAAGGAAAGAAAGTAAATATAAAGGAGAAAGAAAGAAAGAAATAAGATTACCTTCACTCTAAGTTCCTTCATAGGTTGAGGCATAAGCAGAGAACGTATTTGTGTTACGATTGGTCCATCCGTTCCTGCTAGCACCATTGTATCACCTTCCCGAAGTTTTCCATTCACCAATATAGCATCGATAGTTGTTCCCAAACCTGGAATGGCTTTTACTTCCAATACTGTAGCCTAAGCAAAACAGACGAGAAAATCAAGTTTTACTTCATGGTAAAGAGAACTATTTGTAATAACTGCACACGATTTAACACTTTGTGAATAGTACCTGCAATTCTTCAGAATACATAAGCCTCTTTGCTAACATGTTCTGACAACTGTCAACAATTAGTGCCAACAAGTTACCCATTCCTTCACCAGTTATGGCACTTGTTGGTACAAGAGAAACATAGCTACGTATGTCAGGGTTGTCAAAGAAGAGCGAAGCATTGAGACCCTGGAAAAAATAAACATTAATTAGAAAAACAATAAACAAAACATATTCACGCACATAACACAAAAAAAAACACACACACACACATACCGTATTTGCTCGCGTAATTTGCGCCCCCGCGTATTTTGCGCACCCTACTTTTTATGGAATTATTTTGAACTTTATTTTTGCTCTGTGTATTTTGCGCACACATTTTACGTACATATTTTTTTTCGGTGTAGTAGGGATTATGTACATATTTTTTTCAGTGTAGTAGGGATTTTCCTTCCCTACAGTCCATTGTAGGTCATTCACCAGCAACTGAAGTACCTGCTTCAGAAAGAAACCCCAAAGTCCCGCTACTTTAACAATGCTTGTCCTTGGTAGAGACAAGTTACCGGTATAGAAAATTAGCCCTACCGTAAATACTTACCTATACATATACTAATTGAGATAAACTCAGAACAGGACCTCTTATTTGAAAAATCCGCATATTTTACGCACCCCAATTTTTCAGTGGCCAAAGTTAATTAAAAAGTGCGCAAATTACGCGAGCAAATACGGTATATCAATTTTGTTTTATTTTTAATGAAAATGAAAAAGATGTCACTATCATATTTTTTTTATTTTCTAATTTTAAACCATCATATTGTAATGTTATTTCTTATTTCCACGGAATTTTTTCACAGGTTTATGACTACTTTTTATCAGTGGCAGATATCTGATATAATAATTTTACCTCAGTGTTCCTACACAGAAATATCATGCCAAAGTTGTCATCACTTTAAAATCTTAGAATATTTCTATAATATTGTTACATAAAGATCCAACTACCTTCAAGAGTGCATACATTTAATTTGGTATCTGTATAAACATATTACTGCATGAGCTATGAGTGACCAATAAAAAATAGTACATGATCTTACCTGTTCTGCAAATTGCACAATCACTTCTTTGGTCCGTTGCTCAAATTCTAATTGTGTGTTGGCAGCCTGAGCCTTAAGAACATCCCTAATATCTTTCCTGTTCATTGTTTGCCAGTCATAAAGCCTGTGGAACAATTATAACACATTTTTAGAAATAAGATTCGAAACATGAGTGTAGTACATGAGCTGTAAGTTATCAGATTTTCTACTGTCCTTGCCTTATCACTGTTCACCAGAGGACAGAGAAAAGCAACCTTTGTCAAAATTCTTGAAAATAATAATCCTTTCACAGCACCCTTCTCCTATGGAGGAGTAGATCACTTCGCGAAAATGCATGGTATAGTGTGGTATACTGCCACGATATCAATATTAGAGTTGGGCAACACGATTCTTTTTCATAAGTCGATTCCAACGATTCAATCACACATTACGAATCGATTCTAACGATTCGTTCACGATTCTTCTCAGTCTGCGATTCCAACTATTCTTTTGAATCGTCAACGAGTTCACGATTCTTCCTACTCTGCGATTCCAACGATTCGTCAACGAACGACTTACAGGACACTTTCCATTGCAAACCACGCGTAGAACAAAAACGTTCTACATCTCTCGCATAGATGGCATAAGAGGCGAGACATTGGATTATCTCTTTCTCATTGACTGGAACCATTCAGCATGACCTCCATTAATCTACAAAATTACCCAAGATAATGTCTCTAAATTATAATTTATCAACTGAACCTTATTACGAAGTACATTTTTTGCATTACATCTCTATTTAACTATGCACATTTCAGGTTTGTGTTCATTATTTTCCATACTTAACAAATGCAGTATTTTGATTTCACTCTCGCTCGGGAGCATTCGACACAGTTCGGAAATGTCCGTTGACAGGTTACATCAAACAACTAATAGAATCGTGGGTTACGATACCATGCCGATTCCTTACTATTCTTTTGAACAACGATTCGTTGATACCACGAATCGATTCTTACGATTCTTTATTATTAGTCGTTCGAATGAAGGATTCGTTCACGAATCGACCCAACTCTAATCAATATGCTGATTTTGAACCCTAGCAACCACACAGCTATCACCAATATCTCTCCTGAGACACAAATAAAAGACTGTCGCCACCAGTGTAGCTCAGCCAGCTAAGATGCTTGCCTATTGATCTGGAGTTGCACTCGGGCACGGGTTTGAGTACCACATGGACTGATTAACGGTTGGGTTTTTTTTCCGAAATTTTCCCCAACCATAAGGCGAATGTCAAGTAATCTACGGTGAATCCTCGGCCTCATCTCACCAAATACCATCTCAATATCACCAATTCCATTAACGCTAAATAACTTAGTAGTTGATACAGCGTCGTTAAATAACCAAATAAAAAAACATCTCCTACAGTCCATGTGTCCCTCACGGAATGAATATATTAAATGAATATGTGACTCATTATTCCCAATTTTTACAGTCCATTCCTATGTACTCCAAAATTCTCACTGAATGAATTTGCTCTAATTTCTATCCCAGAGATTCACAACATAAAATAACATCTTAAACAGAAGCTATACCTCTAACTCCTGCCATGATACTCATCCCTATCTTCGGGAAAGCAGTATTCTACAAAATCGACAAATCTTGTCAACTAACTCCAACTTCAAGTGCAGGGAGTTAATCAATCTGTAATTACTTCGAATCAATATTTTAGGTACACAGCCACATTGTTTAATTTGGCGATATTTTTGTATATAAAAAGAAAATGCAGCAAGACACTCGTCTGGGCTGATTTCCAATAAATTATTTGTTCAATTTTGGTGTATCATATTTTATGATCTCACTGCATACTTTCCAGACGAATTAACCTGTAGATATTGAATACGAACAATATATCATCATTGATTTTATGAAACCTCCTATGTGGCAGCAAACAACATAATTCTTCAGGAGGAAGAAAAAATTAATTAAGAATCAATGGACCTACATAAGAATATGAAATAATTCTGCAGAAAACATTGGTGAATATGATGAACATAATTGACATTGAGGATAAGTGTAGGAATATTATTATTGTTTTGTTTAGTCATTTGTTCGAAGACAGGTGTGAACCTCACAAGTGACACCAACAAGGCACCACTTATGAGGCAACTAGGCCAGGAGATAATGGGGTACAGTGGCCAGTTCCTTTCCCCCTCCATTGCATACATCGCCGATTAGCTACATATTACACTAATCAAACAATTGTTTTTCCTCTGACACATATATTGATGTTTAATTAATTTTTTCTTCCTCCTCAAAAATTATTTTCTGTACTGTCACATAGGAGGTTTCATAAAATCAGTGACGATATGTTCAACAATTAAAAGAAAAGAGTACAGACACATCAACTGAGACTCATACACAGATGAATGGCAAGTAAGAAACTATTTTTTTTTTTACAAAGATTGTTGAAAGAGTGTATTTTCGAAAGCCCCAAAATGGATATTTTTGTACCATCACAATATTTTCTCCATACTTAGTACAATACTTACTTTACTTATTTATGTCTTTTAAGGAACCCACAGGTTCAATGCAGCCCTCACATAAGCCCGCCATCAGTCCCTGTCCTGAACAAGATAAATTCAGTCTCTACCATCATATCCCATCTCCCGCAAATTCATTTAAATATTATCCTCCAATCTACATCTCGGCCTCCCCAAAGGTCTTCTTCCTTCTGGACTCCCAACTAACACTCTATATGCATTTCTGGATTCGTCCATACGTGCTACATGCCCTGCCCATCTCAAACGTCTGGATTTAATGTTCCTAATTATGTCAGGTGAAGAATACGATGCGTGCAGTTCTGTATTGTGTAACTTTATTCATTTTCCTGTAATTTCATCCCTCTTAGCCCCAAATATTTTCCCAAGCACCTTATTCTCAAACACCCTTAACCTCTGTTCCTTCTCAAAGAGAGAGTCCAAGTTTCACAACCATACAGAACAACCGGTAATATAACAGTTTTATAAATTCTAACTTGCAGATTTTTTGAAAGCAGACTGGATGATCAACTGAATAATAACAGGCATTTCCCATATTTATTCTGCATTTAATTTCCTGTCGAATGTCATTTATATTTGTTACTGTTGCTCCAAGATATTTGAATTTTTCCACCTCTTCAAAGGATAAATTTCCAAATTTTATATTTCCATTTCATGCAATATTCTGGTAAAAAGGTAAAGGTATCCCCGTAACATGCCATGAAGGCACTTGGGGGGCATGGAGGTAGAGCCCCATGCTTTCCATGACCTCGGCACTAGAATGAGGTGATGTGGTCAGCACCACACTCTGACCGCCTTTTACCCCCGGGAAAGACTCAGTACTCAATTTTATAGGAGGCTGAGTGAACCTCGGGGCCATTCTGAAAGTTTGGCAACGAGAAAAAAATCCTGTCACCATCTGGGATCGAACCCCGGACCTTTCAGTCCGTAGCCAGCTGCTCTACCAACTGAGCTACCCGGCCGCCCACAAAATTCTGGTTACGACACATAATCATATACTTTGTCTTTTCGGGATTTACTTTCAAACCTATCTCTTCACTTGCTTCAAGTAAAATTCCCATACTTTTCCCTAATCGTTTGTGGATTTTCTCCTAACATATTCACATTATCCGCATAGACAAGCAGCTGATGTAACCCGTTCAATTCCAAACCCTCTCTATTATCCTGGGCTTTCCTAATTGCATACTCTAGAGCAAACCTATCACCATAAAAAAACAGGTTGTTGCAAAACCCCAAAACAAGTCTCAGAATGGGACTTAGTACAATAAATAAAAATAAATACATTTATGCTGCAGATGTAAGACATACCTATCTATTTTATTTAAGGCCACAATAAACGGAGTCTTCTTATTCTTGAGAAGATTTATAGATTCAATTGTCTGTGGTTCCAAGCCGTGCATAATATCCACAACAAGAATTGCAATATCACAGAGAGAAGATCCTCTACTACGCAAATTACTGAACGACTCGTGTCCAGGAGTATCGATGATGAGTAAGCCAGGTATCCTCAGCTCCACATCAGCAAACTGTACAAAACAAGAAACACAATACATATTTCCACTGATTTTCAAATCGTATATACAAATAGCTGATATGATTTTTTTTTTAACTGGGGCACGTAAGAGTTGAACTCCTAAGCTTGCACAACAAATAACTGTAAAATATATCCATGCTATGAAGACTTAACCCTGTTTCTGATGTTATTATATTTCTGCAGCAAAATTTAATCACTTGGTTTTTCATTATTTCCAGGTGTTTTTGCTTTTCTGTCTTTTCACGTGTGATTTCGTTTCTCGAAAGGTGGTATTACACAAATTACCCATCCTATAATAAAAGCTTTATTTATACTGTGTTACTTAACCTCTTTATAAATAAAATATTATCGTATATACGCAAATACTCCGTGCATATTTTTCCTGGAATTTAGCAAGAAAAACTAGGGTGCACGCATTATTTCAATAAGGTTGGTACCACTTTGCTTGAAACACTGAATCTCGTTACACTATAGCATTGTACAGCCTCGTGCCTTGGTCTGTGTGGCGTAGAGGTGGGCAACACAATTCTTTTTCAGAAGTACTGGATGTTCAGTTCAAAATGTGTCATGGCTCACTGTATGCCGTCATGTGGCTAGCTGATGAGCCTAGAGAATTCAATCTTCCTACACTTCCACAGAGGCGTATTACCTATGTGCCACAGAAGTTGCCTAGCAAGTATGGCGTTCATTCTGAAAAGTACTTACCAATACGTACAGTAACACTGGTAGTGGCAGGAATGTGAACTGTTTGGAAACATGTACTGAGGATCGGGATATGGGGAGAGGGTTAAGACGATTACTTACGTATTTGTTGACATTAACTTCGACTGTCAACATGGACACGGAGCATTTGATTTATGTTGTGGAATGTTACCGTACGCAACCGATGATAACAAATACCCTGCGTACGACTTGCCCGAGCAAAACACAGTTCGAAAGAGGTTATGGTAGCACACAGACCGTACAGACCGCCATCTGTTGCTACGACGTTCAAGTTATACCGTACACGTTCTCAAGTTCAGATTGAACGCCTTGATTAATAGGCAACTTCTCTGACATAAAAGCTGAAACTCGCTTCAAATCGCTGACTCACAACATTGACGTCATGACACACTTTGAAATGAACACCCAGTAAATTCCAACAATTCAATCATACATTACAAATTGATTCAAATGATTCGTTCACGATTCTTCCCTGTCTACGATTCCAACTATTCTTTTGAATAGTCAACAAATGACTCACAGGACTCTTCCCTTTGCAAACCACGGATAAAACAAAAATGTTCCACATCTCTTGCATAGATGGTCTCTTTCTGATTGACTGGAATCATTCATTATAACCTCCATTAGTCTACAAAATCACCCAAGATAGTGTTTCCTAAGTTGCTATCAGAGGTAGAGACCCGGATGCTTCTACAACAGCATGTGCAGATTATGACGTGTTTCTTAAAACAAATTGATATTTTATTTAGTTTTGGAGTACATCATTATGTAGGATAATTTCTTGTAAATAAAACACAAATTACAGCTTGCGCAGATTATTTGATGGCATGGAGTATTTACATATATATGGTATTTCTGCATTGTTTGTTAATAGTTTTTTTTATATTTATTATATTTACTATAATTATAATTAAATAAGAGATTATAGCACTAATACGGTTTTGTAGAATCCTATTACAATATTTAAATAGTTGAATACAATACATATTAAGTACAGTCAAGTTCCAAAGTAAGTAATGTCTTGTGTAAATATCATTTGAAATGTACTATTGTGACATCTTCAAAAATGCAGAAGACAAAATTTTAAACTATAGCTCACTACACGCACAATAGTCACTAACTAGGCCTGCATGTGTAAGGCTACTTACTGCTTTAACAAATTTAGTTTGCTCCTTAATAGCATCAATTGGCACATTTGTTGCACCAATCTGCTGTGTGATCCCTCCAGCTTCACCATCTTGAACATTGGTGCGTCTTAACTTGTCCAGAATTTTTGTTTTACCTAGGATACAAAGTGATAAAATTATAGACCACAAAGAAATGAAAGATGGATCGGTTATAATCTTCATGTTCATAACAATAATGAAGAAATTCCAAATAGATAGTTTATATATTTTCAGTATTACACTTAAAATATTCAATTATTATCCCCTATGGCCTATGTCATAAAGATGACCATGAAAGCAATAGAAAGACTTCCTTCCAGAGAACAGGTCATAAGGGACATAAAGTAGAATTCCAATTATCCGCATACCAAATATCTGCATCGTAAATTATCAAGCTCGATTTTCAGGAAATTTAGAAATTATTTATTCTATAGCAGAAAATACCATTGTTTTCTTTACTCCAAAAGACTGCACAATATATTGCAGAACATATTCACTCCCATAATATGAAGAGTTCCTTTTAATGTTTCATTGTTATGTACAGTACTTTAAAAAATACTTTGTGTTTAAATATAATTGTAACTTTTGTTCTTTTAAAAACTATTTTTGGTTTAAATATTTGTAATTTTTATTCTCTTAAAAATACTTTTTTATGTTTAAATATTCGTAACTTTTGTTATTTACAAAAATACTTTTTATGTTTAAATATTCGTAACTTACATTCTTTAAAAAATACTTTTTGTGTTTAAATATTCGTAATTTTTATTCTTTAAAAAATACTTTTTATGTTTAAAAATTCGTAACTTTTATACTTAAAAAAACAATTTTTATATTTAAATATTCGTAACTTTTGTTCTTTACAAAAATACTTTTTATCTTTAAATATTCGTAACTTATATTCTTTAAAAAATACTTTTTGTGCTTAAATATTTGTAATTTTTATTCTTTAAAAAATACTTTTTATGTTTAAAAATTCGTAACTTTTATACTTAAAAAAAATACTTTTTATATTTAAATATTCGTAACTTTTGTTCTTTAAAAAAAAGATACTTTTTCCGATCTTACTAATAAAAACTCTTATACAGACATTTAACTGTCTTTTACTTACACAATGAATAGTTCGTTTATAAGTCATGTGTAAATTCCATACTAATAATCACTAATACGTCGTGTATAACAGTATAACTTACACAACTACGTCATAGTTTCGTCATTACTTCGTTATGAAAGGTATAGAATATCTGAGGTTCTCTATTGCATCTGGTAGAGCGCTCTAGTGTGCCGCGCTAAGTATCGATAGTACAACTGGGCCTGATCGATTACTACACTATATTTTGGTCAAAGAGTACAGCTACAGCAATATTATTCTAATCATTCTGTGATCTTTGGTTTGTTCTTCTGTGGTTACAAGGCAACCACCATCATAAAATGACAGTCGATACAAACAGCTGTTAGAGTGGCAGCCAATTTTTTCTCTATATACAACGCTTAAACAAGGGGTTTTATGTATATAACTACTGCAAAGCAATTCCCATGTATAGTTACAGGTTGTTTATACATTCATCGCTTATGCATGGTTTATTAGTAACGTTTTCTGTCCCAACTCTGCATAAGGCTCATATAAAAGCTATACATGGTTTATTAGTAAGATCATTTATGTTTAAATATTCATTATTTTTGTTCTTTAAAAAATACTTTATTTTAAATATTCGTAACTTTTCTTCTTTAAAAAATACTTTCTATGTTTAAATATTCGTAAATTTTATTCTTTAACAAATACTTTTTATGTTCATATATTCGTAACTTTTGTTCTTTAAAAAAATACTTTTCATATTTAAATATTCGTGACTTTTGTTCTTTAAAAAATACTTTTTATGTACAAATATTCGTTACTTTTGTTCTTTTAATACAATTTCACAATGACATGCTGCCAGAGTGATTATCATCACTTCTGACTCAATCATCCAGATTTCTGCATATCCAAATTATGCCAATACACAATTAGTCCGGAAAATTGGAGTTCTATTGTACCCTGAAGTTGTTGATATTGGTATTATTACTGTTGATAATTATTATGACGATAAAAAAAGCAACAAGGAAGATCATGAAAGGAAGGATAATACAGTGGTGCAATGTTAAGGGGAGAAATAAATTGTACTTTATCCATCACTGTTAATGAATAAAGAATTCACATTTAGAACATTTACTGATTGACCCAAGCAGTCAAGCAAAAATAGCTGTTTATTATGAACCCAATGAGTAGAAAATTCTTCTCACCCCCATTTTTACACTTGAAAACAAAGACAGATCCAACATTGTGAATTCTTTATTAATTTACAGCAATTGAAAAAGTCAAGCATATACCACTTATTAAGGAAGATAATGTTAAGGTATAGGAGGCAGAGGAAGAGAAGAATTAAGGACTGTTTTTGCAAAACTTGCTAATTGAAAAAACTAAATTTTACAGGAGACAAAACACTATAGTAAGCAAGTTTTGCTGTATGTCTCACTTATAGCAGAAAGCAAGTTTTGAAAAAACGATCACACTTTGACACACTACAATGAAGACAAATACCCAATTTTACTAAGAAGCTTTGAACATCATGTAGAGGTTTGCCTTATGTTAACGAATCTATCAAAATCTCAATTTTGCAGTTAGCAAGTTTTGCAAAAACGGTCCTCTATGACAATCTGATTGTTACGATAATAAATTATGAGTAAGAAAAGGAGCATGACATAGAGGAGAAGAGAAAAAAGGGGAAAGGAAATAAGACGAGGACTAAAAGAAGGTTGAAGAAGTATATAAGGAGAAAAGAGGTGGCAGAAGAGGAAGAAGATAAGCAGAAGAAGAAGGAAGAAAATAGGGAAGAAGAGGATACGAGCACGAAGATGCAGGATATTCTCTAATAATAAAAAAAAGACGTCAATATGCTGGTAACAGCTGCAACAAAAGTATAATTTCTCTCACCTGTATCTACGTGTCCCAGTACACAAACCACAGCAGCTCGTAAAACATCAAGTGACTTATTCTTTTCTGCCTCTTCACGTCGTTTCTATTAACACACAAACAAATACTAAAAATATGTATACGCAGACAGGGAAGTTACAAAGCTTAGGTCTGCGAAAGGTATTACTCTTCAATTACACAACTAGTGAAGACATTTTGCAATTGAATCGGTCGGAGCTAAAAGGAACTAAGTCAAAATATGAAGTTTTGGGTCATGCAACAATTTGAACAAGTGATGTCAAGCGCATCGAACAGTGGAAGAAGTAACTAAGACTTTTAAATGTTCTTTTGTCTTCTATAACATAAAAATATAATATTTGTGTTATTAGTGGAACATTTTTTGCTTCTCCTGAAAAGTTATCAAAAGTGACTTAATTCCTATTAGCTCCGTCTGATTCAATTTGAGACTGCACAATGTCGTTAAAATACTTACAGAAACAAAGATGTCTCAGCAATATTAAAATAGTTAATAATATAAGTAGGCTGTATGCTCAAAAAGTAAAATTTGAATGAAACAGAACAATATATTATTACAAATTCTATTTCAAAAGATTGTGTAATAAAATAAGGAAAATCATCTTTTATTCAATATCATTAAGGACAGAATAAAAATGCAGATGTTAAAAAAGTATTACAAGTTCAAAAAATGGGAACACTGTATGTTATATCAGTAATGAAAAACTTACTATCAAAAATGAAAATAAGTAAAAACTATTGCGTACATTTTGTAATTTCGGGAAAAATTTATATTATGACTAAGTCCACGCAAAAACCTATTTGTTTAACAATTTATAAGCAAATATCCGAAAAGAAAAACACAAAAAATTAAAAGGAAAAATGAATGAATGAATGAATGAGGTAATTTAATTATTTAGGAATAACGTATACTCTCAAAAAATTCAACAACCAAGCCTATACAGCACTAAGTATCAGAAGCTTCACCACAAACACATGGAACAGCAAGTACAGTATTAAAAACAATTGAGCAAAAATTATAATATACACAACAGTTATGTATTCTATTGTAACACACATGATTGAAACCAGAAATACCAGCAACATTAAAGACATAAGAAACTGATACTTACTTACTGGCTTTTAAGGAACCTGGAGGTTCATTGCCGCCCTCACATAAGCCCGCCATCGGTCCCTATCTTGAGCAAGATTAATCTATTCTCTATCATCATATCTCACCTCCCTCAAATCCATTTTAATATTATCTTCCCATCTACGTCTCGGCCTCCCTAAAGGTCTTTTTCCCTCCGGCCTCTCAACTAACACTCTATATGCATTTCTGGATTCGCCCATACGTGCTACATGCCCAGTCCATCTCAAACGTCTGGATTTAATGTTCCTAATTATGTCAGGTGAAGAATACAATGCGTGCAGTTCTGTGTTGTGTAACTTTCTCCATTCTCCTGTAACTTCATCCCTCTTAGCCCCAAATATTTTCCTAAGCACCTTATTCTCAAACACCCTTAACCTATGTTCCTCTCTCAAAGTGAGAGTCCAAGTTTCACAACCATAAAGTACAACCGGTAATATAACTGTTTTATAAATTCTAACTTTCAGATTTTTTGACAGCAGACTGGATGATAAAAGCTTCTCAACCGAATAATAACAGGCATTTCCCATATTTATTCTGTGTTTAATTTCCTCCCGAGTATAATTTATATTTGTTACTGTTGCTCCAAGATATTTGAACTTCTCCACCTCTTCAAAAGATAAATTTCCAATTTTTATATTTCCATTTCGTACAATATTCTGGTCACGAGACATAATCATATACTTTGTCTTTTCGGGATTTACTTCCAAACCTATCCCTTTACTTGCTTCCAGTAAAATTCCCGTGTTTTCCCTAATCGTTTGTGGATTTTCTCCTAACATATTCACATCATCCGCATAGACAAGCAGCTGATGTAATCCGTTCAATTCCAAACCCTCTCTGTTATCCTGGACTTTCCTAATGCATACTCTAGCATCAGAAACTGATGTAAAACTTAAATAATGAATGAATAGAAAAAGAAATAAATGGCATCCTCATATTTAAAGCATAAGCAAAAACATAAAAATAAAAGCAGTACCAGGCAGATCATTAAGAGGACAAAAATATCAATTGCTAAGAAAAAGATGGAAGACTGTGGATTAAACAGGCTACAAGCCTCATTTTTAATTTAGAATTTACCTACAAATTCTACAATTAAATAAGAAGGTAATACCTGTATCCTAGCCAAGGCCCTCTCCCTCCGCCTCTCAGCATCTGTCTTATGTTCATCTTCACTGTCACTCTCTTCTTCACTACTACTCTCTTCAGATTCATCCTCTGATTCTGATTCTTCATTATCTTCATCATCTTCATCCTCTTCTTCTTGTTTTGGTTCTTCTGCTTTCGCATCTGCTTTTGATTTATCAGAGTGATCTGAAAAAGAAAATATACAAACTGGTTCTTAATTGAATTGAAGTTAATTTTTCCTTCTGGCTTTCCAGTAATAATTTACAAGTTATGTTGGTGTATCAGCTTGGTTTTTGGGAATGGTTTCACACTGGAGGAGATGATCCCTATTCATTCTAGATTCTGGTTTTTCGCATAATAAACATTCTGAAGAGTTGTAATTGTTGGTTCTATGGAGGTGACTGTAATGCCGTCAAGTCGAAAATTCTGGATGTGACTGTGTCGGGGATATGGCCATGGGTTTTACGTGAATATTTCTCGTTTAAATCGACTATCTTTCGTTTAGCACCAAAATCAGCTCGGTAGCAAATCAAAGTCGCGAGATACAATGCTCAGATACGATTAAATTATGTGGTGCTATTTGAAAAAGTGATGGTGTCACTTGTATCTTGTACAAGAAAGCAGTTGCATGAACCAAATATCCATACTTATGATGTTAACCCCTTGTTGTAAAATAACTTTCAAAAAAAATATTTTCAATTCCAGTTCAAGCATTAAAGTTATTTGAGATACACAAGATAAATGGGACACTCTGTGTGTATGTATATGTATTTACTTACTTACTAATGGCTTTTAGAGAACCCGGAGGTTCATTGCCGCCTTCATATAAGCCCATCATCGGTCTCTGTCCTGAAGAAGAATAATCCAGTCCCAACTATCATATCCTACCTCCTCTGAGGTACTGATACGCTGCTTTGTGCGCGCAGTTGTTGAGACACGCTCGACAATCAAGGTCGATAAGTTATCAGTTGTGAGCCAGCTGTTGCAGTGTTTTTACGTACAGTGCAGTTTCTTAACACAGTTGCTTAAATATTCAATGTGTGTGTAAAATTTGTGAGCAATGCAAAACGCAAAATTCAGGCTTGAACAGAGAGTTTTTATGTATGATGCATATGTGAAAACAGAGTCATGTAGAGAGGTGCGTAGGCAATTTGAAGTGAAATATTAGGGTACTCCAATTCAGGATAGAGAAACTGTTAGACGTCTTGTTAACAAATGAAGGACAACAGGGTCGCTAAATGCTACAATTCCTAAGCGAAAATGAAGAGTATTGACGGGAGAAAAAATTGATGAAATCAGTGCATAATTTACACGCTCTCCTAATAAATCTCTAAGACATGTTTCACAGGAAGTTAGTGTTTCAAAAACATCAGTCTTTACTGCTGCTAAATTTTTAAAATTAAAATCCTACAGAGTGAGTATCGTGCATGAATTACGGCCTAGAGACAATGAAAAACGAGTTCAGTTTTGTAATTGGATTTTACAAAGTATTGTGGACGGTATTGTGGATCCTCATTTAATAATTTTTTCTGATGAGGCGTGGTTTCATTTACGAGATAATGCTGCCTCACAGAACAATAGCTATTGGAGAACAGAGAATCCCCATTTAATTCATGAGGTTCCATTGCATGACGAAAAGCTAGGCGTTTGGGGTACTGTTCAGGATACAGTAAATGCACAAAGATATCGCACTCTAATACTCGCGCCATTTTTCCTTATGTTATCAGATGATGAGAAACTCAATGAGTATTTCCAACAAGATTCAGCAAAAGCCCATACATCCATGAACGATGTAAATGACGTTTTTGGAGAAAGGACTATTTCTCAGGACTTATGGCCGCCACATTCCCCCGACATTACAGTGTGTTATTTTTATTTCTTGGGGAACTCTAAAAAATAATGTCTATAGGAATAATACTGACAGCATAGATGAATTGAAAGCAAATATAACAAGAGAGATTAGGAAAATTACCGAAGAGGAACTTATTCGTGTGAATGATAATTTTATTAAAAGATGCCAGAAAAGTGTGGATTCAAATGGACATCACTTTTAACATCGCCTATAACAAGGTTAGTACTACGTAGAAAAATTCTCGTGTGGATGCTATTAGTGTAGAAAGCAGAAGCTTACGGATAGACGATTCATGCAAGCGATACCGCAGGCAGGCTGTTTTCCTGGCCCCACCCATAGGCGAATGCTCTGTATATGTTAAATCAGAGTTCTTCCAGAAAACTGACTTTAACTTTTAGGATGTGTCTTAAACAAGGAAAGAGCATCTTATACACACACATATAGTAACATTCCTTCTACAACTTCAAGTTTGGAAACAAAGTACTGTGCGCCCTATTTACTGCCTACAGACAGTTCAATAAAATTAAATTGCACTCACAAATTTTAGATTCGATGAAAAGTTAAGTTTAATGTTACATGTAACTACCGTACCTTCTTCCTCTTCGTCTTCTCCTGAGGATTCAGCATCCCATGTGTCTTTCACATCATCCTCCTGATCCCAGCTGTCTTTCACGTCTTCACCTTCTTTCTTTTCTGACTGAACAGGATCTACAATCTGTACTTCTACTTTCTGCTCTTCAGGTTTCTGTTCTGTATAAAATATATTACAACAATAAATGAGACTATGTTATTATTTATCAATTTATCATACATAACATGAATAGTTCGAGTGGTAAACTGTGATGGTACATCTAGAAGAGTCTGTGTGAACAAACCGAACAAATTTTATTATATATGTGTGAGATAAAGCAACAGAAAAAAAAAAAAAAAACATTACGCCCACTGATCAATTGATTGTACCTAACCTATTTTAAAATTAAATTAGATCAGAACAAAAATTTTGCTCCACATATTGTATGTAAAACTAGTGCAGGACACCCACAACAGTGACACAATGACCAGGTCGATGGGATGCCTCCATGATGGCTGACTGCTATTCATGTTTAAGAAAAGATCAAGACCACAAACACTTGCTAACTCAGCATTTTTTTTTTTTTTTTTATAATTTATTGATCCATCAGCGCATTTAGCACTATACAGATCATTTATAAATAAAATATAAATACAATACATGACACTGAATTGAGGGCAGCCTAGATTGGGCTCCTCAATGAACAAAAATAATTGTTAATAAATAATTATTACTTCTCTATATTTCTCTATATTTAGGTCGATTTATTTGGTGTGATGATAAATTTTGATTATAATATGAGGTCCATTGAAAGTCGGCTTTTGATTCTGGTAGGAAATGTGGACTTCCTTCCGAGAGAGTAGTGGATGGCGCCTGGAACATTTTCTAGGTTGTTATAGAACTTCTTAGCTTGTGAATGAATAAACTGTTTCATGTGTCAATACCAGTTTCTCTGTGTAGTTGGCTGTTACGGACAAACCAAGGAGAATTGAGTGAAATTCGTAGGAATTTATTTTGCAATGACCGGATGTGTTTAATTTCACTTATTGCAGCTCCTCCCCAGACAGGACAGGCATAAAGCAGTAGAGGTCGTAATAGAGATGTGTAGAGTAGCATGCAATTTTGTAGCTTTAGAGGTGATTTCTTGTTGAGGAGCGGATATAATTTAGTGAGTCTTGAGTAGGCCAATTTAAGTTTGTTGTTGATGTGATGTTTCCATGATAGACGGCGATCTAAATGCACTCCAAGATATTTTACAGCTTCATCCTTTGGTTTCCACGGTATCACGTTGGTTGAACCAGTTAAAATAAACCATTATTATTATTAAACCATTATTATTATATCTTTCAACCACAGTAGGGGAGTAGTGGGTACAGTGAGACACAAGATATTAAGACATATGTATGCAAGTGATAATTGAAGTATTTTTAAAATCAAATGCAATAGAAATAGACATTAAAACATGGAGTATAATAATACATAAACAAAAATGTTAATAGATGAAGGACATAATATACAATACGTGCTTGTCAAAAAAATGCAAATGTCTCACTGTTCCCATTCAGGAGGGTACAGTGAGACACCACAGTGTCTATTGACGGACATTGAAATAATTTACATTTATTTCAAAAGAAAACAAAAACTTGCTGTCTCTTTATCTTGACATGTTCTGTAGGCTTATTTAGAATCATTTTGATGTCTGACTTCGAAACCATTGAAACATCTGGAACATTTGGAAAAGTGAATTTTCCATGACTTTTCAAACTTTTGTGAAAAAATTAAATGAATTTTTGGTGAGAACAAAGCTTAAGATTATAAGAATTTAATGTAATTCTTTATTATTTTTTAACATTTTCTTAAATTTTGTGAATAATTTTTTATTTATGAAAGCATTAAAATGTAATGTATCCATTATTTTAAGCTAGAGTTCCTAAATTGGTTACTAATATGTTCATTTTTAATGTTAGTTACTGGTAAATGTAATATAATTACAGTTTGTTTTTACAAATCATTGGTACATGGGAACAGTGAGACGTCTCAGTGTACCCTTCAATGGCATGTCTCACTGTTCCCTTTACGCATAGTTCATTTAAAAATGATGCCATCACTTCAAAATTAAAACAAGAAAGACGAAACTTTGCCAAACATAATCTCAAATACGGTACCATAGTATTAGGTAACAAAACATTCATATTTATATCTCATTTGTATAACCAATACAACCTTCATTAAACACAAGCCAAAATTTTACTTCTAGAGTGAAAAATTACGAATTATTTTTTCATCAGTCACCTTTATAACCGGAATCAAATCGAATATGAAAATACTGTTACTTTACTCATGCAACATACAACTCCACTGTTACCAACATCAAAATTTACCATCTAATAAAAAATGTCTCACTGTTCTCCCTGTCTTACTGTACCCACTTCTCCCTACGTGATTCTAAACTACAAACCTTCAACACAGAAGCTAATGGATTTAAAATATATGTGCCAATCAAAGACCTATACAATTGTATTTGACATTACAGGTAAATTTCTACATAATAAAGATAATGTATCATTACCTAAAGTAGCCTATATACTTACTACAGTGAATACAAGAATATTATTTTTGTTTAAAGCTTACCTTGCTCGACACTAGTCTGCTTCTTGGCTTTGACTCTAACTCTTGTGCCTGGTCGTGGAGCCCGTTTCTCTCCTGCTGCTGGCATCTCCATCCCCTGAGCTTTCAGAGCTTCCAGCATTGCTTGTGCACGGGCACGATCAGCCTTTTGTTTCGCAGTCAGAAGCTTCCCCTCTGCTTTCAGTCTTTCTTTCCTTTCTTTTTCTTTAAGTTTTTTCCTTTCTTTGCGTTCTATTTCTAATTGTCGCTAGAAATTATGAAAAAAAAAAGTCTGTATGAATTTATATTTCATAAAGAGGGAAAAAATCATAATAAATCAATATTTTACGTCATCATAACTCTTTGTAAGTCACTATACAGAGTCAACCGTAAGTAATGCCATTAAATTTCAGAGGATTATTCTTTGAGATATTTCAAACAAAAAAGCTTAATACAATTTTGCTCGTGTTTGCTTCCTTTTCGAGATAAAAATTATTTTTATGAAACATTTCATGGCGTGTTTTGGGAAAGCCACTGATTTAATTCCCATATTCTCAGTTAATTTAAGAAAACAGTGTGTTATGATGATAAATGAACGAAAGAATTTCAGTTCTATCATTTAAATGCGCAGAAATTTGATCCAAACAAATGTAACATTGTAAAATTCCTTTGCGGAATGAAAAGTTAAATTTGTTTGAATCAAATTTCTGCATCAAAGGCTTTCTAAGAACTATGAAATGTTTCATATAAAACAATTTTTATCTCGAAAAGGAAGCAAACACGAGCAAAATTGTATTAAACTTTCCTGTTTGAAATATCTCAAAGAATAATCCTCTGAAATTAATAACATTACTTACGGGTCACCCTGTATAATGCGAAAACAAGATACAAAAGGGTAAAGAAAAACTGCAATAGTCACTTCAGAACACTACTGACAAAATAAGAAGGGTATTATGTTTAGTTTTGATCTACACCATTCCCATATTGTTAATTTCGAGATTACAGCTTTATTCTGTTCAACAAAACACTAGGAGCCTGAAATCTGACCCTATCCGGAGTTTCAGATCCAAGCAATCCTAACTGACTTCGTATTTCAATTTTCATTAGAGAAATATTAAATGATCTGTGTGAAAGATGTAATAAACTGTTTTCATTACATTATAAAAAGTATGTAATTATTCAATTGAAGACATTCTTTGAACTTAGTAATAAATTACAAATTTTCCTTTATAAGAAATTCATGAAACGAAATTCTAAAATGATTAAACAAAATTAACACTTTCGAAAGAACCTAATTTGAGCTTTGCTACCTAAGAATCTGGGTTTTAGTAATAACAGTTTCTTTCACATCTTCTGCAACTGTTAACACTATTGGCATAATGAATAGCAGATGATCAATATTAAAAGTTTTATCTATTTATTTATTTTAATCTCTTTCTGTTTATGAAAGCATTTTGAGTTGTTAGCTCAGTATCTATGGTACTTCAATTTGCTGGTCATTTACTAAAAATGTTACTATGAATGTTACATTATGTAATGAATATATACCCCCAAAAACTCCGGGAATGGGGCTTTCACCACGTACTACCCATGTGAATTTGCAAGGAAAAGAGCACCATTCCCTTAAGTGGAACCACAGTCTAGTATATACAGTCATGAAGCTTGAGTTTATGAGGGTACTAGGAACAATAGACTGGCAGGTACTATTTCGTATTGTCTGTAATGAGACGATAGTAGCGATCCTAGTAGTTAGCAACTATCTGTGGATGCATATTTATTACGTATTGAGCTTCGTGACTGTATATACTAGACTGTGGTGGAACTGTGATCTGAAAAGAATTCCCTCATTCTAATCTGCTTTGTGGGGTGTACTGGTTACTTTTAATGTGAACACATCAATCTTCCATAATGGTGGGGAGACTGCTGTACCTTGAATAGTTTTCTTTTTTTTTTTTTTTTGGGAAATTAAATTTTTTAATGAAAAAATGCTTGAAATAATTATTGAAGATTCCTTTACAACTTTCTGTATATATTTTCCTGTTTTGCAGATATATTAAGGATGAAAAAAAAATAAAATGACGGGATATATAATGTGTTCAAAGGTACAACAGGTTCATGTACCTTGAAACACACCCACTTATACCTTGGAAAACCTGGAATATAGGTGGGAATATAGCTGTAAAAACTCATAATCATATTTAAAATGTATTTGCCATTATAAACCAGTGCAGGCTTCTCTGTTTGAGATTTTATTTCCTGGAGGAGCCATAATGGCTTCAATAGCTTTCTTCAAGGCATCTAGATCAATTGGGGGCCTCTTAACTCCAGACTTACTTCGTCACATGATCTTCAAATTTAAAAAAAAAAAAAACAAAAACCGATAGTATCATGTAACTTGGAATATGTTCCATGGTACAAGATGTTTTGTGTTCAAAGGTACAGGAGGGTGCACGTTTAAACAAATATGGTTGCCAAAACTAGAGATTCGAATGAATAGTGGAAATTAACACATGTCATTGCTCACCTGATGATAGGGAACACACCATTCTTGATAGTCACCAATACAATTTGGTCTCATGTTAGAAAACATACGAATATAACAATGAACGAAATATTTACTTTTGGTACTAAAAAAATTGTTTTGTCCGCAGAATTCACACTTTGCAATAAATCAAACCGAAACTACGAACAGAGCTACTTAGTGGCTTTCTCTACAATCTACTTTAGTTTGAGTTCTCTAGGTAGCAGCAAAAATAAGAAACAAAAAATGTTTAAAGGTACACTATGTTCAAGGTACAACAGTCTCCCATACCATGGAGGACCAACTAGCGATGATGACGACGACGATTTTATTATTATTATTATTATTATTATAATTATGATTCATACCTGTTCCTCTCGAGCTCTCTCTGCTTCTTCCTCCTTTTTAATTCGCTCAGCTTCTTCTATTGCTAACCTTTCTTCTTCTTCTCGCATTTTCTTTAAAGCTTCTTGCATTGCTGCAATCGTTTTCTTGCCCGGGCCCTTTCCTTTGTCTTTACCTTTATCATCCTCCTCCTTACCCTTCTTTTTCTTCTTCTTCTTCTTTTTATCATCATCTTCACCTCCGCCTATCAATAACAAACACGATATAAAATGCATTAATATTTGAAATATTTATATTAGTGAACTCTGGTACAGGTGATTACTGAACTAAATAAAAGATTTCAAGTGGGAAAAAATACTTAAATGTCCAATAACACAATTACATAAATAAGACATGACTGGGAGCATAAGGCATGAAAGAGGATATGAATTTGTAATAAAAGGAACAATAATAATAACTTATATCGTCGTTATTCATTGATTAAAGTTCTCGTTAACAGGCAAAACAAAAACAGAACAAACCAACACAAACACCACGCGAGAATAAATATATAACATTAACATATCACAATACCAATACTCACAAAATTACAACTTCATTCAGAAAACTAAAATACAAGATAGCATACAAAACAAATAATACAACACAGAAATACCTAAATAATCACATTAAACATTCAAATAAATATAATTCAACTGGAGTTTACAAATTAAAATGCAATAGTTGCCCACATTTTTACATAGGACAGACAGGAAGATCCTTTCACACAAGATATAAAGAACATATTAAAGCTATAACCAAACCCTACATCACATCAAATTATGCAGACTACATTATCAACAATAATCATGACTACAATAATATAGAAACAGATATGGAAATTTTACACATCACACCAAAAAGTTCACAATTAAACATCCTAGAACAGTACGAAATATATAAGAATACAATAGCATACCCACAATATACACTTAACACACAATTGCAGTTCAATACACACACACACATTATTCGACGTCATAATACATCATAACACACAAACAGCCAACCCCCACCATAGGAGCAACACACCCCCACCCCTACCATCGACAAATGCACATCATAGAGTCAAGATCACCAGTGGTTCAAGAGACACTGAAGATGACGTGACATAGCGTTGAAACGGGCCGTCTGTCGAAGGTATATGCCTTTTTTTAACAATTTTACACTTTTTTAACGTAAGACTAAGTATATTTTATGGTAATAATAATAATAAGAAAAAGAATCAATCAATCTTCTTAATGTATCCAGCTGTTTGCTGACAACATAAAGTCCACTATAGTCCACTGTAGTCCATTCAGTTGTTGTTTTTCACGAGAAATGAGGGGTATTTTGATCGGTGTTCATTATAGATGCCTGTTACTAGCAGCCAGAGTTGGGGTGTAGTCAATATATACTGCAGGGCTGTGTCTTCTGCAACTGGTACTGATGATTTTAATTTACTTCTTTTGTGGTTTATGAATGGACAGTATAGAAGAATGTGTTCCAGATCTTCATCATGATTATTACACCACAGACAAGTATGATTATCAGAAATGTGAAATCGGTGTAGGTACAATTGAGTGACAATATGACCTGTTCTGGCTCTTGTTAAAAATGTTTCAACATATCTGGGCAAGTTTTTGTACATTTCCAGGTCATTTGGTTTCTTTTGTACAGACTGTAAAAGTTTTCCTTTGTCAGAAGAGAGCCAATTGTTGATCCAATTGTTGAGACTTTACTGAAGCAAAAGCATTGGATAGAGATAAAGAAGAAAAAGAAGATTCCATTGCAATTCCAGATGCACATCCACACATATATTAATGAAGAAATACGTCAAAAACATTTACAGAATCTTCAACATTGAGAAAGAAGACGTACAGTGAGTGAGTGAGTGAGTGAGTGAGTGAGTGAGTGAGTGAGTGAGTGAACAAGTGAGCATGTGTACACAAGCATTTGTTAATGTTCTTGGTGCTGATGTTATCCATTTGCCATCCTGCAACCAGCAACAGGTAGAAACTTGGTTATTTATTGAAGGATGTTTGCATGTTCTGAATGTGGAATTATTTAGATTATTGCAGTGGTGGATGGACAATGTGTACATTTTTCATCAGACAGTCGTGGTCAATATGTAGCCAGTGCTTCTGAACTAAGAAGACTTGATATGGTGATTTGATGATATGAAAGAAACTCCCATAGTTTTCCTTGACTACTGAGATGAATATTTGTTAATGGAGAAAAATTTGTTCTGGCACCAGGAATCCAAACCAGGACCCTCAGCTTGGTGTACTGCGTGCTCTTACCGTCTGAGCTATGCCAACACTGTAGATTGGGTCTCGGCATAGCTCAAATGGTCAAGAGCCGAAACGAATTTTTCTCCATTAACAAAATATCTACATGATGACTACATACAGTCATTGATCACACAAAATTGAATACAGGAAGACGAGGTCCTCTAATAAGAACATACAGTGAAACCTGTTCAAATCGGAACCTGACTAATCCGGAATCCTGTCTATTTCGGAACAATTTATTGATCCCGGCGAAATTTGTATGCATTATATGTCATTTTTCCTGAATAAAACGGAAACTGTCCAATGCGGGAACAGAAACTGTCTCCTACTGTTCAAAACGGAAACTACATTTTGGACACACTATATTTTGAAACACCGTGTAATTTCAAGGAATATACGAAATATGTAGGTTCACTAAGATAAAAACAAGTTTTCTTTGCAAAATTCTAGAGGGTACAAGGGTGTGTTGGCCTGTCGGTCATAAATTTTATTACCCTGTTGACTATGCAGACAAGTCCCTTCAAAGATTTTCAATGTTTCACACTTGTATACTGTCGTAGCTAAACAGAGCGCAAGCGTAGTGATTTCCAGGTAAAAAAAAAGTTGCATAAAATGTGGCATTAACATTAAGTGATGAAGTAAAAGTTATCGAGATAAAGAAAAATTAGAAACAAAGTCTATGTGAAATAAGATTGAAGTACAGTTGTGGAAAACTCAGGTGTGACACTTTAAAAAATAAAGATCATAATGAGTGAGTGGCTTGCGGCCGATATTGGTGACACAAAAGGAACCAGAAAGCAACTGTTTATGTGGAAATAGATGAACTGTTGTGGGAGTGGGTTCTTCACGACCTTTCAAAGAACAAGCCAATTTCTGGATCTGTTCTGCAAAGCAAGCTATTGAACTGGGAAAGAAGTTAAATAAACCAGAATTCAAGGCTTCTAATAGATGACTTCTAGTCCAATTAATTAATAATGTGCAGTGATATGCAGTACAGTATTAGAGTATAGTGTTAGATATTAAATAGAATGAGATTAGTAAACTTTAGTAATGTTTAATGACTAATGAGTGAGTTACGATAATATTTAAACAGAAAATGAGATTTTAATCAAGATGATTCACCAACGGAATGAGCGACAGAAAGCTGATTTAATGTGATGAGTGTTAAATGGAATATTTTGTACTTCTTGCACTTTGCGGCATGCCATTTTGTTTTTCATGTATATGAATGACAAAATATTCCATTTTAATGTCATACCTGAATAATACGGAAACCTGTCCACAACGGAAAAAAAATTAGGACCATGTCCCTTCCACCTCGAACAGGTTTCACTGTATATATACTGAGATGAAGATTTTCCTTCATTTATTGATAGCTTACAGAGATATAGGACACATTAGGTTTATTCCAGCACAGTCCAGAATCGATTCTGAACTGCTTGCTCATGTGCAGAAGCTCAATGTGCGTTTCAACAAGACTAGAACTGATTCCAGCCGATTCTGAACTCCCAGTTCCCTGTTCCAACGTGCTTATAGAATCAGAATTATTATTCAAGAGTGAAAGCGTTGCTGTAAACGATATTTTTCTGCAGATTTTAAAAATGAATTATATCAAAACCTAACAAGATACAATGTATTTTAATTTAAACCTGTAGGGAGGATGATTCCTGAAAGTTTCATTAAAATCCAAGGTGGTCAGGTTCAATTCTGTAAGTTTTTGGTTGGTTTGGCATGGAATGATCCATACAAACATAATAAGCTCCTCCAAACGTGGATGCAAAATACATCCAAATATAGATACAGTAATGAAAACATTCTGCTTCTACAAGGACATTATATAACACCTAAAAATTTCAAAATCTTAAAAAAAAAAATAAGAGGCAAGAATCCAATCTTCACAAATTTCACATAACAGACAACTACAAAGACTGTTGAATAGAAACTCTCAAACATATACCATTACAATGCTTCATACAAGAGACAAATTAAAGAAGATGATTAATTCTGCTGAAGAAACTTGCTTCACCAAAATCTTAAACAAGCTCTAAACTGCAGACATTAGCAGCAGAAATATACAACAGACACTGTGAAATCGTTTCCATACTTTAAAATGGAGAAACTAGCAAGAAGTAAGCAATATCGAAGAAAAAAGTGCCTCTGATGATATAAGAAAATTATCTCTTCATGATTACATATTCTCTCTTTAATAAGAACAAATAAATATGAATGACATCTTTAAATTACATAAACTTAGTAACCAACTATTGGTTTGCAGTGCCTTTAGAAATACCTTTCTGGACTCTCCTAATTTTAGAGTGTACAGTTCCATTTCTTAAATGGGGCATCTGGAAGGTAGAATTTATCTCCACTGATAGAATGATAGATGATAATAATTACTGCCCACCACTGTGGAGTAACGGTTCACATATCTGACCATGAAATGAGCAGGTCTGAGTTTAAATCCTGGTTGGGACAAGTTACATGGTTGAGGTATTTTTCCAGTATTTTCTCTCAACCCATTAAGAGTAAATGCTGGGTAACTTTCGGTGCTGGACCTGGACTCATTTCGCTGACATTATCACCTTCATCTCACTCAGACGCTAGACAACCATAACAGTTGATAAAGCGCAGTAAAATAACCAATTAAAAAAATTGTTTACCAACAGAGTTCGATAAATGACAAGCAAACTTTACCTAGAGTCATATCATTCAGGGACAAGGTGTCTCCAACATTGCTTCTCTTCTAAAGAAAAGAATACTAGCTAATTCCTTTACTGTCCTAAGTCAGGTTTGAACTATAGTCCCGTCGCTCTTATTTCCAGCAGCCAATCACGTTGCAGGTCAGCTACATTTAAACGTGTGCATCTTCTGATTCGATGATGATGATGACGTTATGCATTTCCTAAGGCTCGATAAATACTTAATATAATCGCCCGCCATCTTGGCTCTTTCGTTGGCGTTCACAGAAAGCACACAAGGACGTTATTTGCCGCTCAATTATTTGCTCAAACACAGTGCGTTTGATTTATTATCATAGGAGCTACGACATGATAATGCTTAACGGAGTGGCAAATAGATTCCTCATCTGGTAGCTCGGCAACGAAAGAACAAAAATGGCGAACGATACTACCTACCTAGACTTTATAGAGCCTTCATCCTAAGACGTAAGCAAAGAGGAGGAGTCACGCCGGGAATAACAGCGTCGCGACTATAGCGAATCTCAGATCTAATGGCAAGTTTGAGAAAGATTACTGACCAATAATTCAAAAAGTGTAATACTACATAACTCTGCATTAATTGGGTTGTCTCCTTACCTTCATCTCCCTCACCTCCACCATCTTCTTCAGCACCTGCTGCAGCATCAGGCTTCTTTTCAGTCACTTGTGTTTCAGTCTTCAGGTCAGATTCTGTGGGGACGGTGCTTTCATCCTCTGGTTTCTGGGCGTCACTCCCATCTTTATTAACATCCTAACAACAGATATTTAAACAACTTTTAATTACTTCTAATTATAACTGATGATGTACAGAACTTCAGATATGAAGAATATTTAAACAAAATAATCTAATAAAGCCTCTATTTTTTCACTTATTGACATTTATAAACTACAGACGCTATTCAGCAGAGGTCTGCATCGGACGTTTTCGCTCGAGCGCCAAGTAGTTCATAGCATAATCCGATAGGTAGCGCACATGCATGATGGGTAAAATTGTCGCAAGCGATAAATCCTCGAACAGTATAAGCCGAGCGTTAGACATTCGTTCTTGTTACAGTGATGAACTGTGTAGTAACATCATAGATGTTTATCATTTCAAAACTTTGCAGTGTTTAACTAACCTCTCCATAGTACAACTACAAAACTTGCTTTAAAATGTAATATAAATGTTGTAGGTAAATGTTTTTTTTTTTTTTTTTTTTTCCACACAGAAGTGATTTTGTTTTTGCCACATCTGATAGCTGTTATTGGATGTAAATGTAATTATTATAAACGGAGAACACAATCATGATAATGCAAGAAATGTATCAAGTTTTCTAATAATAATAATAATAATAATCTCTAATAATTAGTGTATCAATCTTTGCGTCTGTAACAGTTGTGCAGCATGATTATTCGTTTTATTATATTTCTGTGACGTTATCTCTGTACTAATATTGTTATCAATCTACTGCTATATCAATAATATTTTGTAAAACGTTTCTACAATGTCGCAGTATATAGGCGGAACACTATGTATGGACCTATCACATTATATGTGTTAATCAAATATTGAATAATTATTAATTAGCAATAATAACTGTATATCGAAGTTTTTCATACTACTTTATTTATAACTTCATGTTCCTGTTTTGGTACATTCCATTGATTGTTCCATTAAATGTTTGTCATAAACGCAGAAAATAAAGCCTTATTTTTACCGTGTGAGCAAAACATATGTGTATCTTATCTGTCGCCTTCCATACAAGATAAGACATGTCGGTGAGATGACCTGTACTGTGCTTCTATTTATTACGAGCGTATCACGACCGATTGTATCTCACTCGAGCGTGCAACACTCGACCGAGTTCAAGCGAGCGATTTAACTCCAATGCAGCACTCTGCTATTCACTATCAAGAAAATAAAGAGGTTTAAAATAATGTTGTGGTTGTTGTTTTCTAATGCCAGGCATTTGACAAAGTCATTTGACCTCTTGCACTCCAATATTTTTCAAAGATATTATCATGACCAGCCACTGAAGCACAGATTTTGAGGTGTTCCGAATCCATTTCTTGGTTTGAGTTGCACAATGGGCAGTTAGGGGACTGATATATATTCCAATTCTATGCAGGTCTTTGGCCAAACAATCATGGCCTGTTATACCGCCAGCATTCCATTGTAAGATGTTTAGTTGATTCTGTACCATTAAAGTAGTCCCTGCCCGGAGATCCGATTGGGGGACTATTTTACCTCCGGATAATTTTACCTTAATGGTACTCATTTCATATTGGAGTTAAATGGTAAGTTGTAGCTGATTTAAGTGAACACCATATTTTAATGTTTTGGTGGCTACTTCATCCACACACAACCCCAGAATGTCTGGAGGACCACACCTGCTGTTGGTCGACGGGTCCATTGAACCTAGCTGGGAGATCTTGTTGATCACCAGCTTTCCCTCCTTAAGTCACTGGAGGACGATTTTAGTGCCATAGCAGGTCAGCACTAGGAACAGAAAAGTAGAAAGGGGAGGAAGGAAAGGGAAATGAACCCCTTGACCTCAAATGCTCTAATGCCGTTGGGGTCGAAGAAAGTAAGAGTGCAGTCAGAGGACTGGATAGGAAAGGGTAAAGAGGGAATTAGGTATTGAATAGAGGAAAATTATACCAAATTCAGTCATTAACTCATCAAGCTGACCAGTGCTAATGGATGAGTAGCCCACCCTTTAGTTCAGCTCGTAAAATTATGCTTACTAACAGCTGCACCATGGGAAGGTAGGGATGGGACATTGGGTATTTGTCCAGGTTGGTTCCTTAAAGCCTTCAATGGGAAGGATTAATGGCTCTCCCCCCTGTATCCGACAGATACCCTTTTGCAGCCAAAGGTTAAAATAATGTAAATTGTAGTAAACTGAGGGAATCTGTCTTCTAATATTGTGTCTGTCACAAATCTTACAGAATATAGCCTAGAAATTGACGCAACTTGCCAATAATGCTGCAACAGAATAAAGTTTCCTCTGAAGAAAAAAAAAAAAAAAAAAAAAAAAAAAAAAAAAAAAACAACAACAACAACAACAACAACAACAACAACAATACAATGAAGATCCAATTATTGTCTTCAACCACTGTTGTTTCTATTAAACACCATTAGCTATAGATTTCTCTTAGATACTGACAGACAGTCTTACAATCTTGAGCATCTGGTGATAAGCTTGACTGTTTCGTGCTTTGAGTTACATAGTCATGAACTGGATCATGCTTTAGAGGAAATAAAATTTGACATATTAGGGCTAAGCGAAATCAGGAAAAAGTAAGGTGACCAGACGTCCTCTTTTGTCCGGACATGTCCTCCCTTTTAGGCCTCTGTCCGGAGTCCGGGTGGATTTTTAAAAAATCAAGGAATGTCCTCCTTTTTGTAACTTGTATGCCTGATATTTTGAAATTATCTGATTTGACACCTTTTTCAAGTAATTTTCCTGTAGGTGGCAGCAACATCAACGGAATACACTCTTTGCCAACAGTCATAAAACTCTTTGCTCCTCCTTGTTATGGTCATTGCTCAGAGGTAGCTAGTAAATCGAGAGATTGAAGTGCAAATGTAAATCTAAATAGATATTTCCTGTCCTTTTTAATCCTTGATTTTCATACGTAACTAACTGTAAAATCATTATTATTAAGTTTTTCATAATAATTGTTGTTGTTTTCTAATGCCAGGCATTTGACAATAAAGTCATTTGACCTCTTGCACTCCAATATTTTTCAAAGATATTATCATGGTCAGCCACTGAAGCACAGATTTTGAGGTGTTCCGAATCCATTTCTTGGTTTGAGTTGCACAATGGGCAGTTAGGGGACTGATATATTCCAATTCTATGCAGGTGCTTGGCCAAACAATCATGGCCTGTTGCCAATCTAAATGCAGCTACAGATGATTTGCGTGGTAAATCGGGAATTAACTGTGGATTATGATGCATAGAGTTCCATTTTTTCCCTTGTGATTGTGTTATCAAATTTTGTTTGTTGAAGTCTAAGTATGTAGATTTAATAAATCTTTTCACAGAGTAATACATAGATTTAGTAACAGGTCTGTAAGTAGCAGTGCTGCCCTTCTTTGCTAAAGCATCCGCATTCTCGTTTCCCAGGATTCCACAATGGGATGGTAACCATTGGAATACAATTCTTTTATTGAGTGATGTTAATTGAGAGAGCTTTTTAGTTATTTCTGCTGTTTGAGAATTCATATTGGAGTTTTTCATAATTATTTTGTAATAAAATGGATAGTAACAAACTTTTAAGTATAATATAAGCCTAAATCTGTAGTACTGTAAATATTTTGTAATGAAATATATTTAGACGTAATCTGAAGTATAATATAGGCCTAAGTCTATATTTAAGTATATATTTTCTGTCCTCTTTTTTCAAACAATGTCCTCCTTTTTGAAGCTTTGTGTCCTCTTTTTTATTGATATGAATCTGGTCACCCTAGGAAAAAGGGAAAGATATTGTCTAGGAACCCAATGGGAACATTTTGTACCATATAGGAGAGACAGGCAGACAGAAAGGAGTGGGCTTCTTAGTCCACAAAAACATAAAAAAATATGTGCAAGAATTTATAGGAATGAGCAAAAGGATTGCTGTTCTTACATTATGCAGAAAACTGTCACGCAGGAAAGGCCACACATGTAAGAAGCACAAAATTTTCTGCTACATCATGACAATGCGCCAGTCCACACAGCCTTGCCTGTTTGCACCTTCCTGGCCAAAAACAAAATGACTGTCATTCTTTACCTCCATATTCATATGACTCTGAACCTTCTAACTTTTTGTTTCCATGGTTAAAGAAATTGCTCAAAAAACGTGAGTATGCAGTGGGTGCTTGACAAGATAAAAAAATCTAGGAATGTTTCAAAAGAGACAAAAACACTGGTATCATTGTATAGTTAAAAAAGGAATTATACTGAAGGGGAAAACAATCAATAAATCAAAAGTAAGCAATTTCTATTCTATTCCATCAGTCCTGAAACTTTTTGACTGTACGAGCTATTCCATCTCAAATCGACCAAAATATAGAGAAAATAGACCTTACAATTTCTAAATACAATGAAACTTTTTTTGCACGTAGAGAACTGTGATACAATGCTTTGTGCAAAGTTTGAGGCATCAGAACTTCCTAGTGTTTAAATTAAAAATATTTAAATTTATCGTATTTTCATAAAATTAGCAACTTTAAACTGTTGTAGCTCCGAAACCCTTTCACCCAATGATCAAAATCATGGTTTATTTTGATGCTGAGAAATTAAAGTTTATATTGACATATAAACAGATTTTCTTACTTTTTATGGAAATGGAGAAATTTATATTTTTCCTCATTAAGACGCCTTTGGCTAGGAAAAAATATTTTAAAAATATATAGTTAGATTCTGCTTTGAAAGTACAAATAAACACATATTTTTTACTGGTGCACCGTTGATAAGAAAGTATTGAAAATATCAAATAAAGAAAATAAATAGTACGTGCGTGAACTAACCAGCTGACTGTGAGACGGGAGGTAGCCGAGACAAACAAGGCCAGGAGACAAACACGTGATGTGTCATCTAGCAGTCATGGCTGTGCTAGCTTTATCACAGGGTTTCATAAACACAGGAGTAAAATGACGCCCAACACTCGCTTATCTTCAGCTCTCGGCCAGTGCGTGCGGTACTGCGCCATTCAAGCCTAGGCGTGTGAAAATAATCTATTTGATACCCTCGAAACTTATTGCCGAGCCACTAAGCAAACAATGCCGAATCCCTCTTAATAATGCAAGGTTTTTCCTCAATATTTTTTTTACATTTTTACAAATGGTCAAAAAGCCTAAAAGCAAGTAAAATCACATTATCTGTCTCTCTGTATACAATAAAAATAAGGATTACTTCTTAACATAACCTCCCAAATATCAGTTTCAAAATAAGCTCTCGTTCAATGTTCTGAGAGCTAAAAGAGGCTTGTTTTTATAAAATACGCTAAATTCGTCGCTCAATAATACGAAAACCGTTTGACTTTCGATGGTATATTTTTGAAAATGCACTCTCCTCAGCACCTTGTATAAGTAGGGAAGAAATTAGAGTATAAAAAAATGCGAGGTTTTTTACTGATCGATTTCATATGGAATAGCCCGTACTGTACATGCTAGTTTACCAGAACGAATTCTTCTGCGTGAGGCAATTATGAAATAGTTTGTGGAATTATAGCAGATGAATTTGGAGTACTCTTTTAAAATCTGTATCAACCTGTCTTCATCTTTCACATCCTCTCTTGGTCTCACTAGAATTTGAATCTGAATCTCTGGCATGGGAAGTTAATACATTAGTATTAAAACTACAGTAAAACCTCGATAAGACGCGCCCGCTTATTACGCTATCCCGTGTAATACACTTTTTTTGTCCGGTCCCTGCACATTTCATATATAACGCCTTTATAAAATACCCCGTTTGTTGCGCTCAAGTCCCGCATAATACGCTGTTTTTGTGGAATATTTTCGATGTAATTTTCAGCAATGTATTGTAACAGCATTGAAACATCTTGGTCATTCAGGCTCACTGGTGCCATTAACCTGAGAAGTATTGGTATTCGACCCTTTACCTGCGCATTTAAACCTTCATACTTCATACCTTAGTATACCCCACCCTCTTGTTCTGCTCTCTTATTCAACTCCTTACCTGCGTGGTTAAAGACTACATACAGTTACAATACCTCACCCTCTTGCTAACCCTCTCTCTCAAACAACATTCCTCACTCGGCCGTAATAAAATTCTGGAAATTATTGCTGGGCAGTTTGTTGTCCTTTTCTGTATTGAAGTGTCCGTGAATGTGATTTCAATAAGTGTTAAACGAAAAGCCCTTTCTGTCTCGGAAAAATTGGAAATCTTACGAAAGTACGATGAGAACAGTATTCTTACTCAGAAACAACTCTCATGGCGAAGTGCATCAACATCGGTTAAAAACGCAGTAATCACAGATTACGAAACGTCGGTTAAACAGTAACAGTGGTTAAAATGTAATTTCTGTGCACCATTCATAATCACCGATTACTTAAACATGGTTAGCTGACACCTCATTTAACCAGAGTAAAGTCTATGACGGTACACTGTTTCTACAAAATGACAAAAGGAAAGCATCCATACCGCTGCAAAGATAATAGTCAACGTCTAAAAACGACTGTGCTCACTCTGTTCTACATCGAAATGAACGTGTCCTACATTTTCGCGTTGCATTTCTTTGCCTTTGGGCGCTGTTATATTTGCGAGTTGCATTTCATTGTTTTTCAGTGCTGTTAGGTTAAAATCGTACAAAATAGAAAATTGAATGCAAAAATGATTATATTCCAATATGAGGTTAAAGTATCGATAGACTTACTTACTAGATTTAAATATATTATATAAAAAAGAAGGAAATTCCATAAAGGAAAAGGATGCAGAAGATTAGTAGGAATGTGTGTACGATCCAGGACCTCATTTACACCAGGTTACTGTTCATTATCCTAAGATCCATCCATAACCTCTTTGTTCAGCCAGTGACATAGAGAAAGAGATATTCAAGTAGTCCCTCTTAAAATATAGAAAATAAGTTATATAGAATCGTAATAGAAGAAATATGACTGTTTTTGTGTTATTTCAAGTGAGCCATTTGTAGATTTTGATAAACAAAATCCCTCCTGAAATGTTCTGTCACCTAATTCCACGTAAGAATTCTCTCTTTCCACTAAAGAAACTTCACACTCACGCTCTAGGCCTATCCAAGTAATTCAAGTACTGTACAATAACAATCGTCTTCGAAATAAACATCTGTGGCTCTGGCCGCCATTTTGCTTTACTTGCTCTACTAACCACTGGTTATCTCCTTTAACCGCTCGCATATGGCCGGTTAGAGATTACTGTGGTTAACCTCCTATTTAAGTCGTAACCGAGGTCGACCAGGGGTTAGGTGACAATTTTAACTAGTGGTTACACTAACCGACGTTGATGCACGTGGGCATCTGATGCATTAGGAATCCCACCATCAACATTAAGAACGATAATAAAAAATCGCGACTCTGTCACTACAGCTGCGACGTCGGAAGGATGTAATCGCAGACACTGAAATGTGGTAAACATGAGGACTTGGAGAACTCGCACACGGCAAACAACTATAATTTTTTTTTTTTCCGAAAGAATTAAGTAAAGTACATAATGTAAATGTCTTTGACGTAGAGTACAGTAATTACATAATTGAGTAATACTGTATTACCTTTCATGAATCATGTATTTCAACAAAGAAAAATGCTAATAGATGGCCTACTATATATAAGTCAAAATTAGTATACCTGCCTAATACGCGGTCCTGGTTAATACGTGTTTTACACCCGGTCCCTTGAACAGCGTCTTATCAGGGGTTTACTGTAGAGTTAATATTGATGTCAACAAATATAAAATACAATTAATGATTTAAAAACATGAAAATACAAACCTGTTTTTTTTGTGCCATCTTCTTTTGCTTTTCTCTTTCCTTCTTCTCCTTCTTCTTCTGCGCAGCAGTCTTCACTGTGCCTTCAATCTCTTCCCCATCTATCACTTCCTTTGGCTTCTCCTGAGTTTCTTCCGGTGCTGCCTCCATCTTTTCTGTATCTTTCTTTTTCTTTTTCTTGTCCTTTTTACTACTCTCTTCACTAATTTCTTCATTCACCGGTTTTTCTTCTGGCACTACTTCCTTCTTCACTCCAGAGTATTCCAGTTCCAACTCTGCCAACATTTTTTCTATATCTTCGTCGTCATCCTGTTGTTTTTTCCTCTGTTTCTTCCCTTTCTTTCCGCCTTTCTCTTCTTTCTTAGTAGAGATATTATCTTCATCTACATCTACAGGTTGGGCTGCTTTCTTACTGCCCTTTTTGTTAGCATTCCTACTATTTTCTTCTTGATCAGAATCTTTACTCTGATCCTCTTGTGCAGAGTCCGAATCTCCACCCTCTACTTCAAGAAGAGCAAATCCAGCCTTTACCTTGCCAGCTGGACGCGACTTGGATGATTTAGCTGTCTTCAACTTGTTGTCTTCTTCGTTATCACTATCACTGTCATCGGCAAGTGCACTAAATCCAGTTTTCTTTTTATTTTTCGAAGGTTTAGACACACTAATTTGCTCTTCATCACTAGATTCTGCAGTCGGTTTTGGAGTTGCTTTCTACAACAAAAATATTACAAACATCATTATTACAATAATATTAAAGAGAAAAATTGTTCCGGGACCGGGTATCGAACCTGGGATCTTTGGCTAAACACGCCAATGCTCTACCACTGAGCTATCCAGGAATGATACACAACCACGGGCCAATTCTTTCCTTTACGTCCACATGCTTCAAGTGGGTTAACAAATGTCAAAGACCCAACATAGAATGCACACTATACTGTGTGATTTTAAATTGTCGTTTCATGTTAACAAATAGGGGCATAATAAAGGGTGCGGCAAAACATCGTCCCTAATTTAAAGTTTAAATAAAAAACAGATGGATCAAAATAAGCAAACATTATTAATATGAATGGTATCTGAACAGAGGGAATTTTTCATTTTTTTTTTTTAACATGTCCCTCAAGTGGTGTCCTTCACTATCAATGCATTGTTGAATGCGACTTCGGAAATTCTGATTCACTCTAACTAGCATTTCTTGAGGAATAAGACCAGTTTCTTCCTGTATTGCATTTCTTAGGTCTGGCAAAGTCCTCGGCCGATGTGTGAACACCTCAGCCTTAACATGCCCCTAAAGAAAAAAAAATCGCAGGGTGCAAGGTCTGGTGATCGTGCTGGCCAGGGGACGTCGCCACGTGAAGAAATTAAGCGTCCGGAAAACATCTGAGCAGCGACAATGGAATTACCACTTACCAGAAACGATACCACAACGAAGCACGTTCTTCACCCGTCCACGGCATAGTTGGAATTCGTTACAGATTACAATTTGCACTAATTGAATGTCAATTCCGTGTATTCAATGTCCTATTCAATTCTTGTTGTTTTGCGCATGTCATTTGATATCGATATGGCAACGCATGTAAACCTAAATTTCCCACTGTTTAGATACAGTTCATATTAATACAGTTTCCTTATTTTGATCCATCTGTTCTTTATTTAAACTTTAAATTAGGGAGGATGTTTTGCCGCACCCTTTATTATGTGAAGCCACATTCACATCATTATTACAAACTTGAGAAGAATTTCTAGTAATTTTAATTTACTAACCCTTTCATTTAATTAAATAAGAATAAATATTATGAATTCAAACTCAAATTTCAAACCTAACCAATATAAAAACAGTACTTTGCATGCATGCGCATGCATGCATGCATGAAAAGATGTAGGTCATCCCATATTATTTGCAGATGACACAAGTATAGTAATTACAGCCAATAACTCCAACACATTCCAATCTTCAACAGAGGAAATTCTCTTCAAAATATGTGACTGGTTCTCAGTCAATAAATTGGTATTAAATTGTAACAAAACTAACATAATTCAATTTAAATCCTGTCCAAATTCAACCTCGCAAATTTCTAGCGCAATAATTAACAATAGATCCCTATTAGAAACAACAACAACCAAATTTCTTGGCTTAAAAATCGATGTGTTAAATTGGAAAAATCATATTAAAGAAATTACCCTCAAACTAAATTCAGCTTGTTTTGCTATTAGACCTATGCAAAAGATAGTAAATATCAATACCTTAAAAACAATATACATTGCATACTTCCACTTGGTAATGAGTTTTGGAATAATATTCTGGGGAAATTCCACAGATAGTAACAGTATATTTCTACTACAAAAAAGAGTAATTAGAATAATAGTAGGTGCCAAATATAGGGAATCGTGTAGGACTATTTAAAAAAAACTACAAATAATGCCCATGGCTTGTCAGTATATCTTTTCATTAATAATCTTCCTCGTATGTAATCGTGAAAACTTTGTAACTAATTCAACATTTCATAGCATAAATACACGTCAAAAAAATGACTTTCATACTCCATCGGCAAGTCTATCGTGCTATCAAAAAGGAGTGCGTTATATGGCAGTAAAAATTTTTAATAGCCTCCCTATTGATATAAAAAATGAAACTCAAAACATAAGATTATTTAGGGCCAAATTTAAGAAGTACCTAATTTCTCACGCCTTCTATTCTGTAGGTGTATTCATGACATTCAATAACACTTCATGAAATTAATACTAAAACTTTGTGGTGTACTAGTAGACTATATTGTAAATCTCGTCTATATATATTTCATCTAGACTGTGACTATAAATTAAGACATTATAATAGTATTAAGTTTTTTGACTTGTTCCATATTCTAGCTATAAAGCAATGTATGAATACTATGGAATGTTAATAAATACAATACAATACAACACTCTCTCTCCCTTCCCCCTCCTCACTCCCTCCCCCCCACCCCTCTGCCTCTCTACACTTTGCCATCCTCAGTTACCTAGTGGTTACTGTGCTTACCTGTGCATTCAAGAATTTTGAGTTCAAACTTAGCTATGATAATGGATTTTTAGGCAGAGAAAAATAATATTAAAAGAAGCTTTCAGAAAATGAGGTGTCGTTGGCCTCATGGAAAAACAAAATGCAAGACAAATAAAGACAGAAGTCTATGAACAGGTTCATCCATCATTACTTCATTTGTAACTCTTGGTAGCAGACAAATTGCGCTGCATAGTAAATTCTAAGTTCCTTTCTAATAAGTCGGATTAGAGAACTCAATAATACTTCATATCATTCTTTAGATATTCTGTAATATTCTGCAAATTTGTTTGAATATACTGCTAGCTCTACAAGAAAAACAATGCAGCATGATTTTCAACATTTTGAATTAAAAGTGGATGAACCCAAAACCCACAACATTTCCTTCATCTTCAGATTATTGATAACAGCAGTAGATTTTCATAGGACTCCATAACAAATGACAAGTGCACAGGTTGACAGAACTGTGAAAAGTGCATGAAGCAACACTGATGAAAATTACGTCAGTTGCAATTGAAGGATTGAGGAAGAAGCACACTGTGTTCGTTTCGTCCACAGTATACTCTGTGTTTAGGTAACAAGAGCTAGAAATGGAGCCTACATGTATCTCGGGTACTGTGACGATTGAAGATCAAAGAATGAATCTTTATGTGGCAAAACCTCACAGAAATCCACAGCAGAGGAGTTGTGGTGAGCTTACAATGAACCATAGTACAGTTTCTCATTGAGCTACTCATTTTTACGTCGGCTTAGACAATGATGCAAGACCAGGAAGACTAAAAACATCAACACATGAACAAAGTGTGAAACTTGTGGCAGATACTCTTCAAGAAGAATGTCGAGGAGCAACATGTGAGGAACTTTCAGTAGCTACGGGGATTTCACTAAATTCAAAGAATTTGATAGGTGATGGGTCCCTCACTGCTTGACTGCTAAACAGAAGCAGAAACACCTGGACATTGCAGATTTGCTAACAGGACCATCACGAAAACGAGTAGCCAAACGAGAAACTGTATTACGGTTCATTGGAAGTTCACCACAAACTTTCAGCACTGTGGAAGTGGGGATTTCTGTGGAAGGATTTTGCCACATAAAGATTCGATATTTGGTCTTCAATTGTCACAGTATCCAAAACACATGTAGGCTCCATTTCTAGCTCTCGTTATCTAAACACAGAGTATGCTATGGACGAAAGGAACAAATGTACTTCTTCCTCAATCTTTCAACTATAACGAATGTAATTTTCATTGGTGTTGCGTCATCCACTTCACAGTTTCTGCCAACCTGTGCATTATTTATGAAATGACCCTCGTATGTGTCGCCCTGTGTGAACAAGTAACTTATGTTGTTATATCACGTAACAAATTCATTTCAACAGAGAAAAGTGAATTCAAAATTAATAGAAATGAATAAAGTTGCGTATTTGATTCAAATTTTTTAACTTAACGAACTAATCTTCTGCAGAAAGAGGAGTACATACCTTATTTTGTTTCTTTTCCTTCTCTTTTTTCCCTTGTTCAATTTTCACATCTTCAATTTCTTTGGTTAGTTCATCCACATCTTCGTCGTCTTCACCATAATCTTTTTTCTTTTTCTTTTCCTTCTTTCCTTTTTTCTTTTTACTTGCAGCTTCATCTTCTAGGTCTTCTATTACATCTACTTTGGAAGTGTCTTCATCTTTATTTCTAGAATCATAAAACAAATACAGTAATATTCAATACATCCATGAAACCAATTGAAGGTGTTTACATACAGAAATCAGTGTGCAATACAAATAAATCACAACCAGTCTGATAGAATATAAATGATATAAAAAAATCATACACAAAAAAACGCATACAGACGAAATAAATTATGATAAAACTGTTATAAAACAAGATTCCCAGCTTCCAATAGCATTACTGTAGAGAGATATTTTATTTTTCATTTCCTCATTACAAAAAGTTCCATCACTTGAGACAGAAGATAGGCCTTGTATAATTATTAGACTTTTTTTGGGGGGATCAATGTTTTTACTTTCCCATTTAAATATTAAAGTTTGTGACTGGAAGATCTATACAGATATACAGTAGGATGGCAAGTCAAATTATTACATTCTTTATCATACTAACACTGGTATGCAACCCTTTTGCTACAGAGAAACTGTTTATATTTTTCAGTTTCCCACTATGGATAGTTACAAAGCCCATATGTAGTTTGGTTTCATCATCTCCAATTTTCTAAAAATAACGATTTTTTTTTTCGAAATTCATGAAAATGCCTAAATACTGAAATTGGTATATGTCTTTAGGTAAATTATTGTGCGGACTAAAGCAGGGAGATGCACTATCACCTTTACTTTTTAACTTCGCTCTAGAATATGCCATTAGGAAAGTTCAGGATAACAGAGAGGGTTTGGAATTGAACGGTTACATCAGCTTCTTGTCTATGCGGATGACGTGAATATGTTAGGAGAAAATCCACAAACGATTAGGGAAAATGCGGAAATTCTACTTGAAGCAAGTAAAGAGACAGGGTTGGAAGTAAATCCCGAAAAGACTAAGTATATGATTATGTCTCGTGATCAGAATATTGTACGAAATGGAAATATAAAAATTGGAGATTTATACTTCGAAGAGGTGGAAAAATTCAAATATCTTGGAGCAACAATAACAAATATAAGTGACACTCGGGAGGAAATTAAACGCAGAATAAATATGGGAAATGCCTGTTATTATTCGGTTGAGAAGCTTTTGTCATCTAGTCTGCTGTCAAAAAATCTGAAAGTTAGAATTTATACAACAGTTATATTACTGGTGCTCTGTATGGCTGTGAAACTTGGACAGGAAGAGAGGAACATAGGTTAAGGGTGTTTGAGAATAAGGTGCTTAGGAAAATATTTGGGGCTAAAAGGGATGAAGTTACCAGAGAATGGAGAAAGTTACACAACGCAGAGCTGCACGCATTGTATTCTTCACTTGACATAATTAAGAACATTAAATCCAGACGTTTGAGATGGGCAGGGCATATAGCACGTATGGACGAATCCAGAAATGCATATTTTTTTTAGTAGGTTATTTGACGACGCTTTATCAACAGCTTAGGTTATTTAGCGTCTGAATGGCGATGAAGGTGATAATGCCGGTGAAATGAGTCCGGGATCCAACACCGAAAGTTACCCAGCATTTACTCATATTGGGTTCAGGGAAAACCCCGGAAAAAACCTCAACCTGGTAACTTGCCCCGACCGGGAATCGAACCCGGGCCATCTGGTTTTGTGGCCAGACGCGCTAACCGGAAATGCATATAGTGTGTTAGTTGGGAGGCCAGAGGGGAAAAGACCTTTGGGGAGCACGAGACGTAGATGGGAAGATAATATTTTTATTTTATTTTATTTTATTGGGTTATTTTACGATGCTGTATCAACATCTAGGTTATTTAGCGTCTGAATGATATGAAGGTGATAATGCCGGTGAAATGAGTCCGGGGTCCAGCACCGAAAGTTACCCAGCATTTGCTCGTACTGGGTTGAGGGAAAACCCCGGAAAAACCTCAACCAGGTAACTTGCCCCAACTGCGATTCGATCCCGAGCCACCTGGTTTCGCAGCCAGACGCGCTGACCGTTACTCCACAGGTGTGGACGGAAGATAATATTAAAATGGATTTGAGGGAGGTGGGATATGATGATAGAGACTGGATTAATCTTGCTCAGGATAGGGACCAATGGCAGGCTTATGTGAGGGCGGCAATGAACCTCCGGGTTCCTTAAAAGCCAGTAAGTAAGTAAGTATTATTAGTACGTTAAAGCTGGTAATTTAAACATAATAGAGTAGGCTAACTAGAATGTTATAAAACAACATAAATTAACAATTATGAACAAAGTACCCTAAATTTCATTTTTGGTGCTTAATATTGGTAGGAAACTTGAAAAAAAATTCACTTCATTTCTACATTTATTAATGTAATCTTCATCTTACGATGTTTGGTGACGTATACACGTCTGTTGATGTGACATATTAAAGAATTTAAATACTATTATAGTCACAATCATGCCATGGTATGAAAGAAAAATTTCACAACCTCGAGCGGCAATCGAACCTGCGACTTCCTGTTCTCCGGTCAGGCGCTCTACCACTGAGCTATCGAGTTCGTCTCACGCCAAAGGTTTGGAATTATCCTTTCATACTGGCGACTCTGTTATAGAGTACTGTCCATAGCGTCTGATCTAGTCAGCACTGCTTATGGCTTGAAAGAAACTTTACAAATGTAATCTTCATCTCGAGGTTGTGAAATTTTTCTTTCATACTATGGCATGACTGTGACTATAATAGTATTTAAATTCATTAATATGTCACATCAACGGACGTGTATACATCACCAAACATCGTAAGATGAAGATTACATTTGTAAAGTTTCTTTCAAGCCATAAGCAGTGCTGACTACATCAGATGCTATGGACAGTACTCTATAACAGAGTCACCAATATGAAAGGATAATTCCAAGCCTTTGGCGTGAGACGAACTCGATAGCTCAGTGGTAGAGAGCCTGACCGAAGAACAGGAAGTCGCAGGTTCGATTCCCGCTCGAGGTTGTGAAATTTTTCTTTCATACCATGGCATGATTGTGACTATAATAGTATTTAAATTCATTAATATGTCACATCAACGGACGTGTATACGTCACCAAACATCGTAAGATGAAGATTACATTTGTAAAGTTTCTTTCAAGCCATAAACAGTGCTGACTAGATCAGATGCTATGGACAGTACTCTATAACAGAGTTGCCAGTATGAAAGGATAATTCCAAGCCTTTGGCGTGAGACGAACTCGATAGCTCAGTGGTAGAGCGCCTGACCGAAGAACAGGAAGTTGCAGGTTCGATTCCCGCTCGAGGTTGTGAAATTTTTCTTTCACACCATGGCATGATTGTGACTATAATAGTATTTAAATTCATTAATATGTCACATCAACGGACGTGTATACGTCACCAAACATCATAAGATGAAGATTACATTTGTAAAGTTTCTTTCAAGCCATAAACAGTGCTGACTAGATCAGATGCTATGGACAGTACTCTATAACAGAGTTGCCAGTATGAAAGGATAATTCCAAGCCTTTGGCGTGAGACGAACTCGATAGCTCAGTGGTAGAGCGCCTGACCGAAGAACAGGAAGTCGCAGGTTCGATTCCCGCTCGAGGTTGTGAAATTTTTCTTTCATACCATGGCATGATTGTGACTATAATAGTATTTAAATTCATCTACATTTATTCATATGCCATTCTTTGAAACTGGAGATATAAGCCTTAAATGTGTGTTTATTTTGTGAACAGAAAGTCTCTTAAGTGGTGCAATAAAATTACTTCCTGTTGAAGAGCACCGCCAAAAGCAGCAGAGATGTAATGATTACCTGCATAATGCATTCTACTTTCATAACTATTTTTATTCATGTTTTCTTGTGCTGTCATCAATTACATGTAATTTATTTTTCATTTCTCAGTCAGTGTTTAAAGCTTCTTTGAAAACCAAAGGAAAGTAGTTTGTGAACAAAAGCTGGTGTATTTGATGGATCACAGATACGAGACCTCATGAGGGATCCAAATTTCCAGTCATCACTGAATGAATACCGAAGACAAACAATGCCAAGAAATGTAAGGAGTTCAAGACTAGGCGAAGATTCTCCTGCAAATATTGAATCGACGTTTATATTCTAAGATGGAAAGACAGTTGGAAGAAGAGCAGTTTGGCTTCAGAAAAGAAAAAGGTACAAGGGATGTAACTCGACTACTATCAACAATCGGCGAAAGATACCTAAAGAAGAATAAAGAAGTGTATATAGTATTTGTGGACCTAGAAAAGTTGTTTGACAGAATGGATTGGAACAAACTGATAGACGTCCTGAAGAAAACAAGTGTGGATTGGAAAGACAGGAGGCTGTTCAGTAACTTATATATGAAACAACGAGTCAAAGTCAGGATAGGAGAAGAAATGTCTGAAGGAAGTGAAATAGGGAGAGGAGTGCGACAAGGATGTCCTTTATCATCTACTCTGTTCAACGTTTACTTGGAGGATTTGGTGAAGAATTGTTTTCAGAACATGGGAGGGATAAAAGTAGGAGGAAGAAGAATAAAGTGCATAAGATTTGCTGATGATATGTTATTAGCAGAAGAGGAGACGATACTAAGGGATATGCTACTGGAGCTAAATGACAGCTGTGAACAGTATTGGATGAAGATAAATGCAAACAAGACGAAGACCATGGTCATGGGAAGAAAAATAAAGAAGGTAAACTTGCGAATTCTAAATGAGGCAGTAGAGCAAGTGAACAGCTTCAAATACTTGGGATATACTACAAGCAGTAACATGAGCTGCTGCCAGGAAGTCAAAAGGAGGATAGCAATGGCAAAGGAAGCTTTTAATAGAAAAAGGAGCATCTTCTGCGGATCTCTGAAAAAAAGAACTAAAGAGGAGACTAGTGAAGTGCTTTGTATGGAGTTTGGCATTGTATGAAACAGGAACATGAACATTACGATGAAATGACGAGAAACGAATAGAAGCATTTGAAATGTGGATATGAAGAAGAATGGAGCAAGCGAAGTGGACAGACAGAGTAAGAAATGAAGCTGTGTTGGAAAGAGTGGGTGAAGAAAGAATGATGCTGAAACTGATCAGAAAGAGAAAAAGGAATTGGTTGGGTCACTAGCTGAGAAGAAACTGCCTAAAGGATGCACTGGAAGGAATGGTGAACGGGAGAAGAGTTTGGGGCACAAGAAGATATCAAATGATAGATGACATTAAGATATGTGAATCATATGCAGAGACTTAGAGGAAGGCAGAAAATAGGAAAGATTAGAGAATGCTGGGTTTGCAGTGAAAGACCTGCCCATAGGAAGAACACTTATGTATGTATGTAATGAATGAAATAGAAAAATCTTAGTGGCATTCATTTCAGAGCTTGACAGAAAACTTCCTAGGTAACAGAAAATCTGAAAATTACAAGGAAATTGCCGGGAACTCTTGGTTGCAACATGAGTGAGAAACTTCATTTTCTGCACAAACATATTGACTACTTCCTCAAAGATCTTTGTGCAATGAGTAAGGAGCAGGGTGAAAGATTTCATCAGGATATTAAAATCATGGAAATAAGGTACAAGGGCAAGTGAAATGAATCAATGTTGGCGGATTATTGCTGGTGCACAAAGAGGGATTCATCAAAACGGCACAACGTTTCGAGCGACATTTGGACATTTGAATGGATGTAAGTAAATTTTTAATAATAATTTATATAATTAATAATAATTAATATAGGTAATATAATAATATAATATTATATTAATTTTATAAAAATGATTTTATTAACAATTAATAACAAAATTTTTTATTAATAATTTAAGGTTTAATACCTAATTAATTTTATACTTTCGAATGTTATATTACGGCGTTAAAATATGTTTTTAAAAATAATATACCTCATTTGAAGTTTTTGAAATTCTTGTTTAAATTTTGAAATTTTTCATTCTTATTTCCAAAAATTACAGGAAAAACCTGGCGCGATAGAGAAAATCTGAATACATGCTCAGAACTAAACACCTCCAATACCTCAAAGTAGTCAACTAAGTTAGATGATCGTATTTAATTTATTTTTTTTTTTTTAATCATGAACTTTGTCAATTTTGACGTTTTTTTCATATTTCTTTTCAAAATTACAGAAAAACCTGACGTGAAACAGAAAACATTAGTAAGATTCGGATTCAGGGCACTTCAGTTAACTAGAATCAGTAATTTTTTCTCTTGTAGCAGAAAATATTTTTTGAAATGTATCAGTGTCATCATTAAATTCTACATAAGAACAATTATAACAATAACCACATACAGTTGCAATCATCAAAGTGACATTTCATTTTCTGTTCTGTATATACCTGGATGGCATTTTGAGTCTATCAATGTACAAGCAGCACGAGGTCAAATCACTTGCTACTACTTTACTGAGTGTAAGTGCTCTAATTTCTGTAGGTTGAGCAGAGCAGCATTTTAGTATTATTTTAAAATATTTGCATTTCACAAAATAGGGGCAACAATGTTATGAAATAAACTGCATTAAATTATTTAATAATTTTAAATAATACTAAGTAAATGAGGTTATTACATTTTTTATATAATATCTTCACTTATTAATCCAATGCAGTTTTAAAAAATGTAGACTTTTGTTATGTCTTGTAATAAGAATCTGTGACAGGTTAGGTTAGTTTAGGCTTTTATTATGCCTTGCATATACGAATCTCTGCAGAATTTTCAAAGTATAGTGATTTTTGTTTAGTGATGTCAGCGTAATGGGCGACGTGAAAACGAAGTTACAATATAGGAATTCTGTATCTATTTCATTATTATTTGTTGTGTTTCACTGCATTCTAGGTTAATGAATTAATACAAGTTTTACGTTCTTCACATTACATCGTATCGTGTGTTTTATGTCCCTACGTTCCTTTATTTCACTAGAAATCACAACATTTGCACTTCCAGTACCGCACACCTCTTATTTCTCACGTAATTTACTACATTTCCGAACAATTTCCTTTTCCCTATAAAATTCTTAACTTTTGAAATCCATCTCCGCAAGAAATCCCTTACAAATTCAACCATTTCCACTTCCAAAATCACCAGAACTACTTCAATGCTAGTTTTTCCACGTTTTAAGATGCTTTAGCCTATATGCAATAGGTTATATTTAATAAGAGCTTTTCTTGCAAAATCTTATGCAATTCTGCTAGTCACAAAGACCTTAGACCTCTCTGCATGATTGTGAAAATTAATTATGAAATAGGTCAAAGTAGAACATAATCTAATGTCTTCCTCATCGTTGCAGATCATGAATATTAATTACGATCATTTAAACATGCATGAAGAGATATCTTCTTAGAGGGCATCAAATGTCTTCCTCATCGTTGCAGATCATGAATATTAATTACAATCATTTAAACATGCATGCAGAGATATCTTCTTAGAGGGCTATGTACTGTATTGTATAGGCTATGTATGGCCTACTTAACACGTACAGAAGACACATATAGAAAAAAAAAAAGTGGAAGTAGTAGCCGGAAATCAATGGACGGTCAAACACAAAAAAAAAAAGACGAGTTTGTAATTTCACAATGCATTATCCAACAAAATTTACATTTTACTCTAGCATACTTCTATGCTTCTAAAAGATAAAATATTTTTGACAAGCAATAACTTTTTAAAAGACATATTGATCCGACAAGTTAGCATATAAATGAAATGAGTATAAAAATCCTTCAATAACTGTCTTATTTAACCTAAAGAATGATACAAAAAATTACATTAGGTCATTTATGTAATTAAAACATGACAAGCGCTTTTGCCAATTAATGACATCTTCAGGTCTAGCAACACATAGTGATACTGTGGGCATAAAGACAAAAATAGTATGGCAAAACAATAAGATTCGGTAATTGCGTAATGTAAATATGGAGATGATAAATTAAAAACAGTAAGTATTACATAAAATGACTGTACAATCACAAAATAATGGAATAATAATCACTTAAAAGCATACTACCAGCTGCAGACCATTCTTCAAAAAATTACATATCTTGCCATTACCCTGTATTTATATTTATGAAACTTTAATTTTTATCAAATATAATTTGTATAGCTTTCCTACAAATTCAGACACACACCAGTACAATACAAGAAATAAAGATAATATTTTTATTGAAAGTTTTAACACAACTCTATATAAAAACAGTTTCATTCATGCTGGTCTTCTTATGTATAATAGCCTACCAAATTATCTTAAAGAAATATCTACACATCAGAAATTTAAGAAAGCTCTTTATAAAATTTTAATCAAAAACTGCTTTTACAGTATGAACGAATTTATTGAAAATTGTCATAACTGAATAGAAAAAGAACACCTTACTTCAAAAAATTTTACTTCCTCTTTTCCAGATCCTGACTTCGAGAAGGATGTCTTCTCATGAAGGACACGATGGTTGAAATTGACTCCTGACTTCGAGACATACTGCAAATGGGACTTGTAGCCAAAATCGACCGACCTGTAGTTTTCTTCAATCAAGTTCCAAGTTTTGTATATTTGTATTTGTGTTGCATTTAATTATAGTTATTACTTTTATGTATATTATGTAATTAATTATTAGTTTGTAAATATGACATGTCCCATATCATGTATATGATCAGTGGATGTAATAAATGATTATGATTATGATTAGTGGTTATAGTGATTAATCATCATACAGAGTCCAAATATTAAAATGGTGAAAGCATACATTAAATGGAAGACTAGAAGAACATGTGCGCAACATAGACGCATGAAATAACATAGTTAAAACGGGTAAAGTTTTGCAGCAGTCATCACGATGCAAAATATGAGTAGTTTATTAAAAATAAAAATGATCCCATAGATGAATCCGATGCTTCATGGCCAGCTGTGTGATGTTGACTTACATTAGTCCCCACTACACTACTTTTCGCCTGATTTGGTAGAAGTGAAATAAAAAGTATGTACGTCTGAAATGTCCTCATGGAGATACAATTAAACATTGTATCTGTGACATCTATTGGTGACATCATAATATTGTGACAGCCGCGTGAGATACGATCTCACAACCAGCAGAAGGAAGAGCTAAGTCGGCCGTGTTTTGGGCGGGTTGCGCGCGCATCTGCTTCCTGGGGGCATGTGCTACACGCAGTGAAGGAGGGGAGCAGCAGCATGCGAGATTATTCGAGAATGCCATCCTGACATCCGTTATCTTCTAGGCATCTGTCGACCGACCGCAAACTCTCCAGAAACTATAGTTTGGTTATAAAAGAGAAGACGCAAGTGAACGTCAGTGAGTCAGTCAGAAAGGCAGTGTTGTTAAAGTCAGTGGAGAACAAGCCAGACAGCCTTGTGTAGCAGTGAAGCCAGCTTCGAGACCAGAGCGCGACTTGAGTTGTGTCCGTAACTGTGGAGCCTGAAGCCCGGAGTTCGAGTGCAGTGGACCACAGTTGGGGGACCTGAGTTCGAAGTGCAGCGGATCGTCTCTGAAGGTCTGGGGTTCGAGATTCTGTGAACGCGAGTGACTGAGCTAGAAGAACTAGCCAAGACAAACGAGCTGTGAACTGAGAACTGACAGTTCTGTGTTGTAAATAGTGCTTTGTGAATATTAGTTAAGATTAACAGTTCATTGTTGTTCGTAATCGTCCAAGTAAATTGTCATTGTCGTTTGTGGAGTGCAATAACAAACGCTGTGTTGCTGTGCGGAGAGCAAATCCCATTGTTGACGGGAGTGAAATTAAACTGTAGAAAGTGAAGAATTATTGTTGAGATAATAAAATTACATTGTTGTTCAGTATAAAATTTACAATATGTACTCAATGACTTGTAATGCACTTTTTAAAGTTACATAAACTCACATGGTATAGTTGAGAATAACTATCATACCGGTAAAAATTGTAAATTTTGTTTTAACGACGCTTGCAACTGCCGAGGTTATACAGTGACACTGTTTTGTTATGCCGTGGGGTTTTCATTTGCAGCATTGCCTGTGCAGCTAGTGTGTTTCCACAGTCTAGTATATAGGCTACAGTCACGAAGCTCAATACGTAATAAATATGCATCCATAGATAGTTGCTAACCACTAAACGACATTTCATACAAGTTGAGAGGATGCGAAGGCATTTCTTTCCCCTTCTACTTGTCCTGAGTCCCTCAGTGACAGACCAGTAGCTGTTACTTCTTATACCTGCACCCCCCAAACTGTACACACAAGAAAATAAAATATTAAATAAAGTACATTAGTGAATTATAAAATGTGTCTCAGTGAAACATACAGCAGAGTCCGTATAGGTCAGTTTCTATCTGATGCTTTTCCAATTCACTGCGGGCTAAAGCAGGGAGATGCACTATCACCTTTACTTTTTAACTTCGCTCTAGAATATGCCATTAGGAAAGTTCAGGATAACAGGCAGGGTTTGGAATTGAACGGGTTACATCAGCTTCTTGTCTATGCGGATGACGTGAATATGTTAGGAGAAAATACACAAACGATTAGGGAAAACACGGAAATTTTACTTGAAGCAAGTAGAGCGATTGGTTTGGAAGTAAATCCCGAAAAGACAAAGTATATGATTATGTCTCATGACCAGAATATTGTACGAAATGGAAATATAAAAATTGGAGATTTATCCTTCGAAGAGGTGGAAAAATTCAGATATCTTGGAGCAACAGTAACAAATATAAATGACACTCGGGAAGAAATTAAACGCAGAATAAATATGGGAAATGCGTGTTATTATTCGGTTGAGAAGCTCTTATCATCCAGTCTGCTGTCCAAAAATCTGAAAGTTAGAATTTATAAAACAGTTATATTACCGGTTCTTCTGTATGGTTGTGAAACTTGGACTCTCACTCTGAGAGAGGAACATAGGTTCAGGGTGTTTGAGAATAAGGTGCTAAGGAAAATATTTGGGGCTAAGCGGGGTGAAGTTACAGGAGAATGGAGAAAGTTACACAACACAGAACTGCACGCATTGTATTCTTCACCTGACATAATTAGGAACATTAAATCGAGACGTTTGAGATGGGCAGGGCATGTAGCACGTATGGGCGAATCCAGAAATGCATATAGAGTGTTAGTTGGGAGACCGGAGGGAAAAAGACCTTTAGGGAGGCCGAGACGTAGATGGGAGGATAATATTAAAATGGATTTGAGGGAGGTGGGGTATGATGATAGACTGGATTAATCTTGCACAGGATAGGGACCGCTGGCGGGCTTATGTGAGGGCGGCAATGAACCTTCGGGTTCCTTAAAAGCCATTTGTAAGTAAGTAAGTAAGTAAGTAAGTACATTAGTGAATATAAAATACAGTGACACAGATGTTTGACGATTATATGTTTGAGTATCTTTTAGTGTCGTTCTTACATTATTTTCAACTAATAAATAATTAAGTTAAGGAATGTCAGTTTGTATTATGAAGTCAGGGAGGAGTGACACAGTGCAGATTGTCCCCTTGTGTATGCTGTAAAGTAGCAACTAGCGGTGGAGAAAACATTTATCTTCTGCTCTTAGTAGCTTTTTAATGTGCCAGTTGATATAAGCAGCAATAAAATTAAATATAAACGCTTAGTATAGACTTTTGAAATATAGATTACCGGTAAACACTTTCGATAATAAAATTTGTCACTATGTTGAAAGTCAAGTAGTTGAACGTTTGTGAGCTGAACAGTAACATCTTCCCCTTCACTGATGGTAGAGAGTGTGAGTAGAGGGCAAAGGCCTATCAACCAAACTGAAATGGGGATTAGGATCGCTACTATCACCTCATTACTGACAATGCAAAATAGTACCTGCACAGTCTATTGTTCCTAGTATCCTTATAAACTCAAGCTTCGTGGCTGTATATAGGCCTACTAGACTGTGGTGTTTCCTGCCTGTGTACACTAACAAAAACCGTTCCATACAGTGACAGTTGCGAGTTAGTGTATCATCTGCACTCATGTGTGAAGGTTGAATTAATCATGTTGTGTTGCGTGTGTGTGTGTTCGGCGTTGTTGCAATGAGATTTTATTTAAGTGAACGTGTGTATATGCTTACTAAGTGCATAAAATACAGAAAATCTTGTGCAAGAACAAGACAGAACTTCCGTAACAAATTTCCAAATAGATCCCGGTGCCTAATGCCCCTACAATAAAGTAAGCCAAGTTACTGATGGAATCAAAACAACTCCAATAGATTCTATGAGAGTCCTCACTAATATTAACAGCATCAAAATGACAATAGAAGAAAAAGCACTGATCCAATACGAAAAACTTACCAGATTACCACGAAACAATTGGCATTCATACAGTCCTCTCTGTAGATTGAAAACTCAAAAAAGTTTCATATCCATGGTTCAAGAATTAAAACAGAAAATCAATATCCCGAATTTAAAGGAAAATTTACAAATTAAACCAAACCCTTTAACTCTATTAAATATAGAATATTACCTAAATTTAATACAAGAAATACTGAAATCAGAAGTAAACAGTGAAATAATGAAACAATTGTCTTTAGAGACAATTAATATTAGGTACCTTCCACAAAACTGGTTTCATTTATACACCGGCGGATCCTTGATCTCCAGAGAACAAGGTGCCGGTGCAGGTGTTACGTGCTGTCTCTTCTCACTTTATAGATCTCTTGGATATGGAACAACTTGATGGAGAAATCGTTGCAATAAGTGAAAGTCTCAGGAATCTTCTATGCCACATCAATAAATTTAAGAATGCAGTTATATTGTCAGACTCCAAAGCAGCTATTCTATCAATAGTCTCTAAACACACACCTTCATCTCAAACAGCAGAAATAACTAAAATGCTCTCTCAATTAATATCACTCAATAAAAGAATTGTATTCCAATGGATACCATCCCATTGTGGAATCCTGGGAAACGAGAATGCGGATGCTTTAGCAAAGAAGGGCAGCACTGCTACTTACAGACCTGTTACTAAATCTACGTATTACTCTGTGAAAAGATTTATTAAATCTACATACTTAGACTTCAGCAAACAAAATTTGATAACACAATCACAAGGGAAAAAATGGAACTTTCTGCATCATAATCCACAGTAATTCCCGATTTACCACGAAAATCGTCTGTAGCTGCATTTAGATTGGCAACAGGCCATGATTATTTGGCCAAACACCTGCATAGAATTGGAATATATCAGTCCCCTAACTGCCCATTGTGCAACTCAAACCAAGAAATGGATTCGGAACACCTCAAAATCTGTGCTTCAGTGGCTGACCATGATAATCTTCTTCTTATTCTTCTTCTTCTGCTTCAAGCTGTAGGCTTTAAGCCCATTGCGGCTCCATGATAATATCTTTGAAAAATATTGGAGTGCAAGAGATCAAATGACTTTATTGTCAAACGCCTGGCATTAGAAAACAACAACATAAAGTTAGCCAAAAAATTCAAACAGACAGGTTCAGTATATGCTTGTAAAATACAAAGGAGGATACATGTTGTTACAGAAGAAAAATTAGACGAGATAGGACAGAGACTAGAGCACATCCTGCAAAAATGTCTTAAGCATTTGGCACAGGAAACAGAAGTTACGAGTCCACTTATCAAGCAACAAAATTACTTAAATTAAAGCCATACAGAATTCTGATATTTCAAAAGTTAAATGCACAAAATCCCAAAAAGAGATTGCATTTTTGTAATTGGATTTTAGAGAAAGTAAATTCTGAGGAAATTGATCAGACATTAATTTATTTTTCTGATGAGGCCTATTTCCATTTAAATGGACACGTATCCTCACAAAATCATCGATATTAGAGTCAGGAGAAACCCAATCTTGTACTCGAAACACCTTTGTAAGTTACGGTCAAAAAATAGGCATGTGTTGTGCAATGAACGGACACAGAATTATTGGCCTATTTTCACTCAGGGCACAATTACCAGCAAGCGTTATGTGAATGAGATCCTTGACCCATTTTTAGATGAGCTGACTTATGGAGAACAAGACTCTACACTGCTCACACTGCTGAAGAATCCATGAGAGAATTGCGTCGAATTTTCCGAAGAAGAATTATCAGTAAAAATTTGTGGGTCCCACAAAGTCCAGATTTAACACCATGCGATTTCTACCTATTGGGTGCACTTAAAAATAAGGTTTATGTGGAAACCCGCATAAAATAATCAGATTAAAGACTATATAAGAGCTGAAATCGAGACAATCAGTGAAGCAGAACTTCTTAAAGTAATTAATAATTTCATAAGAAGGTGTCAACAGTGTGTACCAGTTGGTGAGAGATATTTTCAACATCTACTTTGAGTTGGGTAAGTACAGAGTGATTTATATAGAACTGACACATTTCTTTCTTTCCTTATTTCAAAACGAATGATGCTAGCCACAATTTGTTATACCTCAAATGTAGAGTATCTTTGGGAGATTATTAACCTCTATAGCAAATGTTGAAAATGCTTTATTTATTTGGCTGGAAATTCTCTTAATGACTAGTTTTTAACGTCAAATTAAGCAGGAGTTTTGATTCCCTGTCACGAGATGCGCAGATGTTTATACTTCATTCCTTATTGTTGGCAGCTGTTTTCGACATTTTGTTTTAGTCACTGAAAATGCAGTACACATTAAATCAACGGCTCTCCCTTGTGAAGCAATACTGGATTATGAATTCAATTACAGCTACTCAAAGGGCAAACCAGAGAGAATTTGGTGTTCATAATCCCCCCGAAGAAACGCAATACTGGGATTGGTAAACAAATTGGAAAGAACTTGATCTCTAAAAGAATATGACAATAAATGTACAGAATAAAGAATAAACATCTGCGCATCTCATAACAGGGAATCAAAACTCCTGCTTAATTTGACGTTAAAAACTGGTCATTAAGAGAATTTCCAGCCGAATAAATAAAGAATTTTCAACATTTGCTATAGAGGTTAGTAATCTCCCAAAGACACTCTACATTTGAGGTATAACAAATTGTGGCTAGCATCATTCGTTTTGAAATAAAGAAAGAAAGAAATGTGTCAGTTCTATATAAATTACTCTGTACAAATTCCTAAACTAAATGTTTCAATGTCGGCAGACCGGGTGACTGCTTGGCTGCAGATAAGCTCCTAGCGGCGGGCAACGGGAAAATGAAAACCACGCGGCTAAACAAAAGTGTCACCACACTCTAGTATACAGTCACGAAGCTTGAGTTGTTGAGAGTACTAGGAACAATAGACAGTGCCGGTACTATTTCGCATTGTCTATGATGAGGCGATAGTAGCGATCCTAGTGGTTAGCAACTATCTATGGATGCATATTCCCTAGATATTGAGTTTCGTGACTGTATATATTAGACTCTGGTGTCACTGTATCAGCATCGCCGGTGTGCCGAAAATATGTAGGCCTACCACAGGAGTTCTTTTACATGCCAGTAAATGTACTGACATGAACCTGTCGCATTTAAGCACATCGATCTAATTCGAGATCGAACCCGCAATCTCGGACACACAAGGCCAGCACTCTACCGACTGCGCCACTCAGACCGACTGTCATACCGGTATAGCATAGTCGAAAATAGTTGATTTCACAACCTTTCGATAGAAAACAAGATCTACTGATTTTTAGTTCTTGTAATTTTTGTGGCGTTTAACTTAATCGGTTCTCTACTCAGTTCTCAGTGACTTGTATTTAAAATTGAACACTCCTTAGTTGAGAACTGATTTCGCAACCATTGTTCGGAAAAAAAAAAAATAGGTCTACTCGTTATCGGTTGTCATTTTTGTCGCTATGTTCTGCATAAATGTAGAGAATACACTTACTTTGATTTTGCTTTCTTGTCCTTTCCTTTGACTGCAGGGTTCTCTTCTATTCCACTTTGATTATCTACAATTTCATCGTCTCTGAAAAAGAATGAAATCAAACAATTTTAGAAAAAAAAATCCTGAAATTTCTGTTCCCTGTAACATTTTCTTCACAGCACTGTTCTTTTAGAAAAACAATATTTAACAATTATGTAAATATCGCGACGTAAGTATCAAAATGTGGCAATGATATGAACTTGATACACAGATTGCAGGTTCATCTACTTACACATCGTCCTCTTTGTTGCCCTTTTTTCCTTTTTTCGCTTTTCCCATTGTGAAAGTATATTTTGTTCACTAATTTTTGTCTATTTATTTCAATATACTCCTACTTTTCGAGGAAAATATACCGCACATACAACCCCTTATGTTCCATAGGACACTACACATATCATTGATCATATGTCAGGTAAGATCCACATATCAACACACATTAAAATTTAGGTCTAATATGCACAACCGATGTTCAGGTCACAACCATTTTAAAATAAATTCCAATTATAGTTCCAATAATAGCCCATAGATGTCAACAAAGATGAGAAAGAGACAGATTCCGTGGATAGGTCCATCCAAGGACTCTAGAAACAGGAAAAAGAATAGAGTTGAATTCCATTTTTTAGGAGGGGCTCGTAACAGGAAGAGTTTGGCTGTGGCGCATGCGCGGACCTCTCATGCAGTGCCAGCGTGATCCTTAACTGAATTTATTTTCGCGTGTACATTCCAGATCAAATCAAGAAGTTCTCTTCGTGCTCCGGTTACAGATCTTGTATATGCGAATCTAGGTATAGATTTTTTTTGGTCCTACAGAATACATGTTATGGTAACAATTGATATTAGAGAAGAAAAATTTGTTCCGGCGCCGGGGATCGAACCCGGGTCCTTCGTTCTACGTACCAAGCACTCTAACCATTGAGCTACGCCGAAGTTCAATCCACAGTACCGGAGCGAAACCCTCTCCTTCAGTGTTTTTCCTTTTATTGCCTGACTCCAAGCTCGACATGTATGTTGACATTTTATATTAAGTCAGCCAAGACCGTCTCCAATTTTGGAGACGGTCTTGAGTCAGCTCTCATTATATAGTGAGGATCACTTAAGAGCAGTTCCTAAAAGGCTAATTTGGCCGTCTCTTCAGTGTTGCCAACTAATACCAGCTATCACCAAAGAGGGTAAAATCACAATGCTATGTACTGAAATAATAATAATAATAATAATAATAATAATAATAATAATAATAATAATAATAATAATAAAGTGTTAACAATAACAACGTCTTGCTTATTTACCACATCTCATCTATATGTTGTCAGGTGTTTCCTAAATGGTTCAATAAATTATTTATGAAATAGTATATTTTCTTCCTGGACTTCTCGCATATTATGTTTGTAATTGGGATTAGTATGATCTAATATTACAATTTATTTTGTCAGGCAACATGAGATTTGTTGCTTTGGCTAAAGAGTTTACGATTCATGAGACCTAACCTAAAAATGATTTACTTACTTGCATTTTCATCAGTTTGCTTTATTGTAAACCGAAATCATTTCTGCCAAAATAACATTTAGAAAATAACTTCCAGTTGTATTATTTGTTAGTACTCGAAATTTGAAACGAACTTGGTAAAATAAAATTCAACCTGAAAGCTAGAAAATCACTATATCCACTAGCATACTTAGTAATAGTGAAAAAATGGTTAGGTTTCATTCTTAGGGTATTAAATAAGCTGATACGGACTATACAAGGAGCGCACTCAGTTGAGTGGCTTGGTGGCCGGAATTCCACAGTAATATGTTCGAATAATCTATGTAAATATTAATTTTTGGCCCTACAGAATACATCTGTTATGGTAATAATTGATATTAGAGCAGAAAAATTCGCTCCGGCGCCGGGGATCGAACCCGGGTCCTTAGTTCTACGTACCAAGCGCTCTAACCATTGAGCTACGCTAAAGTTCAAGCTACAGCATTGGATCGAATCCCTGTCCTCTAGTGTTTTTCCCTTTGTGGCCTGACTCCAAGTTCGACATGTATGTTGACATTTTTATATTAAGTCAACTGCCATTATACAAGGAGCGCACTCAGTTGAGTGACTTGGTGGCCGGGATTCCACAGTAATACGCACTGTTACTCGAAGAGTCTACGTAAAGATATTTTTTTTTAGTCCTACAGAATAAATGGTAACAATTGATATTGGAGGAGAAATCTTCGCTTCAGCGCCGGAGATTCGTAGATCCTTCGCGCAACAGTGCATATTACTGTGGAATTACGGCCACCAAGTCATTCAACTTAGTGCGCTCCTTGTACAATGACAGTTGACTTAACATAAAATGTCAACACACATGTCAAACTTGGATTCAGGCCACAAAGGAAAAAAACTGAAGAAAAGGGATTCACTCCGGTGCTGTAGATTGATTCAACGTAGCTCAATGGTTAGAACGCTTGATCCGTAAAACCAAGGACGCGGGTTCGATCCCTGGCACCGGAGCATATACGAAGGTTAGGTTTGATTAGTTTAGTTTTTTATTGACCAAGTCCGTGCATTCTGCGCATGAACAGAAAGCCAAGATAATCCTGTAGCGAGTCGCATGTCATTTTTTCAAACGAAATTTTGATTATTCATATTATAATTACTCCGCACTCAAGAAAATAATATTTATCACAATTCTATCTTAAATAATTGTGTATAAGCAAATTTAACCATTGTTACTGTTAAGCCATTATACCTACTATGCCAAGAAATGTAAATTTTGTACAGTAGGTAGGTATTGTTTGTCATTTAGGCAGTCTGCCATAGCAGAAAGAATTTTTTTTCTTTTCAATAATAATTGACAGTGGTCTGTATAGCAAGTTTGCTGGTCGACCAATATTAAACATAATAATAATAATAATAATAATAATAATAATAATAATAATAATAATAATAATAATAATTGAAGGGTTCAGAGCCATAGTGGGTCAAGCGCCATTTATTGAAAACGGAGAAAGCAAGAGTTAAAGTAAGTAAATACCATAGTTTAATCACAGTCTACTATATACAGTCTCGAAGCTCAATATGTAGTAAAAATCCAAACATGGGTAGTTGCCCACCACTAGGATCACTACTATCGCCTCATTATCACAGATCTCTCCTAGCAGATGACAAAATATGTTACACTTTCGTTGTCGTGTTCTTTTGGAAAAATTAACAGCTTCCTTCCATTATTGAAATATTAAATGGATGAAGTTAATTTATTATTTTAATGAAGTATATTAAATTCCACCATAAACACGAAGATACCTGCAAGAAATAGGTTAATATTATTTTTGTTTGTGCAAAACGAACTCAAATTTACTAGAATCGCTTCACTCATTCAAGATTATAGTGATAATGAATTATGAAACCAATAAATATTAATTTGCATTTCCCTTTACAACAATAATATAATAACAATAATAATGGAAATATGAATTAATAGGAGTAACTTACGTGTACCGGTACAGTACTTGTAGTGTAGGCTTACGTAGTTAACAAAGTGGGATGAGATTAAGCAATAATAATCACACCAGAATTGGAAATAAAACGTAATCAATAAATTTTATTGTAACAGACTTACTTTTTCTACGTCTCTAGTAAAGTAACAAATAAAAATAACAACAAAATTAACAGCTACAGTATAATTAAAAACATATCCTCTGAAAAAAACGTAGGCCTAAGTTGTCTGAAAATGTACAATATTATTCAAGGAATCAGCTGATACAGACGTAGAATTAGTGCAAAGCTTTTGTATCTCAGCTGCAGGTAATAACAGAACAGGTTTATTTGAAACATCAAATAAAGTTGGAACTGCATTCCAGATTAATTTATTTTTGTTTTCACTCATAAACTGTGTGTTTTCGAAATGAAGAGAGCAAAACTTTATATTATTATTATAAAGATATGCTTCATTCTTTGTGATTAGATCTTCCCTCCTGCTGTTTATTAACCACTTTTTGCATCTAGAAGTAAAATAAGAAATAGATGTTAGGATTTTTCTTCACAAGCATCAATGTGAAATAGGCAACGACCTAGCACTCGATGAAAATACGACTCAGTCCACTCTAAATCCAAAGTAGACCGTGGACAGTCTATTTTTTCTAGTTGCTAACCGCTTGGAGCGCTTTATCGCGAGATTTGCAAAAAAAAAATCACCTCAAGCTTCGCGACTGTATATAGTAGACTGTGGTTTAATGAAGATTGACATATCATTTAGTTTGAATGTGTATACTTTATATTACTTGCTATATTTTTCCATTGAATTATGGTAATAACTTCATTTTAACCCTTGCTTTCTAGATTTTAGTAAATGGCCTTGGCCCACTATGATTCCGAACCTTTCAATTGTTACTCATTTTAATGACATGAAAAGAAGTAGCCTTGGTAGTTCATATGGCAATTCTGCCTTAAGATGACTGCGGACCAGGAATCGAACCTTGAATATATGTTATTATCCAATTAATAATGAGAACGAATCTTGGTATTGACAGAAAATTGCCACTTAATTTATTCGTTAACTCTGTATTGAAGGTTTGATGTAATGTTGTATAAAATAAGAGTTTATTTCTTCATATTTTACTTTACATTCGAATATGAATAAATTTAATGTGGTAATACTGTTATTTTCAAAATAATAAGAATAATGGATAAAGTTATTTACAGAAATATGTTATATTATGCATAATAAAGTAAAGGAATATTGTGTTGTAATGCATTATTTTGCAGAAATAATTATTAATACGAGAGAGGATCGGAAAGTAACGCACAATAATTTTTTCCTGCGTTGGTATTGCGGCTGGGATGTTGACGTTTCATCGAGATATATACTTTTTTTTGGGACATGACAGTTAAGCGGGTGAGCTTGGAACTACAGTGCCATATTGCCAATATGGACTACCACACTGCCAGCTGATGGAAAGATGACTGATGTTAAAACATTCATTGACAATTGACGCGAAAGTAAGAAAACAATAAAAAAAATCGACAGAGAATCAAAGACGAAACGTACCAATGCTAACATTGTGTGCACAATAAATGTCGCCAAGAGAGCTATTAAGCACTCGCCACGTGGTAACTGTAAGTTTGGCAACTCAACCGTTGTTACCATAGCAATAGGCCTACCACGCTATGTGACATTCAGTTGTTTTCACCAGCGTATAGATAACTATACAGTATGGACACTTCGCGTCGGTACCTTTGATGTAGCAGAACTGATTTCAATGGCCTTGAAACCAGTTTGAGCGTGAGATTCTGCTTTCTCCCTGGAGTTGGCACTGACATCACGCCAGTTAGCAGTCGAAACAGCGAAAATATAATACATACAATTAACACATCTAGGTACATTATGTACTCAAATAAAATAAATTGGACCGATGAAATAATAAATCCGTCATTAACTGTAATGTGTAGACTCTAGAGTTCCTTTATAATAAGAGTTGAGACGTTGACCCCCATCAACAATTAAAATATGTAATGATTTGATATAGCTGAAAATGGAAAAACAAAACTCCTAAGAGAAGTAAAACCATATACCTTATATTATATTATATACAAATATAAAACGAATTTGATACATAACTTTATATTGTATTATGTTATTTTATGATATAATTTATTATATATAAAACATAGAAAAATATTATTACAAAGTTAGTTTTGTCACCGAGAAATCAGGAAAAGCTGTTAACCTGAATTTATTTGAAGGAAAGCATTCCTGGATTATGCAATAAGGTAGGCGATGTTTGGATCCTGTGTCTCAACTCTTACACTCAATTATTATCTTAGCGTATGCTCGATTACACTAACCTCTAGCGCTTGAAAATGGAATTAAACGCCGGCGCATAGAGAAACAAAACAGGACAATTCGCTCAGTGTCCATTCTTTATAATCCCTATTCGCTGTTTTCACTACAGTCACAATTTGTTTTGCATGTGCAGCTCTAGCGAGACAAGCGTGAACTACGCAAAAAAGATGGCGCCCATGTTACTGTCGTCAACTTGTTAAGAGAGCGAAGTTTTGTGCGATTTTTATGGGCTAAAAGACATAACTCGAGTGAAATTCACAGGAACATATGTTGCGTATACGGGGAAGATTGTATGGACCGTAGCAACATCTCCAGGTGGTGCGCATTTTTCGCAGACGGCCGTTAGAATCTTTGTGATTTGCCACGTTCCAGGCGGCCGGTAACAGCTGCAACCCAGCGGAATATCACAGGCATTGAGGCGGCCATTTTGAACGACCGGCGGATCCAACTGCAAACCTTATCTCAGCAGTTCAACATTTAATACAGTGCGGTGTACGATATCATGCATGACACTTTGAAATTTCATAAAGTTAGTGCTCACTGGGTGCCTAAGAATCTGACAGACGACAACAAGGACCAGAGAATGATGACATGCTTGGACTACTCAAGGCGTTACGCTGCAGAAGGGCATGGCTTTCTGAAAGGAATTGTCACTGGTGATGAGTCCTGGGCGTAACACCACACGTCCGAAACAAAGCAGGCCTCTATGGAGTTGAAACATGCTATTTTCCCAGTAAAGAAAAAATTCAAAGTGACGCAATCTGCTAAGAAAATCCTTGTAACACTGTTCTGGGATATGCATGGTGTTTTGTTGGTGGACTTTTCTAAACATGGGACGACTGTGAATGCTGCAGCCTACATTCAAACGTTGGTAAAGTTGCGTCGTGCCCTTCGTGACAAACGCCGTAACATTAATGCTGACGATGTCAAACTTCTTCATGACAATGTTCGCCCCCATGTAGCGACTTCTGTTCGTAAGGAAATCAACACATTTGGTTGGGAGGTGCTCCATCATCCACCATACAGTCCAGACTTTGAACCGTCGGACTTTCATCTGTTTGGTCCCATGAAGAAATTCCTGGCCGGCCATTGCTTTGCGCCCGATGCAGAAGTGCAATTAACTGTCCGTAGATGGTTATACGCCAACCGAGATGACTTCTATGAACAGGACATACTGAAACTGGTACCACGATGGGAGAAATGTTGAGAAACTTGGCGCCTACGTAGAAAAGTAGCTAAAAGATCTGAGTTCATTTATGTATTTTTTATTTTTATTTACATATTAAACTTTTTAAAAACTATTGCTTGTTACGATCCACCCTCATATTATACAAGCGAATAGTAATGTATTATAACTTTTTATACTAAACAACAATGTAATTTTATTATCTCAACAATAACTCTTCACTTTCTACAATTTAATTTCACTCCTGTCAACAATGGGATTTGCTCTCCACACAGTAACACAGCGTTCGTTATTGCACTCCACAAACGACAATGACAATTTACTTGGACTATTACGAACAACAATGAACTGTCAATCTTAACTAATATTCACAAAGCACTATTTACAACACAGAACTGTCAGTTCTCAGTTCACAGCTCGTTTGTCTTGGCTAGTTCTTCTAGCTCAGTCACTCGCGTTCACAGAATCTCGAACCCCAGACCTTCAGAGACGATCCGCTAAACTTAGAACTCAGGTCCTCCAACTGTGGTCCACTGCACTCGAACTCCGGGCTTCAGGCTCCACAGTTACAGACACAACTCAAGTCGCGCTCTGGTCTCGAAGCTGGCTTCACTGCTACACAAGACTAACTCGCTTTCTGTCCAAATCTGCCTGTAACAACACTGGCTTACTGACGGGCTGACTCAATTACTTTCACTTGCGTCATCTCTTTTATATAACCAAACCATAGTTGCGAGAAAGTACGAGTTCTGGATATTTCCAAGCGTGTGTCCATTCTCGAATCATCCGGATATCTCTTCTCTCTGCCGCAGTCGCTCTTTCCCCTTTCTCCCCACATCACATGCCAAAGGAAGCAGATGCGCGCGCAACCTGCCCGTCACAGTCGACTTAGCCCTTCCTTCTCACGTGGCTGTCACAGTATTAATCGAAGAAAGAGAAGAGAAAGGGAAAGGCTATGTAATCTTCGAGATAATTTTCTGATTTTGGCGCTTAGCTCCCTTAACTTTTTCACTCTTCAATTCAATTCATTTGCTTGTACAGCAGTAATCAGTTTTTTATCTTTTGCTCAAATTAGCTTACAAGTTTTGCAGATACAAGTTTCCTAGTTGTGTCGCCCACATGAGTTCAGTCGAGTACCTTTTCGTCTACTTCTTTTTTCGTTTATATTTCCGGTAATCTTTCCTCCACTGTAAATATGTCTTTCTCTACTCCTTTTTTCATTCACCTATATTGTTTATTATTATTAATCCACGTTAAGCATATTCTTCTCTTCGTCAAAAGTTTTGGCTATAATATTTTATTAATGTTCTCTTTCTCCTACCGAATACAATTTAGTTTTGTAACATATTGTGGCACCCGTCTGGAATGTTCTGGTCGCGTCAGGGAGTTGCGCATGCATCTAGCGAGAAAGAAGGCGCGGGGAAACGAAAACTCGAGCTTCGGTAGGAGCTGTAGCGAGGCACGGAGCAAGGGAGGAGAACTACAGTGACGGTGCGGAGGAGAGAGAACAAGGGAAGCATCGAGAAGCGATTCCTCTCGCAGATTCTGAAAGCCACGTGAATCGAAGACTCTAGAACATGTGGTTTAATAAATAACATGGTGAGTGCCGACAGAAAGTCAATCGCGAGTCTTGATTCTTCAGTGAGACTTCAAGTCTTGTCTTGGTTAGCAGCGAGCAAGGAGGACCTGAGTTCGACGTGCAGTGAACTCGAGTGAGTTCTTAACTTTGGCAGTCTCCAGGCGAGTGTGATGCATTCGGAGGACCTGAGCTCGATGTGCAGTGAACTTGAGTGAGTCTGTAACTGTGGCAGTGTCCACGAGAGTGCGACGCATCCGGAAGACTTGGGTTCGACGTGCAGTGAACTTGAACAGTGAGCTAGAAGAAGTAGCCTAGGCAAGCGAACTGTGAACTCACAGTTTTGTTATGCACATAATGGTTTGTGAACATTAATTGAAATTACATTGTTGTCTTTCTCAATAATACACGTGTATTGTCAGGAAGAGGAGTGCAATAACGACTACTGTGTTGCTGTGTTGAGTGGAATACCCATTGTTGTAGGGTGAATTATTAAGAATAAAAGCCACATTGTTGTCGGGTGCGTGGTGGTTAAAGAGAATAAAAGTTACATATGATATTCAAATACAGGTTAATGTTGTTACGTTTACTATATGTTTGATATCCACCCACAGTTTGTTCTAGTTACAGTTGCTTCAGGACATAGACTACCTTTTTAACAAGGTATCTGACGTTTATGTAGATAACTGTAGACTCGTCGTTTGTATATCTTAATGTCGTCCATCATCTGATACCTTCTTCTGCCGTTCACCATTTCTTCCAGGACATCGTTCAGTAGGCAGTTTCTGCTTAGCCAGTGACCCAACCAATTCCTTTTCCTCTTCCTGATCAATTTTAGCATCATTCTTTCTTCACCCACTCTTTCCAACAGAGCTTCATTTCTTATTCTGTCTGTCCGCTTCACATGTTCCATTCTTCTCCATATCCACATTTCAAATGCTTCTATTCGCTTCTCTTCATTTCGTCGTAATGTCCACGTTTCTGCGCCATACAATGCCACACTCCATATAGAGCATTTCGCTAGTCTCTTTGCTAGCTCTTTTTTCCAGAGGTCCGCAGAAGATGCTCCTTTTTCTTCTAAAATCATCCGTGGCCATTGCTGTCCTTTATATAATATAATATAATATAATATAATATAATATAATATAATATAATATAATATAATATAATATAATATAATATAATATAATATAATACGCCCTCTCTTCATACGTACTCTGTAAAGATTTGAATTTAACCCAGGCATACTGGTGCACAATCTAGATCTATAGTCCCGTTGCTCTAATTTCTGGCAGCCAATCGCGTTGAAGGTCTTTTACATTTAAACGTGTGCGTCTTGTGATTCGCTGAGGTAGACGTTGTTCATTTCTTAAGGCTCGATAAATACTTAATATAATCGCCCGCCATTTTGGCTCTTTCGTTGGCGTTCGCAGAAAGCACACGAAGACGTTATTTGCCGCTCAATTATTTGCTGAATTACAGTGCATTTGATTTATTATCATAGGAGCTACGACATGATAATGTTTAACGGTATGGCAAATAGATACCTCATATGGTAACTCGGCAACGAAAGAACAAAAATGGCAAACGATACTACCTACCTAAACTTTATAGAGCCTTCACTTCCTAAGACGTAAGCAAAGAGGAGGAGTCACGCCGGGAATAACAGCGTCGCGACTATAGTGAGTAGAAGTTGTGCACCGCCACCTCTCCTAGTTGCGAGATAGAAATTTTACACGAAAATCTCTGACTCCGCCAGGAATCGAATCCAGGCCGGCTAATCTATATAGAGGCGAACACGCTACTACAGAGCTATCTCGAAGGACTAGGCAGGAGATAATGGTATGAAAAATAATGTAACATAATTTAGACATACTGAGAATTGCTGAAGTCCTAATTCCTATACCATCCGGTAGATGTCTGTATTGGTATGTTGCAAAGGTTGTTTTCCATACTTTTGGAGAGGAACTCCGAGGAAGAATATTTCCAAATATTGTTTTATCAATTATCAATTCTATAAAAAATAAAGTGAATGACAGAGGTAGATATATGAATATTGTAATGTTCACTGTTTAAGTTATCTGTAACATTATTGTCTAAGTTATCTTTATAATAGCGCGGGAAATGGTGGACTTTGTAGAGTATTTTACTCGAATGTAAGGGAAATTGTCTCTCACCTATCGGTCTTGTCAGAGTCTTGTTGTTGTGAGGTTCGACAAAATTAGGAGTCTGTCTTTGGTGTTCGAAGAAAAGGAATTTGATATTTGTCTACGATTAGGAAGATCTGGTTAAAATTTAATTCGTACGACTGCTGGAAAACCCCCGGGAGATGTAAGCCGTATAATTCTAGAAGCATTTGTTAACTTGAAAAGTATGTTTATTTTCTTTTAGTTTGGTACTGTTAAATTTACTGTACGTTCTAGTTTTGTGGCGGTATAATTAGTTATAAAGCACTGCTTGTAATTTTTTTTTAGAACTTATAAGGTTTCTGTCATTAGTTATGTATGTATATTTAAAAGAATATTGTGCGGAATTGGGAATTTAGTAAGTATTTTCAATTTAATTGCGATAACGGCATTTCAAACTTGACATCTGAACTGAGCTGATAGATACAAGTTTTAAGATAATTATTTTTGTTGTGTTGTTATTCACAGTAATTATAATACTGCTTAATTGAGAATCATTGTGTTATGAAAATACCTAATGCATTCATTTAAGGCTTAAAAAAACAAACAAACATTTTATGTAGTGTAATTATACAAACTTTTCTTACAGTATCTAGGTAATTAAGTACCGGTAACAAATGAGTGACTATATATGGGGCATAAATTTCGGAACACGAATTCCTTCCTTTCCCTCTTCCTTCGAAATTTCAACCTTGTGCATACAAAAAATTACTGGCACTGAAAAGTACACGAATTCCTTCCTTTCCCTCTTACTTCAAAATTCCAACCTTGTGCACACAAAAAATTACTGGCACTGAAAAGTGCCTTTTCGTAAGCATGATACGCATTCGACAAACGCAGGCAAATCTGCTCTTTTTAGTATCTTAAGATATAATTGTCAGTGAGGGATCCGTATACTGAAATTTTCCCCGGTAAAACTAGCACTGAGGTAGTTCCGGTCATTTCGAAAGTAAAAATCATTGAATTAATAGAGACAGGTCTGCTCTTGGTATTTTAAGATAGGCCTAATTGTTAGCAGTGAGGTTTTATATTAGATTAGATTAGATTAGATTAGATCTTTATTAGCCGAATAGAATTACAAGCATTCATGGCGTCGTCAGTATACAAGAAAAATGACATAACATACAATATAATACAAAAATAGACTTAATTCTAAATAAATTTAACAGTTTAATATTATAGGACAAGCTTGATCTTCAGTCTCCACTGTTCTATCTAGTATCTTCTCTTTTTGCTTTTCCCTGTCTTTTCTTCAACTCTGAGTTACCTGAAACGTAAATGGTCAAGAAACGTTAAATTCTAAAATTTTAAATTTAGATATTCATTTGTGCAAAATGGCATGTGTCAATAAAATGTTCTTTACCTCTTTTTTGAATTTTCTTATGTTAAGTTCTTTGATTTTCTGTGGAAGTTTATTATATAAATTGCTGCCTCTATGTGATATGCTGTTAAGACTTCTGGTAAGCCTGTGGTAATTTAGATGTATGTTTTGGGATGTTCTGGTGTTATACTCATGATATGTTGAATTTGTTTTAAAGGAATCTATGTTTTGATGAATAAAGCACACTGTTTCTAAAATATATATGCAGGGTACAGGTAAGATTTTTAGTTCTCTGAAAATTTTTATACTTTCAGTCCGAATAGGAACTTTTTAAATGATTTTGAGTATTCTTTTCTGCAATTTGAGGACTTGTGTAACTTTTGGTGAAGATCCCCAAGTAATAATGCCATATGATAGTACTGAATGAACATATCCAAAATAGACTGATATTAAAAGATCCATGGATGATATCTTCACAAGGACTCGAAAAGCATAACATAAGCGACTCAGCTTCTCAGTTAGATGTTGTATATGCTTTTCCCATGTTAGATTGGAATCTATCCATATACCTAAAAATTTAGAGCATTCTACTTCCTTAATTATGGTATTACTAAGAACTATGTGAATCTGGTCAGTAACCGTGTACTGAAGTTTTCCCCGCATGTTCATATTCTTTTATGGACATCTGTTTTGATTTTAAAGCAGGAATTATTGTTCTTCAAATGCGATTATAGCGCTCAAGGGATTCTTTTATTCAAAATAGAATATCAACACAATCGCATAAGTGAAATTTCGCCATCCCCACACTATAGGCTACACGGGAGAGAAAACGTACCTAAATCATTGAATTCACAGTATTCGGCTTCACATGACTTAGATATTCCCCCATTTAACCCACTAACCTTGTCACATACTTCGGCCTCATGTCACTTAACTACTTAGCTAGGTATACCCTAATTTAATCCATCTAACTCATCATAACCATAGTCCTCGTACAAATTCAAGATCCAAAGTAAATATAAATAAAAAGAAACAACGAATAGATCCACATACACACTCAACATACATAAATAGCAAGAAAAATACCAGGCACGTCCATGTTCATCATAAGGCAATTCAGAATTGAAGAGTCCACTCCAAGATGTCACTTTCTTGTCGAAAATGAACCAAGACTGTCAATGCATAGCTTAAGACATATAGAATGTACACTTAGCGGAAAAAAGAATGGGCCGGCCGACAATTTCTAAGTTCCAGAGACATAACATTGCGCATGCTCGTCTCGTCAAAGCCATAGTTCACCCGGTAACACTTAATTAAACCTTTTAAATTTGCTGTATTTTGTTTAAAAGTCTAAAATATGTAATAAAATCGAATGGTGGGTTGATTCTATATACATCAGGGTCCTTGAAGAGTGAAATAATAATAAAATTGATAAATACAAAATCAACCGAAGCGAATATGAACAGGAAAACCACGTATTATGTCGAACCGATATTAACAGTCACAGTAGCATAAGTTGTTACGGCATTGGTCTATCGAACAAGTTGGTAGTAGTAGCTCAAGGTTCGAATCTCCCCCAATCTTCTTTTTTTAATTACAAATTTGCCATCATATGTGTCTCGCAAAACTATAATTATGTGCGCCATCTCTTAGAATATGCCCAAACTCTAATAAATAATAAACCTCCCTCTCTCTTTCAAGCAACACTGCTATCTGTTAATACAACAGGATAATCATCCTATACACACCGCCAACCGGATTAAAAGATGGTTTACGAGGAGGCGTGATGTCGACCCAGTCGACTGGCCTCCAAATTCACCAGATATGAATCCGATTCAAAATTTGTGGGCTGCAGTCAAAAGGATCCTACGCTCTAATTGGGCAGACCAACCACCCGTTTGGACACCTGAGGAATTGTGGGACAGAGTTCTAGATGCGTGGGAGGAGATGGCCAAGAATTTAGACCTGTTCCATAATCTTGTGGACTCCATGCCGCGCAGAATGAGGGCAGTTATTGACGCAGGTGGTTTGTGGACGAGATACTAGTCCCCACCACAGGCCTTGTTTTGTTAATATATTAAAAAATTGTTTGTTTTTGTTAATTTAATTATTTATTTGTGTTTGATATGCGTCCGTTTTTTAGGATGTGAAACAAGTATTTTTGTTTATACAGACCAGGTCTCACCTATTAATAGCCCACAGGTGATGGGCAATAATATTTTTACAAGGCAGGCATAACAAAGTTTGTTAACGAATGCCATTTCACATTTTAACTAATAAATTAAGTAAAAGTTAAAATAAAAAAGTAATAATTCTACCGTACCGGGAAGCGAACTCACAACTTCTGATACGGATGTCAGACTTCTTACCACTGGGCCACACACTGCTCGTAAGGTTTGCTACATTATAGACGGACGACTTTCAATGCAGAGACACCACAGCAATGCCTTGCAATGGGTTATGTTTACACGAGTGAACCGTGCGATAGAACTTAGCATTTCTATCGACCAAGAGTCGGCCCATTATTTTTGCCGTTAAGTGTACATACAGAGTTATATGGCATTAACACTGATAGTCATTGTCCAGTAATGATCGGAAAATCACAGTTAAGCTTTGAGCGCTAAGCATTTCAAACTTTCAATTGCTTCTCCTGCAAAATGTATTCCAAATGACATCCATCATCCTTGCAGTGGACTCTTCAATTGGAATCAGAAATCCAATGTTCACATCTTTGCTTATCTCCACTCGGACCAGCAATGGAATCCATAACCAAATAAGTAAACAATAAATAAATCAAGTAATTTGAACTGCAAGAAATAACATAAGGACTCACCATCAATACACTTGATATAGCGGTGTATTATTTAAACTACGTACATTAATACCAACTGACAATAAAAATTACACATGTACCAATCTAACTACCAGAATTCACAGCCATAGGCTATAAATTAACTAATACACCAACCATCGTTATAAAATGCTCAATACATCCCGGCATACAGAAAAGTGAATGCCAGTAATTGATGACAATCTTATGACATCATCCCTTCTTCAATCTAGGCAACATAAGTTGTCATACATTCACTACCGATATCTTATAATCAAATAGACCCAGCAGTTTTAGTAGTCATAGCTATCTTTACATGCGGTGGTAAGAATAAACATGAGTATATAGTATATACTGGACTTTTTTTAGTAAATACTCTTGTTAGTAAGAACAAAAAACATTTGAGTACCTACTCATTTTTGATTACATACTCATAACATGGAAGCATAGTAGAATATACTCAAGCGTCCATCTTGTACAGAATATATACTCATGCTTGATAAGAATAAAAGCTAGTATATTCTCATATTTATAAGTTCGTTCTCATGTTATTCTGAGTATGGTTTGTAGCAGGCTCAATTCTGAATATTTGTTGATTTGTGTTCAGTTTAAAGTTAAATTAAAAAGAAATGGCATAATTTATGAATGCTGTAGTATCTCATGGAAAAATATAGAAAAAGACGTGAACTTCAGAAGCCTTTAACGCTTCACAAAAGTGAATGTGAAATACGTTAAATACGTATTTGTTCTTCATAAGAATATGAATGGCTATCAAATTATAATGTTAGATTGTATTGTTAAATATAATTGACAATTACAGTTTATTTTGTAAAATTTGAATTGCAAAATGCAATTACTTGTAACTTTAAAATTACATATAACTGCTCCATAATAAAAAATACAATTAGCATAACTGGAATTCTAGAAATGGGTTGTAATCTCTATCCAACATCCCGTAATGACGATTTCTCAGTAGTATTTTCTTGTTTCCTGCTTTATTAACATCACTTATCTGATTCACTCTCTCTTTCATATTTATTTATTTATTCATTTATTTTATTTATTTATTTTATTTTATTTATCTCTTGATTTATTTAATTTACTTATTTATTTCATTTATTTAATTTATTTACTTATTTATTTATTTGCTTAATTAATTTTATTATTTATTTTATTTATTTATTTATTTATTTATCCATTATTAAAATTTACAAAAAGCAAAACATAAACCACTACAACATGCAGATAGCATGTGAAAGTCTATAAAAAACTGAACATCACGGTGCAATGTGGTCAAAGAGGATAGGTAACATGAGTATATACTAACTTTTAAACGATCAAGAAGGCTGTAAAGATGAGTATATATTCGCATTAGGTAGAATGTCTTTATTCTTACGAAAATGAGTATGTTCTAGTGGTTACGAGTATATAATCACAGGAAGTGCTCATACTCAAAAGTATAAACCTTGAGAAAGTACTTAAGCTTTATTCTTACTACCCATGGATAAGCAAAAGGAACACAGGAATATTCATCTACGATAATTAATAAATATTTATTATTAATTTCAGATGGGAGAGGGTCTTTATAATCTATGCTTATTCTTTCAAAAGGCGAATTAGGTTTAATCAAAGTAGCATTGGGATTTTTGTAAAAACGAGGTTTAACTTATGCACAAATGCAACAGGATGCTGTTATCCTTCGAATCTTATCCAAAGAAAATGGTAGGATTTTGCTTCTAATCCAATTACACATTCGTGTAACACCAGGATGGCATAGGACATTATGTAGGAGATAAAGAGTATTACCACAGTCTAGTATATACAGTCACGAAGCTCAATATATAGGGAATATGCATCCAAAGATAGTTGCTAACCACTAGGATTGCTACTATCGCCTCATCATATACATGCGAAATAGTACCGCCACAGTCTATTGTTCCTAGTACTCTAAACAACTCAAGCTTCGTGACTGTATATGCTAGACTGTGGTATTACTGTTAGTTGAAGAGCAAACTCTTGAGAATGTATCAGCAACAATATTTTCTTTTCTGGGGCGGTAGGAGATATAACAGTAACAACTGAGTTCCAACTGCCACCTCATAATCTTGCCATTCTTGATTTTCCCTTGGTGTTTTGTATTAAATATGAAAATGATAGATTTTTGATTGGTTATAAGATGGAAATGTCTGCCAATTAAGTATGCTGTCTCCATTTTGGAATAGCCTCTACAATGGCATAGGCTTCCTTCTCAATAGCTGAATGTCACTGTTCAGATTTTGAAAGGGTTCGGGAGAAGAAATCATTTGGTCTTCCATCCTATGTTAAAGTAGCAGCAATAGTATAATAATTGGAAGCATCAGTTTCCACATAGAAAGGCAAGTTGTCATCTATGGCAACTACAAAAGAGTTAACAACATTGGCCTTTAGTCTGTTAAAGTCATCAATCATATCTTTTTATAGAGGAAATCCTTTCAAATGTGCAAGTCTTCCCAGAAAATTTAGGAATCCATTTAGAGTAATGTGCAAACATGCCAAGAGCTCTATGAAGAGAAGTGTAGTCTGTAGGAACTGGAAGGTTTATGAGTGGTTTTAATCGATCAGGACCTAGTTTTTTTTTAGTATGATGATGAATAGCATAGCCCAACAGATTTACAAGTGCAAGAAAATTTGCATTTGTTTTCGTTTAAGGTTAATCGGTATTTTGTAGCAACATCTAAAAACTTCTTTCAATTCAAGTTATGTTCAGCCTAGCTGTGTCCACATATAGTTTACTTACTTACTTACAAATGGTTTTAAGGAATCTGCAGGTTCATTACCGCCCTCACATAAGCCCGCCATTGGTCCCTATCCTGTGCAAGATTAATTCAATCTCTATCATCATATCCCACCTCCCTCAAATCAATTTTAATATTATCCTCCCATCTACGTCTCGGCCTCCCCAAAGATCTTTTTCCCCTCTGGTCTACCAACGAACAGTCTATATGCATTTCTGGATTCGCCCATACGTGCTACATGCCCTGCCCATCTCAAGTGTCTGGATTTAATGTTCCTAATTATGTCAGATGAAGAATACAATGCATGCAGTTCTGCATTGTGTAACTTTCTCCATTCTCCTGTAACTTCATCCCTCTTAGCCCCATATATTTTCCTAAGAATCTTATTCTCAAACACCCTTAATCTCTGTTCCTCTCTCAAAGTGAGAGTCCGAGTTTCACAACTATACAAACAATATAACTGTTTTATAAATTCTTTCAGATTTTTTGACAACAGACAAAAGCTTCTCAACCGAATAATAACAGGCATTTCCTATATTTTTTCTGCGTTTAATTTCCTGTTACTATTGCTCCAAGATATTTGAAGGATGGTTACATTGTTTAAATAAGCAAATGTGTCCTTTAATTCTTCCTTTTTAATCATGCTACTCCATTAGTTAGACCAAATGTTACTCTACAAAACTGATATAGATTTCCATCAGTTTCAAAACCAGTATAAGGTCTTTCAGATTCCTTTATAAGAATCTGATAAGCACTTGCTAAATCAGCAGAACTGAAATAGCTATATTTAGATACAGGTGAAACAATTTTCTCTTATTTTTGGAAGTGGGTAAGCATCAATTAATGCGAACTGATTTATAGTGTGTGAATAATCAATCACCATTCACCTCTTATAGTTTTCATGTTTAACAAGTACCTGTTCTCAGAGTGTGGTGCCGACCACACCACCTCATTCTAGTGCAGAGGTCACGGAAAGCATGGGGCTCTACCTCCATGTCCCCCAAGTGCCTTCATGGCATGTTACGGGGATACCTTTACCTTTTACAAGCACCTGTTCTCGCCAAGGCGAGTGGCTTTCTTCTACAATGCCTTCAGCAAGAATTTCGATTCATCAGCAGAATGTGTTCTTGATTTAATGCCAATTGGTTTACCATTAGGGGTAAGATTACTAAATAAGATACAGATGGCACATCTGCACTAACTAGACCACACACAGTCAAAGGAGGTTTAGAGCCACTGAAAGATACTTTTACCAGAGAATATTGACGAATATTATGTCTACTTATGTAATCTGCACGAAGATTAGTAAGAACAGAGAATATTGACGAATATTATGTCTACTATGTAATCTGCACGAAGATTAGTAAGAACAGAGAATATTGACGAATATTATGTCTACTATGTAATCTGCACGAAGATTAGTAAGAACAGAGAATATTGACGAATATTATGTCTACTATGTAATCTGCACGAAGATTAGTAAGAACAGAGAATATTGACGAATATTATGTCTACTATGTAATCTGCACGAAGATTAGTAAGAACAGAGAATATTGACGAATATTATGTCTACTATGTAATCTGCACGAAGATTAGTAAGAACAGAGAATATTGACGAATATTATGTCTACTATGTAATCTGCACGAAGATTAGTAAGAACAGAGAATATTGACGAATATTATGTCTACTATGTAATCTGCACGAAGATTAGTAAGAACAGAGAATATTGACGAATATTATGTCTACTATGTAATCTGCACGAAGATTAGTAAGAACAGAGAATATTGACGAATATTATGTCTACTTATGTAATCTGCACGAAGATTAGTAAGAACAGAGAATATTGACGAATATTATGTCTACTATGTAATCTGCACGAAGATTAGTAAGAACAGAGAATATTGACGAATATTATGTCTACTATGTAATCTGCACGAAGATTAGTAAGAACAGAGAATATTGACGAATATTATGTCTACTATGTAATCTGCACGAAGATTAGTAAGAACAGAGAATATTGACGAATATTATGTCTACTATGTAATCTGCACGAAGATTAGTAAGAACAGAGAATATTGACGAATATTATGTCTACTATGTAATCTGCACGAAGATTAGTAAGAACAGAGAATATTGACGAATATTATGTCTACTATGTAATCTGCACGAAGATTAGTAAGAACAGAGAATATTGACGAATATTATGTCTACTTATGTAATCTGCACGAAGATTAGTAAGAACAGAGAATATTGACGAATATTATGTCTACTATGTAATCTGCACGAAGATTAGTAAGAACAGAGAATATTGACGAATATTATGTCTACTATGTAATCTGCACGAAGATTAGTAAGAACAGAGAATATTGACGAATATTATGTCTACTATGTAATCTGCACGAATATTAGTAAGAACAGAGAATATTGACGAATATTATGTCTACTATGTAATCTGCACGAAGATTAGTAAGAACAGAGAATATTGACGAATATTATGTCTACTATGTAATCTGCACGAAGATTAGTAAGAACAGAGAATATTGACGAATATTATGTCTACTATGTAATCTGCACGAAGATTAGTAAGAACAGAGAATATTGACGAATATTATGTCTACTTATGTAATCTGCACGAAGATTAGTAAGAACAGAAACTTTTATCCTCTTATAATATTCTCCATGTATTTCAAGATTTATGTAACAAGATTTATTTATTTGTGAAATAAATGAAGTAGTGGCCATAGCAACTAACATCTCGTGGAGCAAAAGTTGGTATTCTTAATTTATTTACTAATTTTTCACTAATGAAACTCTCAGAACTTCTAGTATCAGTTAAAGCTCCTGCTGGTATTTTATTTATTTTTACTTTCATGACAGCTCCAGAGAGACAAAGTGGTGAAGTAGCAATAACAGAACCTAATGAATTAGTTATGGCTGATGATTGTATAGAAACTCTAGGAGCACTTTTACAAACTTTAGCAAAATATCCTCTTTTGGAACAGCATTTACATATCTCATTTCTAGCAGGATACTCTACTCTGTTATGTTTGGAATACCCCCACAAGAGAAACATTTTAAATATCTAACAATAGCAGATGCAAATTCAGGAGGAGGAGATTATTGTGGCTTTGCATGTTTAGATTTACTATGGAAGGAGTCCATAATTGTACCTGTTTTTAAAAAGGGGGACAAAACCAACTGTGGTAACTTTCGAGGAATATCACTTTTGTTGACGTCGTACAAAATTTTGTCCAATATTCTTTTGAGAAGATTAACTCCATACGTAGATGAAATTATTGGGGATCATCAGTGCGGTTTTAGGCGTAATAGATCGACTATTGATCAGATTTTTTGTATTCGACAGATAATGGAGAAAAAATGGGAGTATAAGGGTACAGTACATCAGTTATTCATAGATTTCAAAAAGGCATATGACTCGATTAAGAGGGAAGTATTATATGATATTCTTATTGAATTTGGTATTCCCAAGAAACTAGTTCGATTAATTAAAATGTGTCTCAGTGAAACATACAGCAGAGTCCGTATAGGTCAGTTTCTATCTGATGCTTTTCCAATTCACTGCGGGCTAAAGCAGGGAGATGCACTATCACCTTTACTTTTTAACTTCGCCCTAGAATATGCCATTAGGAAAGTTCAGGATAACAGGCAGGATTTGGAATTGAACAGGTTACATCAGCTTCTTGTCTATGCGGATGACGTGAATATGTTAGGAGAAAATACACAAACGATTAGGGAAAACACGGAAATTTTACTTGAAGCAAGTAAAGCGATCGGTTTGGAAGTAAATCCCAAAAAGACAAAGTATATGATTATGTCTCGTGACCAGAATATGGTACGAAATGGAAATATAAAAATTGGAGATTTATCCTTCGAAGGGGTGGAAAAATTCAAATATCTTGGAGCAACAGTAACAAATATAAATGACACTCGGGAGGAAATTAAACGCAGAATAAATATGGGAAATGCGTGTTATTATTCGGTTGAGAAGCTCTTATCATCTAGTCTGCTGTCGAAAAATTTGAAAATTAGAATTTATAAAACAGTTCTATTACCGGTTGTTCATTATGGTTGTGAAACTTGGACTCTCACTCTGAGAGAGGAACATAGGTTAAGGGTGTTTGAGAATAAGGTGCTTAGGAAAATATTTGGGGCTAAGTGGGATGAAGTTACAGGAGAATGGAGAAAGTTACACAACACAGAACTTCACACATTGTATTCTTCACCTAACATAATTAGGAACTTAAAATCCAGACGTTTGAGATGAGCAGGGCATGTAGCACGTATGGGCGAATCCAGAAATGCATATAGAGTGTTAGTTGGGAGACTGGAGGGAAAAAGACCTTTAGGGAGGCCGAGACGTAGATGGGAGGATAATATTAAAATGGATTTGAGGGAGATGGGGTGTGATGATAGAGACTGGATTAATCTTGCACAGGATAGGGACCAATGGCGGGCTTATGTGAGGGCGGCAATGAACCTCCGGGTTCCTTAAAAGCCATTTGTAATTAAGTAAGTATTAGGAAGGCTAGAATTAGCCATACAAGCAGAGAATAGTGCATTGGGATACGAATTTGACAGTTTTTCAGTAGACTCCATAGCTCGAACTTGCTCCAATGTGAGAGTATCATTTTCTAAAAGCCTCTGTTGTATTTGAGAAGAAGAAAGTCCAGCAATAAAAGAGTCACGAATATAATCGTCTCTATTTTGAGTTTGATATACGCCTTTAAGAGCATCTTACCAAGGTTTCACTGTATTTGGTAATGTATGTGCCCTGGACCACTATTGTGGTAAGCAGGGAGCGGCTCTACAATAAGAATTGCAGAGCTGCAGAACCGCCATTTAAATGGACCTGAAAAAATTAAAAATATAAAGTGTGCTTTTATGTAATCTAGTTCATTGTTTCATTTATTTTTCCAATTCATTCTCCTTCGATTCGAGATTTTACTGTCTGTAGGAGCCTTGAACTGCTCGAGAATTTTAGCTGTAGTGTACTTTTCGGATCTGTGATCGGCAGTTCCTGAAGCTCAACGTAGGGCAGTCAGCAGCAGAAAACTGGTTTTCTTCACCTTCCGATAAGACTGCATTAGAGCTATCCGAATATACAAAAGAACCGTCAACACCCTCATATCTTTATGACCTGCGTTAGAACACATAGGCTTCTGGACTACTGTATATCATTACAGTTCCAGTGTGTTATAATACTGTGGGTGGTGTGATGTGATTAGTCAGTGTGTCTAAGGAAATATTAAAAATGAATGAAATGAAAATCTAATCGACCAACCCTTTTCGAAATTAAAAGAGAAATTGCATGTTAAATTAAGAAATTAGGATGTCCTACACAAAATTTAAATACTGAAATTTCTGGAAAAAGTCGAGGAAATTATGTAACCTACTAGTCATTTTAATACCGAAATGTGTAATGGAAACGATTGGTTTTTTGCTTTGCTCATTAAAACGCTTTCTCCCCCACCCGTGTATTCTGTTTAGAGGATAAAATACATGAACAAAGACCGGAGTGAAGGATTTAGTTAATTTGACTTAAACTAGAAAAGCATGTGGGGCACATCTCCACTATGTGACTAGTTGTACCAGGTGGGAGAGGTGTAGCGCATGTATGGTTGGAGTAGAATTTCGGGTGCACAGTCAACTTTGAGAAGGGGCTGTAATTACACGCGTCATTCGATTTAGATGCAATAAACAGCATGCGTTTGCAAAATACACTATTTTTCATGCAGAACTGCCAACCTTTATAACCGCGAGCTGATACTGGTGGTAAGATGACCTGACCAATGCTTACTACATTCCACTCACTCATAGCTTTTTTGATCGAGGGCAACTCCTTCACTGCAAACCCAGCATTCTGCAATTTTTCCTTTTTTCCTCCTTCCCATTAGTCTCCACATATGATCCATATATCTTAATGTCGTCTATCATCTGATACCTTCTTCTGCCCTGAACTTTTTTCCCATTCACCGTTCCTTCAAGTGCATCCTTCAGTACGCAGTTTCTTTTTAGGCAATGACCCAGCGAATTTCTGCATTTAACATACCAAAAATTGTAGGATCTTTCTTTCCTCAGGTGATTTGGGTAGACTCCTATGCTGGCTTAATGGCATTTTTCTGCAAGTTTCAAATTACTTGAGATTTATTCTCACAGCATTCTTATCCTCTTCAGGTAATGTGGATGGTATCTGATTTATTTTCAACGAAGTGTCTTTAAATAGTGAAGGACTCTCTTGCTTTCATTTTCCACATGATCTGAAGTGTTTTAGCTTCCATGTTAATAAGGTATTTGTATATTGAACTGAAGTGAATTGAGAAAATCAAATCCGCAGTTAAGGTAAGGATTTAACCTCATTAGAAATAAGCCTAACTACTCCAATCGAAGCCATGTGTATAAACTGTTAATTAAAAACTAATACATCTATTGTTATTTCAGACCTTAGAAGGAAATGATAATTACAAGGTGAAGTGAAGGTAAAAAGATGAGTGATACATCAGAAGATATATCTTTGGTTTTACCATCATCGCAAGAACTGAAAAAAGTAGGAAATGGTATGTTATGATTTATATTCATTTTTTAAAATTCTGGTTAATATTATTTAATATCATTAGATTTCGTTTGTTAGGTTGTCTTGTTTTGAATGATGTCATACCTAGGGAGCGGATTTTTATGTGCTAAAAATGCTAAAAAGTACGAAAATATTAGCTAAAAACAAATAAATATTTGTTTTAAATATGACAAAAATACCTTACTTAGCTTGGAAAAAAAATGTTACTAGGTACTCACCAACCATACTTGAATGCTAGTAGTTGGCCGAGAATTGCAGTGAACAACAAAGGTCATCTCCAAATTCTCCAACACAAATGCATGCCGATTATCTCTGAACAACGACTTATACTGGGAAAATGATCTTTCCACACCACAGGACGTCAGACGTGCATATTTAAAGAGAGGAATGTCACAAACACAAACACCGTCAATTTCACCTACAGGCACATCCTCCAATACTTAATACACATTTTTTTATATCCACTGTTTTTCCCAAACACATTCTGGAATTTGTCCCTTAGTAATTGTGCTTCTGAACCTGGTACCGAGTCTAGTTTAATTTCCACGGCACGCACCTCCCTGTTTCAGACAAGAGATTTTTTGGATGTTTCGAGTTTTTTTATGGTGTCACACAAAAAAGATTAGATTTCCTAATAGGAAAGCCAGTCGTTTTTTAAACAACCATCTTTCAGTATATCTTGAAGGATATCGATTGACCAAGCCCGATAACAGGGAATCACAACAAGATGTATTGCCTTACTTGATGGACATGAGCGAGAGGTGAGAGATTTGTTTAAATTAAATAATGTTCATACCCGAGCTCTTATCTGTTGTGTTTCACAAACAAAGCGTGGAATGAAATCATCTTCAGCAACAATAAACATTCCTAATTATGTGTTGCAAGATCTCTCCTCCTTGTCCACGTTAATTTATTCTCTAATAATAACACTGATATGCTGCCTGGCAGTTCTCAGAACTTTCGGCGATACTATTACAAAAATGGATTATGGATACACCACACAGCGCTTAGAAATACGAAGCAACCAAGAATTCTTAAAAAGATAACGTACTTGAGTGACATAATTGATTTAGTTTAAAATGTTTAAAAGTTCTTGTAAAAAAATTATTTAAGTAAAAACACTCCAAGATTTATGTATTTATAATAGATTTCTTGAAAATATGTATTTACACGATTTTTTTGTGAAAATATGTGTTTTTATGTGAAATAAAATTCGGGTTTTAAACTTGAAACTATATGTTCGAAAATTTAACTTTGTTAATTGTGTTTTATCACCGCAAAAATAATATTTAATTACATAGAAATCTGCTCCTTAGTCATACCTATATACCTTGGCATTGGTGCCAAGTTCAGAAATTCCCGTTGTTACTTGTGCTTTAGGATAGTTTGCAAGGTATTTTCTTACTGCTACTATATTAGTATAAAGGATGGCACTGAATAAAACACAAAATAGTGGCAGAAGAAGCAGAGTTTCATGAACTCCATAGAATTTGGATTCTGGAAAGTTGATCTATATGCTGTTTGGCTAACTGTGCTATCACAGTGTTTTGACTGTGTGGAATTAAAATGTAATAATAATAATAATAATAATAATAATAATAATAATAATAATAATAATAATAATAACAAAAAAAATTCGTAATGTTTTACATAGGTTGGATAAAAAGTTATGGCAACACTGTTGTCACATGACGACGGTGCGTTCGAGAGCTACCAGTTGTGTGGACATGAACAAGGACTATTAGATGAGTTAGTGCAGCCAGCGGCGACAGTACTCTGTCAATCTACTGCAATGTGTAGAACGTTGACTTTCATAGGGATAGTGCAAGTGCCCTAAGACATGTTTACAAAACTAGAGCAACGTTCCTGGATCAAAATTGAAATGGTACGAGGTCATAGTGCACAAGAATGTTTTCAGGGACTGCATGAAGCATGTGGCGATGCAGCGTTGCCATAACGCACGATGGGTTAAAGCGTTCCAGAAAGGCCTTGTTGGACCGGTACCAAAGGGAAGGTGACGACTTTCTTGAACGAATTGTCGCTATGGACGAAACCTGGACTCACTCATATGTACCAAACTTGAAACGCCAATCAAATGAATGGAAGCATCCTAGTTCTCCTCGTCCAAAGAAAGTGCGCCCTACACAAAGTGCTGTGAAGGAGATGTGCATTGTGGCATATGATATTGATGGGGTAATACTGCACCACGATGTACCTCCAAGGTAGACAGCAAACGCGGACTACTACTGCAGGTTCCTGCAGCACTACCTTCGTCCAGTGCTCAGGAGAAAACGACGATACTTGGTGGTACAGAACTCCATCATTCTTCTTGACAATGCAAGGAGTCACCGCTACTGCTGTCAAGGACCTCTTGCGCCGCTGGCAATGGGAGATTCTGGAACATACACCGTACTCACCCGATATGAGTCCATGTGATTATGATCTCTTCGTCAAAGTGAACAAACCACTGTGAGGGACCCGGTACAATACTAAAGATGAACTTATCTGTGCTATAGAGCGGTCAATACGGAACATCAACAAAGATGGATGCGCTGATGGTGTACGCCGCCTTTAAAACATTTGGAAAAAAGGTGATAAATAAGGGGGGCGACTATATAGAAGGTACGTAAATGTTGTACCCCTGTGAATAAAGCCATGTCAGAAATATCGAACTGTTGCCATTACTTTTTATCCAACCTTAGTACATACTTGGTAATTTTGGTTTGTGCACTTACTGCTCTTCTCTTGTCTATTGCAGAGGAGAACAAGAAAGCTCAGTCCAGTAGGGATTCGAGTAGAGAAAAGAATGACAAAGAGTCGGAAGAAAATGATTCTTATAAATCGCCATCTAAAATTCGTCGCAGTGGTGGGCCAATGTCAGTAGACGAATCAGAAAAAGAATATAAATACAGGCGTAAATACTTCAGTGGTAGGTATTGGAGTAATCAGGTTTTTATTGTAAAGAATTATGAAATATTACTTGCTGGAGATGTTAAACTAGTAAAATTAATACCCACCAATTTGTTGTAGATGTAGATGAGGTGGTATCAAGTCGTAAGTTGAGATGTACAGCCTGCAATTGCAGTCTACAGTCTGTAGTTTCAGAAGGTCGAGATGTATATCACCATCCTATTCTCAAGGTGTTGATGTGTAAGGTATGTCTTCTCACAAAAGTAAGAATAATGTGTGTAAACAGGGTTAGTTAAAAGTCCCACACTACATAAATAACTTTTGAAGCATGTGGTTCAGTGATTTGAAACTTGGTATGTGGGGTTAACAGTATACTACAGACGTGGGCATTTAAAGAGATGCGCCGTACTACTCTGATTGCTGCAACACGCATCACCTGTTAACGTAATACTCAGCGGTGGATCATGTGAAATATTCAAACACGGAATGTTAAGTAATTACGCAGGACAAAAAGATACACAGTTTTCTACAAATGTTATTTTTATGAATAATGACAATGAAAGAAAACAAATTTTCCAAAACAAATACAAACTATTTTACAAAAATCTGAAACATAACTGTATTTCTAATTTAAACAATTACTGTAAAATCCTTATAAAATGATATAAAACGTACAATTCCACAACAGTTAAAAAGTAATGCCATAATCTGAACCTATTTGTTTTGAAAGGGCATCAGTCTCTAATTTGCATCCTTTGAAAATAAAATTAAGAAACTAAGGAAAAATAGATTCTTAACAAAATATCGAGCACATTACCAAGAAACAGAAAAACAACAATTAGGCTATTTTTTTTTTAAACTTCTTACTGTAGTTCTTTGTTGTTTTTTTTTATCAAGTTACGTCAATTGACTCATGCCCTTAAAAGAAAGGATTCGTTTATTCTTCTTCGTCACGTAAATCAGCAAGTGTTTCAGAATTTGGAGTTATGTCAGACATTGAAATTGTGAGCTGATAGAATAAATTTTCGTCTGAAATGCGTGATCTTGATTTGGATTTTACAATGGCCAACTGAGAAAAAAACTGTTCACAAATAAAGGATGAGCCAAACATAGAAGCAGTTTTCATAACAAAACTCCAAAGATGTGAATATTTTACTTTGCAAAGTTGTTTAAGCTTATATACATCTAAACCAGCCATATTTGTGCACTTGCACTTGGGGTTTCACGGCCAGACACGCTAACCGTTACTCCACAGGTGTGGACTACTAAAATAAAATTAAAAATTTGTTCCATTAAAACGAATCTTTTCATAATGTAGCTCAACGTGCTAGTAAAATTTTGTAGCATAATAAGCACCTAACGCTTTCCCCTTCTTCGCAACAAAAGAATTCATTTTCCCATTCTTTGTGGAAATAATATTTTTGGACTTTTTTACTTCAGGAGCTTCCTTAGAGAGCGACATTTTTTTTTAGTGAAATCCACCGCTGTCTGCCAGTACTTCAACCGGTCGGACAGGTACCCCAGCTAGGGGTGTGGAGGGAGGGAGATCACGTCACCAATCAGTATCCTGCCAGCCATTTCAAAAGCACTGGAAAGAATCGTACACAGACAAATTACTAACTACATGAACGAACACAAACTATTCGACGAGTATCAGTCAGGTTTCAGAGCTGGACACAACACAAGCACTGCTCTACTTAAAGTGACCGAAGACATTCGTGAAGCAATCGACTCTAATAAAGTAACAATACTAACACTTCTTGACCTTAGCAAAGCTTTCAACTCTGTAAATTTTGACCTGCTCACCCATAAATTGAGAAATATGTATTTGTCAGAGACTGCTGTGAGTTGGTTCGAATCCTACTTACGGGAAAGACAACAATGTGTTGTATCCGGGAATCGAAGCTCCTCCTGGCTTGACATAACATCAGGTATACCACAGGGGTCGGTACTCGGACCATTGTTGTTCACAATATATGTCAATGATATTACATCTCTTGTAAGGCATTGTAACTATCACTTGTATGCTGACGACCTTCAATGCTACATCTCTTCCCGCTTAGACCGAGTAAATGACGCTATAGATAAATTGAACGAAGACATTGACTCGATTGTGACATGGACAAAGAAACTCCGTCTTAAAATCAATCCTGGAAAGACACAAGCAATTATATTAGGACACAAACGGCAAACCGACGCTGTAAAACACCTCGACATTTCCCCTGTTAAAGTAAGTACAGTGCATATCCCTTTCAGTTCTTCAGTAAAAAATCTTGGCATTCACATGGATAATAATCTCAACTGGGACATGCAAATCACAGAAACCTGCAGAAAAGTATATTCTATTATCCATGTGCTAAAAAGGATAAATGTTCATCTCCCCTCTTGCTTAAAAAAGTCCCTTGTGCAGACACTTGCATTTCCCTATTTCGACTATGCGGACATTTTACTGACAGACCTCTCCAGCGACAACAAAATGAAACTTCAACGTGCTCATAATTTGTGTGTACGTTTTGTAAGCAATGTTCGTAAATATGATCATATTACCCCATCCCTGGAAGCAATAGGTTGGCTTAAACTAGATAAGAAAAGAAATTTACATTCACTTCTCTTTCTCTTCGAAATCTTGAACTCTTCTATTCCTTCGTACCTGTCGTCTCGCTTCACTTACCTTTCTTCCCACCATAATCTCAACACACGCTCTCGTCATGAAACAATACTAACAATACCATCCCATCGCACCTCCTCATACTCATCTTCTTTCACAATAGCCCTGCCAAGACTCTGGAATTCGCTACCTGCTAGCATCAGGGACTGTCGAAATAAAATTGAATTCAAACGAAAACTTACTAGGCACTTGGTCAGTAATTGATTACTTGTAAATAGTTTCTTTAATCTATCACAAAATATTTCAATATTCAGTAATTTCATCACTATCCAATTTTGTTATTCTAGATTTAATTTGTAATTCAGTAAATATAAAATATTCTTTGTTTCTCTATGATAAATTATCTAGCTTTAATTATTCAGGTAATCTTTTCGTACTTTGATTTTATTGTAATTGTAAATTTAATACTAATTGTAATATTATTTGTAATTGTAATTGTAAATTTAATACTAATTGTAATTTTATTGTTGATATTGTAGTTGGAATCTCCTGGTAGAGGGGCAGAGAAGGCCTGACGGCCTTATCTCTACCAGGTTAAATAAATAAATATTACTACTACTACTCCGTTCGACATGTACTACTGATGCCCACGTCTGGTATACTAAAAACTCAATAATGGTATTAACGAGTTTTTTCTACTTCCGGCTTAATCGAAATTAACTGACTCTTTCATTTTAAATGGAATATTCGGTATATTCTTATATTTTCGTATAATGCTCATTAAGAGCCTTTCATAAAGTACCGACACTAGATACTTCTGTATAAATTTATTGTTACTAAATCAAAAAAATAGAAAAGTGTAGGTCTAACAAATAATACGAGTAAAATTCTTCTTTTGTTTACTGTGATTTGACTGTCCTTTATTTACAGACGTGGACAAATTATTATCAAAATTGAGAATTTTTATGATAATTATGTTTATAAAATTTGACTTTTCAGTTTAGACTACAGTTGAAAATTTTGCATATTTCCATCATTATAGTAGACAGAAATATGCAAAAATGTCAACTGTAGTTTAAATAGACGAGCCAAATTTTGTAAAAATACATAATAAAAATCTTTAATTTTGCTAAAAATTTATAAATATGCAAAAATGTCAACTGCAGTCAAAATTGAGAGTCAAATTTTTTAAAAATATAAAATAAAAATCTTCAGTTTTGCTAATAATTTGGAAATATCCAAAATGTGAACTGTAGTCCAAATTGAAGAGTTGAATTTAGTAAAAATATATAATAAAAATCTTCAGTTTTGCTAATAATTTGTAAATATGCAAAAATATCAAATGTAGTCCAAATTGAAGAGTCAAATTTTCTAAAAATATACAATACAAATCTTCAATTTTGCTAATAATTTGGAAATACGCAAAAATGTCAACTGTAGTCTGAATTGAAGAATCATATTTTCTAAAAATATATAATAAAAATGTTCAATTTTGCTAATAATTTGTCCACGTCTGTATATTCATGGAATCATGTTAATTTACTTGAGGAATTTGATCTGACATCTAGTGTGTTAAATAATTCTATTGTTGGTGAGCAAAAGGGAAAGAATTGAAGCATTTCCACACAGTCACATCGTGTGTGTGTGTGTGTGTGTGTGTGTGTATGTGCGTGTGCATGCGAGCGCGTTTTTTTTTTTAAGCTGGTCTAACTAAGAAGGGGACGAGCAGAGATCTCGTATATCTTTTGTTTGCGATTTGTGTGTACTTGTATAGTTGTCTTTTAACAAAATGACTATTCTGGTATTTCTGTCCTACTGTAAAAAGAATTTAAACTGCAATTGTTTTTTTAAATAAGGTAATCAACTTTGGCCTTAAATGTCAGTGATTACAAAGAGAGATAGGAAAAGTATAAGACATAAAATGTAGCTTGTGCTGAAAATAAGTGTTTTTCCCACCTTTCTATAATTTTTCTGATGAGCTATCGCATTTACTGCAACTGTCTGCAAAAGCCAAAAATGTCGACCGAAAAAAATGACTGCCATTTTTATATGAAGGCAAATAAAAATACAATAATACTAATTTCTGTTTACTTTCAGGTAGGGGTCATTGCTATTAAAAATTAACATTTAAAAAAATTGTTGAGCTACCATTTAATTTATCCCTGGACCATTTGGAATGGATTGACCCATTTCCATGTAGAAGGATGTTGAATAATATTTGGCATGAGTAATATTATGTATATTTTTTTTTTTCTAGTCGTGCATTGGATTTTATGGAGATGGGAATTTTCCCATTGATGAAGATGGCTCGGATAAGTATTGTCGGTGGTGTGGACAAGGAGGAACGTTATATTGTTGTGCAGAATGTTGCTGTGCTTTTTGCAAGGTATTTATACATTACAATTTGAGCTTTCCTAATTTAGTTTAATAACACACAATAGAATGTCACCACCGTTTCGATGTAAATTGTGTGTTGTACTTCTACAATTCGCTGCAATTCGCTTCACAACAGAGGCCATGATGTAAAGTCCACATCAGATGCAAAATGAAGCACATGATGTGATCAGTTTTTTTTTTTTTCACTTTTTTTTTTAAATATAAATTCAGGACTGAAGGTGTTAAATTTACTCGAAAACTGTCTACGCTATTGAAATACGTCAAAGGGAAAAATAATTCTTCATTAGATTCTCTATCAACATAAACATAGATCATGTTACTAAAAACTTTACACCAATATGATTATAGTCTTTTATTGTTATATGCAACATGAACTATTCATCCTGATAATTTGCCTGGTTATTTTACTTCTACGGTATCCTGTATATTCTTGTTTCATTGATTTGTGATTGCATCTCAGTAGGTCTGAATCATTAAAATTATATGCAAGGTGAAGAAAAGGCCAGGAAAGACATTAAGTATCTGAAAGGCATTCATTAGTACATTAATATCATTATATGTTAAACCAGTTGGCATCACTGTGATGCAAGATATGATGGTAATGATGAGATTAATCTAACACTTTTCAGGTATTTCAGTGGTTCTTGACTTTTGACTTATTCTGGAGTGATGTGAAGCATTATTGAACACAAAATACAAATCATGTAAATTTCGTGTGTTAAGATGATATGAAATGGAGTCATTTGATTTCATTGCATTTCCAATTTCTTTTTATCTCTCTCTGTAAAATGATACGTTTTCACACTTCTGTGCAAATACACTGTGATGCAAGGATATTTACATATTACCACAGTGGTAGTGTTTCAGCGACTAGATTAATTGGGAATAGAAAGTTTGTCACTTCCACCTCGACCACCTGACTTCAACCCAATAGAACATGTATGAAACTTGCTACAGCGAGCATTTAATGAGCATACTTCAGCTTCAGATATGGCACATAATTTGGGCCTACTTATCCCTCAATTCTGGAAGAGATTACCAGATAATAACAATGACAACTGTTTGAAAATATGCCGAGAAAAATGGAAGCTCTCATTGAAGCAGGAGGTGAATGGATGCTGTACTGATTATATTGTAATTTCTTTGTTTCAAATGCTGGTTCAAGTGTCTTTCTCGTATCTTAGTTAAAAATCTTAATGTATGAAAGTGAATGTGGGTATGTATGTTCTCTATACAAATCTACATGTTTTGCCTGATATGTGCCAAAGTTTGCACATTTAACCTTCATAATCAAGAGAAAAGCATAGACTACATCAAAATTGTACAAATGGACGTTAATTTAATAAAAAAAAAATAATAAAAAATAAATGCAGTCATACATTAATGTACGAGGCCTGTCTAAAAAGTATCCGACCTTAAATTTTCCCGTGCAAAGTAGTGATTCTAAGGTGGCGCCACTGTGCATGGTGGAAGGAGGAACCATAATGCGCATGCTTGAATTTTTTCACCGCATTCGCTTGTGCCAGTCACTGGCTGGTGGTCGCCAAGTAAGGTGCTGTTCTAAGTGTTTGTCGGATTTAGTTTTCTCGCAAGATGACTGAACGAATTGAGCAAAGATACTGCATCAAATTTTGTCAAAAGCTTGGTGATTCTCAAAGTCAAACAATTCGTAAGATTCAGCAGGTATTTGGGGAAGATGCGATGGGTGTAACACAAATTAAGGAGTGGTTCAACCGATTCAAAGATGGCCGCGCATCAGTGGAGCGTGAGCAGCGTTGTGGCAGGCCCCAAACTGCTCGGAGTGCAGCTGTTTTTGAGAGGGTGCGAAATTTGGTGATGGCAGATCGTCGTTTGACCGTGTTGGAGATTGCCGAAGAGGTTGGAGTGAGTAAAGATTCTGCACATGCAATTTTGCGTGATGATTTGAACATGAACCGAGTGGCTGCGAAATTCGTGCCCAAGTTGTTGTCCCCGGAACAAAAAGACCTCCGTCGTGACGTTGCACAGAACCTTCTGGACACCGCCAACACTGATCCTGGGTTTCTGAACACCGTGATAACTGAAGATGAGTCATGGGTGTACGGGTACGACCCAGAAACAAAAAGACAGTCGTCGCAATGGAAGCATCCCGAGTCTCCAAGGCCGAAGAAAGCGCGGCAGGTGCGAAGCAAAATCAAGGTGATGCTGACTGTTTTCTTCGATGTCCGTGGAATTGTGCATCACGAATACGCACCGGAAGGACAAATGGTGACAAAGGAATACTATCACGATGTTCTCCGGCGACTCCGTGATGCAGTTCGGCACAAAAGACCAGACATGTGGACGGCGAACAACTGGCACTTGCATCACGACAACGCCCCTGCACATTCATCCCAATTGACCCACACTTTCTTGGCCAAACATGGAATTACAACCGTTCACCAACCTCCCTACTCTCCAGACCTGGCTCCTTGCGACTTCTGGTTGTTTCCAAAATTGAAGACACCATTGAAAGGATCCCGTTTTGAGAGTAGAGAAGAAATAATGCGGAATGCGACGACGGAGCTGAACACCATTCCAAAAGAAGACTTCCAGAGGTGTTTCCGGCAGTGGAAGGATCGGTGGGCTAAGTGTGTGCAAGCACAAGGGCCTACTTTGAAGGGGATTAGGGTCCCAACCCCGTCAGGTATTTGAAATATTTTTTCTGGCTAAAGGTCGGATACTTTTTAGACAGGCCTCGTATAATGTTAAAATGCAATCTTATGTAGCAGTCAATAATTATTCTTTATTATTGTCTGTTCTATTCAACATCGACTTTCATGAGGCCATGGAAATTATAACCCGAAATTAAATAACATTGTGGATACATCATGAAGGCTAAAATCTAGGCAATAAATATCTTTTCAACCCATTATGAGCAAATGCTGGGTAACTTTCGGTGCTGGACCCCGGACTCATTTCACCGCCATTATCACCTTCATCACATTCAGATGCTAAATAACCTTTCAGCATACAGTAATTTGTATTCTAGCATCATATACCTGCATTACAAAATAGTTTCATATAAATTTCTCAACCAAATTATAGTCTTAAAATTGTTTAGTTGGCATGTTAAAAGTGTTAATATTTATTAAAAAAGATTATGTACCTTAGACAGACGTCCCGTTTTGACGCCGGTGCTGGTCATCTTAGCGTCCTATGAACTACTCATAAATTATAGTCTGTTTAATACTTTAATATCCCTAACTTTTGTGTTGCAGTTTAGTTCACTGATAATTTTCCCTTTAATGTCCTTGTTAAATGTCAAAATGTTGCTTTCTAACAGGTAGATTCTTCTTTGAAATTTTATAATCTGAGATATTTTTATTTGCCCAAATTGAATTGAGGTACACAATTTCACTTTTATTATGTGTTTCCTGTGTTTTATTTATTTATTTTTTTTTTCCAAAACTCTACAGTAAATAGTCAAATGTATTACAAAAATATTCAACTAAATGATCCTAAGCGTGAAAAGATTGAGCACTCCAAAAGGTAGTTTGTTATTGCACACTATAATAGTACATTATGCAACGAGCCTATAATGAAGGTAATTAAGAAGTGAGTATAGATATTTATGAAACGAGCGCAAGCGAGTTTCATAATTTTCATAGGAGCTTCTTAATTACCATTATAGGCGAGTTTCATACGACTTTTTATGCTCGACCATATTTCTAACTTGATATTATTAATTTTATTGTATCTGACCTGGAGCAATGTCCCGTATGTTGTGAGATGTGCGCAGACGCGAAAGTATTGATTTTTTTCCGAGGAACAGATGCGCACATTGACCTTGCTAGGCCATAAGAACCTACAGAGATAACATTGAAATAAAATTAGACATTGAAAAACGAGATGACAAATTGAATTTATTTGAATATTATTTACAATTAACAATAATTATTACAGTAACAGAACATAACCTTCTGCGACAGTATTGGATTTCCAGCCTCCGTGACTTTTCGCTAATTCTCTTTCGATTGCATATCCGAGAATAATCGATACTTGCGGTTTTATAACGGTAGAAAGCTGACCTGTCATTGGCTGAAAGACCTGACCTTTAATGAGTAGGTGTACTTTAATGACATGCATTAAAGGTCTGCTACCAGGTGTATAATTACTACATTTCGGCATGGTCGAGCATAAACATATTTATGAAACTTTGTTTGAAATGTAATTTAACAGTGTTTTGAGGTTAATTTCATATTACATAAATTTTATGATTCTGCATTTCTCGTATAAACTTTTTGCTACAGTTTTATGAATTAAAAAAATAGTTCTGTCATATATATGTAAACAAAACTGAGAGAGCAGGACAGATCTAAGGAAATAATGATTGTTAGTGATGGTATTACCATGAAGCGGCACAGACCAGTGACAGGAGAAACTGTTTTGTAAATTAATAGTACTTGCTGTGAATAGGTTCTCTGTCTTTCAGTGTTCCAATGTTTTTTTTTTGTCATTTAGGTTTTCTTCCCTTTAAAGTTCTTCACATCTCTTCAATGAAATGGTAAATTGTGGTGTGGCGTAATTGGAGGCCACATAAGCAATTCAATCAGCCAGTGACAGGTTCTCTTGTATGTTGACACGTGTCACTCATCTTTTAGATGGCCTTTCATTTGTCTTTTCATCTTAGTTTTCAAGTAATTTATTAGATGGCACTGCTTTGTAGAAGTATATTAATATATGTTTGTACATATGTTTGTAGCAATGCATAAAGAGAAATCTCCAGCGTTCTATTCTTGTTGACATTGAGTCAGAAGACTGGAAGTGCTTCGTGTGTGATGGAAAGCCTCTCTGGGAATTACGTGCAATCTGTGCAAATGCTGAACAATTTTCTAAGAAGATTCGCAGGTTTGTTAATGTCTCTGTATAGTTAACCCAGTGGACTAGTATTTACATTCTCTGCACTCTGATTTAATGTCCAGTTTGCAGTAAAAGAAATTGACAAGAAAATTATACAATATTTTTTATGCAAAAATTATCAGAGACCACACCGAAAGTATGTACTGTACTTGATTATTCATCTTGATTCCACACTTTTAACACTTTGTATAACTTAAGAATTTAGCTATAATAACAACTTTAACATTAGAAAATTGTTATTATAGCTAAATTCTTAAGTACTACCAGAGCCTTCTTTAGTTACAAGCCAGAGCATGGATAGGTTTGGCAACGCAGAGTGGAGGCAGGCGGAGGCGAAATAAAGGCATGACATTTGACGTTTTAGTGCTTTGATTTCGTTGTCACATGTACATTTTCGACATTAGTTGATACAAAACTAAGTGCATATGATCAAGATTCAGAGTATTGATGTACGTAATTTATTACGGAATCCGAAATGGTATTTTGAGTTTCAGAACACCGCGAAAGTACTTGCATACAGCCACTTATAACTGCAAAAAAATTAAAATCATACTTGTTTTCAATTGATGGTACTAGGGAAAATAAATAAATACTTAAAGAAATGTTACTTCTACCAAAAATAAATAAAATAACGACGTACTTTCGCAATACCCTATTCAAATCAATCAACCATTATGTGGTTATTAAATTGACAATGTTTTGTCGCTTTATGTTGTTTCACCTCTGACGTGAAAGCTCTAGAATATCATATAGGCCTACATTTTAATTCCATGTGATCTGTCGTGCTTTTCAATAAATATTTCCGATATCCAGGAAGCCAGTTTTAGTTTGAACCTCGCCAGTCATCATAACAATACTGTTGTCCTCAATTATTTGTTATAAATTAAAAAAAAAATAATTTTAAATAGGCCAAGGCCAAGTATAAAGATCTATGAAAAAAATGAAGAAAAACACCTTCAACATAATACGTAATAAAACACATCATTATCTATTAAGTATGTGCCAATTAGCGTAAACTCAGTGAACTTTAAATCCTGTAAATACGAAGTGAAAAGAAACATGTTTATAACTAATTTATTACAAAAGGAATAATATTAATAAATAAACCTTGAAAACCAACAAAGTGAGTGTATGCATCTACAAATTATAGATAGTTCTGACGTATAGCAGGCATTCCAAATCTTCGAAACTGCAACTTATTTTATGGGATCACAAAACAGCTGTTTACAATGAACTTGAAAATCAACGGCGTAACTTTATTGATATAGCAGGCGATACCCAACAATTTGGCTAGAATTCTGATACACCACAAACCACAAGTAAGACTATAAAAATGTAGTTAATACAATATTTAATATTTACTTTGTCATCACTAACTGTAAGAATTTCCAAAGATTGCAACCATTTTTTTCATTTATTGTCTTGATTTTATTGCCAACACGCACATAGTTTATAATACATCAATAATGAATGTTTGGTACGACCGCGAACATAATTCCATCGACACACACTTATATTGTAACATTAATTTACATTGAAATAACTGCTGAAGCTTTCCTGGCGACGTGATAATTCGAACTTTTCTCGGGCTTCCAGCCAGGTCATGAGTTGGTGATCCACCGACGTTTCGAGGATGTTCATCTTCTTCATCTTCAGGGTTAAATGATATTTAAGGGTACCCAGCTCCTTAATTTATAGTGCTAGAGGGAGGAGCCAGCCGAGGAGCTGTGTGCCGATTGGTTCTTATTAGTGCGGACCGTGGCGAGAATGCGGCCGACGTGTCGTCTTGCTTTGTGCTGTTCGGCTGAATGACCTTGGGTCTCACGGTGGGCTCGGCGGACGAGTTCTCATGTGTCCTCCGCTGATGACGGCCCGTCGTCCGGGCGGTGAGAAATTTAATAGCCGATGCCCATGCCGCGCTTAGTTGGAGACCCGAGTCCCTATTCAGGTTACCGTGTTCTGCCACTATGGCCAGGGTTTCCTTCACTCTTCTATCCCAATAGCCCGATCACTTTGCCAGGACCTCGGTGTTATTGAAATTAGCCCTATGGCTTTTTTCAATACAATGTTCAGCCAATCTGGATTTTTCGGGCTGCATTAATCTGATGCTTCTTTGATGTTCCGAAAGACGCGTCGCTATTGTGCGTCCAGTCTGTCCAATGTAAGCCGCATCACATTCACACGGGATGCGGTAGATCCCTGGTACTCTGAGGCCTAGATCGTCTTTTACTGATCTGACCTTATTCCTTATTTTCGGCGGAGGTTTGTGGATTGTTTTTATACCATGTTTGTGGAGCAATTTGCTTATCTTTCCCGACAACTTCCCTGTGAAAGGTAGACAGGCTGTGGCTGGTTTTTCCGCTTCTAGTGAGTCCGTGATGGGCTGCTGCTGCTGCTTCTTGTGTCTTGCTCTATTCAAAGAGGCCGTGATGTCTTTAGCCAAATATCCATTCTGCTGGAGGGTGAGCTTCAAGTGTTCAAATTCAGTGTCTAATTGCTCCGGGTCCGATATAGAGACTGCTCTATGGGCCAGTGTGTTAAGTATGCCCATCCGCTGCGCTTTGTGATGGAAACTATTCGCGTTCAGGTACAAGTTGGTGTGTGTGGGTTTACGGTATACCGCATGGCCAAGAGATCCGTTGTTATTTCTGGAGATAAGGATGTCCAGAAATGGGAGTTTACCATAAATATCCTTTAACCCTGAAGATGAGGAAGATGAACATCCTCGAAACGTCGGTGGATCACCAACTCATGACCTGCTGGAAGCCTGAGAAAAGTTCGAATTAATTTACATTGAAAATCGGCATTAGCACAAACACGTGTACTGTATGGTCGGCCTCCGGCTGACAGTTAATTACAGTGTTGCCGACGTATGACTCCGGCTTGTAACTGAAGAAGGCTCTGGTACTATGCGACAAAGGCAGGAACCGTTTTGTTTGGTGGTGCTGCAATTCACTTCAGAACAGAGGCCATGATGTAAAGTCCACATCAGGTGCAAAATGAAGCGCATGATATGATCAGTTTTTTTTTTTTTTTTCACTTTTTTTTAAATATAAATTCAGGACTGAAGGTGTTAAATTTACTCGAAAACTGTCTACGCTATTGAAATACGTCAAAGGGAAAAATAATTCTTCATTAGATTCTCTATCAATGTAAACATAAATCATGTTCCTAAAAACTTTACACCAATATGATTATAGTCTTTTTTTGTTATATGCAACATGAACTATTCATCCTGATAATTTGCCTGGTTATTTTACTTCTACGGTATCCTGTATATTCTGTTTCATTGGTTGCTTTTGTTATCTTCATTATCGTCGTCTCACCATCATGACACTGTTATCATGCTCTCTGATTAGAGAGTCGACTGTAATGGCCATGTGCACCATTCTCGATCATCTAGCCCGGTTATCAGCAATCACGGAAACATGGTTAATTCTTGACAATGATCAAGTTACAGATGCGGTGCACCGACATTTTCCCTCGATCAATTCAGTACCGTCAGCTGACGGTACGCTCGCTTGAGAAGAATCATCTGAGCGCTAGGTTAACGCGTATAAAACAGCGAACGAACGCACTCTGTCAATTATCACTTCATTTTTGTTTGTCGGATTGCTTTCAAAAATCCTCGCAATTTTCAAATAATTTTCAATAATCATGGAAGAAAAAAAAAAAAGAGCACCGAACTTCTCACAGTTCGAAGTGGGAATTCCTTTAGAACTCGTCAGCAATTATGCATCCATATTACTGAATAAAGTACTGACGGAAGTTCTCTAAGAGAAAAGCAGGCTACCTGGTTGGATTTAACCTCACAATTCACATGAGTTATACGTGTTTACATAATTTCACATAATTTGTACCGTAATTTATGCAGTGATTATTTCATATTAATGATAATAATTGGGAAAATTTCAGTATATGGATACCTCACTGACAATTACCTTGAAATGGGCTACTAAAAAGAGCAGATTTGTATGTGTTTGTCGAATGCTCATCATCTTGCTTATGAAAAGACACATTTCAGTGCCAATAATTTATTTGGGAAAATTTCAGTATACGGATATCTCACTAACAATAATTATTTTAAAATTAAATTAAAAAAAGCAATTCGTCTATGTATGTCGAATATGCATCATCATGCATACGAAAAGGAAGTTTTTAGTGCCAATTTATTTTGTGTGAACAAGGTTGGAATTTCGGAGTAAGAGGGAAAGGAAAGTATCCTTGTTCTCAAATTTATCCATTTATTTTGTGTTCACAAAGTTGGAATTTTGGAGTAAGAGGGAAAGGAAGGTATCCGTGTAATTTCTCTTAATTCAAGCGTAAATAGCCTAATTGTCCAAAATGTCATGTAGGTCCTAATAGTTTCAAACGGCTAATCTATAGCTAATAAGTGATAATCTCGCATTTTACAAAATGGTCATTTAGTTTTGCTATATTATTACCGGCATAGAATAACTACTTTGTTATTATGTTAACAAAATTGGACAATTAGGCCTAAATAATATTTTGTCCTCAAGTAAAGTCTCGATCTTCCAAAGCAGAAACATATATAAAACATTAGTCTATTTTGAGAAAAAAGAACATTTTTATTATTCATCTACAAACTTACTCTTTCTACAATAACACTAATTCTGTTATTTCCGCAGTGATTTGCATGTTGAAGATACATCATTTCATCTTCAATTCCATCAAGTACGTCAAATCGTGCCGCCATTTTGGTTTTCTCGACTTGACCATGTTCAATTCAAGATAATCGGTCCCACACCCGTGATCAAATTTGATCATCATCAACTCGCTTGTTTAACTTTGATCGAGATTGATACTCCACAAATTGGCATTGAAGATGGTCAAGTGCCGACTTAACCATGGTCAAATTTTAATCGAGAATGGTGCACCGGGCATAAATCTGTCTACTAATTGTATGTTCTCATTTTTCTTCACTCCATTCATAACCACATCTTCCCAGGTTCTCGTTAAATGTGCCCTATCCATTGAATTCATGGCCTCCTAGCTGATTTTTTCTTCTTTTATTTCCTTTCTGCATTTGTTTTACATGACCAAATCATTTCTATGTATTTATTTTAAACTTCCTTGTAAGCTTTCAAATTGTTTGATTTTTTATTCAGTCTCTTCTTGTTTTTTCAAATGTACTTCACATAAATTTAATTTCATTTGTCCAGTTTCTATTCCTGTCTTTTTTTTTTTTTTTTTTAAGCTGAGTTTGTAGTAAGATTCTTAACAATCTTATGTTGAGGTTATGTGTCATATACAGTGAAACTTCCCTTAACGGACACTTCCCAGTAGTGGACTCCTCTCAATAGCGGACATTTTAAAATTCCCCTGCAAAATAACATTGGCCCTTATGATAAAATTTTTCCAAATAGCGGACATCCTCAATAACGGACGCGGACACTGAAATGTATCTCCCAACAACAATTAAAACTTCCATATAACGGACAGTATGAAAGAAAAAAAGAAAAAGACGGTTGTAAATTAAACGGAATTCTAATGGAATTCTTTGCAACAATCATTATCGTGCATTTGAACGTTCTTGTATTTTACTGAAGGTAAGCAGCACAGTTGTTAGTTGTGATACTGTACGTGAGCAGTCCGTACTTTCTTAGTTTGTCAAGTTGAGTGTTCGGAAGTACAGTCACATTAAAAAGTCACAAAAACGTAAACGTTTGTCACTAAAAGAGAAAGTTGATATTGTAAAGCATAGTGAGAAGGAGAAATTAAGTGTTCGTGAGCTGGCCACAAAGTTTAATGTGGGAAAAACTGAGATTAGTGAAATTTTAAAAACAAGGATGTTATTTTAAAATCATACACTGAGAATGCAATTCTAGATTTCTTTGTGTAAGGTGAAGTGGTACAATGATTGATGTTTATTTCATTTACAAAACATTTACTGGTACGATTTCTCTCTGGAAGAATACAATAAACAATCTCACTGTCTACTGTACTGTACTGTAAAATATAGTGTTGAATATGTATGAGAAATTTTAATGTACTGTATATATACTAACGATTTTCTAAATAGCGGACACTTCTCAATAACGGACATTTAATTTTTCCCCGGCGGTGTCCGCTATTGGGAAGTTTCACTGTACTTCGAAATTGGCGTTCATGAAATTATTGTTTGTAATTCTGGAATCATTTTATTTTGTGAACACAGCCTGAAAGTTCTTCAATGAGTAATACGCCAGTAACTCATTACTGATAACTAGCCATAGCGTCTGCTAACTTGACATTGTGAAGAATTCCATTCCTAAGATAAATGGGTTTGTAATGTAAAATCATTATCTCTAACTTGCTGATGGGATAATGAGAATGATGACCAATCATATTATGTTAAATTGTATCTTTCCACTTTTTATACATAATCAAAATTGAGGTACTATTATGTTTATATTCTTAGAGCTAAGAGGGATGAAAACGAGCGCAATCTGAAGAAGCTTCAAAAAACGCGTTCTCCAATGGGTAAAAAATCACGTCGATTGAATCGATGGCAGAAGGCTTCCAGTGGCAGCTCCAATGATGACTCTGATTCAGTTCCAAAGCGGGTGAGTCACAATTAATATATGCAACAGAAAAGTGTGATATTAAAAATTAATACCACATGTTTGTGTCACGTTTACAATATTGAACTACAAACTGACTACTACTTTTCTACATATGTATGAGAAACTAATTAGATTGCCGTATATAGAGAATAATTGGAATAATAGCCAAACTGTGGATAGATTGAAAACGCAATAAAGTTTTATATTGTTAACAGAGGAAATTAAAAGAGACTTGCTATTTTGCGCAACAACTAAATATACATAGGCCAAATAGAAATGATTGGGACGAAAATGAAATACAAACTGCTGAACCATTTATACCCGAACCGACACTTTCTGAAGTCGAAATTGCGATAGAAAATCTGAAAAATTATAAATCTCCAGGTGTCGGTCAAATTCCAGCAGAATTAATACAAGAGGGTGGAAGTGCATTATATAGCGAAATTTATAAGCTTGTACTTGCTATTTAGGAAAAGGAAATTGTACCAGAACAATGGAAGGAGTCCATAATCATACCTATCTTTAAGAAGGGGGACAAGACTATAGATTGACAAATCGAACTGAAACCCTGACCGAGTTACTACGTGAGTGCTGGCTGTCTTGGGGAGCAGCAAGTGAGAAAGCACGGGGGAAGGGAGAGAGCACTATGCACTATGTACTTGCAGGTCCACTCACAGTTTGTCAAACCTGCTTACAAAAGCATTAAAAGGTTGACTAGTTGCCTGCAATGCTGGCATAATGGAACCTTCCTAGCCGACAGTCGAGGCAAAAATAAAGAATCCGTTATTGTGGTAATACTGGAGAGTGGTTCTTCTATTGGTCGCGATGCCCACACACACCCTCTCAGATATTTACGTAGTGATTGGTGACTGAATGACTAGGAGCAAGGGGGAGAGAAGAAAGAAAGAGAGAGATTCCAGAAGTTGGCGTGTTTTACGGGGTTTCACTTGAAGTTGTCAAACTATAACTGTAGTAACTTTCGAGGAATATCACTTTTGTTGACGTCATACAAAATTTTGTACAATATTCTTTTCAGAAGATTAACTCCAAACGTAGATGAAATTATTGGGGATCATCAGTGTGGTTTTAGGAGTAATAGATCAACTATCGATCAGATATTTTGTATTCGACAGATAATGGAGAAAAAATCGGAGTATAAGGGTACAGTGCATCAGTTATTCATAGATTAATGGTTGGAAATGCTCCAATAGAAGAATTTGATAGCGAGCACTTCATTAGGAAATGACACATATTTTATCAGAAAGAAGGAGAATTTTTTATTTTGGAACACTTAAAATGTTTGCATTCACTCGTTGTAAAGTGTAGAGATTCGTAAAGCAAGTAATCATTGTAAATAATGTTGGTTTTTGCCGTGATTTAGTGTGTTATTGTAATTTCCACCATTTATTTATGTATTTATTTATTTATTTATTTCGAGATGTGTACATACATAGACTGTGTCCAATTAGAATGTTCACTCGTAAAACAAGTAGGCCTATTCATAATGAAATATCTGTATTCGGGCATTATAGACGATAATACGTGGAAACAAAAACAACCTACAAACATTTCTAAATGAACAAAGATTGAAACATCAGGACTGAAATGTATTTTTATGTATTTCAATATTAACTTATTTTTAACTGTGAATATTCGAATTTTAATAATTTGTATTACAGTCAACTCTGGATGTAGTAAACTCTGTTATAGTGAACCTAAACCGTTGGTCCCAACCCGCATACATTATAAAGTACATTAATATTTCAGTTCATTTCAGTTCATAGTGAACCGTCACTTCGGTTATAGTGAACCTAAAACTAGAACTTCCCCAAGAAAATGTAATTTTAAAATGGTCACAATGGTAATTTAGGAAACCCTTCCTCCTATAAACTTCCAAGAATATGTTCAGAACAAAATCTCAAATCATCTACTCGTTGTACATTGAAAGACAAAGGATTTGTTCAGCTTTCTGGACACTTGAAACATATTAAAGAGAATAGTGTACGCAGTGAGGGACAAAGGAAGGATTATTTCTGACTTCTTTAAAAGAGGTTATTAGAAGAATAGGAAGAGAAAGTGTTTTCTTTTGTAACAGGGAGTAAAGTGATGACCAAAGGGTAAATACAAGAAGGATTACAGTATAATGGTCCTCAACCCTTCCTCCTGCATCTTTGTAAAAGTGAACTCGGGGAAATTCTGAGGCATACCTCTAGTGGGAAGAGGTGCGAAATCGGTCAGTGCCTACTACCTACATGGTCAGATTAGATTCAAGTTTCGAACTGTGAACATCTGAATGTCGAAGCATAAAGTGTTTAAGTTGGAAGATGAAGTAAACATTAGTACTGATATTGGACGTGGTCTGTCCCAAGTGGACATTAATATTGTATGTATAGCAACGTCAATAGTATAAAAACACACACTTCGGTTTTAGTGAACCTCGGATATAGTGAACAAAATATGCTGGTCCGCAGAGGTTCACTATAACCGAAGTTGACTGTATTTACTTCTAAACTTATTTTTACATTGATAAAATATGTCTATTTATTTTAAAAAGTGCAATTTAAATATTTAGAACTCTGTAAATAGAAGAAAAATAATGGACATTGGTTTTTACTTTTTAGGTGAAAAATATACAGCAGCGTGCAAATTAATCCGAACAACATAATTACTTATGCAAAAACACTCAAACGGGATAAAAAAAAGGATCTAAGACATACTTCAGTAATCTGTGTGGCCTCCCTTGTTCCTAATAACAGCTCTGAGACGATTTGGCATGGATTCCACTAATTTCCCACAAATATTCTTCATTTCTTCATCACGAAACCATACACCAATGAGGGCAGAAATCATCTTCTCCTTTGTAGAACAATCCATTTTTTGCATTCTTCTTTTGCAAATTGACCACAAGTTCTCAATGGGGTTGATGTCGGGTGAGTTGCCTGGCCAGGGGAGTACCTGAATATTCTTCTTGTTGAAGAATTCTGTAATTTTTCGAGACGTATGGCATGGTGCCAGGTCTTGTTGGAACACACCTCTGCCATCCGGAAATGATTTTTGCAGCTGGGGTACGATTCTGGTTTCCAATAAGTGAATATATTTGTCAGAATTCATCATTCCCTTGATATGTATTAATGCTCCAGGCCCTTCATGTGTAAAACAACCGCAAAACATTACTTTAGAGGGGTATTTGGGTGCTTGTTGGAGATGAGCTGCTGTTACTTTTTCGGATCCTTTCCGTACGTAAGAAACACGGTGGCCGTGGACCTCGAAATGAGACTCATTGGAAAAAAGTACATTCTTCCAGTCATTCACTGTCCAGTGTTGATGTAATTTTGCCCACATTAAGCGTTTTTTGCACATAACAGGGGTTAGCATTTGCTTCTTAATAGGCTTACGAGCCCTTCATCCAGCTTCCAAAAGCCTACGCCGCACTGTTGTGACATGAATATTTGCCCCAGTGGTAGCCATTAACGCGCAGGTTAAGTCGACAGCAGTTAGTCTAGGATTTAATTTACTTTTCCCGACAATTAAACGATCATCTGCAGGTGAAGTCTTCCTTTTCCGGCCACAGTTTCCTTTTTTCTGGGGTGTGATGGATCCAGTCTCCCTGTATCGTTTTATGATCGAATTAACAGTAGCCAAACCGATGTGACATTCTGCAGCAATTTGCCTCTGTGTCATAGAAGAATGCTCTGCTAATGTTATAATTTTAGACTGTTTTCATGGAGTTGTAGCCATTTGTGAAGACGGCAGAATGTACACAGGATTGCAGTATTAAGTCTTTAACACAACTGAAATGCTTGTAAGTACAAAACGACAGGCAAAATGTCACATATTATAAAAAAAATAATGACAGACCTTCAACAATGGAATTACAAGTACTACAGATGTCAATTAAAGCGGTATGAGCAGCTGTGAGGCCAACAATGACAGAAAATGTAAAAATATGTCGTGTTCGGATTAATTTGCGCGCTACTGTATTGTGGAAAAAAAAGTAGGCCTATCTAGATCTGTTTTACTTATTGTGAGAATAATCTTTTGTTGCTCATAAAATGACTTAAAATAAACATTTTGTTTGTTACTAAATTTATGTGACAGTATATTTGGTACGTGAGTACTATTGTCATTGTTCAGTGCCTCTAATACCCTATACGAATCTACGAAACAGAGTGGGCAGATGAGTCAGAGCACTCTGTTCCAAGCTATGTAGTATGATCCATGTGCATCTAGCTTGTACTCAAAGTAACCAAACACAGAAGTTTAGTAATAAGTTGTTGTTATCTAATGCCGGGCTTTGGCAACGAAGCCATTAGCGTTCTTGCTCTCCAATATTTCCCTGTGGTGGATCCATCAGGTAGAACTTCACAGGCTTGTAGATGATCTTCAGTCATTTCTTCTTCTTTGTTGCATAGAGGGCAATTTGGATTTATGTAAATTCCTGTTTTATTCAAGTGTTTGGCCAAATAATCGTGTTCTGTAAGCAGTCTGAATTTTGCTACTGCAGATTTATGTGGGATTTCTGGAATAATTTCTGTTTTTTTTATTAAAATGCTCCATTTTTTATCTTTGGCTTTGGTACATAGTGCTTGGTTTTGCTTGATTTTATATTTATTTTTAATTAGTCTTTTGATGGATGTAAAAGGTAGGCTTGTATTTGTATTCTGAATTAAATTGGATCCTTTTTTGGCAAGAAAGTCAGCAGTTTGATTTCCAGCAATTCCGCAATGTGCAGGTATCCATTGCAATTGAATTCTTTTCTGTAGTTTTTGAAGTTGTTGGATCATTTTGTGACATTCTTTAATTTCGATTGATATAATTTTATATGAATTTATTGCATATAATGCTGCTTTAGAATCAGAGAGAATGACAGCATTTTGAAATTTATCTATTCTGTACAGTAGGTGTTGGAATGAGATATGAATAGCCATTATTTCCGCATCAAAATTTGTTGTATGATATCAGTTTAGTAATAATGAATATATTGAATTTAGGAGTTTTTATGTTGATTGTATAATGATGATTTCATCTAAGCTGACTTTTTTTTTCATTTTCAGAACTTACCTTCCATGAAGAAACGTAAGCGTAGTAATTCTAGTCCCCTGGGTTCAGATGATGGTAAAAATGATAAGAAACAGAAACTTAAAGGCAGTGGTTCTGATTCTGATGTCATAGAAATGAAAAAGGAAGAAATAGTGGTTACTATATCTGACTCTGAGGAAGACAAGAAAGGCAGAAGGCAAGACAACAGCTCAGAAGATACTGAAGAGGAGAGCTCTGATAGTTCCTACAAACGGCAGCAGAGAAGAAAACGAAAAAAGAAAAATGATAAAAATAAAAGTAATGGGAAACAAGAAACAGAAGATAACAAATCAAAATCTTCAGAAAAGAGCTCACTTTCTGAGAATGGCGATAAAAGTACTGGTAACATAGAAGTCACGAATCAAGATGATGACCTGGACAAGGAGATGCCTAACGAGGTAAGCTCATCAAGTGCCAAGTCAGCTTGTGACTGGCTGAACGAACATTTCACAGAATTGTCAAAACTTGGCGAACTTCTGACATACCAGTCACAGAAAGTTTCGAAGAGGAAGGTTCGTGAAGAGCTAATGACTAACCCTCAGCATGTTCGAAAAGTAATCAACAGTTTTAAGACCCTAGTGAAAGTAGCTAAAGATAACATGGAGCATGTAGATGGTTTTCTTACCCTCCATCATAAGTACTGGATGAAACGTGTTATTAGGAAACATAAATCTAAAACAGGTACTAGAGATAAAGCTGAAGGTAAAGAGAAAGCATCTAAACAAGAAACTAAGAACAAGAATGATGAGGAAAATGAAGAATGTGGAGAAAAAATGGATGTTTCAGAAAATAGAGTATCTGATGATGACGTAGAAATGCATACAGGTGACAAATCTAAAAGAGGTACTAGAGACAAAGCTGAAGGTGAAGAGAAAGCATCCAGACAAAGACCTGAGAGCAAAACTGACGTGGAAAATGAAGAATGCGGAGAAAAAATAGATGTTCCAGAAAACAGAATATCTGATGATGACATAGAAATGCATACAAATACAAATAAATCTGATGTTGATGTAATTCAGAATGGATTTGAAAAAGATGATTCATCCGAAACTGATGAAGCAAAACAAACTGCAGATAGGAAAGAAGAGGAAGCTGAAAATGATAGAAAACAGAATGAAATTGGGGAGGAAGAAGAAGAAAAATTAGAAAACTGTGATGGTGTTCAGGATGAAGATTTCATAAAGGAAAATGGTGGTAACTGCAGGACTGTTTTGGATTTAATAGACGAGGATAATTGTTGTGAGGAAGTAAGACATAAGGATACAGAAGTACCAGAACATGAATCTGATGAACATCAGAATTTTAAAAATGTTGAGATTGAAGAAACAAAAACAAAGAAGTCTAAGAAGAGAAAATTACTTAAAGACAGTGATGATGAAGAAAAGGAAATTATAAAATCTAGTGAAAGTGAGGGAGGTGTGAAGAAGAAAGTGCTCAAAGATAAAAAGAGAGTAAAATTTGATGTTACAACAGACAATGAGGAAAATGATTTGGTACTTCCCGAGTTACTTACAGACAATGGAACTGAAAATTCAGTCGTAGATAACGACCAGACCAACACAGACAGTGAAAATAATATTCTTGGACTTAAAAATTCAGTCCAAAATGAAGAAAAGGTACCAGAAGATGAAGGTACAATTAAAGATAACAGTGACAATGTTCATGAATTGAGTGGTGAAAAATGTAGAACATTAAAAGGTAAAAAGGATGAGAATAATGTTGTTGAAAGTGACTCAAGCGTGGAAGACATGTTTGGTGGGTCAAATAACGAATCTACTGTAAGTTTTGAAAGTTTGGCAACTTTGGTTGTAGATAAAAGTAAAGAACCCGTACTTGAAAATGCATTGTCAGATAAAACTGTATTGCCTCTTGAAGAAACATTACAGATTTCAGAAGTTGATAATACAGAAGATAAAGAGAAGGGAGAAGTAACAAATAAATTAGAAAATGAAGATAAAACTGAAAAGAGAAATGAAGAAAGAGAAGAGAAAGTTGTTACTGAAAGTGATACTGATACTGTTGAATTACTATTTAACAATGAATTAGTAGAAAATGATGATGATGATACTGCAATGAAAGAAGGAAGTGACAAGGAAAACATTGATTTAAGCTGCACTACAGAAGAGCAATTGGAGACAAATGATGAAAAAGGCAGTGGTAAAAATAGTGACGTTGAAAGTATGGAACAGGATCATTCTGAAGATCTGCTCCAGAAGTGTGTTGAAAACAGCAGTGCAGTAGGAGCACAAGAACATGTTGCAGAAGTGGAGAAAGATGATGGACAATTAGACAAAAAGGAGGAATCTGCAGAGAATGACAAAGAGAGTGACGAATCAGACAATGACGGAGGAGGTGATAGTGATATTGGTAATTTGCAAATAACTGATGATGAGATGTCAGATAGCAGTGAGAAACGAAATGATGAAAATAAAGTACCGATTTGTGAAGATAAAAGTGATAAAACAGATGAACAAATTTGTGAAGATGTAGAACAAAGTGATAAAGAAGATGAAGCTGAAGAATCTGTTTCGAAATACACAGAAGAAGCAATAGAGGCTCAGAAAGCTCTGCTTGGTTACACGTCAGACGATGAAGAGGATGGAGACAGTCAGACGGACACACCAAAGAAAAAGAAGAAGGAAGGATCAAAAAGAGTGAAGAAAAACTCAAATTCTGGGGATAAAAATGCAGAAGAAAAGACTGTGAAGAAGCGAAGGCCTGGTCCAAAATCACGAACATATGTGGGTATTGAAAGTACTGATTCAGAACTGCCATCAAGTGAGGAAGACTCATCGTCCTCCTCAGACAAGCAGATCATGAAGGCAGTCGGCCTTAAGAAGAAGAAGAGGTTCAGGCTGAAGGACACTGAAGCATACAAGCAAGATGAGAAGTTGGGTTGGAAGTGTAGTGTGGTTGTAGAGCGCTTACCTGAGGATGTGTTCCAGAAGTATTACGAGCAGTATTACAGTGAAGAAGAAGATGAGTCTGAGAAGGCCATAAAGGATGATAAAGAAATACACAGGTAAGAAAGATTCTATATATGTTTTTGTCTCCTCCCCCTTCCCATCCAGTGGCAGCTGGTGGTTTGAAAATATGGTGGTGCACAATGGATATCGAAGAGGAGTTAAACATACTTTGTGCGAGATCGTACGTATTTGCTTGGTTTCTGCACAAAACCAATCTGCGGAAAGTCTAAAATTCCACATTCAGTATTCCCAACCTAACACACATAACAATTTCCCTCTTCTTACCGCTTAAGTGACATATTGATAGTCCACACCTGTGGAGTAACGGTCAGCGTGTCTGGCCGCGAAACCAGGTGGCCCGGGTTCGAATCCTGATCGGGGCAAGTTACCTGGTTGAGGTTTTATCCAGGGTTTTCCCTCAATCCAATACGAGCAAATGCTGGGTAACTTTCGGTGCTGGACCCCGGACCCATTTCACCGGCATTATCACCTTCATATCATTCAGACGCTAAATAACCTAGATGTTGATACAGCGTCGTAAAATAACCCAATAAAATAAAAGACATATTGATTTTACTGCTTTAGGCGTTTAACATATTATTTTTTAGAGACGTTCAATATAGTAATAATTATAAATTTGAAACTTACCACTGCAATTTCACCTAAATTGCACTGTTAATTAAGTATTGTTTTTAAATATTTGCAAAAATTAAGTAAACTCTACAACTCTACTAAAGTTAGTGCATTCGTGATGCAAGTAATATTAAGGAAGCTGTGAAAAAATCAACAAGGCCCACACCTGTGGAGTAACGGTCAGCGCGTGTGGCCGCGAAACCAGGTGGCCCGGGTTCGAATCCCGGTCGGGGCAAGTTATCCGGTTGAGGTTTTTTCCGGGGTTTTCCCTCAACTCAATATGAGTAAATGCTGGGTAACTTTCGGTGTTGGACCCCGGACTCATTTCACCGGCATTATCACCTTCATATCATTCAGACGCTAAATAACCTAGATGTTGATACAGCGTCGTAAAATTACCCAACAAAATAAAAAAAATCAACAAGATTCCACAGACTGGGGGAAAAAAAAAGACAGACGTATATCACGGCCTGCTGGAGTATAGTAAACACAGAAAACATTTTAAAGCAACAATGTTGAAGATAGATATTTTTGTTTTGCAAATTTGCCATCATTGAACAGAAACCAAGATGGAGATTTCATTGCAACTAATTAGAAATTCCTCTTTCAGGTATGTAATAAACGATCTTCGCACAAAATAATGTACGATACATGAGCGGTATGTTTTCTTTCAATTCTCGGAAATTAAAAAAGCTCAACTATGTTTTGCTTTTTCAAACTTTTCCTCGAGCATGAAAACTTCAACATACCGCTCTTGTAACGCATATTACTATTACCTTAAAGTTTAAAACCGTGTATACCTGAGGGCATATACATATAAAGCTTATTTATATGCAATTAATAAGTAAAATGACTAAATACAAGCATACCTATTTATACAGAAGTCCAAAAGTGGACGGGGTCATGGATGGAGCGCTCTATATTGCGATTTACCCTCATGAAAGACATTTGAGCACAGAATCGTCATCAGAATGCTACCAAGTACCAAGTCCAATGTTTTCGTTCATAAAATTCAAATGCACCTTTCTAGGCTGTCGGGAGATAGCAGCACTTATTGTCAGAACGACAACTCTTACAACTTTAAAGCAAAATACAAGCTCCTTTATGTATTGTGCCGTTTGTGTGCATGCAGATTGAGAAAGTAATGTGCGAAATATGCGACTGTTCGTTGCACAAGCCGAATGAATACATTTTTCATGCTTATTACTTCGGACAAATGTCTAGTTGAAACAGATACTTTCCCAGTGAACTTAGTTTCTTCTGCACTGATGTTGGTGTCCATGCAAAGTGCGACAAACCGTTCTCAATGAGGAAAGCAGTAGACCACGCCTCTAACCCGTCCCTTCATTAGCCGAACATCTCTATAAACTACCTTCCATAGGTTTTCAACATCTTTGCAAATCAAGAGGCTCGAAGGCTCCTGCAGACGTACAAAACGAGATGGCAGCTGCAGATAGTCATGAATGAAAATTGTAAAAAAAAAAAAATTATATTTTTAATAGTAACAAAGCCTGGAGATTAGGAACATTACTGGGGGGTGTACAAACATGCAACCCCCTTGAGAAGCCGCCACTGTTCCCATCCCCTTCATATGGTTGAGAATATAGTAAAGTGTGCAAAATGAGGTTGCATTTGAAGTTGAGTCTTTGAAGTACTGGTAATATTATAGATTGAAGTAAAAGGGGAGGTAAGAGCTATTTTGAGATAGAGGAAAGGGGACAGTTGTTCATTTTCATATTGAAATAGGTTTTCAAGAATTTCGAACAAAGAAGTTTAATTTCTTTCCAAAACTTGAAACTTTTCTTGAAGTGGATGTGAGGAAAGTGGACGTAGGCAAAGGAGGTGGGACAGTAATAAGTAGGGAGCGGATTTTTATGTGCTAAAAAATTTAAATATATTTATTTTTTTATGTGCTAAAAAGTACGAAAATATTTGCTAAAAACAAAAAAATATTTTTTTTTTAAATATGACAAAAATACCTTACTTAGCTTAGAAAAAAAATGTTACTAGGTACTCACCAACCACACTTGAGTGCTAGTAGTTTGCCGAGAATTGCAGTGAACAACAAAGGTTATCTCCAAATTCTCCATCACAAATGCATGCCGATTATCTCTGAACAACTACTTATGCTGTGAAAACGATCTTTCCACATCACAGGACGTCAGACGTGCATATTTAAACAGAGGAATGTCACAAACACAAACACCATCAGTTTCACCTACAGGCATATCCTCCAGTACTTGAGCAACTTTACACATTTTTTTATATCTACTGTTTTTCCCAAACATATTCTGGAATTTGTCCCTTAGTAATTGTGCTTCTGAACCTGATAGCGAGTCTAGTTTAATTTTCACGGTACGCACCTCTCTGTTTCAGACAACAGGTTTTTGGATTTTCGAGTTTTTTTTTTATGGTGTCACACAAAAAGCTTAGATTTGCTAATAGGAAAGCCAAATCGTTTTTTAAACAACCATCTTTCAGTATATCTTGAAGGATATCGATTGATCAAGCCCAATAACAGGGAATCACAACAAGACATATTGCCTTACTTGATGGACATGAGCGAGAGGCGAGAGATTTGTTTAAATTAAATAATGTTCATACCCAAGCATTTATCTGTTGTGTTTCACAAACAAAGCGTGGAATGAAATCATCTTCAGCAACAATAAACATTCCTAATTATGTGTTGCAAGATCTCTCCTCTTTGTCCACGTTAATTTATTCTCTAATAATAACACTGATATGCTGCCTAGCAGTTCTCAGAACTTGCGGCGATACTATTACAAAAATGGATCACGGATACACCACACAGCGCTTAGAAACACGAAGCAACCAGGAATTCTTAAAAAGATAACGTACTTGAGTGACATAATTGATTTAGTTTAAAATGTTTAAAAGTTCTTGTAAAAAAATTATTTAAATAAAAACACTCCAAGATTTATGTATTTATAATAGATTTCCTGAAAATATGTATTTACATAATTTTTTTGTGAAAATATGTGTTTTTATGTGAAACAAAATTCGGGTTTTAAACTTGAAACTTCATGTTCGAAATTTTTAACTTTGTTAATTGTGTTTTATCACACTCAAAAATAATATTTAATTACATAGAAATCCGCTCCTTAGTAATAAGTAGAGCCAGGAATTTTAGGTGCAAAATTGTAGTTGTAAAGGGGGGAAAAAAAGGTGCTTTAATTTAGTCGAAAAAGGTGCAAAAAAGATGCAAATTTCAAAGGTAAATATTCATTACAAACAGTACCAAAATAAATTACATTACATATAATGACACAAAATTCCTTGAATAAGCTTAAGTTTCATTCTCTTTTATGAAAATGCCAGCTGACTGACTTACAGATGTGGTTCAACCAATAGAGCAGATGATATTGACAAGGAGAGGAAACAAATTAATCTTTCGCCAGGAAGGGGCAAGCCCAAATTCTTTTTCTTCCTGGTTAGTAGATTTCACGTAACAGCAATGGTGCAATGAAGTACAAATTAATTTGCGGGCATTTTGCGTAATGGGACTTCATTTAGGCCCAAACTAATTTGAAAGCTTTTGCCAAACAGTACTGTACTGAAGTGAAAGTAATGTGATACCACACATTTATTTTATTTTTTTTACTGGCATAGATTCTGCAGATCTTGTCTGTGAACATGGGCCCTCAAGTAATGTTTCCAATTGGGCCCAACTCCTAAGGCTGCAACCCTGGGCATACATACATAAATTTAAACAGGCTGACTGATACGAGTAGACTGACAGACAAATAGACTAATCAGTCAATTGAACTGCCTGACTGACTGACATGATAGAAGCAATTTTTCATTATGATGAATCCTGAAAACATGAATTTCAGGGTAGTCTCGGAATTAGTTTCCTATAGCATCACAATACTTCTTCTGTACTCTGTATGATGAGATAAAACATCTTAATTTATGTGGAATGAATGAGTTAGGATCTTAAGCTGTTAATAACACATCTTGATTACACACACAGCACTTTATATTTAAGATTTAGTTCTAGAAATAATTTTCTAGTGTTAAATTGAAACTGAGTTGTAATTTACACTAGCAGTCAAAAGTTTTCAATCACCTATCACAACTATGGATTTGTGGTTAAAACAGGGATTCCGTTTTGAATATTCTATCATATCATAATGCTAGAGCGAGAAAATATTTGTTTTGTTGGTCTATTTAGTTTTTTCGATGTGTTTGTACATTGAAATAAAGTATATAGTTTTCATAGAAAAACTTTTGACCGGTAGTGTACCTATTTAGTTTCATTTTTTGTTAATGACAGAGAAAAATTTGCTCCGGTGCCGGGATCGAACCCAGAAACTCCAGTTTTACATACCGGGTGCTGTACTACTGATCTGATCCTTGATGTAGCTCAGTGGTAGAGCACCTGTTCTGTAGAACTTGGAGTCCTGGGTTCGATCCCTGGTGCCGGAGCGAATTTTTCTCCTTCATTAACAAATAATAACCATAACAGAGAATTCTGTAAGACCAAAAAATTAATGATCCTTACATTCTTAAGGCTGGTTCACAATAAAGCAGAAACGAGAATCGGAACAAAAATGAAAATGGTAAAATTGTTAAAATGTATACATTTAAATGTGAGCATTCACAATTAACGAAAAGCTTACCAGAACCCGAGATCGGGAACGGAGAGTTGGCCAAGTTTCAACTTTGGCATTCACATTTCCGATCACAGCCCACTATGGTCTGTCCAAAACAACTTCCGACCTGACAAATGGCGCCTTTAGCATGTTACCATGGCAACCATTGAAATCAACCAATCACAAGAGACATGTAACTATGGTAACGGGACGGTGTTGCCTTCTCTATGTTTACAAGTTGCACGTGAATACCAGGGCCTAGTGGTGAATACAGTGGCCGGAATGACTGAGTTGGCTGTTTAATGCGTGCTTTGTGTGAATTAAAAATATTATTTAGTTGTATTATTGTTTTAGTGTATCGATAATTATTGTGTTTAAATTATATTACACTATTATCTTCGTTGTCATTGGTGGAGTGTGTGTTTTCTAGTTTCTGCTAGAGTTTTTAAATAGATGACTTGTGCAATGTCGGAAGGAAGGAAGGAAGGAAGGAAGGAAGGAAGGAAGGAAAGGCAGGCGGAGAACAAAGAATACTGTACAAGGTGCCCCGTTAAAGAGTCAAGCGCGAGAGATGGTGTGTTATGTAAGAGAGTATTTTGACAGGAGAAAAGATAATGGCGGGCCTCTTTTACCTTTGGCGCAAGTTGTAATGAGAACTGTTGCTTGTGTTAAAATTAATAAGAGCACTGTTACCAATATTTGAAAAGAAAAAGGCCGTGCAGATTTTTAATTATAAATATTTTTACAGTTTACAATTTTTTCAACGCCTTTCTAACAATATTACATTGAAGAATACCAACACTCATAAAAGTAGAGGCTTTGTATTAAATTAAAACTGTTTTTACAGTTTACAGTCCTTTCGACGCTTTTCTAACGGTATTTACATTGAAGAATACCGGTACTACTACTACTACTTATTATTATTATTATTATTATTATTATTATTATTATTATTATTATTATTATTCTATTATTATAGGCTAATAAAAATAATAATGTACACAAATTTTAATGCCTAATGTTCAACAAATTGGTTAGAAATGTATGTGTTCATGTCAGCCGTTCATTACTGCACTCTATCGGCAGCGCGCTCGCTTATACGAAAGATGAGCAACATGACAACATTGCTCCCCCTTCTCTATAAGCTGTCAAGTCGGAAGTAGTTTTGGTCAAGGTATAGATTCATTCTATTGCCATCTAAAAGCTATTTTGTCGTCGTATATTTTGTAGCAAGAAGACCATGACATAACCTACGCATTATTTTGTTCTGTGCTGTGCATCATGGAGCAAGTTTTATTTGATGAGATTCTAATATTGAAATCCTCACATTTACGATAAGCGGCGTGCCTTGTATAAAAATTAGAAAATGATGGAGAATACGTGGCTTTCAATAGCTGCGTCTTTGAACATCGATCAGAAGCAAATCATATTTTATTACAGTATTGGTTATATTACACACTACATATTCATGCTTCAATTCAATAACTACTGTTGTGTTCATTTTTGTTCTATTACAAATGTTTCTTCTCTAATTACTTTATGTTATGGTAGACTTAAAATAGGTTGTGATAATAAAGATGCATGGGCATATTTATAGTACCGTACCTAATGAAATGTTTCAGTTGAAATTTCGAAGTTAGTTAACCTGTGTTTATGTTGGCTGCCTTGTACTCATGAGAGAACACCATTGGTCAGTTATACACAAATAACATTAGAATGTGTAATATCGACTTTACATATCGTTATTGACATACATATCGATATGCATAGTCGTCGACGTTCTCGTTTTCATTCTGGTTCTCGTTCCCGGTTAACCAGCCTTTAGTTTCAGTTTAACACTAGAAAGTTTTTTCTATAACTAAATCTTAAGTATTAATAATAGTCAGTAATTTCGCCTGTTTGCATGCTGATTTATTTGCATCTAAATTATTTTACAATAGTTTGTCATTTTCTTATGTTCTTGCCATGTGGAACTGAAAAATTTGGTTCTTTTAGATACCGGTATAAGTTGAGAAAGAAGCACTGAAGTAAATGTGACCAGAAGAGAAGGCTCAAGGAATTGGTGAAACTGTTCAGACTTCACATCAGATTTTTATTGCTCTTCTAGCAACTGTTGCTTGTTCATTCTTATAGTTCTTGCCACTCATAGATTAGCAAAGTGGTTTCATGATGTTTGCAGTCATTTAGCGTAATCGGGTGACATGTATGCCTTTGTAAAATTATTTGAAATTTATGTTATTCTAAAGATACTTTCAAATATTTGTTTGTGTGAAGATTGAGTGAGGACAAGCACCACTGTGTGATGGAAAGTCCCACACAAACATTCCACTGATTTAGTGTAATCAGGTGATATGTGTAAATTTATGAAATTATTTTAAATACTGTACATATTTCCCTTTCATATATCTTCACACTTTTTCTTTGGTGAGGGTTAATTGAGAATACACACTTTACAGTACAGTGTATAATGGAAAAACCCCACCCATGCACTACAATGTTGTATCATGTCAGAGAACTGTATTGTTTTAAAATTGAGTTGGACCTATTGAGGTTATATCATTTGGTAAGCTGGTGTGCAAAATACCTTGTGATAATTCGCGTGTTGAGTTACTGTCCACATTTCACGAGATGATCCGAGCAAGGAATGCAAGGTTTTCCCCCCACTTTCACAACCAAACATCGAGACAGAACCGGGTTTGTGTGCTCTAAACTTTCGCTATCAACTACAGTGAAAACATTGTCCCTCAGTAAAACATTATTAATTCATATAGGCTACATAGTATACATTTAATATCTATAATTAAGTTAATTATGGAAAGCAATTATTCAGTGACAGTGTTATATTACACCAGTCAATGTAAATATTATATGTTTGGTTTACAATATAGTAATTAATAATAATAATAATAATAATTTAATTTATTAAGATTTTTTTTAATATATAGAAATTAAATTTTTTACGAGTATAATGCGGCATGTTATTTAAATGAAACATTAAAACTTCATGTATACTTTTGAGCTAACTAAAGTTTTAAATTTATTCTCCTCTCGAAGTCATGCCCGTGATTAACTGAAGTTATTGTAAGTTTCAATAATTTAATGTTGACATTATGAGAATATTATTAAGTTAGTGTAAATGAAATTAGTATTAAATTACAAAAAATAAATAAATACCTGCATATTTAGCAGCCCTTTCTGTAGCATTCATCAAAGAACACAATAATCTCTTCTGCCTTGCTTCATCACACATCTTTATTACATTATTACTTTGTCATGCTTCACTATGTATAGTTTTTCCATTTTTACACTTTGTAAACATTATGATAACTGATATGTGACACTATTGAAATCAAACAGAACTCTACTTCGCTTTAAAACTACTTAACTAAATATTTCACTGACCAAACAAATTCGTAACTCATTGTCTAACTAAATTACTAATTTAAGATAACTGCCTAATTAAAGCGTAATGCAGCCAATCTGACATGATCTTTAAGTTAACTTAAGAAATTAAAATCTGACTTAAGAATGTTTTAATGTAAACAACACTTGTTATCCACAGTATTCACAACACCAACATCACAATAAAATCTCAACAGTAACTAAAATGCTTGCATAATTTGCAAAATCAACGTTTTCAGGTGGAGTGTCACTGAACTTTGTCCCAGCCAGTCAATGGCACCACCCTCATCTACCTGCCCTTTCAGACGCGCTAAGTTATTGTACATTTCCTTACCCTCGTCTCTTACCCCGCAAGGACCATTCCCCCTCGCAGAGATAATCTCGTGAAGTGTGGACAGTAAGTGTCATTTGCAAATTGGGACAAATCATTCTGTCATGCAAGACATTTAATTTATGGCTTGTAATAGCAGGAACACAATAGATTTATGGACTTATGTATTTGATCTTTTTTTAAAAAAATTCAGAATTTATTGAAACTGAATACTACTATCATCAATATTAATGTAATGAGTAAAACATTTTGATTCTTAATTAGAAGTTTATCATCTGAAAGTCCGTTCCTGTAAAGTAGTTTGCTATTCTTCTGATGTGAATACTCTAATGTAAGGAGGAGTCATGCCTTAATAGTTTAATTTTTTGAGTCCTCTCTTGGTGAGAGTATAAAGTAATGAACTCTGGAAAATGTTGTTTAAATTCATGCAGGATTGCAAAGCAAATATTGTTTAACATCCTCATAAGGTACGGTTTGTTTACGGCGATCATCATCGAACGCACATCGCCAGCGATTATAAATGCTGGTGATGATCGCCGAGAAGTGATTTCTTTATTGACGCACATCGCTATAGATTCTCATTTGTTTATTCCTTCATTTACTACATATGATCAAATGAATTAATGTAGGCCACGGTCATAACCAAAAAATAATATGAATAAATCCAAGATAATGAAGTTGCTATTTATTCTAGAAGAGGGAGATGACGATATCACTATCGAGCATGCGTATTATAAAAGGAAAAAGCTATAGACTAATGAAATATTCAGGATTAGGTTTACAGAAGGCTGTTTTAACACACTGATAATGAGACATCTTTTATAAAAACTCTACAAAATTTAAGGAATATTTCAGACTCTCACCTAACCAGTTTGATGATTATGTTTTGAGTTTAATTGAATATGACAATGTGAAATTACCTACCAATTTTGTTCAGACTCCGGTAACTCCGGCTAATTACAACAGAAAGTCAACTTTAAAAGTAAAAGGGTTAAGATCTTTTACCTAAACACCATCGATTATTTCTGTAAAATTTGAGGTTATGGCAGACGAAATCCAGTGCAAGGGAGCTGGTGGGAAACTTACAGAAGAGAGAATTTCGCCCTTACCCAGCATTGAACGGAACTCTCTGGGTGTGATAAAAGTGTAATCTGTAATGTAAGGGTTTATTGTTTAATTTGCTTATTAATTCACATTTAAGACACTAGTTTTCTTTAAAATTTCGCGAAGTTCTTTCCACATAAATTCCTTCGCCTGTGTGTCCTTATATTATTTCAAGCTCATATCGAAAAGGGCATTATTTTGTGACACATATCCAATAATAATAATTTTGTCTTCAGACCGCGAAAAATTACAAAACGTCTTGATTTGTTTTGCAGCCATAACGTACAGATTAGATATTCGATATTACAACATGACCTTCTCTAAATATCGATTATTGAACATGAATGAGGCGATGTGCGTCCTGAATTTGCTTCAGAAGCAACCTCCAGCGATCTGCGCCGTGTCCAACGAACTGCTCTGGCGATCTTCGCTGTAAAGGAACTATGCGCATTCATTTCAACTGCTAGCAATTCTGGCAACAAATGCTGGCGATGTGTGCTCAGCGATGATCGCCGTAAACAAACCGTAGCTATAATCTCATGATATAAATTATTTCTGAAAAATGTTAAAATACAAAAAAGTTGAGTGAAAATTATCATTATTAAGCTTCTAAAAATATGGGTCACTATTAACCTGGTCCAGCCTTAGCATTCATCTGTCAGTTTCATCATTTGTCGGCCCTGCTCCCTTCTTCCATTTGGAGTATATTTCATTATTAATTTTGGGTGTCTTGATCTGGACATTCTGTTAAAAATTAATCTTCATGTTAATCTTCATGGTAAATGATGCATTTACTCAGGTCAAAACAATGTGAGATTTGGTAAATGATATTCTATCTCAGTTTGTTTTGCTTGCTTTCAATAGAAGACTGTGCATGAGGTTTTTAGTACACTTCCTGTTTGGCAAATTGCATACAAGGTGATTCACGAAGAAAGGTAAAAAATTTAGGATGTGAATTCTGAAGTCTTTCTGAGTCAAAAAGTTCATATGAATATGGGTCCGTTTTCGAACGGTTACAGAGATATGGCTCTTTGATTTCACAAAAACTTCTGGGATTTCATTGTACTAACTCCATTTAGAGACAGATAACGGGCAAATTTAATGTTTATATTCACGTATGCATACATACTTAATATTCTAGATGTCGGGGTCGATGTTTTCACACATTTTTGAAGGTACCTCCTTCTGCTTCTACACACTGTTGCGCTAGGGCGTGAATTGCACTCATTGCTTGGGAGAGTTGCTCGTGGCTGTTCTTTATGCCGCATCCAAAATACAGTCGATTAGCACCTCTCTCTCGTTTCCCCCTTCCTTTGCTATACCAAGTCTTTCATCCAACCCCATTGACAGTGAATACTCTTCGATATGGTACCCTTCTGTTTGGAAAGCGTCGTTCATATTCAGCGACGGCACACAAGGAACTTCCATTGCACAAACCATAAACATACACAATATCAGCGTATTCTGTAGTCGAAAATTTGTAATGCATCTTGAAAAACACAACTTAACACTTCCAATAATTGTACCTGTATAACTACTGTACTGTAGGTAGCTGACTGAACTGCTGTGAACTGAAGTGATAGTGGTATTTGTGTTATGCGCTCGTTCTGTGTCATTACATCAGACAAGGGCAGGTGATTGGACATTTGTAATGCCCCACCACCCGGTTTGTTTCTCTTACCTACATCGCTCACAATGCAGATTCCAATGTTACGTCATTCATTGCGATCGGTGACCTTGTCTCACGTCAGCAGCATATGGTAACGTCTGATTCACATTGGGGCGAGATGTTTTACCAAAAAAATGCATCTAGCTCCGCCATCGTTCGAAAACGGACCTATGTTCATATGAACTTTTTCACTCAAAATGGCCTAAGATATCGTATCCTAAATTCTTTTACCTTTCCTTGTGAATCACCCTGTATATCTTTAGTATGGACTGACTGGTGATTGGATTGTTAAGTTACGTGGCTGTTTGTTTTTATGTTTGTAAGTGAGTTTGTTCTTTTTTACCTAGTTATAATAATATGTATAACAATATGTAATGTAACAACTGAGCTGTTCAGAGCAGAAGTGGTGTAAGTCAAAAATGTGTAATGTGTAAACATTCTGTAATATACAGTGCAAAGTAGCAATTAATATTCAATTTATTTAAACTATTAGTAGTCAGCGGATAGCAAGAAAGACATATTAATTGCTACTTTGCACTGTATTTTACAGAATTTTTACTTTAAACCTCATTATCCAATTTTGACTTACACCACTTTTGCTCTGAACGGCTCAACTGCTTCATTATGTTTTTTTTTTTTTTTTTTTAGAATTGGTGTACAAGTTGTGTGGAATGTGCACGATGTTATATTGTTAGCCATTGTGCTCTTATACTGGGTGTTCATTTCAAAGTGTGTCATGACGTCACTGTTGTGAGTCAGTGATTTGAAGCGAGTTTCAGCTTTTATGTCAGAGAAGTTGCCTATTATTCAAGGCGTTCAATCTGAACTTGAGAACGTGTATGGTATAACTTGAATGTCGTAGCAACAGATGGCGGTCTGTGTGCTATCATAACCTCTTTCGAACTGTGTTTTGCGCGGGCAAGTCATACACAGGGTATTTGTTATCATCGGTTGCGTACGGCAACATTCTACGATACAAATCAAATGCTCCGTGTCCATGTTGATCGTCGAAGTTAATGTCAACAAATACCCTCTCCCCATAAAGAAAAAAAACTCACCTCAGTACGTGTTTCGAAACAGTTCACAAACCTGCCACTACCGGCATTACCGTACGTATCGGTAAGTACCCTTCAGAATGAACGCCGTACTTGCTAGGCAACTTCTCTGGCACATAGGTAATACACCTTTGCGGAAATGTAGGAAGATTGAATTCTCTAGGCTCATCGGCTAGCCACATATGACATACAGTGAGCCATACACACTTTGAACTGAATACGCAGTAGTGTGTGTGTTTTAGTATAATAATGTAATTTTTCTTTGTCCATTAGTTTTTATTAATATCCTGTCTTTGTGTACAGTGAGGTTAGTTGGGGATGCTCGGGTTTTCGTCCTAAGATGTCAATGTGTTGGTTACCGCGAAGAACACACGTATGTCTCCAGCACTTTTAGGCCTACAGTCCTACTGTTATAATGCTTAAAAGTTACAATAGAGCTGAGACGAGATGTTATGGCACCAACCTGCGCGAAGTTTTAAATTGCTGGCCAGCAGGGTAGAGGAGTGGGGGTTGTTTGGGTTACGGTTCTCAAGCTCAGAGCGGCAGGCATATCCGTTTCATCTCTTTTTAAAAACATTCGTCTTGCCTTAGTATCACCACTTTCCTACTCAAGAGTCCGAAGGTACCTAATGGAATTATGCCCGCTATTCCATCTTTATATTCTTATTCTCCGTCCGAATCAGACGACTGATCTGTGCTGGAATCAGATGTCCCTAAGTTTATGGAAATGTTCTCCAAAATACAGTCCATCACGTGCTCACTTTCAATGTAATTGTTCTCTATTTTCTTCACATAATCATACACTGATATCCATTTTTGGAAGAAGCGATAACAGAGTCGGCCTCTGTTTATGCGTAGCGTAGAAATTATAGATGAGTCTTCTTAGGACTTCCTCATCAAAACTGTCTACAGCTGCAACAATCTTCTTCTTCAGCTGTGATTTTTCCGGACTAGAGAAAGAATCTGCTGTTCCTGCCTCAATATTTTTCCCTTCTTTCCTGATTCTTGCCAAGGTTCGCTTTGAAATACCAGTGGCAGCCAGTACTCTTGCACACACGCTTTTCAATGGAATTGATATTCCATCTACAGCCTCTTCTGACATGAATTTCCATACATTGTATGCTATTTCATGTTCTTGACTATGAACTACTCTATGATTTCACACCTTCGACAATGTCATAATGAGGGCGCTCAGAAGCACAATGTTTTCAGTATTAGCAATAACGGTAGTAGCAGAACGATCTGAACACTCGGAATGCCAGTAACCAACTAACCCAACACCCCTCCAGTTGAGCGTGAGGGCGAGTCCAAGCAAACGAACTAAAATGCGTCCCTCGCGCTGGTGCCATAACTTCTCGTCCGGGCTCTACTTACGAAGCTCATATTCTTTGCTCAAAATGCCCCCCATTTATTACAACAAACATTTGACATCTTTTTATGAAGTTTGCAGTCACTTTAGCAACTTCTTCAATCCTTCACTAATCTCGTCTAATTTCTCTTCTGACGGAACATGGCATTCTCTTTTTGGTGTTTTATCGTTTACTGAACCTGTCTGCATGAACTTTTTGTTAAATCTTTTTTATTGTACAGGCAGTTTGAACAGGTCTCTGGAAACTTTTCCCGAAATTTACGTCTTGACACTGGACCACCTCATGTAATTCCCAATTGACTGTCTGGAAGTGAGTTGAAAACTTGGACTGGACTTGATGATGGTTATTTTGTAACAACTCTCCTTTCGACAGAAACTGAGAACATGACTCTGACTCTTCTGATTAATTGAATTGTTAGGAAACATCTAGAATATAATGAGAAAATGACATCATTTTTTTCCTTAATGTACAAATTAGGTTTAGATACTCATCAAAGCTGTATGGTGTGACTTTATGTACAAAAACACTTCATTGTGTAGCATTTTGTGCAGAAGAATTCCTTCTGCTTATCTTTACATAAAACAGTATTGTTATAGGTACTGTATAAAATGTGTAATGAGAAAGTGTCCCTAATTTATTTAAAACCACTTTATCTTCGTTACTCCTTTTCACAGTAAGTTGTTTTGTAAAATATTGAAATGTATATTATGTTAAAATAGGTACAACAGTATTAGAAAAACTTAACAAACAATTAAAATTCATTTAGCTAGACATGTTTCAGGACTTGTTGTCCTGCCTTCAGTAGTTTTCTGAAATACGAAAAATGAGAAAACTTGCTTTTTGTGATCTCATGACTTAGTTCCTGTTACTTTTGGTGTCGTTTCGTTGTAGAAGAATAACAGTTTTGGAAATAAATATTTTCCAGACACCAGTTTACAAGTGTTTCTTCATAATGTAACTATGCATCATTATTATTTATTTTTCTTATACATCAAGTTATAAATTTGAACAAAGTTTTTAATCAGAGATTACATAATAATTAATGCAGTTGTATTGAAACTTCCGAGTGCAATATGAGTATAATTTCAAATCAATGTTTAATTATTATTTATGTGACTTACAAAACTTTACATTTCATGCAAATAAAAATATCAACACCTGTATTCAGCTATTGTATTTCTTGTCCATTTACATAAGTTTCATAAACAAAACAGTCATAATTAGAGCCCGGATGTTTGGCAAAATGCCTTTTTTACTGGGTGGAAGTAAATCATAATTTGCATAGATATAAATGTGATTTGGAGTAAATCAAAGTGATGGGCCAATTTTTATTTTACCTTTTTAAGGTGTTTCTTACTAATAAAGCCTTTTTGTCATTTTAAAGCAATATTTATTTATTTGCAATTTTCTAATTAATTGTAATGTAATTTGTATGAAATTTAAATATTTGAAACAATGACTAACTTTACTAACAATAGTAAGTAAAAGTAATTTATTTCGGTGCTTAACCTGCTAATAATCGTGCTTTAATACTATTGGTGTAATATGAATAATGATAGACAATGCACAGTTACAAATCTAATATTGTCATGTCTTCAGGATACCAACAATCAACTTTATAATTTTAAATATTAAGCTCATTCTCATAAAAGTTGTCACAGCATTTTCAATTGTTTGCATTCATATTTTCAAATCTTATTGTTACAATTTTGTGCTACACGTATTTATTACTGTAGGAGAAAGAAATTTGAGTGAGGAACAGTCAGTTACAGTGTTGCCAACAGTTGTTCGTATAATCCTGCTAGATGGCTTTTGAAAACCCGCGATTTTCTAACAAATATCTCTAGATTTTAATGTATACTTATTATTCAATAATAATAATAATAATAATAATAATAATAATAATAATAATAATAATAATAATGATAATGATAATGATAATAATAATAATAATAATAATAATAATAATAATAATAATAACGGTCAAGATGGAGCATCCACCCGCCAATGTAATGAATATTGCACACTATTATCATTGCCAATGTGGCGCTATAAAGCAATTTTGAACACTTTTATCACAGACACAACATATTTAAATTCTTATTGCACGATATATGTTACCGTTAAAACCCAAAATCCGACAAAACCAGTTTCAACAAGTAAAAACTAGTTTTAAAATATAGATAGAAAACGAATTTTCGTAAGATCTAGAACCAATGACAGGTTAGGTTTGGTTTGTTTAGGTTTTTTTTAGGTTTTTTTTTAGGCTTTTACCAAACAAAAACCTAAACAAATCAAACCTAACCTGACATTGATTCTAGATCATACGAAAACTCACTTTCTATCTATCTTTATTTGCTTAAACTAGTTTTTACTAGTTGAAACTGGTTTTGACGGATTTCGGGTTTTAACGGTAACATAATATAATATGGAATTATCACTACATTAACACATTCATTATTTCACAAAACACACACTGAACGAATTAAATGTAATTATGAAAGCTGCTTATAATGCTAATATGAATTTCATTTCAGAAACTTTAAAGATTAAAAACAGCTAGTTTTCCCGCTAAGCGGGATAATATAATTTTACCTGCGAGACGGTTATCCAAAAAAGCTAGATTTGGCGGGAAAACCGCTGAATTGGCAACACTGGTCAGTTATTGTCGGGTAACAGAAGGTATAAGATCGGTTAGCTAGAATGCCTAAATTCAGTAAACCGTTGAAAAGTAAACTTCATGCTTACGTTAGTGAATTTGGTTCCCATGTGTTTTCAACCGATGGAACAGTTTTGTTATGTAAGGTCTGTGAAAAGATAGTTAATCACGAAAAAAAGTATTTTATAAGTCAACATGTGTCACCTACGAAGTAAATATGTGAGTTATGTTGATATACTTTAAATTTATTGCTAAAATATATTATGCGTTCTTTAAATTTATAGTGCCTTTTCAAAGATTATTGTGCCTTTTTTTTTACGTTTTTATTGCCTTTTTTGTCTGCATATTTTAACTGTTATAAATGTCTAAACATCCGGGCTCTAGTCATAATAATAATAATAATGATGTACAGATACGGAAATAAAATTCGGAGCTATTGTGTAAGTTTCGCTTACAACACATTGCGCATGTGGAGTACACAAGAGCCCCTGTATTTATGCTACTTGTGGACAGTTGTGCGAAATTGTTGCCTACATAGAAGTGGACTTTCATTAAGACTCGCCCAAAGTTTAATTCCATGTTTGTACATTTCAGTTTTAGGTAAACATTATTAAAAAAAAAATCTGAATGTACATGCCCGTACCTTAGGTCAGTAAGAGAGCTGTCCCAAGGTTTACTGGTTTATTCTAAAAAAGACCAAGAGATGAAAATGTTGTACTAGGAAATGAAAACGTTTTTTTCTTGTCATATGGAAATGAACTATTTCTAAGTGGCTTGTAAGTCACTAAGTAAGTCTTCCTGGACTTGTATATTTGAATTAAAGCTCATGAAATAGGTGTAACTTTTCAGACTAAACATGCATATTTGTTCAAACTTGGGAAATTGAAGACTGTATTACATACTATATTTAATATTGTTTGCATTGATTGTGATTTTTTTCTTTGACTAAAATTCATTTTTCTGTTAACCTCCTGTTTCATTTCATTGTTTAACTCATTGGCCTGTTAGGCAATTCCAAATCCTGTCATATTTTTCTGACCTAGCATGGTATATTTTCTTTTATCCGAGTTAAACTTGCTGTTTTTCGTAATTTTACAGTAATAATTTAATTTAAAGTTATGCTCTGTTCGCTTCTGCATTCTTTTATTTATGTACTTCATTAAGAGAGTACAGCGAAACCTCTCCTTAAGGACACCCCCCAAGATATGGACACTCCTCATATACGCACAGATTTTTTTGTCCCAATCGATTTTTTAGAATTAAACTACAGTAATATAAAAAAATCTGTTCCTCCATTCACTGTTTGAGTCGCTTGAGAAACTTCTTGCCCCAGCAACTAAAACTTACCCTAGTGCAAACCCTAGTAACGCCGCACTTCGATTATTGTGACGTTTTGTTAAGTGACCTAAGTTCTGAATTGTCAGTCAAGTTACAGCGAGCTCAGAATATGTGCGTCAGATACGTGTGCAACATCCGACGGTATGATCACATATCACCATCCTTCGCAAGTCTCTCGTGGCTCCGACTTAAAGAACGTAGAACTTTACACTCTTTGTCTTTACTCTTTCGAATTCTGCACACTTCAACACCAAATTACCTTTCGTCTCGTTTCTCTTATCTATACTCTAACCACGACGTAAATACCAGATCACTTATCTGTGGCACGCTAAGTATACCTCTTCATAGAACATCTTGTTATTCATCATCTTTTACAATATCCACCTCGCGTCAATGGAATTCCTTGTCACAAAGTATTAGGGGCTGCAAGACAATAAACACCTTTAAGAACAGCTTAAAAGATAACCTTATTAGCATTTCACTCCAATCATACTGATTTAAACTATCACTGACTACATTGTTACTTTTTTCTTTAGACATCATCCTGATTGTGCTGTATTTTAATTGTCTCGTAATAATCTCTTCCTATTACCTAATATTATTTGAAATATATTAACATTCTATGTATTTTAGTTTAATTCTGCTACACAGTTTATTTCAGTGTTTAATTAATAGTTCATAGTATTTTGTTGTTTAATTTGTAAATAACTTTGTATACATGTAACTGTCATCTAAATCAAATTGTTGGATTCTTTGTAAGTTCATGCATATGTATATACACTTTTTGCTGGTTGAGTGGAAGAGAAGGCCTTACGGCCTTAACTCTGCCAGCTAAAATAAATCATTATTATTATTATTATTATTATTATTATTATTATTATTATTATTATTATTAACCAATTGGTGGATTATTCAATTGTCTTTCTCGCTTGTAGAAAAAAAAATATGAAGTACTGTACACTATAAATTTAACTCTCGTTTATGGACACTCTCAGACACGGACACGGACAGCTGTTTCACAGTCCTAAAGCTTGCTTTACCTCCTGACTGCGGACAGAACTTGGATTTCAAGACCTAATGCGTTACAAAAATGGAAAATTTAGTACAGAAATTCCTTAACATGAAAGAAGATAATAAGGGTCTCTTAGGCTACTACTAGCCCAGCCGGCTATCCCTTGTTAGCTGGTAGCAGGTGGATAAACAAAGTCATAAAATTTAACCTGCCTGATGGGACCAAGGTTTCCACGATCGTGAAATTGTGTTCGACACATGATGGGGTTAGTAGGATTATTCTCTTCACTTCAATCAGTTGTTCTATTTCGAGAGACATGGCACCTGAACGTAAGGGTTAAGTTGAAAACTGTAAATTACAGTACTGCATAACTGTAGACCTAGAATAAAATTGCATGGCACAGTATTGTATTTCCCTTTTTCGGTCTTATCTACTGCAGTTCAAAGTTGCAAAGAATTTACTGTAGTACAGTAGACTGTATTTAGAATTAAACTACAATAATATATTTCATTTAAAACGTGAAGTGATACAGATTGCATATTATAAATTTACTGTTAGATTGGGGAGCCTCCCTCCCGATAAAAAACACCTCCCAGATGCGGACAGATTATTACGTCCCTTCGATGTCCGTAAATGAAAGGTTTCACTGTATTTTTAATTCTTTTATGCTCGACCATGCCGAAATGTAGTAATTATACACCTGGTAGCAGTACCTTAATGCATGTCATTAAAGTACACCTATTCATTAAAGTTCAGGTTTTCGATTATTCTCGGATATGCAATCGAAAGATGAGGGAAACCTAACGGAGGCTGGAAATCCAATACTGTCGCAGAAGGTTATGTTCTGTTACTATAATAATTAGCGTTAATTGTAAATAATATTTAAATAAATTCAATTTGTCATCTCGTTTTTCAATTCTAAATCAATTTCCAGGTTATACATTCTCTGCATTACATCAAGGTCAATGACATTATTGTTCCTCGGAAAAAATCCATACTTTCGCGTCTGCGCACATCTCACAATTCAAGAGCTATGAACAAGGTCTTCTGTCAGATACAAATAAAATGTATACTTCTGAATAATTTAAAGTTAGAAATATGGTCGAGCATAAAAAGTCGTATGAAACTTGCCTATAATGGTAATTAAGACGCTCGTATGAAAATTATGAAACTCGCTTGCGCTCGTTTCATAAACAATCATACTTGCGTCTTAATTACTATCATTATAGGCTCGTTGCATAATGTACTATTTTCGGTCTTATCTACTGTAGATCATAGTTGCAAAGAATTTACTGTAGAACAGTAGACTGTATTTAGAATTAAACTACAGTAATATATTTCATTTAAAACGTGAAGGGATACAGATTGCATATTATAAATTTACTGTTAGATTGGGGAGCCTCCCTCCCAATAAAGGACACCTCCCAGATGCGGACAGATTGTTACGTCCCTTCGATGTCCTTAAATGAGAGGTTTCACTGTATTTTTAATTTTTTTTTATTTTCATCTGACAAACAAAATTTTTGTTATTTATTCATGTTCATGATCTGGCAGGTATTCTTATAATTTTGATTGTACGAGATATGTATCTTTTTTTTTTTTTGTTATAGTCTGAAAATTTCTCATTGATTTACTTGGTAAGTTAATGATATTGTTCACAGTCTGGTTAACTTAAAGTCTTTGAAGAAAGCTCGAGGAAAGAAATCTGATGGGGATGCTACTGAGTCAGATGCTTCTGATGATAATGATAATGGTGAAAAGAAAAAGAAGGTGAAGACCAAGAAGGATAAGAAGAAAGAAGAAGAGCAAAAATTAATTGATTTCTTCAAAACAATTGATGATGATGAAGATGGTAAAGTAAACATTCTGTCTGTATTCTGCAGTGATATAGAATAACAAAAAACTCTTGAAATATTCTTTCAGTAATCTGTCTTTTTTGAGTACTATTAGTACTATGTGTTTAAATTTAATGACTATAAAATGTTTCGTTTACAAACTAAAACATGAAGATTACAGTTTTTCTAAATTACATATCACAATCTTCAGTCAATTCTTAAATAGCTACTGGTGTAGCTCAGTTGGTTGAGATGGTTGCCTGCCGATTTGGAGTTGCGCTTAAGAGTGGATTTGATTCCCACTTGGACTGATTACCTGGTTGGGTTTTTTTTTCCGAGGTTTTCCCCAACCATAAGGCGAATGTTGGGTAATCTGTGGCGAATCCTCGGGCTCATCTTGCCAAATACAGTTTTGCTATCACCAGTCCCATTGAAGCTAAATAACCAAGTAGTTGATACAGCTTTGTTAAATAACTAAAAAAAATTCTTAAATAAAACCAATTAATCAAATTGTTTCATTCAATATCATTTACATTTTATGATACGAAACAGGTTGTACTTTGGTGCAGGAATTTTGCTTTCTTTGGTAAGAAGAAAGAATAATGTTTAGTTTATTGTACGTATGGGCTATTCCATCTCAAATCGACTGAAATATAGAGAAAATTGACCTTGCAATTTTTAAATACAATGAAACTTTTTCTGTCCGTAGACAACTGTGATACAATGCTTTGTGCAAAGTTTTAGGCATCAGAACTTCATAGTGTTTAAATTAAAAATATTTTAATTTATCATATTTTCATAAAATTAGCAACTTTAAACTGTTGTGGTTCCGAAACCCTTTCACCCAATGATCAAAATCATGGTTTATTTTGATGCTGAAAAGTTAAAGTTTATATTGACATGTAAACAGTTTTTCTTACTTTTTATGGAAATGGAGAAGTTTAGATTTTTCTTAATTAAGACACCTTTGCCCACGAAAAAATATTTATAAAATATATGGTTAAGTTCCGCATTAAAAGTACAAATAAATACGTATTTTTTACTGGTGCAACGTTAATAAGAAAGTATTGAAAAATCAAATAAAGAAAATAAATAGTACGTGCGTGAGCTAACCAGCTGACTGTGAGGCGGGAGCTAGCCTAGGCAAACGAGGCCAGGAGACATAAACACGTGATGTTTCGTCTAGTAGCGCATAGCTGGGCTAGCTTTATCACAGGTTTTCATAAACACAGGAGTAAAATGACGCCCAGTGCTCGCTTATCTTCAGCTCTCGGCCAGTGCGTGCTGTGTTGCGCCTTTCAAGTCTAGGCGTGTGAAAATAGTTTATTTAATATCCCTGAAACTTATTGCCGTGACACTAAGCAAACAATGCCAAATCCCTCTTAATAATGCAAGGTTTTTTCTCAATATTTTTTACATTTTTACAAATGGCCAAAAAGCCTAAAAGTAAGTAAAATCAGATTATCTGTCTCTCTGTATACAATAAAAATAAGGATTACTTCTTATCATAACCTACCAAATGTCAGCTTCAAAAGGAGCTCTCGTTCAATGTTCTGCAGTAAATGGTTCCAGAGTTCTGAGCACTGAAAGAGGCTTGTTTTTATAAAATACGCTAAATTTGTCGCTCAACAATACGAAAACCGTTTGACTTTCGATAGTATATTTTTGCAAATGCACTCTCCTCAGCACCATGTATAAGTAGGGAAAAAATTAGAGTATAAAAAAAGTGCGAGGATTTTTATTGATCGATTTCATATGGAATAGCCCGTATTCAAATTTTGCACGTAATATATTATACAGTAAGTAATGTGTTCTTAAACAATTTTGTTTGTAGTAAGTTCTTTTTTTCAGTTCTTTGAGATGATTACTTATAATTTTCAGAAGAAGTATTATTAAGTTCAGATGCATCTGGCTCTGAAAAGGAGGTGGTCAAAGCTATTAAAATGAAGAAGAGCCTCATAGACAAGAAAAACGAAATGGCCATGAAAATGCTGCTTGGGAGTTCCTCTGAAGATGACAGTGATGGTAAATATAATTTCTATTAATTGTAGAACTTGCCTGTTGCTTCATCATAACATAGAACAACAACTGCTATCAATGAAGTTTTGTGGTTGTAATAATTAAGGTTGCCAAATTGTAAATTTTTCCCGTATTCTAATTTTTATTACCTTAAAATACTGTACGTCTTCCATAATTGGACCACATTCTGCAACCCGCAAACAAATTTAATGTCTTAATAATTATAATAATTCCAAGGACCCATATTTTGAACAAAAATACTTCGTATAATATGCTTTTGGTTAAAGCAATAAGTACTAAGTAGTTATGTGTTCGCGTAGGCTTCCGCGGCTGGTGTACATGGTGTGTGGATAAGCTTCGGGGCTTCTACCACGTTGTCTTGGTGTTGGTGGCTGACGTTTCGACCGCTGTGTTGTGGTCATCTTCAGAGCAGTTGTTGGATAAGGAAATAGTCTGCAAGCTCGTATATATATATATATATATATATAGTAGTCTCGATGGGGGGAGTACTTGCAGTGATAGGTCGTAGGTTCTCCTTCTGGCATCTGATTGGTCCTTCGTTGTCCTACCCGGTTGAGGTCTGTATTAAGGGGAATATTCATATTAATACTGGCCCTCATAAGGTATCCGAAAGAGTGACGTTAATACCGTGCCGTGATTGGTCCTTCGTTGTCCAATCTGGTTGAGGTCTGTATTAAGGGGAATATTCATATTAATACTGGCCCTCATAAGGTATCCGAAAGAGTGACGTTAATACCGTGCCGTGATTGGTCCTTCGTTGTCCAATCTGGTTGAGGTCTGTATTAAGGGGAATATTCATATTAATACTGGCCCTCATAAGGTATCCGAAAGAGTGACGTTAATACCGTGCCGTGATTGGTCCTTCGTTGTCCAATCTGGTTGAGGTCTGTATTAAGGGGAGTATTCATATTAATACTGGCCCTCATAAGGTATCCGAAAGAGTGACGTTAATACCGTGCCGTGATTGGTCCTTCGTTGTCCAATCTGGTTGAGGTCTGTATTAAGGGGAGTATTCATATTAATACTGGCCCTCATAAGGTATCCGAAAGAGTGACGTTAATACCGTGCCCCATCAGATGCCAGAAGGAGAACCTACAACCTATCACCGCAAGTACTCCCCCCATCGAAACTATTATATATATACAAGCTCGCAGACTATTTCCTTATCCAACAACTGCTCTGAAAATGACCACAACACAGCGGTCGAAACGTCAGCCACCAATACCAAGACAACGCGGTAGAAACTCTGAAGCTTATCCACGCACTATGTAGTTATATTTAATCTTGAATTTATTACTCACATTTAACTTTAAATTGCATTTTTCTCAGCTTAGGTACAGGTATCATGTGGGTTGGTTCTTTTCTGCAAAATGTGATCCAGTTTGAGAGTTACTTACTTTTTTCTTTTTTCTAGCAATAAACTTATTTTCAACCTGGAGTCTTATTAACGCAGAGAAAAGTAATCTCAGTATTATTGAATCTTTTAGAGTAATAGTAACCCACAGTTAGCACATCTGGCCATGAAACCAGGTGGCCTGAGTTCGATTCTCGGCCAGGGCAAGTTACTTGGTTGAGGTTTTTTCCAGGGTTTTCCCTCAACCCAATATGAGCAAATGCTGAGTAACTTTCAGTGCTGGACCCCGGACTCATTTCACTGGCATTATCACCTTCATCACATTCAGACGCTAAATAACCTTAGATGTTGATAAAGCATCGTAAAATAACCTACTAAAATAAAAAATAAAATAATATCATAGTAACCCTCAATAATAATAATAATAATAATAATAATAATAATAATAATAATAATAATGATAAAAATAATAATAAAAAACTACAGCAAAGAATGTCAGAGGAGTCTTTCGGAAGTGAGGCTAAAGAAAATTTGAAAATTTTACAGCCAAATGTACAGCAGAAAACAGAAGGACTTCTACTATTTTATGAAAATATTTTGAAATATTTAGATCAGAACTTTTATTTTAGTTATGCAGCTAATACAGAGAGTTCAGTGGACTGGGGGGGGGGGGGGAATCCAATATTGTGACATCTTAGAATTTGTTTTAGGTCCCTTGTTTGCAGAATTTTGTTAATTCTGTTGATTTGTGTGAAGAGTTTTGTAAATCAAAATAACAATTGTATTGTATACAGTACGTACAATCACAACAATGCTTCATGTTTTCCTAAGCATAAATGGTTTTATTATATTTACACTGGAAATATGTAATATAGGCTTAACATACAGGTTCTGTAAATGTATTTTATAATGTTAAATATCTAAAATAGAGTTAAGAATGGCCTTGCACCTTAAACAGTAAATTTTATGCTACTGAAACCCAGGAAAGTTCGTATACAACTTGTTTATTTTTGTGAAAATCTTCCTTGTAAAACAAATCTCGCAACCCTAGTAATAATGAAGTCAGTGGTGCCAACTATTATGGATTGTCCGTAATTATTATAGATTTTCTTCAATATTACGGAATTATGGTCAAAGGGAAAATTATTACGAAAATAATCATGTAACTCCAGAATATTGTCAGTTTAAATGAATTCTAAGTAATTTTTTTAAAACGTAATTGTTTGTTGAAGGTGGTAGTGAAAAGGAAGACGAGACTGGAAAGGAAAAGAAACCAAAGAAAATAAAAATAAAGAAAGAAAAAGAGGATGAAGATTCAAAGAAAGAAGAGGATGAAGAGGGGAAGGAGGAAGGAGAGGGGAAGGAGGAAGATGATGAAAAGGAAGAGGAAAAAAAGAAGAAAAATGAAGATAGTGATGATAATAGTAATGATGACTTTTCAGATGATTCTAAGGTATTTTTTTAATATATACTTCTGTCTTTACTGTTAATATTCTCTACATTATCTCATTATTGGATCCCAGTTATATATGAAGTATTCATAAGAATTTTATGCTGCATAAGTCCATAACATTGCAATTAAAATTAATATAATTACAATAAGATAAGCACTATTCCTGTAATTTACTGTTGAGTCTTCATCAGAAGCTTTTACTGTATACCTACGTGTTGTTCAAAATTGTTTTATAAAGAGAAGGTGTTCTTTCATGTCGCGAGACATAATTATCAGTATCCACACATTATTTTTCCTCCAAAGTTAGGTGCATGTCCATTGTAATGAAGATTAGAAGACTTAAAAAACAAGTCTGACGACATCATAAGATGACTGAAATGTGCAATACACATGGTTTGTTGCACTGAATACAAACTGCTTGTATCGCTAGTCGATTTTCTCCGAAACTTTAGGTAAAATCGTAAATTGGATTTCATTTTCGAAATTAGGCATAAAGTTACATTAGGATAATGTATTTTTTTTGTCAGGTGCAAATTCATTGTTGAACAGTATAATTATCATACAAATCTGGCTTTCAGGTAGTAGCTCCCTGTAAAGCAGGTTTGAATAATTTCAAGGAAAAATTGTTCTGGAGCCGGGTATCGATCCCGGGACCCTTCGCTTAGCGCGTGACGCTCTACCGACTGAGCTACCCCAGGAACTATACAGGAACTATTTCCTTGAAATTATTCAAACCTGCTTCACAGGGAGCTACTACCTGAAAGCCAGATTTGTATAATACATTTGTTACTGGAGGTACGTTAACAGAAAGCCACAATTTAAGTCACACAAGTATTTGTGTGCACTCATAGTAATTGAGTTCTGGCATCTTGTCAGCTCATTTGAATCGTGTGGATACAAAGGAAAAATTGTGACGGTGTCGTGTATAGTTCCTGGGCTAGCTCAGTCGGAAGAGCGTTCGCGCGCTAAGCGAAGGATCCCGGGATCGATACCTGGCCCCGGAACAATTTTTCCTTGAAAGTATAATTATCATTTCTTTTATTTTAATTCTTCTGTCTATTTCTACCATTAGTAAGTTGGTATTGCAAAGAATGTAAGAAGAAATATAAGAGAGCTTATAGATTTGGAGAAAAAGTAACAGTACAGATGATAAAAAAGCATTTCTGAACCTAAAAAAAAGAGTATAAGAATTTACTTCTTGAGGAAAAGACAAATTTCGATCAATTTCTACCATTCAATCATTGATCACTATAATTTGTTCTGCTACTGGTCCATATTTAGTCCATGATTTTCCTTCACCTTGCGCAATTTATGTTTTCCCCTTTCTTCCTTTCTGGAAGAGTGTGTTGTATGCTTGTATTATTCGTTTTTCTAGTCTTTTCATTGTTATTTTTATGTGACGGTAAGTAAATGTCATATTTCCTTTCTGTTAACAATATTCTGTTGTCTTCATCCTCTTCATAGCAGTTATTGTTATTGTCGTCTAAAAGTGATGGAACTTAAATAGTGTGCACCATTTTTTTGTTTTGCTTCCCAGTATAGACTAAATACTTCATGGTATAACTGTTTTTGTCTAGTTTTTGCAAGCTAGGAGATGGTCTTTATTGGGGATTTGTTCTGTCTTGTTGCATATTGTAGATATTGGGTCTTCCATGTAACCCATCCTATAGAGATGTTCATATAAGGACTGAGAGCCAGTGAAGAGATGAAATGCAGCTACAGTAGATATCTTAACATTGACTAAAATATGAGATTGAAGATTAATATTGTGTAGATTCTTTCCTTCTGATTTTTTGTTTTTCATTTGCTGTGTACCTTTAAACATTTTTCACATTTTATTTTTTTTAATTTTGGGAAATGAAATTTTTTTGAATGAAAAAATGCTTGAAATAATTATTGAAGATTCCTTTACAACTTCCTGTGTGTATTTTCCTGTTTTAAATATCTATTAAGGATGGAAAAAATAAAATGAAGGGATATGTAATGTGTTCAAAGGTACAACAGGTTCATGTACCTTGGAACATACCCTCTTGTAAGTTGGAACACATGGAATATAGGTGGGGATATAGCTGTAAAAACTGACAATCATATTTAAAATGTATTTGCCATCATAAACCAGAGCAGGCTTCTCTGATTGAGATTTTATTTCCTGGAAGAGCAATAACTGCTTCAACAGCTTTCTTCAAGGTATCCGGATCAATTGGGGGCCTCTTAACTCCAGACTTACTTCGTGACATGATCTTAAAATACAAGAAAAACAAAAACTGATAGTATCGTTTACTTTGGAACATGTTCCATGATACAAGATTTTTGTGTTCAAAGGTACAAGAGGGTGCACGTTTAAACAAATATGGCTCCTAAAACTAGAGATTCGAAAAAATCATGGAAATTAAAATATGTTATACTCACAAGATGATAGGGAACACACCGTACTTGAAAGATATTAACAAATACAATCTGGTTTTGTGTTAGAAAACATATAGCAATGAACGAAATGTTTACTTTTGGTACTAAAAAAACTTCTTTTGTCCACGGAACTCGTACTTTGCAGTAAATCAAACTGAAACTATGACCAGAGCTACTTAGCGGCTTTCTCTACAGTCTACTTCATTTTGAGTCCTCTAGGTAGCAGTAAAAATTTAAAAACAAAAAATGTTCAAAGGTACACTATGCTAAAGGTACAACAGTCTCCCCTACACAATATTGAGATGGTTTATTTTCTGTGATATTAATATATTTTGAACTCTGCTATGTAGCCAATTTTACGCAATGCATTCGTCTTTATTTTCTTTTCATTTGTTTCCAGTGTGTTGATTTAAAAAATAGAATATTATTGTGATTTTAATAAATTAATATTTCAGAAAAGTAAAAAGAAGAGAGACTGGCGTAAAGACAAACTGTTAACAGAAAAACTCAGTGATAGGGATACAAGTGACGAGGAACGTCTGTGGAAAGCGAAGAAGGACAGAGAGCTTAAAGATGACAATATGTAAGTAAATAATAGTTTGTGTATGAAAAACATGCTTTTCAATTTCTCACCACAGTGTGTCCCTTTTGTTTTTACACATCACTAGCTTTTGAAGTTTATGTAGGAATATAGAAGTACAAGGGTGATAGGAAAATTACCTTATTGTCCATTTGAAGGTTGGATGAATGTAGTTTGGTAAAACTAACATAGCATGTGAAGATATCTGTAGAGAAGTTAGTTAGATTGTGTAACAGATGGTGCCACAGACATTGACAAATATTTGGCATTTGTTTTGGTTAAATTAGGCAAGCAAATAGTTATAAGGGTGAATATTGTGAAATGGGCAAATATGGATAACAAAACTGGAAAAAATATATTATATTAAATTGTGTACTTTTTTCTCACATTGGTTACATTTGCTCCTATTATTGAAGATTCTGGTATCAGTTGAACTTAAAAAAAAATTTATGTGAGATTTTCTAATTTAAAAAAAAGCCAAGGGATTGTTGTTATCTTTCTCTTACAGCCCATTGTTTAAGGTATCTTCTAAACTTCTGTACTTCAGATTTGACTTGTCTTCGAACATTTCTTTTTTCACGATCAGTCATATCTGCTATTTTCTTTCTTTTTTTTATATTCTTTGCCATAGTCCGTTTTTTCTGCAACTCCTCTTCAGTCATATTTGCCCTCTGCCTACGTATCTTCTCCCTTTCATATTTCCTACTTTCATCATCAGACTTTTTTTCTTTCCTATAAACAATCACATGAAATAATAATATTCGAAGTTACTTTATACACCAGTATTTAATAATTGTATGTTAAGTGAAACCTCGTCCCACAATAAAGGGACCGACATTACAGGGACCGTTGTTACAAATTAGTATAATTTCCGCAATAGTTCTGACAAAATAAATCGTTAAAAATATCATGGAGGTTAGATTTTTTAGTCGACAAACATTGTAATGTTTTGCATATACTACGAAAGTTTAGTATATACAAACTACATATCTAATGCCACCTGGGACCAGTGTTACCAATAGAAAACATAACATTCACTCATCAGTGATGAATAAAATAAATTACGACAATGGACGAAAAGTTTTTTAACTGGCGCCTTGTTGACCTCTCATCACTACCAACCATTAAAATTTACCACATGAAGCAAAATTGTCTTTTGTGTAGCTCTTTTATTTCGAGGAACCAGCGTTACGAAATTTTTGGGGACAAGCTTTATGTTAAAGTTGTGTCCTTTCAGAATTGAACAAACAACAATGTCTGTCTCTCATAAGTATTTTAACTATTTATTTTTATAATCTTGGCCGAGGAAATAAAATCAAATCGAAACATTTCGAGAAAAACTTAGTAAAACAGAGTAAAATGTAGTTGGGGACATAGGGACCTAGTTACATTTTGACGTTTGGACGTTATTTTTTAATTGTAAATTTTAAAATTAATCCTTTTATACTTTGTTTCCAACTAAAACATGTGAGAGTTAGTTAATTAAACGCAAAAGTAATCAGTTAACATTTTCAAGAAACTCCTTAAATCAGCCGGGACATACATTTACCTATTTCAGAATATTCACCCATAAATCCGGAGTGGAAGTACTTAGTGTGGGGGAGGGAAAGAAAATCCAGCCAATAAGAGAAGGTTACAATTTTGTCATACTTTTGGCTCTAATCATGACATTCTCCTGCATAGATCATAGCATGGAGAAGCATGCACTTAATTAATATTCGTGATGTTTGTTTCACTTCAAAAGTGCGTACTCATTGGTAGACTTTCTTTCAGACATAAAGTTCTTACCATATTGCTGCATAATTTTTCCGTTAATGTTGCTCTGACTTTGATCCCTGTGATCACAGCAGCATGATTATTTATTTATTTATTTATTTATTTATTTATTTAAATCCACCACCAACAGAAGCAGGCTTCCAATTTTTTTTCTGTATATATATTATATTTTATGTTACAATTATTAGCAAAATAATAAATAAATAAATAAATTACAGGTGGCTTACACAGATACATACACAAAATACATAATAAGAAAAAAAAAACAAAACAAACAACACAAACGAAAGAAAGAAAATACATACTGGTAATAGATGCTAGAATATAGTATTGCAGTTAATATAGTGCCAAATGTCAATATAATGATGCAAAATTATTTAAAAACTAGAGTAAAAACATTATAATACACTTCTTCATAATTTAAATATCTAAGGAAATACAATTCTTTTTAATATTGTATGAAATTTGTCAACTGTTAAACTGAAATCTAATTGAGAATCACAGTTTAAAGACAGAGAGTTGTATTACACATAACAAACAATGAAGAGTTCTTGAAGAAAACAGTTCTAGGAATGAGAATAACGAAAGGTTGCTTATGACGTAATTATGTTTTTCTTACATTAAACTGAAGGAATTTAAGAAAATCACAGTTATTCAGTATACTGCTAACAGTCTTATAGAGTAAAATTTGACTATTTATTAATCGTCGAGATGTAAAAGTTTTATAATTAAATTCAAAAAGTAACTGATTATATGAAATTTGCTTGTCATAAGACGACACATGATGTTTTTTTAAATATAAATAACGTAAAAATCTTTTCTGTATCCTTTCTATTTGCATCTGATGGGACTGGAACTGAGGTGACCATATTACAGACGCATACTCTAGTTTACTCCTAACTAGAGTTTTATATAGAGTATCAGTAGTATTTATATTTTTTAATTCTTTTGTATTTCTGATTATAAATCCTAATTTTCTATATGCATTAATTACCACGTGATTTAAGTGCATTTTAAAACATAAGTTGTGTGTAAAATAAATACCCAAATCCTTAAATGATTCTACACTAGGTAACTTCACACCATTAATTTCATATGAATTTTGAGCAACTGTCTTATCTCCTTTTTGTGAAGCATATGTGTACTGCTACCCACTGCAGTTTGTGAAAATTTCGTACGTACATATATCTTCATACACAATGTTATTTTCATCAGCTACATTCATCCATTTAGAATGTAGTGGAAATCTAAACTTAGCTTTTGAAGCACCTTGGTAATAATTTCAAAGTTAGTGATTAACAAAATAGTTTGTATATTAAACGTGGCTTACAAGAGTTGTGGTCAAGGAATTGAGTCTTGCAAACTGTCAAGATATCAACGGCATGTTCTAAACTAACAAAACTAGTTCCCAGTGTACGTTGCAATGATACAAGTGTATTTTATCTTTAAATTGTTGACCTATCATAAACTGTCATTTGAACGACCTATATACTTGAGTTGTGTGCATAAAAAGTAACTTTTTAAAAGCAAGGCAGTTCCGAAACCTCCACTAATAATGTTTAATGCAAAATATCTATAATATTTTTATGAATACGCTTTTTTCAACATTTCTTACACAGTAAAAATGTTGATGCACCAATCTGTTTGTGGATTTTATTTTATTTAATATTAGAAATTAAAAATTAGAAGCCCATTACATCCTTAGCAGTCAAGGGCCTCCTACCATCGGTAGGGCAGCTCTACTTTTGCTCACGGGGTGAGATAGTCCCTGTGGGCCTTACTCAAAGTGAGTCACTTCACTTCACTTCACTTCACTTCACTTCACTTTACTTCACTTCATTGTTTTGTGTTCTACTGTTAATTATTCTCTGTCTCGCAATACGCGTCCACTGCAGTCCTATCACGTCAACGAAGTCCTGTGCCCATCTCCTTCTTGGTCTTCCCCTTCCTCTTCTTCCCCTCCTTGGGTCCCAGACTGTAGTGGCGTATGCCCATCTGTCTGCGGGTAGCCTGGCTACATGTCCTCCCCATTTCCATATACACGTCTTAATTTATCTAGAAAAGATGCGAATGCAGTATAGAATTTTTTCTTAAATAGCAGTAATAGTAAGAAGGAACAAACAGTGAAATCCAGATTTACACAAAATTGATACTAACACTATCTACACTACTTTTTTACTTACATATGAAAATGTCCTTAATAGTATTGTAAATGTTACTATGTCCAAAAATGCTTAATTCATAATAATTAATTAATTTTCTAAAATTCGAAGTATTCTGTGTTACATTAACAATTAATTATTCCATAATAATTTTATATTGTTGTATTCACACTATCAGATAACATCATGGTGGATCAACATCAAACACAATCCATCATGCTTGAGAACATCTTGTTGTGATGGTCTCATTAGAGAAATGTATGCAAATATGAATATACCACAATTTTATTTCTTCTGATATTAGCTGTAAACATCTGTTTATATTGTGAAATTTGGCGGTGGCGTTTGTGCTGTTGAATATTATCACAGCTGCCAATTTTTCCAAAATCTTTGTTTACGTTTCTTGTTTCCGATGCACTGCAGTTTGTTCAAATTGTTCCATATTTCTTCACAGTATGGGGTTGGGCACACTATGTCTACAGTCTAGTATATACAGTCACGAAGCTCAATACTTACTAAATATGCAAACATAGACAGTTGAAATACGCATCCATAGATAGTTGCTCACCACCAGGATCGCTACTATCGCCTCATCACAGACCCTTTCCCCAGCAGACGATAAAATGTATTGTACTTTCGATATCGTATTCTTTTGAAAAAATTAACACCTTCCTTCCACTATTGAAATATGAAATACATAAGGTTTATATATTATTTTCATAAAGTATATATATTATATTTTATAAACTCACCTTCCTAGATCTTTTGGAAGAAGGGTAACTCTGACCTCTTTTTCTTACAATATTTATAGTACCACAAACGTCTCCTTGTCCCGTATTATTATTCAAATTATTGTATTTTAGCCATTTGCAGTTATTACAACCGATAACGAACATTTCATAGTTTACACAGCTTTTCACAACAAAGCAAAATACGGCACAGTCAATGCCTTTTCGATCTAGACCAGGCCGTAATGTATGTTCGGGTTTTCTATTTCAGTGTATGTAGCTCAGTGAAATATTATATTATAACTTTATTGCGTATCATTGCTAAGCTTTATTTAGCGTAATGTGTCCATAAGTTCCGTTTATTTCTTGTTGCAAAATATGTTGCAGAAATAATTACAAAACTGTGTTATTTTAATATGAAGAGAATTTTACGTGTTAACATAATGTTCGCATCAACATTTTAAGTTCCTTTAGAATGGAAGCTATTTTGAGGTTCAATAAAAACGAATTTATATTGTGATTTTAATTTAGCACATCTACCTTCCTTAATTGTAGACAGAAAATTTACCTACCACTCCTATGAAATTAGTTACGATTGTGTTACTTCGTCTCTTAGGTAGTAGATAAATACAATAATTCAGTACTCAATTGTAGTATTAAAATACAGACAAATTAAATGTGACGGGTGTAATACATGACATTATATTTAATTGTAATGTGTAATTGCGAATATAGGAATATAAGTTAAATATAGTAAACATAACCTATAATTTCCATATGACATAACATACATAATTATATAGTGGCAGGGCACTGGAGACCACTAAAATGAGACAGAAAGGGGCAAGTGGTACAGTAAACATAACCTATAATTTCAACATATCTAAATATTCGTGCAGTGGAACTGAAAATTATTGAATCGTGCATAAATGAATGTACAAGAATTTCGCAATATTTAATCGAAATAAAGGCAGGTATTACACATACGAACAACGTAATTTTCACACCAAAAATAATATTACACCTTAACTCGCAAGGAATTATGTCTGAAGTGTCTCCTAATCATTGTTTTAAATTTTATTAATGCAATTACACTACATTTTAGAGAAATATATGTTACTCTTTATGCATTCCAATTAATTTATATGTTGAAACACCGCCCTTCGTGATCAGGGTAAGCGAGTCACATGGCCTGCCTTACGGCCTGTATTAGATCACGATGGCAGTGGCACAGTCTATTGTTCCTAGTACTCACAGCTCTCCAAGCAGCTAGCAACTATCGCGAGAAATGCAAAAAATCATCCCAAGCTTCGTGACTGTATATAGTAGACTGTGGTATGTCAATAAATTGTGATGTATCTTGGATTGAATAATGAATTGGTCCTCAAATGAAATAAACAAGTAGTGCAGTGGTCTAAATTACACACTGAAAATATATTCTTACTTCAAAAGCTGACAATGAAAACTCTCCTTCTAACAGTCATAAGTTATCTGAATAACTTTTGCATTCTAAACATTATTGAGCACGTCTATCAAAATGTAGTCTCTTATGACAAAAGCAAGTTTGATTGTGAAGCATTCATTTCACTTTTTACGCATTTAGTGGGACTGAGGCTCACAGACTGTGTTCACACGTGTTGTGGTTCTGGTGTTGGTTTTGCACTAATGTAAGACATTAACAAAATCTCTTCACTTGTAGTGATTCAGAAGAGAAGATGAACACTAAGGAAAAAACGAGGTAAGGTGAAAGTTCATGCATGGTCTGATTCACACAGTCATTTGTTTCTTCATTGTCTGTCCCTTTTGTAAACCCTATTTCCTGACTAGATAACAAATTAACCTTCTTTGTATCATTTCTTTTAACATACTAATAGTTTTCAGACAAGGAGACTGAAGGTGAATCTAATTTTGTGGATTTAAATTATATTGTATTTAAGATGTAGTAGAATATTAAGGTTTTATTTGTAACCTAGTGTTCTAAGTATTTAGAGATTTAGTTCTTTTTGGTGCTTTTCTTTAAAATTGTGTTATGTAATTGAATAGTAATCTGTTGTATCTAATAGCCCTTGCATGAATTTGTAGTGTTGAAACAATTCTTATTTAAATTAATTATTTTCTACTTTATTATTCTTATTAATTTAATGATTAAGTAAGTTATACCAGGATTTACCGGACCTATTTCTGGAGTCATTAAGAGTAAAAGAAAAGTTTAGTAAACTTAGATTCAATTATAAATAATTTCACAATTATTTCTAACTTTCAGAAGCACATAATTTAAAACAAACTTGATTGTATTGCATTGTATTGTATTTTTTAACATTCCATGGTATTCATACATGCTTACAGCTAGAATATGGAACAAGTCAAAAAACTAAATACTATTATAAAGTCTTAATTTATAGTCACAGTCTAGATGAAATATATACAGACGAAATTTACAATATAGTCTACTAGTACAACACAAAGTTTTAGTATTATTTTCATGAAGTGTTATTGAATGTCATGAATTCACCTACAGAATAGAAGGCGTGAGAAATTAGGTACTTCTTTAATTTGGCCCTAAATAATTTTATGTTTTGAGTTTCATTTTTTATATCGATAGGGAGGCTATTAAAAAATTTTACTGTCATATAACGCACTCCTTTTTGATAGCACAATAGACTTGTCGATGGAGTATGAAAGTCATTTTTTGACGTGTATTTATGCTATGAACTGTTGAATTAGTTACAAAGTTTTCACGATTACACACGACGAAGATTATTAATGAAAAGATATACTGACAAGCCATGGGCATTATTTGTAGTTTTTTTAAAATAGTCCTACACGATTCCCTAGATTTGGCACCTACTATTATTCTAATTACTCTTTTTTATAATAGAAATATATTGTTACTATCTGTGGAATTTCCCCAGAAAACTCATTACTGAGTGGAAGTATGCAAAGTATATTGTTTTTAAGGTATTGATATTTACTACCTTTTGCATAGATCTAATAGCAAAACAAGCTGAATTTAGTTTTGGGGTAATTTCTTTAATATGATTTTTCCAATTTAACACATTATCGATTTTTAAGCCAAGAAATTTGGTTGTTGTTGTTTCTAATAGGGATCTATTATTAATTATTGTGCTAGAGATTTGCGATGTTGAATTTGGACAGGATTTAAATTGAATTATGTTAGTTTTGTTACAATTTAATACTAATTTATTGACTGAGAACCAGTCACGTATTTTGAAGAGAATTTCCTCTGTTGAAGATTGGAATGTGTTGGAGTTATTGGCTGTAATTACTATACTTGTGTCATCTGCAAATAATATGGGATGACCTACATCTTTTATTAAGGGGGGCAAGATCATTTATAAACACTAGAAAAAGTAGGGGACCTAATATTGATCCTTGAGGAATTCCATTATTAATAGTTCCCCATGTCGATGCAGATTTCATAGTTGTATTGATGGCCTGCTTTGGAGCTCCTGTGTAAATTAATTGCATAATTAGATGAACTGAAATGGAAATGATATTGTTTCAAACTTATTTACTTACAAATGGTTTTTAAGGAACCCAGAGGTTCATTGTCATCCTCAGATAAGCTCGCCATTGGTTCATATCCTGAGCAAGATTAAATCCAGTCCCTAGCATCATATCCCACCTCCCTCAAATCCATCTTAATATTAATTCTTCCATCTACGTCTTGGTCTCCCCAAAGGTCTTTTCCCTCAGGTCTTCCAACTAACATACTATATGCATTTCTGGATTCATCCATACATGCTACATGCTCTGCCCATCTCAAACGTCTGGATTTAATGTTCCTAATTATGTCAGGTGAAGAATAACAATGTGTGCAGTTCTGCATTGTGTAACTTTCTCCATTCTCCTGTAACTTCATCCCTCTTAGCTCCAAATATTTTCCTAAGCACCTTATTTTCGAACATCATTAACCTCTGTTCCCCTCTCAAAGTGAGAGTCCAAGTTGCACAACCATACAGAACAACTGGTAGTTAACTGTTTTATAAATTCTAAGTTTCAATTTTTTCGAGAGCAGACTGGATGATAAAAGTTTCTCAACCGAATAATTAACAGGCATTTCCCATATTCTTTCTGCATTTAATTTCCTCTCGAGTGTTATATATATTTGTTACTGTTGCTCCAAGGTACTTAATTTTTCCATCTTTGCAAAGGATAAATTTCCAGTTTTTATATTTCCATTTCGTACTATGTTCTGGTCATGAGACATAATCATATTGTTTGTTTTATCGGGGTTTACTTCCAAATCTTTCTCGTTACTTGCTTCAAGTAAAATTCCTGGTTTTCCCTAATTGTGTATGTATTCTTTCCTAACATATTCAGTATTTTAAAGTAGGAGTTCAGTTTAGCAGAACTGTTCTACCTTGAGTAGGAGGTCATTACTCAATAGGGATCTATTGGCTATCTTATATAGAGTGCATGCTATCCCATTACTGAAAAGTGCAACCATGTTCACATACACTGTTTTACTAAAAATGATTCCAGGATTAAGTTATGTAAATGTTGGTATAACTGACTGAATCTGTGTGTGTGCATATGTACACACACACTTACACTTACATATTCGTGTGCATGTAACTAATTTAAGGTCATGAAATATGAAAAGAAAAGAAAAATAGGGATAAGAAGTACTCTTAAAGAGAATTCGTAAATTGATTTTTGTTATGAACGAAATGTTACACGAGTGTGACTAGAAGTAATGTATGATACAGTTTTATTGTTGTAAAATGTTAAAATGAAAAATTACAGTGCCAGATTTGAAAGAAAATATTAGATTTAAGTATTAAGTTTGTGAGAATGTAATGCAAATAAATGTATTTGATAATATGTACTTCACTACAGAAAATGAAATAATACTTATATCTGATTTAATTTTATTAATTTGATGACGTTTTAGTGAGAAGATCATAATTTCAGATCAGAGGAGCAAAGTTAAAGCCTCAAAACCTGCGTTGTAGAGATATTATAGAATGTGGTGCCAATACAAAAAGAAAGAGTTTGAAAATTAAGTAAGTGAAGAGTAAATAGTACCATTTTTTCCTTAGGCTGAAGGATAATACTTCAAATACTTTAATTAGGTAACTGTCATGTATCAGCCTCATTGTTTTCAAAAGTAATGCTAGCTCACTGCCACCTAAGACATAATAACAGGGAACATAAGTTTCCTCGTAGAAGATGTCAGGGTTGCTAAATCTTGCAGGTGGAGTACATTTTTTGTAGTACCTTATTTAACGATGCATTATCAACTACTAGTTTATGTAATATCAATTGGTGACAGTGATATGATATTGGCAAGGTGAGGCTAGGGAAAACCTCGGAAGAAATCCCACCAGGCAATTGGACAAAGTGGAACTCGAACCCATGCCTGAGTGCAGCTTCAGATTTGCAGGCAAACACTTCTACCTTCTGAACTATGCAGTGGTTGATAAAGTACTGTACATAGAGAGTGTTCATGATACAAGTTGATACTGTCTGAACTTTGTTTTGAAAGTTTTGAGTGTATTAAACAGTTTCCTTTATATGCTGAATATACCGGGTTCGCCAGGGAAACTGGCGATTTTAAGTACGTGCTACAGAAATATTGTAGGCGATAGAAGATGTTATCTGTTGTTATACTGCCGAAACTATGCCATCTACACAGCGTTACATGATCAATCACCATGACATAATGGAACGGTGTACAGCGTGCTTATGCAATCAAAGAGTTTTACAAAAATAACAGTTACGGGGCTGCTAGACGAGATTTTCATACACATTTCAATATCGGACGTCATGATCCTGTGCCCAGTGCTCATGGAATCAAATTATGGATTACAAATTTCGAGGTCACTGCATCTGCTATGAAGAGAAAGTCACTGGGTGGAAAAAGAACTGTCCGTATGTCAGAGAACATTAATGATGTCAGTATTGCATTTCAGAGAAGTCCAACGCATTCTGCTAAGCACCATGCAATGGCACTAGGAATGTCTCAAACTAGTGTACTGTGAGAACTCACGAGATCAGCCCTGGTAGGAATGTGGAGTAATGCCAATCCTATACGCAGGCAACATCCAGCGTAATGCCACTCTTGCTTGTAGAAAGCGACATAATGACACACTACTAACTACATTACAGTAACTAGCCAATGTGAAAAGATTCGATCAACTTTTAAAATATAAACTAACAGTTTCAACTTATACAACATACCGACACAGAGCTCAAACTAGTTGATATTTTCAGCCACAGGATAATTAAACACCATGTGGCAACAGTGATGTCATCTGTTTAGTGTCATATGAGTCAAACTCATAATAACTTATCTCTGCTCAGTTCTAGGAAGAGCGGTGCTTCGTTCATCAATATAGTCCGGGTCAGCTTACTTAACACCCTAAGGGTGAAACCTAACCATTTTCCCCCCATTACTACGTATGCTAGTGGATTGTGGTGATTTTCTATTTTGCAGGTTTAATTTTCTTTTGCCAACTTCGTTTCGAATTTCGATACTAACAAATACTGCAAATGGTAGTGATTTTGTAATTAGTATGTTGGCAGCTGAGACAAATATCGACAATATTTGTCGGTACTGGAGTTCCATGAAATTGAAATTGTACTAGATTTCTGAGCCTGTTACTGGAAGCTAGTGAAATTTGAACATACTAATAATTAATAACATTATTAATATTAATCGCAAATAATCGCCTCTGATTTCAATATGGAAATCTCAAAAGAGAAAACAAAAGTCATGGCATTTTCGGGAGAGAACCCAATTCCAAGTAAGATCATGATAAATAATACTTTAATTGAACGTGTTAACTCATTTAACTATTTAGGTTATGACCTCTCTTACATCACTGATGAAGATATGTCAAACAAAATATCTAAATTTATAAAAAACACTGGCGTCATTAACACCGTCTTCAAATCCTCCCATGTTCAGAAACATACAAGGCTAAAGGTATATAAAACACTTGCTCGACCGGTCCTCACCTACGGTAGCGAGGCATGGACAAGCAGAAAAGCTGATGAGCAAAGGCTGACGACAGCTGAAATGAGGTTCATGAGACGAACAGCGGGATGCTCTTTGCTGGAACACCGTAAAAATGTGGACATATTGCAGGAACTCAAAATGGATCCTATAGTTAATTTTGTTCAATAATATCGACTTCAGTGGAAAAAACATGTCGAAAGGATGGATCGCACTAGATGGCCTAAACAGATTCTTACTTATGTACCAAGAGGGAAGAGGAAATTGGGAAGACCACGAAAGCACTGGCATGAGACCGTAACAGATTCTGTAGGGTCTAATACGTGAGGGATATGATGATGATTAATATTAATACATAATAGTTATTTTATATGTTGCATTGTGGTTATAATTCAAGACTATAGTCATGTAAGTTTTCGGAGTTAGTACTAATAATTTCATGTGGTCAAACAAAATACATTTTTAGGTTAGGTCTCGTGAGTAAATTGTTCAGTCAAACCAATGAATTTCGTATATCCAGACAAAATACTTGACATGTTGATTCCTTTCCCGTATAGTTTGCCTACGAAAATATGTTACAAATGATTGAATTATTTAGAATAACCTTCCAACATAAAGTACGGTAAGTATATAAGTCATTTAGTACCGAAGTATCGTGTGATATCTGGTAACAATTGGCAACACTGACAAGACGACAATATTTGCTGTTTAGGAACTGTTCTTATGTGACCCTCACTATACTTCCCTGCACCACACCTAATAAAAATCACCTCGCAGAGACTTTCTCGTCAGCTCCCCACAGTATGTAGAATTTTGCACTGTGATTTACTTTTGCACTTGTATAAAATTCAAATTGTGCAACAGATACAGCCACGTGACCATGAAAATCGCGTAGGCCTACACTTTGTTCTGAGTTTCTGTTGAAATTGGAGGAAGATCAAGAGTTTGTTGACAAGGTATGGATGTCTAATGAGGCACATTTTCAGTTGAATGACTTTGTAAACAAACAAAACTGTCGATATTGGTCGACTGAAAATCCGAAACAGGTGCGTGAACGACCTTTTCATAGTGTACGTGTGATAGTGTCCTGCAATGTTTGAACATCAGAGAGGCAATCAAGACAGTATTAACTTCGTCTTATTTTATATGAAAAACTAATCGCAAGATCTGGGCTGAAATACTTAAGCGGATAAAACATGAAAGGGTGAGAGTGGAAGACAGCGAATATTTTTATAACAAGGTGGAACAACAAACACGACAGATCTCCTCCTGCAGAGCAAACATCAGCGAATATTGAACTTCGCCATACTCGACAAACTTGAACCGAGCATAGCATCTGTAATGCATGATGCTAATGTGTGACTGTGCAGTGTTGTCTGCTAGCATAATAGGCCCATTCTTTTTTTAATACAACGAGGGAAGAGCTGTGACAGTCACTTCAGCAAGTTATGTAGATTATCAAACAGCAGATTATCCTCATGTAAACTATTTCAGCAAGATGGGGCTACTGCAGTATGAAAACCCATATAGAATAATATAATATTTGTTATGCAAATCTAATATTTCAGGTAAAGCTTCCTGTAAAGCAGAATTGAATAATTTCAAGGGAAAAATTGTTCCGGGGCCGGGTATCGATCCCGGGACCTCTGGTTGAACGTACCAGCGCTCTCCCAACTGAGCTACCCGGGAACTCCACCCGACACCCTTGAAATTATTCAAATCTGCTTTACAGGAAGCTTTACCTGAAAGATTAGATTTGCATGATATATACGTCACTGTGTACGTTAACAGAAAACCACAATTTCAAGTCACATAGAGTTCATGTGCACTCGATGTGGGTCTCTGGCATTTCATCAGCCCACGCGAGTTGTGTGGATATAAAGGGAAAAGTTGAGACAGTGTCAGGTGGAGTTCCCGGGTAGCTCAGTTGGGAGAACGCTGGTACGTTCAACCAGAGGTCCCGGAATCGATACCCGGCCCCGGGACAATTTTTCCCTTGAAATTATTCAAATATAATATTTGGTTTAAAAACCACTTTGTTGAAAAGCTTGTGATTACTCTTACGTGGTTTTTAAGGAGGGAGGATGGTATTTTTTGGTGAAAAATGAGTAAATTAAAAAAAAAAAAAATAATTCTTTAAAATACTCTGTGATATGTATGGAATGCATAGCATAACATTTTGTGGGTATTTGTGCCCTTATCGGATGTTGTGTCGCCATTTTTAAACTTCCTGCATTATGGATTTTTAAATCACTCACCCACTTTTATTGTTGTTTCCGGTAAATTAAATTAAAAAAAAAATTTTTTTTTCTTTAAAATACCCTTTGAAATGTGTGGAATGCATTGCATAACATTTTGTGGGTATTTGTGCCCTTATCGAATGTTGAGACGTCATTTTTAAACTTCCTGTGCTATGGATTTTTAAATCACATGCCCGCTTTTATCGGTTTCCAGTAACATAATTTTTTTTGCTACATTGCCAGACAAAAATGGATATAATTTCTGAACTGTTAATGATACATGCATGAAATTTAGAACACACATTCTTTAGACTACTAGGAAACTTTTCTCTGTAACAGAATTTTGTTAATTGATTTCATTTTAAAAATATGTCCGTTTGTTTGCAAGAAAGGAAATCAGAAAATTGTTATTAAATTTTAATTGTTTATTTTACAAATGTAGGGACTAATATCAAAATTCTGTTACAGTCAGTTTGTAGAACATGCTTTTGCAAATACATTGCAAAAAATTGTTTGAATCTATCTTTAAAAATGGTTTAGATATATCAGTTTTAGTACAATCCTGCATTGGGTATATTTTTTTTCAAATTTGGGCCCCCAAATAATTTTCTTTTTTCAAAATATTTATATTTGGTTGAGTTGCCACAGCTATGAGCTCTCTACATACAAAAAAAATTAATATTTTACACCAAATAGGAAACAAATTAAAAAAAATACCATCCTCTCCCCTTAAGTATACTTTCCAGCCTTGTTAAAATTGACAATAATGTTGGGTTTTCAGTGCATGATGTCATCAAAATTTTAAAGATACTGCACATGGCAGGAAATTTATCTTCTTTCTACTTTTTCTTTTAACTCCAGAAAGCTTGGTGGTGTAATTTGAAGTGTAGTGAACTTAGGCATACTGCATATAAAAGTTCTTATGTACTGGTATTAGTTCCAATATTAAAGTCATTTGAGGTGTTGCATGTTACCTTTATTATTTAAACTGTTTTCTAAGCAATGGTGAAGCATTGAATTCTTGAAGTAGGTACTTCGTGTTTCGAAACTTGGATATGAAGTCACTTTCGTAAGGAGTCTGTTCTTAGCTGGACCTTAAAGTGTTGGAAATGGACTGTTTATCATGTAGCTTAGAAGTCGGTCTTATTTCTTTCCATATTCAATTTCTGATAGATAAAATGTATAGTAATGCATTTTTTCAATAGATCAGCATTTGTATGTTTTAGAAATAATTTAGAACAACTAGCTGTTTTTGTTTTTCTTATCTTATTTAGCAAACACAGCTTTTATGAGAGCACCGTAAGATTGTAGTTTTTAGAAGCATATCATATATATAGTTTTCCTCAACAGGAAGAAGAAAGCAAGGCGAAGGATCTTCGGTTCCGATGACGACAATTCAGATGTTGCCACCTCCAGTAGTGACAACAGTAGTAGTGATGATTTTGTTACTCCAAAAAAAAAGAAGAGACAGGCGAAGAAATCAGATTCTGATGAAAGCAAAAGCTCTGATTCTGATGCTGTGAGGTAAGAGTTCATATTTATTTAATTTTCATTGACTCTTTGTATCATTATTTCCATGATTGAAATCTGAGTAATTAATTCAAGCTGAATAAAAAATATTCTCAAAATAATACTTAATAGAATCAACTTTTTATTAAACATGAGTGGCATATATTGGAATATCTTAATGACATCCAGCTTAGGTGGTCTATGCCAGCTACAATGTTCTTCTTACACATTGGTATAATTTTTGGAAACATTTCTAACATTTTTTTGTTGTTGGAATCATTGGTTGTATTACAACTGTAATAGCTTTTTATGCAGAGACAACGTATGTTTCTATTCTCATAAAGCTGGTCTTTCACATAAAAAATGTGAGAGAGATGGAAAAATGAAACAGTAGTGTTGAAGTGAATTTGAAAGTTGTGCAACATTATGGTGTTCTGTTTAGCCAGTTCACTTTGAACGAGGACAGGCAAATAATATGTGCTTTAGTTTTGTGTAATAGAAACTACGAGGCGCATCCAGAAAGTAAGTTTCCCGATTTTTTTCCCCTTGAAAGTAAACGTAATTAGCTGTGTCAATTGCTCATGCGTAACAGATCTGTGATGTATCAATCATACGCCAGCCGGACAGGTCCCGCCTGTTGCCAGTAGCGTGGCAACAGTGGTCCGAAATGGAAGCTCTTATTCCTTCTCCCGCCGCCTGCGAGGTTCGGTCGGTGATAAAGTTCTTTAATGCACAAAGCATTGCGCCAATTGAAATTCATCGGCAACTCTGTCAGGTCTATGGGCCGAACATCATGAGTAAGCAGATGGTGCGTCGCTGGTGTAGGCAGTTTTCCGAAGGTCGTCAAAGTGTCCATGATGAAGAGCGCAGTGGGCGACTGTCCCTCATCAATGATGATCGTGTTGAGCTGGTGCAGCAGTGCATCATGGAGAACCGTCGCTTCACGATTATGGAGCTGAGCAGCCATTTTCCGCAGATATCGCGATCCTTGTTGCATGAGATTGTCACTAAGCACCTGCTGTTCAAAAAAGTGTGTGCCAGGTGGGTGACGAAAAACCTGACAACCGAACACAAAATGCAACGTTTAGGAGCAGCACTGACTTTTCTGCAATGGTATCACGATGACGGCGATGAGTTCCTCGACAGGATCGTCACGGGCGATGAGACTTGGATTTCGCACTTCACCCCGGAAACCAAGTAGCAGTCAATGCATTGGCGGCATAGTGGATCTCCGGTCAGGACGAAATTCAAACAGACGCTGTCGGTACGGAAAGTGATGTGCACGGTGTTCTAGGACAGGAAGGGCATTCTGCTCATTGATTTCCTTCCAAGAGATGAAACAGTGAATGCTGACCGTTACTGTGAAACTGCGAGAATTGCGACGTGCCATTCAAAACAAGAGGCGTGGAATGCTTACTGCAGGTGTTGTGCTCCTCCATGACAATGTCCGTCCACATACGGCTCGGCGCACAGCAGCTGTTTTGACGAAATTTGGCTGGGAGTTGTTTGATCATTCACCCTACAGTCCTGATCTTGCTCCCAACGATTTTCACGTTTTCTTGCACCTCAAGAAATTCCTGTCCTCTGGTGAGCGTTTTGGCAACGACGAAGAGCTGAAGACATCTGTCACACGCTGGTTCCATTCACAAGCGGCAGAGTTCTACGACAGAGGGATACAAAAGTTGATCCCACGATACGACAAGTGTCTCAATTCTGATGGTGGCTATGTTGAAAAATAGCTGAAACATTGCTGTACCTGTTGCCAATAAATGTTTTCCTGAAAGTGTATGTTATTTTTAAAAAAAAAATAGGGAAACTTACTTTCTGGATGCGCCTCGTAGTTTTTTTTCACCACAAATTAGGACATTTCTGACAAATTGACTTATTACAATATTCCTTGTTGTAGTACTATCAGAGACGAACTTCATGTGCACATTTCTGAGACAAAAAAAATATATTACTGTGACTTTGTCTTTCGACTTGTTCTAATGGTTTTTTTTATTGTGTGTTTGATGAAGATTACCATGTGGTCAGTTGATCTTTCAATTACAGATTAAACAGCATTGTAGAAATGCAGCCTTTTTATTAGCACCACATACAAAATGTTTTTCTAGAATAATTTATGCACAAAATCATACAGATTAACCCTACTTTCCTTAAAAGCTTTGTGTTGCTTAAACAATATACTTTTCAGTGTTTCAGTTATGTACCATATTGTCATATTTTTAACAAAATTTGATATTTACACTCTATAATAGATTGTGTAGTAGTCAATATAAAAATAAGGATTTAGTTAAAGACACCAAGGTATTCAGAAATTGTGATGTTCATAGTGACCATTACTTGCTTTAAACAAAATCAACCTAAAAACAAGATGGTGTTGATAGTGGCATAGAACAAAGAAAATGAATGAAGAGCAGTACAAAATAAAATTACTAAGTGATGACTCAATGAATAATATATTTAAGCAAAGAATGATACACAACTGTTTTTCTCGCAAATGTACGAAGTGCGTCCATAAAGTAACTTTCCCACTCGTCCCACAGCTAGCAAACCATATGTTGCATGAAGTGATTGCGTGTACGTGATAGAGTAATGTCCTGGCATGGCGCATGCGGTAGCGGAACTTCCCAAGTGCTCTCAGTAGCTTCGTTGTATTGGTTGAAGATGGACGCTCCTATTCCAGCTCCTGCCGTGTGTGAAGTGCGATCAGTGATGAAGTTTTTGAATGCACAGGGCATAGCACCGATTGAAATTTATCGTCAGCTGTGCCAGGTCTATGGGCCTAACGCCATAAGCAAGCAGATGGTGCGTTGCTCCACAAGGTCGTCTGTGATGATGGTTGGCCTCCCACTGCGCTCCTCGTTATGCACATTTTGGCGTCCTGCTGAAAATTGTCTACAGCAGCAATGCACCATCTGCTTGCCCATAGTCCTGGCACAGCTGACAATAAATTTCAATCGGCTTTATGCCCTGTGCATTCAAAAACTTTATCACTGATCGCACGTCACGTGCAGCGGGAGCTGGAATAGGAGCGTCCATCTTCAACCAATGGAACGAAGCTACTGAGAGCACTCGGGAAGTTCCGCTAGTACAATCGTCATGCCAGGACATTACTCTATCACGTACACGCAGTCGCTTCTCGCAACATATGGTTTGCTAGCTGTGGCGAGTGGGAAAGTTACTTTATGTATTCGCCTTCGTATTTCTGAAGCTGAAATTGATGCCTATGGCCACCATGGGTTTAAGTTGCTCTAAGAACTCTAACAAATTTTCGAGACACTTCTAGATTGACATATTAAAGCATGCATTGATTTCGGCAACTTCACCTACATTCTAGAGCCCATTGGTATCAGCGTCCTGATAAAAAAAAGGACCTGATGAATGAACCTTAATACGAGATACCATTTGTGTGGACACTAGCGCCATCTCATTTGTAACAACCATCTAAAATCACAGGATCAGCAGTGATTTCAGCAGCCAATGCAAAGAGGAATAAATACCGAGACCTCTTAGACAGGTATATTTTTGTCATGTTTGCTGTTGAGTCGATGGGTCCATGGTATGCTGAGGCTAAGATACTGGTGTTAGAAATTGGAAGAAAACTACAACTACAGGCCCTCAGTGGTGACTCTTGTTCTGCTGAATACTTGAGGCATTGCCATCAAAACAAGAAATGCTTGCAGTGTGATGGGAACTTTTTCTCCATCAAAAGGCTTCCAAGAAATTTTTTATTTTTGTGTAAATAGTTTTCTTTGTTACATTACATTTCATTCATTGTTTATTCTCAATTTCTCTTCAGTTCTTACAGATCTGTCATACTTTTGCTACTCTGATTGTTGTAACGTTTTTGTAAGTTATACATTGTTGCTTCCATTTATTTGTATTTTTTTTTTTTTTTTTGCTTGTTTGATATGTTACAAATATTGACAACAATATATACGTAAGCAATATTGTTGTTATGGACTTCATTATATTGTATTGCGTTGCGTCTGAAGGCGGCAGAATTAGAAGAGCGGACATCGTAGCTCTAGACAAGACTAATAGTAAAGGCTTTATACTGGACCCAACTGTTAGATTTGAGATGAGCCAGACCCAACCATCTGAGGCCAACAAATTTATGAGCCTACTATTCCATATTTTCGAGAAAAATATCAGATGGAAGGCACCTGGGAAGTACATGGTTTAATGTTCGGAGCGAGGGGCACCATCCCACGATCAACTGTAAACACTATGAAAACATTTGGAATCCATGACATCATTCCAAAAATAATTACTTCTAGCATTAAAGGGTCTGTGGCAATTCTGAAAAATCATTTATACGGAATATCATAATCCCCCCCCCCTCTTTCTATCCGTTAGTGTGTGATTGTTACAATATATGTAACAAATTTATTATTTCTCAAATTTAAGCTCCTAGTTCACATTTCAATTTGACTCATCTATTTTACTGTAATCGTTGTTATTCTTATATGTGTGTTATTCTGTGTTTTTGGCAACCCAGGATGCCTGGGCAGACTATTTCTTGGAAATAAATTATTATATTATTATTTCAAATTGGTCATAGATTGCCCTCACCACTGGGTGAAATATTGGATTTTAATTGTTCCGAGACCAAATCAATAGGGATTGAGTGTACTGTGTTACTTTTTCAGTGCCAAAAAAGTGAAACGAAAAAGAATCAGAGCTCCAGCATCTGACTCTAGCAGTGACGATGATGAAGACCGAAAGGATGCTAGTCAAAAAGTAAGAAATTACACTGATAAAAATACTATAGAAAGGTTACTTCAACTTGTTTAACTACCTCATGTTCATATCTATTCTATTTGCTTTTCAGTGCTATCTTGAGTAATGTAGAGGTATAATTTTGGATTGTATTAGTTTGTCTAATTCTTCCTGGTCACCTTTGGGGAGGCAGAGACGTAGATGGTAGGATAATGATATATTACTTACTTACTGGCTTTTAAAGAACCCGGAGGTTCATTGCCACCCTCACATAAGCCCGCCATCGGTCCCTATCCTGTGCAAGATTAATCCAGTCTCTATCATCATATCCCACCTCCCTCAAATCCATTTTAATATCATCCTCCCATCTACGTCTCGGCCTCCCCAAAGGTCTTTTTCCCTCCGGTCTCCCAACTAACGCTCTATATGCATTTCTGGATTCGCCCATACGTGCTACATGCCCTGCCCATCTCAAACGTCTGGATTTAATGTTCCTAATTATGTCAGGTGAAGAATACAATGCATGCAGTTCTGCGTTGTGTAACTTTCTCCATTCTCCTGTAACTTCATCCCGTTTAGCCCCAAATATTTTCCTAAGCACCTTATTCTCAAACACCCTTAACCTATGTTCCTCTCTCAGAGTGAGAGTCCAAGTTTCACAACCATACAGAACAACCGGTAATATAACTGTTTTATAAATTCTAACTTTCAGATTTTTTGACAGCAGACTGGATGATAAAACCTTCTCAACCGAATAATAACACGCATTTCCCATATTTATTCTGCATTTAATTTCCTCCCGAGTGTCATTTATATTTGTTACTGTTGCTCCAAGATATTTGAATTTTTCCAGCCCTTTGAAGGATAAATCTCCAATTTTTATATTTCCTTTTCATACAATATTTTGGTCACGAGACATAATCATATACTTTGTCTTTTCGGGATTTACTTCCAAACCAATCGCTTTACTTGCTTCCAGTAAAATTCCCGTGTTTTCCCTAATCGTTTGTGGATTTTCTCCTAACATATTCACGTCATCCGCATAGACAAGAAGCTGATGTAACCCGTTCAATTCCAAACCCTGCCTGTTATCCTGAACTTTTCTAATGGCATATTCTAAAGCGAAGTTAAAAAGTAAAGGTGCTAGTGCATCTCCCTGCTTTAGCCCGCAGTGAATTGGAAAAGGATCAGATAGAAACTGACGTATACGGACTCTGCTGTATGTTTCACTGAGACACATTTTAATTAATCGAACTAGTTTCTTGGGAATACCAAATTCAATAAGAATATCATACAATACTTCCCTCTTAACCGAGTCATATGCCTTTTTGAAATCTATGAATAACTGATGTACTGTACCCTTATACTCCCATTTTTTCTCCATCATCTGTCGAATACAAAAAATCTGATCAATAGTCGATCTATTACGCCGAAAACCGCACTGATGATCCCCAATAATTTCATCTACGTACGGAGCTAATCTTCTCAAAAGAATATTGGACAAAATTTTGTACGACGTCAACAAAAGTGATATTCCTCGAAAGTTACCACAGTTGGTTTTGTCCCCCTTCTTAAAAATAGGTACAATTATGGACTCCTTCCATTGTTCTGATACAATTTCCCTTTCCCAAATAGCAAGTAGAAGTATATAAATTTCGCTATATAATGCACTTCCACCCTCTTGTATTAATTCTTAATGATATATATGTTATGATATTTATTCGTCAACCATCTCTACGACTCATAGTTATGGTGAATCTTTACATTTCTGCTTTTCGATCCACCATACTTTAATATCTACCCACATATTATCCCTGTTCATTTATTATTATTATTATTATTATTATTATTATTATTATTATTATTATTATTATTATTTTATCCCTCTTCTTGGCCATCATCTTGTCTAAATCTTATGTCGCTTTCATAAGTATGTCATATATTATATTCACAAGCAGAGTAAGTAATAAATAAAATGTCCATGCATATTTCATTGAGGTATGCAGAAAGGAGAAACATAGAGCTTCCATGTTTTCTAGACCTTGACTTTGAAAGGAGAATGTTGTCAGCACTATACTTTGGCCACTTTTAACCCCCCAAGTTTAGAGAACGCTGACTCGACCCTCGAACTCTCCTGAAACTCATGGCAAGATGAAAATTTCTCCTCCCCCTGGGTATTAACCCAGGCTCTGCAGTCCATATTCTGTCACTCTATCACCAAAGCCAATTCAGCCCTATAAAATTGTACTAATAATTAGATATGTAAGATACATTTACAAGTAATGTAATGGATTTAAATTGATTTTGATCAATGTTCACAGTTTTAATGTTGAGTTGTGTTTTATTTAGTCTGAAACTCCTGGGAAAGGACGAAAGAATATTCATCGTATAATGAAGGACGAGAATGTAGGGGAAGCAACAAGGAGAGCTGCCCGGGAAGAAGAGGAAAGAAAAAAGAGAATATTAGAAAAACAGAAAATGGTAAGCTTTTATGATCAATCATTTTGTTAGTGTATTGGAAGTTTAATAGTTTAGTATTGTGAAAATATTAATCAATGTTAAAGTTTTCATTAATAGTTCAGTATTAAATTATAAATTAGTGTTGGATGTAGATTATTATGCTGTTGAAATGTTCTTAATCAGTTCAGATTACTAATACATCAATACAGATATTATTAAGTTGTTTCAGTCGTAATTTTTTTAATTATTCAGCATTAAAAAAATATATGAACTAAAAATTCAAAAGGAATGTCGGATATACTGTAGATTGTTTCATTGTTAAAATTTTATTGAATAGTTTAATGTTACTGGAATGTTAACTGAAAATTAGTGTCTGATGTAAAATTGTGGTCACACTTTTACCTACATATTTATTACATAGTTGTAGCAACTATCATTATTAGAAACGTAGCAAACTGCTAATGGTTATTTTGTAATTTTTCAGTACAATGAAATTTATAAGCAAATGGAAGGTGAAGAGAAAATTGATAAACTTGTTTTGGATTTTGAGCCTGAAACAAAAGAAGAGTTGGTTTCTGTTGATCCTCACATAGCATCAAAACTGAAGCCTCACCAGGTAACTGAACAAACTCTATATAACATTTGAATGTCGTATTCTAAAATCAGATGATCACCATACTGTCCTCTGGACTGAAGAATTGCAGTTTTGTACCTCTTGGGGTTTAAAATACAATCGTGTAAGTGAGAAAAACGTATAACTCAAGTTAACATGGAAAGTTCAGGGTGAGTGATAAGGCCCTTAACACCTCGCATAAAATGTAAAGGAGTTACACTGAGTACAATTGATCATGTTGTTGTTGTTTTCTAATGCCAGGCGTTTGACAATAAAGTCATTTGACCTCTTGCACTCCAATATTTTTCAAAGATATTGTCATGACCAGCCACTGAAGCACAGATTTTGAGGTGTTCCGAATCCATTTCTTGGTTTGAGTTGCACAATGGACAGTTAGGGGACTGATATATTCCAATTCTATGCAGGTGTTTGGCCAAACAATCATGGCCTGTTGCCAATCTAAATGCAGCTACAGACGATTTTCGTGGTAAATCGGGAATTAACTGTGGATTTTGATGCAGAGAGTTCCATTTTTTCCCATGGGATTGTGTTATCAAATTTTGTTTGTTGAAGTCTAAGTATGTAGATTTAATAAATCTTTTTACAGAGTAATACGTAGATTTAGTAACAGGTCTGTAAGTAGAAGTGCTGCCCTTCTTTGCTAAAGCATCTGCATTCTCGTTTCCCAGGATTCCACAATGGGATGGTATCCATTGGAATACAATTCTTTTATTGAGTGATATTAATTGAGAGAGCATTTTAGTTATTTCTGCTGTTTGAGATGAAGGTGTGTGTTTAGAGACTATTGATAGAATAGCTGCTTTGGAGTCTGACAATATAACTGCATTCCTAAATTTACTGATGTGGCATAGAAGATTCCTGAGACTTTCACTTATTGCAATGATTTCTCCATCAAAACTTGTTGTTCCACATCCAAGAGATCTATAAAGTGAGAAGAGACAGCACGTAACACCTGCACCGGCACCTTGTTCTCTGGAGATCAAGGATCCGTCAGTGTATAAATGAAGCCAATTTTGTGGAGGGTATCTAACATTAATTGTCTCTAAAGACAATTGTTTTAGTATTTCAGTGTTTACTTCTGATTTCAGTATTTCTTCTGTTAAATTTAGATTATATTCTATATTTAATAGAGTTAAAGGGTTTGGTTTAATTTGTAGATTTCTTTTAAATTCGGGATATTGATTATAGAAACATGTTAGACCTAGAGGGTACCATGTGTAGTGACATCCGTCATATTGAATTCAACTCTGAAATTTTAAATGGAAAGGCTAGAGAAATGCAGTGGTGAAATTTTTCAATCTGAATTTCAATGAGTGGAAGATAGAGTAAGTGTGTTCGTAACAGACTTTTTTCTGTAAAATAATCACGTGTTATTAATTAATATTAATGCTATTTCAGATGTAATCAAGTGCCACTTCAGTTACACGTTTTTCTCACACGTTTTTTTCCTTCAGACTCCCATAAAAACGTATAAATCAAGTGTTACAGTGAAACCTGTTCAAGACGGAAGTGACATGGTCCTAATTTTTTTTTCCGTTGTGGACAGGTTTCCGTATTATTCAGGTGTGACTTTAAAATGGAATATTTTGTCATTCATATACATGAAAAACAAAATGGCATGCCGCAAACTGCAAGAAGTACAAAATATTCCATTTAACACTATTCACATTAAATCAGCTTTCTGTCGCTTATTCCGTTGGTGAATCATCTTGATTAAAATCTCATTTTCTGTATAAATATTATCGTAACTCACTCATTAGTCATTAAACATTACTAAAGTTTACTAATCTCATTCTATTTAATATCTAACGCTATACTCTAATACTGTATTCCACATCACTGCATATTATTAATTAATTGGACTAGGAGCCATCTATTAGAAGCCTTGAATTCTGGTTTATTTAATTTCTTTCCCAGTTCAATAGCTTGCTTTGCAGAACAGATCCAGAAATTGGCTTGTTCTTTGAAAGGTCATGAAGAACCCACTCCCACAACAGTTCATTTATTTTCACATAAACGGTTGCTTTCTGGTTCTTTCTGTGTCACCAATATTGGCCACATGCCACTCACTCATTATGATCTTTATTTTTTAAAGTGTCACACCTGAGTTTTCCACAACTGTACTTCAATATTATTTCACTTAGACTTTGTTTCTAATTTTCCTTTATCTCGATAACTTTTACTTCATCACTTAATGTTAATGCCACATTTTATGCAACTTTTTTTACCTGGAAATCACTACACTTGCGCTCTGTTTAGCTACAACAGTATACGGGTGTGAAGCATTGAAAATCTTTGAAGGGACTCGTCTGCCTAGTCAACAGGGTAATAAAATTTATGACCGACAGGCCAACACACCCTCGTATCCTCTAAAATTTTGCAAAGCAAAGTTGTTTTTATCTTGGTGACCTACATATTTCGTATATTCCTTGAAATTACACGCTGTTTCAAAATATAGTTACAAAATATTGTTTCCGTTTTGAACAGTGGCAGACAGTTTCCGTTTCCGCATTGGACAGTTTCCGTTTTATTGAGGAAAAATTACACATAATACATACAAATTTCGCCGGGACCAATAAATTGTTCCGAAATAGACAGGATTCCGGATTATTCAGGTTCCGATTTGAACAGGTTTCACTGTATTATAATATGTGTGGGCATTTTGTTATCGCGTGAAACCGAATGGATGCGTGCGCTGTAGCACATACTAAGAACCTTATGGTGGGGCTAAGTGAGCATAGTGGAAGCATAGCAGAGGGGAAGAGAAGTTTCCTAGTCCACTTTATTCTTCCCCTCGAGCACAAGTACGTTCCACAGGATAATGAATGGCCTATCTACAATCATAGTATTATTTGATTTTCTTAAAATAGCAGATTTGCAACTTTACCATTATAATGATGGCATCTTTAGTATTCTAATGTTATTTTAATGCACTCTAGGTGAAAGGAGTGAAGTTCATGTGGGATGCTTGCTTCGAGTCTCTGAAGCAAATACAGAAAACAAAAGGTTCAGGCTGTATTCTTGCCCATTGTATGGGGCTTGGAAAAACATTCCAGGTAAGACTGTTTTTTATAGAAAAATTAAGACCTTACTGAGAGGAAGACTTTTAAGTAAGAAAGTTGATAGTGGTCATGGTGGAGGTTGGTAGTCATTTTCATCATGGCAATGGGAGGGTGGGAGCAGTGGCAATGGTGACTATTACTTCTGTTGCTGTTGTCGATAAATTTCATAGGCTTTGGATGTTGTATTGTGGATTTGGTTTTTAATTGTAAAACTTAAGGTACGGTCACATGTTACTACATTTGCTGCGCAACTTGTGTACTGCAGCTGCAAAAGTTGCGTGTCGTGTTCACACGTAAGCCAAAAGTAGTACGCTGCACGCTACTTTTCGTGCTGCGCAACCCGAGTGCTGCAAAAGTTGCAACTGGAGGTTGTGAGTCTGTTCACACACAAGGTGCTACTTTTGCAGCCGCAGTCATGCTGCAGGTTTCCATCTCCGTGTTGACTTCTCAATATACATTTTGTGGTTATGTTCGCATTATTAAGAAACTCATGCGAAAGCTTACTTATCTATTATTTGCTTTTCTGCCCTAACTAGTATTCAGAAATTGGCATTATTTTTACTATAAAGCTTTTAAAAAAGCCTATATACTTAAATGATAACCAACAGCATACTCACATAATCAATGTTGGCAACCCTCCTGTTTGAAACTATGTTATGGAAAATTAAAAAAATGAATTATATCGTCAGCAAATATGCTCAGACTGTGTTGTGTATTTAATAACTGTTACAAATTATTTTCATCACATCTAACATTAAAGTATATCCAAACAATTAAAGTATCATTGGCACATTTGGGGTGGCAACACCGGTTGCAACCACAGCAAAAGTTTCAACAAAACCGATATCAAAAATGCTGCGGCTGCAACCCTGAGAACCCTGTTCACACGTCGCTACTTTTAAGTTGCGCGCAGCATGGAAAAGTAGCTAGCAGCAGGTTCAGCAGCCGCTACTTTTCGAGTTGCACCGTTGTTCACACATCGCAGTACGAGAGTTGCGCAGTTTTTTGTACTGCAGTGCTGCGAAAGTAGCGATGTGTGACCGTACCTTTAAGTAAACAGACTATGAATAATTTTATTTCAAACTAGCCGTACCCGTGCGCTCCGCTGCACCCGTTAGAAATAAATATAAAGTAATTACATAATTAAAATAGGGCATTTGATCCAGGGAACATTCGTGTTTGATAGAAGGATAAATCGTTTAATATGTTACTTAATTTAAATTGTATTTTAATAATTAAAATGCGATCATTTTGGTCCAGAGACACTCATTTGGTGCAATGACAATTCCTTTAACATGTTTCTTAATTTTTATTACATGCAACCATAGTTTAATGAAGATTGACATCATTTAGATTTAATGTGTATATTTTATTTTACTTGTTATAGGTTTCCATTGAATTATGGTAATAACTTAATTTTAACCCTTGTTTTCTACGTATTCAGTAAATGGTGCTTGGCCCACTATGGTTCTGAACCCTTCAAATAACTTAAATTATATTATATAATATTACATATTATATTATATTATCTATTATATTATATTATATTATATTATATCATATCGTATAATATCATATATATCATATCATATTATCATATCATGTCATATCATATCATATCATATATATATCATATCAGAAGTTACTGTAATAACATTATAGCATTATGTCGATCTAGAGAAACTACACTTTCCAATAGTGAAATAATAATTAATTATACAAATTGGTTAATTTATCTTCTGATATTACTTCATACAAACACAGAAACATTCTCTGTAGGCTATCTTTCATAGCTTTCGATTGTTGCTGTCCAAGGCCCCTTATAGACAAAGTCATTTGTTTTTTAATTCATTATACGGCCTTAGATGGCAGTTATTTTAATTTTAAAACTCATTTATCTCATTAAATATCAGTCCTATCAAAATTTTTGAAGGAATAAAACTTATCGCAAATTATTTTTAAAGAAACTTTTGTTATGTAACATTTTTCACAAAAATTAATAATAAGCGAGATATTTCGATTTATTTAATTCAGGCCCCCTTATAACCCCCCTTTTAAATAATGTATTTTGAATGCCTTATAGCCTAAAATCTAAGTTACAACGAACTTGATTTATATTCCAATTTTCATCTAACTCCGTTCAGCCATTATCGCGTGAAAAGGTAACAAACATACAGACAGACAAACATACAAACAAAAATAAAAAAAAAGCGATTTTCGGTTTTAGGGTGGTTAATTATATATGCTAGGACCAATTTTTTTGGAAAATCGAAAATTACCAGAAAAATTTCGGCTACAGATTTGTTATTAGTATAGATTATCTTAGCTTTCTTTCACGAGTAGTATGTTTTTCTTTTTATCTAGGTTGTGACGCTGGTTCATACTTTACTGAATCACAAAGAAACTAAAGTGAAGACTGTTCTTGTCGTCTGTCCCCTGAGCACAGTTCTGAACTGGGTCAACGAATTCAACATGTGGTTGAAAGAGATTGGAGAACAAGTCAACGTCTTTGAGTTGTCCAAGTAATGCTCCATTTTATTTTAATTTTTGGGTTGAGATTTTAACTTTGAAACGCAGTCATGAATAGACAGCGGAAAAAAAGTCAAATAAAAGTCATGTTTACTGTTTACGAGTATTGTACGCATAGACTATGTCATGAGATGTGCACACATCCCAAGTAGGCACAATACGGTACCGTCTGCAGAGAGCACCATGCGAACACCAAAAACAACTGCCACTCTGCATTCTCAGTCAGTCCTCATCCGTATGTGAACAGAGAATATTGAAATACGTAAACATATTCTTAATTTGTGTTCAGTGAAGTGATCATAATGCTGAAAACAGATGTTAAAAAACATAGGGTGTATTCTTTAATATAAACTATAGTGTCCACATTTTTAGTAGTGATACTGGTGAAACAATTATTAAGTGTCGGTTATGTATGTGCATTAAAATAGATAACAAAACAATCGATAGAACATCACTGTAATATACAGAAACACATGAAAAATGTTGCTCGTATGTTAGAAGAAAATAAGGGTTCAAGTTCAAATTCAGCCTCAAATATGAAATATGACTTTTGTCAGGATTTATGTCGAATGATAAGTTGCAATATTCCATTCAGAATGTTGAACAATCCTTACTTTAAAGGGTTTGTAGAAAAGTACACAAAATATGCCATTACTTACTTACTGGCTTTTAAGGAACCCGGAGGTTCATTGCCGCCCTCACATAAGCCCGCCGTTGGTCCCCATTCTGAGCAAGATTGATCCATTCTCTATCATCATATCCCACCTCCCTCAAATCCATTTTATTATTATCTTCCCATCTACGTCTCGGCCTCCCTAAAGGTCTTTTTCCCTGCGATCTCCCAACTAACATTCTATATGCATTTCTGGATTCGCCCATATGTGCTACATGCCCTGCCCATCTCAAACGTCTGGATTTAATGTTCCTAATTATGTCAGGTGAAGAATCAATGCGTGCAGTTCTGTGTTGTGTAACTTTCTCCATTCTCCTGTAACTTCATCCCTCTTAACCCCAAATATTTTCCTAAGCACCTTATTCTCAAACACCCTTAACCTCTGTTCCTCTCTCAAAGTGAGAGTCCAAGTTTCACAACCATACAGAACAACCGGTAATATAACTGTTTTATAAATTCTAACTTTCAGATTTTTCGACAGCAGACTGGATGATAAAAGCTTCTCAACCGAATAATAACAGGCATTTCCCATATTTATTCTGTGTTTAATTTCCTCCCGAGTATCATATCAAAATATGCCATTACAATAGTTATATCAACGTCAACCAATATTCAGTGATTATTCCGTGTGTCAATTTACATTTCCCCCGGCCTATACCTGCACACTCCTCTAGTGTACCTACTGTGCTTACGTAAACAACAACCATCTGACGAGACAAGTTAGTCGCGTTGTAGTTACCTTTACATCCGAATGACTTTTTTTTTTCCACTGTCTAGTCATGAACTACTCAACACAGAGCAGAAATGGTATAACTCCAAGTGGGATAGTTCTGTGGAAAATAGTGGTATTTCTAAAAGTGAATATGTCTAGAGAACATTCAGTAAACAATGCTGACATCTGAGCACTTCAATAACTAGTATACATATTTCCTTTTAACATTGAAAAGTATGGATATTCTTGCTACAAAATACGCCAGTGACTCCATTTTTATGAAGAGTGGAGTTACACCATATGTGCTGTGTGCCCCTCAACTGTGAAATGACAATACAGTATAAGAACTTGTGGGGGAAATTAAATTAATTTTTAATGTTAAAATTTCAGTTAATTTTGGCATAGGCCTACACAATAGCAAGGTAAAACATTGATGCTTATGGATGTTGTCTTAAGTGAAAATCTGTCTTGTTGATTACAATGTTATGAGTGCCATAACTCTTGTGTAGATTTACAAATAGCAGAAAGAAGAGTGGGTTATGACCTGATAAGAATTGAAAACCATTCATAGATAGTCATTCACTCATATGAAGTCAGTTGTATATTCCAATTTACCAAGGTGCGTCATAGGTTGTTGATTTACACTACACTCTCAATGAGATGAGATGATGGAGAGTTGTTGGGATGCTACAAGGGAGCAAAAGATCCTGGAGAAAACCCCTGTGTTACCTGGACCACAGGCTTGTCCAACATAAGTCATAAATTGGGGACACACAGGGATCGAACCTGAATCCACGGTGTAATATTAAAATTATTTCTCCCTGTTTATTTCTTTGTAGCCTGTCTCCTTGCATTTGTGTAAGATGACTGAATATATGCTAAATTAAACTGTGGAGAGACTTCATATGGGCTATTCCATATGAAATTGATCAGTAAAAAACCTCGCATTTTTTTATACTCTTAATTTTTTCCCTACTTATACAAGGTGCTGAGGGGAGTGCATTTTCAAAAATATACTATCAAAAGTCAAACGGTTTTTGTATTATTGAGCGACAAATTTAGCGTATTTTAGAAAAACAAGCCTCTTTCAGCGCTCAGAACTCTGGAACCATTTACTGCAGAACATTGAACAAGAGCTTATTTTGAAGCTGATATTTGGTAGGTTATGTTAAGAAGTAATCCTTATTTTTATTGTACACAGAGACAGATAATCTGATTTTACTTACTTTTAGGCTTTTTGGCCATTTGTAAAAATGTAAAAAATTATTGAGAAAAAACCTTGCATTATTAAGAGGGATTCGGAATTGTTTGCTTAGTGGTACGGCAATAAGTTTCAAGGGTATTAAATAGATTATTTTCACACGCCTAGACTTGAATGGCGCAGTACCGCATGCACTGGCCGAGAGCTGAAGATAAGCGAGCGTTGGGCGTCATTTTACTCCTGTGTTTATGAAAACCTGTGATAAAGCTAGCACAGCCATTACTGCTAGACAACACATCACGTGTTTGTCTTCTGGCCTTGCTTCCCTCGGCTAGTTCCCGCCTCACAGTCAGCTGGTTAGTTCACGCGCGTACTATTTATTTTCTTTATTTGATATTTTCAATACTTTCTTATCAACATACCATCAGTAAAAAATATGTGTTTATTTGTACTTTCAATGCGGAATCTTAACTATATATTTTTAAAATATTTTTTCCTAGCCAAAGGCGTCTTAATGAGGAAAAATCTAAATTTCTCCATTTCCATAAAAAGTAAGAAAATCTGTTTATATGTCAATATAAACTTTAATTTCTCAGCATCAAAATAAGCCATGATTTTGATCATTGGGTGAAAGGGTTTCGGAGCTACAACAGTTTAAAGTTGCTAATTTTATGAAAATACGATAAATTTAAATATTTTTAATTTAAACAGTATGAAGTACTGATGCCTCAAACTTTGCACAAAGCATTGTATCACAGTTCTCTACGTACAAAAAAAGTTTCATTGTATTTAGAAATTGTAAGGTCAGTCGATCTGGAATGGAATAGCTCATACATGTTTTTCTCCTTGATTTACTTTCTCTTGTGTTAATTATTGACCATATACATCAGCAGCAACCTGGAAGAATTTTAATCTAAGCTGTAAATATTTTAATTTCAGGTACAAGCAGAACTATGAACGTATGTATCAACTGAAGGATTGGCAAGAAGAAGGTGGTGTGATGGTGCTGGGCTATGATATGTACCGCAACCTGACCAACACTCAGACCAAACGCCTTCGGAAGAAGGCCATTGAAACATTCCAGTCAACATTGGTTGACCCCGGTAACTTTGGATTTTATATTGCAATTGGATATTGAGTTGTTAAAAATAATTTCTTTACATGCCATTCTACTTGCAATTTACCTGGTATTTTGTATTCTTTTTTTTTTTTTTTAAGTGGTTTATTTTACGAACTTCATCAGCATCTATGGTTATCTAGCTTCTGAATGATATGAATGTGATAATGCCAGCAAAATGAGTTGAGGGTTCAGTGCCAAAAGTTACCCAGCATTTGTTCTTAATGGGTTGAGGGGAAAACCCCAGAAAAAACATCAAGTATAGTCGGACCATCGGATCTGTGCCCCCGTAAGATATGCGAACTGAACCCTAATTCCTTCTCAGCCTCGGTAATTCATTTCTCTCCCTGCATTCCTGTCTCTCTCCCTTTTTGTCCCCCACTACTCACAATTTTGGCCTTCTTGCGGGACAGTTTACAATATTTGCACTTGCGGTCCAGTGTTGTCAACTCAACATGAATACTGTTGCACGGAATGGCGAAAGAAATATTATTAAGCAAGTACGTAATAACATTTTGCGATGAAGAGAAACAAATAGGTCAATATCTGTTTCCTATAAATCAGGCAATGAAAAGAGCAACTGATATCACAGGTGAGGCTTATTTTATTTCAATTGATTATGTATTAAAATTACTTACTTAACTAATACTAATATAATACAACATTTTGTGTAATTTGTATAGACAGGTCAGAACTCCTAATAAAGAAAATCAGGACAGAGGGAGTCTGTGCAGGAGATGAAAAGCTAGAATCACCAGAGAAGAACAGACCAAGGGAACTTTTAATTATTGTAGATGATATGAACCGATGTATTTTAAGAAGAAAGGTACAAGAATTTTATACCGTTCAGAAAGAAGTTTCAACATTGAAGAAATTACTGACGCTTGCGAGAGAAGTTATAATTTCCAAGGTTGGAGAGAAAAATTATGGAAAGTGATTCGAGACATGGGATTTAGGTTTAAAAAATGTAGAAATACCAGATGTATTTTGATTGAAAGAAATAATATTGTAGCATGGAGGACCAGTTATTTATGACACCGTTTGACAGAAGTTTGGCAACATCCCTATTCGGCAAGGTTCGTGGCCTGCTGTTTAATGTGGTGGGAGGAAAGCGGGTGGAATGGAGTGAGTACAGGTGTTAACTTTTCCAAGAACGACGACAGCGCTGAAGGGGCACAGATCCGATGGTCTGACAATAACTTGTCCCAATCAGGATTTAAACCAGGGCATGCTAGTTTCACATTCAGGCATGCTAACTGTTACTCCACAGTGGTGGACTTGCTTCTTCTAAATTAGTGCACCATATAAATAGTTGAAAAACACTGAACCCCAAGAAGTTGACCCTTTGTATGCCCCAATGCATTTTCTGTTGTTCAGCGTCATCTTACATTAGTTTGTCCTGATGTAGGCAAAGAGGAATAGTCCTACAAGTTTGACTAGCTACTCTCTTTCCAGCTAAAGATTGAAGTAAATGTAAATAAATGCACGTGGCATAATGGTTCCTGATTGGCTATTGGACGCATAATGTCTCCAAACTCATGCTTGTCATCTTCTTCCTCACATTAAAATAGTTCCTTCTAAAATAATAAAATGTATAATATACATGGAATACGAGTGAATTAAACATGCTTATAAGAGCACTTTCTTACGATTTAAACAACATGTTTATATTAGTAGTTTCAGACATTGCGTGTTAAATCATTGTAACGTGTATTATGGCAACGTGCATGCGTAATAGGCATTAAATCCCTCCCAAGGTGACTTGCAGCTTCACAGAGCACATCAGCACAGCTGGTATAACACAGTGCGAGATTCAGTGTTGCCAACCTCAAATTTCTGTAGAATTAAAGAAATTCTCCACTCTTCAAAGAATAACATTCAATCACGAATCTACAGAAAAAGAAAATCCACTATTCCCAGTAGAGAAATAATAAATATTAACCCTCTGTGGGCATTTTACAGGTTAGTTCAATGAATGTGTTGAAATGTCTGCAATATACAAGGGGGATTCAGGAAATAACGACCGTTCGCGCATACCCACCACGCAGCTGACTCCCCTTCCTTGTTTGAAGGTCAACTGGCTTCCTTAACATGTATTCTCATAATGTTGTGAGTACTGGTTGCAACAAGTCGCCATTGTGCATTTTGTGTTACTTCAAAATGAACGACGTGATTGATAATCCCGCCGACTGTGAGGTGAGGAGTGTGATTCGATTTTTGAATGCCCGACATTTGAAACCTGCAGAAATTCACCGGCAATTGAAAGAAGTGTATGGTGATACTGTAATGAATGAAAGAAATGTGAGAAAATGGTGCGAAATGTTCAACAATGGGCGAACAAATGTCCACGATGAAACTCGACCCGGATGCCCATCACTCATCACATTAGACCTGAAGACTAAAGTGAACGACAGAATCTTGCAAGACAGGCACACATCACTCGACGAATTGCATATTGCCTTTCCTGACATTTCTCGTTCTTTGCTTGGTGAAATTGTGTCGCAACATCTTGGCTACCACAAAATCTGTGCACGATGGGTTCCACGGCAACTGAGTGACCAACACAAAACTCAGAGAATGGCCTCAGCATTGACATTCTTGATGCGATATCACACAGATGGAGACGCCTTTCTTGATGAAATTGTGACTGGTGATGAGACCTGGGTGTCTCACAACACCCCAGAGACCAAGCGCCAATCACGTCAGTGGCATCATCCCTCATCACCCAAGAAACCGAGAAAATTCAAACAGACTCTCTCAACACAAAAAGTCATGGCTACTGTCTTTTGGAATCGCAAAGGTGTTCTTTTGCTGGATTTCATGCCAAAAGGCACTACAATCAATGCAAATCGTTATTGTGAGACTACATGAAAACTACGGCGAGCCATCCAAAAACAAGAGGCGAGGAATGCTTTCAAGAAGAGTTGTGCTTCTTCACGACAACGCCCGCCCGCACACTGCTGCTTCAACTCGAGAATTGGTGGATCAATTCGGTTGGGAAATCTTTGATCATCCGCCCTATAGTCCAGACCTTGCTCCTAGCGATTTTCACCTTTTCACTAAGCTGAAAGACTTTCTGGGTGGTACGCGTTTTGGAAGTGATGAAGAGTTGAAGAAGACAGTGAACACCCGGCTTAATGAACTGGCGGCAGAGGAGTATAACACGGGAATTCTAAAGCAAATGTTTAAATGTAGGTGGTGATTATGTAGAGAAGTAAAGGAAGCTTCAGTTATGTAACAGACTTTGTTTTTTCAAATAAATATATATTTTTTTTAATTATTACAACAAAACGGTCGTTATTTCCTGGATCCCCCTCGTATCAGACGGTGGCTGCCACTGCGTGCTCACTTGCTGAAAATAATGCGCTTTGGTAGCTAGCTTGCGATTGCGGAGTAATACATTTCGGTTTTGTTTATGTCTACTTCAATCTTTAGTTGGAAATAGTTTAGCTGTGATCTTCCAATAAATCATCAGTGGATCGTAAAACATAATATAAGATGTCACTTGTGGCATGGATATTTTGACATTAACTGTTTAATATGTGTATTCTGTCCTATTTTATTAACAAATACGTTTTTGTTACTGTTAATGTTGTTATTATTCTTATTTATTATTATTATTATTATTATTATTATTATTATTATTATTATTATTATTATTATTATTATTATTATTCACAAACCGACAGTTACCTATATAGCATATTTACAAATGACTTCTCGATTCATTCATGTCAGGAACAACTTCACATGCACTGTATCTTAGCATGAAGACTGCTGACTATTTAAGAATTATAAGTAAAGAGTATTTGCAGTTTTGCCATTATAACACATTTTTATGCCCAGTTGTTCATGATTATTTTCTCTAAGTTCTAATACCGTGTAACACAGAAGTCAGTTGGCAAATGGGAAACATTACTCCAATTGGAAATAAAATTGTATACAGCATGTTCACTACCGCAAGTGTTCAAAATGTGGTCCATTTGCTTGAAGATGGTGCCTCACTTGATCCTGACATTCTTCTGTCATGCTTAAAAGTGTTGCAGCTGGGATGTGCTGGATAACATGGGTGATCCTTTGTTTCATGTCATCTATAGAAAAAAAATCAAGGGATGTGAGGTCTGGTGACTGTGGAGGCCATGACTGAGGTCCAGCACGTCCAACTCAATGCACACCGAACATCTCATTTAGTTTCTGGCAAACTGTTAGAACATAATGTGTCTTGCCACATCTTGTTGAAACTACATTCTTATCTGTTTGTTCAGTGGCAAATCATAGAGGAACTCCATTACAGTGCTGTCCAGCAATTCCCCGTATGTTTGTTGGTTTACGTTTCCAGCAAAGAAATATGGTCACAACATTATCATCTAGTATTCCACACCACACCTTAACTTTTGGAGCACCATGGTTTTAACTTCATGCATACATCTTGGGTCTTCTTTTGACCAGTATCATGACCCTCACTGTGTGAACGTGTTTACGTAACTAAACATGAAACGTACGCGAGCAAGAAGTCTGATCACTGTGATGACGCAGCAGTTACTACACATACGACTTTTCGCTGATAGCAGTCTAGCCCTGGCTGACTCACTCTGTATCATATTAGCAGCAGCTTAGATTTTTTATTACAGATTAATTTTGATGTATGAAAAAAAAGATGCATCGTCTTCACTCCCTCTCACTTTAGTACAATAAGGATAAAGAGGAGGAAATCAATGAAAAGGTATGCAAGCTCACTTTCTTACCAGGGGATTTTTCGTTCTGGGGAAAAATCTATGAGAGCTCCAAGTCAGTAGATCATTTTGTCTCACTTCATTGTTGCCGTTCAATTGAAGTAATCTAGAGACATTTTGAAGGGAGAAGACTGGAAAATGGATGTAACATCACAGACTCATTACATTTCTTATTACCTTTCTCTTTGTATCTTTTACAGGCCCTGATCTTGTTGTTTGTGATGAAGGTCATTTGCTGAAAAATGAGGATACAGCATTAGCAAAAGCCATGCGAAGAATAAGAACTTTGAGACGAATTGTGTTAACTGGTACGCCTTTACAAAATAATCTCAAAGAATGTAAGTTTTTTCTACGTCACTCATTTTAAGAAAAGTCAATAATGAGAATGCGTGTAGCATAATACCTATAGCATAATGATAAAATGTAGCATAATGATAAAATGTAGTATAATTTCATTGCAGAATGTTCAGTGTACTAGAGTCTGCAACGTAGGAAATTTTTTCGATGTTTCAAAATGTTTTGCACTGTTTCACATTTTGCATTTGATTTTGAAGTGTATTTAGTAATTAATTAAACCTGTCAGAGTAACTTTTACTGGACTTTAAATAATAATAATAATGCAAAAAATTGCGGATATTGTGGTTAATTCGCAATTTTATTTTGCAGAAGTTCATGCATTAATTACCGCAAATTATCAGGAGTTGACTGTAACTGTAATTCTGTTGTATTCACAGATCATTGTATGGTTCAGTTCGTGAAACCAAACCTGTTGGGTACACGAAAGGAGTTCTTGAATCGATTTGTGAACCCTATTACAAATGGACAATTTGAAGATTCAACTACTCATGATGTGAAAATAATGAAGCGCCGAGCTCATGTTTTGCACAAGATGTTGGAAGGATCAGTTCAGGTATGGCCGTCTACATATTCTGCTGAGATTGAAGCAGAGATTTTTTAAGAAAATCTTGAGCTTGCAGGAAACAGATTTCTCATAGTTCTAATACTAGGAACTTTTTCCATTTTTTGTTTCCTCATTATGAAAAATGATGTTGTTGTTGTTGTTGTTGTTGTTGTTGTCTAGTGCCTTGCATCTGGCAATGAAGCCATTAGCAGTCGTGCTTTCCAATACTTTTGGACTGTAGTTTCTTCTGATCTTAATGCTTCACAGGTCTGCAAGTGGTCTTCATTCATTTCTGCTGGATTGTTACACAGGACACATATGGGTGAAGCTGAGATGCCTATTCTGTAGAGATGACTTGCTAGACAGTCATGATTTGTCAATAGTCTGAAGGCTGCAACTGCTGTTTTCCTTGGTCTCTGGGGGATTATATCTGGGTTGGGAAGTAGTGTAATCCATTTTTTGTCTTTAGCATTTGATTCTATTTCTTGTAGGTAAGAATGAGAAAATTTTGTAGTGATCAAGCGTTTTATTGAGGAATATGAGAAATTAAATTTAGACTTTTGTTTTATTCTTGTGCCTTTCTTTGCATGTGTGTCTGCAGTTTCATTCCCCATGACTCCACAGTGTGCTGGAATCCATTGGAGATGGACAATCAACCTTATTGACTTTTTGGAGTTGTGTCAACATTTTGTAGCATTCTCTTATTTTTGCTGAGTTCTTTGTAGCATTTGAACTTATTCCCTGAATTGCAGCTTTAGAATCTGAAAGAATTACTGTCTTGTTATATTTATTTAAGGGAAGATTTAATAATTGTCGGAGAGCAATGTGTATAGCCTCTATTTCACCATCATAATTTGTTGTGTCTCTGCCAACTGAATGATAAAAGGAAAAATGTGTACATGTAACCCTAGCTCCAGTAAGGTTTTCTGTGGTGGATCCATCGGTATATATGTGTAGCCATTCTTCTGTAGGGTATCTAGTATTGACCATTTCCAGTGCTAGAAGTTTTTGTATTTCTTTTGGTGTGTCTGATTTACTTATTTCCTCTGTTAATTCCAAACTGAAGGTAGGTTGCAATAATTCCAATGGATTTTCTCTTATGAGTAAATTTTCTCTGGTGTTAGGAATGTTCACTTTGGATTTAATCTGTGTTACCTTTTCTAGGAAACTACTATGAGTTTTAAGGATTGAAGAAGGGAGGTTCTTTTCTGTCCATTTAGAGTTTGGCAGTCGTAACATTAACATGTAAAAAGGAAATATTTTTGCTACAGGAAATGCATTAAGTTTTAGAATGTATTCAGTGGAACTCGGACTGCCTTACGTCTTATACAGGAAAACACGATAATGAGGAATGTACTAACGAGATTCCATTGTGTATTGTTGCAAAGCACGTGAAATGTGTAATGAGATGTTATGTGTAATCTTTGACACTAATTTTTTATAATTCATCTCTATATGTTTTTAAAATTTTTTTTGTTCTTTTGTTTCTTCCTTTCTGCCCTTTTAATTTCTTCTTTCTGTTTTGTCTTTCTCTTTCTTTTCTTGTTTTTCATTCCTTAAGGCTTAAAGAAGTTTAATCTTTATTTATAGCTTTGAAGGGTATTAGTTTTAAAATTAACTTAAAGCCTTTAAAAGATATTTATCACTAGTGTGCATAGAATGGTCACATATTGCTACTTTTGCTGGCAACTTTTGCACTGTAGCTGCGAAAGTTCCGTGTCGTGTTCACACGTAAGCTAGAAGTAGTGCACTGCAAGCTACTTTTTGTATTGCGCAACTCGAGCGCTGAAAAAGTTGCGAGTCTGTTCACACACAAGGCACTATTTTTGCAGCTGCAGTTTTAGCTGCAGCTTTCCATCTCCGTGTTGATTCTTCAATACATTTTGTGGTTATGTTCACATTAGAATTTCAGATTATGAAACTCAAACAATAGCTTATTTATCACTTCCTTTAATTAAAATGAAGAACAAAACTTTATACTACAAAAGCAAAAGATGCTGGGACAAAGAAAGAATAGAAATACAGAACAATTGAAATTACGATCTCCTTCGAGAATTATGATGAAGGGGATGAACATAAAAAACTTTTTACGAGTATTAGGAACATTATTTTTTAACCCTTCTTTATTGTATTGGTTTCCGAATACTGTGCATTTTTTAAACATCGTCTTCTGAAAATTACATAGCATTAGCAATTTCTGCTAGTCTTTTACTTTTTGTTGGGAATCGGCATTTGCAAATTCCGTAAGTGCTCTCTTGATTCGAGTAGATTTGTTATTTATTTTTCTGTCCTAACTGGTATTTAGAAATTGACATTTTTTATTATATAGAAACGCCTATATACTTCATGATAAAAAATAGCATATTCTGTAAGCAATGTTGGCAACCCTCCAGTTTGAAAATAAAAAGAATTCATTGTATAATCAGCAAATATACTCTGGTTGCATTGTACATTTAGTAACTGTTACAAATCATTTATTTTCATCATGTCAAACATTAAAATATACACTATCTACCAAAAAGTAATTGGGCACTGTTTTTTCCCCTTTAGAACCTCGTGGTACCACCTCTTGTTGCTATAACAGCAGCCACCCTGTCAGGCATGCTCTCCACTAGTTTGTGTAGGATATCCACTGGAATGCGTCGCCATTCCTCTTGCAACATGGCGCTCAGTTGGACAATGGAAGTTGGCCGCATCTCCCGAGATCTCAATCGCCGGTCCAATTCGTCCCAAAGGTGCTCAATGGGATTGAGATCAGGACTCTGTGCAGCCAGTCCAACCGGTGGACATTGTCTGCATACCACTGCATAGTAGCCGCCGAAGCATGGGGCCAACTTCCATTGTCCAACTGAGTGCCATGTTGCAAGAGGAATGGCGACGCATTCCAGTGGATATCCTACACAAACTAGTGGAGAGCATGCCTGACAGGGTGGCTGCTGTTATAGCAACAAGAGGTGGAAGCACGAGGTTCTAAAGGGGCAAAAACAGTGCCTAATTACTTTTTGGTAGATAGTGTATAAGGGATAGAGAAGTAATGTGTTTGCTGCAAAGAGTTAGCTTTAAGATTTTAGTGGTAATTCAATTTTTCCAACATCTATTGAAGAGTACAGGGAAAAGTAATCAAAGTCACAATTGTCTTAAGGGTGATGTCATCATTTAATTCAGTATATTATTGGAAAATTTATTGCTGTTCCTAATGAAAAAGTAGGAAAGGATGACTGTATCCATGGTGATAATTCTTCTTTACCAGTTTGGATAAGAAAAACGTACAATTTTTCAGTAATATACTGAATTAGATAATGACATCGCCCTTAAGATAAGTTGGCACCATGTTTCGGTGGCTACTATGCAGTGGTATGCAGACAATAATGTTCACCGGTTGGACTGGCCTGCACAGAGTCCTGATCTCAATCCCATTGAGCACCTTTGGGACGAATTGGACCGGCGATTGAGGTCTCAGGAGATGCGGCCAAATTCCATTGTCCAACTGAGTGCCATGTTGCAAGAGGAATGGCGACGCATTCCAGTGGATATCCTACACAAACTAGTGGAGAGCATGCCTGACAGGGTGGCTGCTGTTATAGCAACAAGAGGTGATACCACGAGATTCTAAAGGGGCAAAAACAGTGCCCAATTACTTTTTGGTAGATAGTGTATCTAAACAATACAAAGTATCATTGTTTGCAACCACTGCAAAAGTTCAACAAAACCGATATAAAAAATGCTGCAACTGCAACCCCGAGAACCCTGTTCACACGTCGCTGCTTTAAAGCTGCGTGCAGCATGAAAAAGTAGTGGGCAGCTGGTTTGGCAGCCGCTACTTTTCAGGTTGCACCGTTGCACATGTCGCAGTATGAGAGTCACGCAGTATTTTGTACTGCAGCAGTAGCAACATATGGCCATACCTTTACTTTATTTCCTTCCTTTCTCGCTTGTTTTCTTCCTTGCTTTGTTTATTTATTTCATTTCACGTCTTTCGTAGCTGTTCATCTTCTAGGTAATATGTTGTTGTTGTTTTCTAATGCCAGGGGCTTGACAATAAAGTCATTTGACCTCTTGCACTGCAGTATTTTTCAAAGTTATTATCATGGTCAGCCACTGAAGCACAGATTTTGAGGTGTTCCGAATCCATTTCTTGGTTTGAGTTGCACAATAGGCAGTTAGGGGACTGATATATTCCAATTCTGTGCAGGTGTTTAACCAAACAATCATGGCCTGTTGCCAATCTAAATGCAGCTACAGACGATTTGCATGGTAAATCGGGAATCAACTATGGATTATGATGCAGAGAGTTCCATTTTTCCCCTTGAGATTGTGTTATCAAATTTTGTTTGTTGAAGTCTAAGTATGTAGATTTAATAAATCTTTTCACAGAGTAATACGTAGATTTAGTAACAGGTCTGTAAGTAGCTGTGCTGCCCTTCTTTGCTAAAGCATCCACATTCTCGTTTCCCAGGATTCCACAATGGGGTGGTATCCATTGGAATACAATTCTTTTATTGAGTGTTATTAGTTGAGAGAGCATTTTAGTTATTTCTGCTATTTGAGATGAAAGTGTGTGTCTAGAGACTATTGATAGAATAGCTGCTTTGGAGTCTGACAATATAATTGCATTCCTAAATTTATTGATGTGGCATAGAAGATTCCTGAGACTTTCACTTATTGCAATGATTTCTCCATCAAAACTTGTTGTTCCATATCCAAGAGATCTATAAAGTGAGAAGAGACAGCACGTAACACCTGCACCGGCACCTTATTCTCTGGAGATCAAGGATCCATTGGTGTATAAATGAAGCCAGTTTTGTGGAGGGTACCTAATATTAATTGTCTCTAAAGACAATTGTTTCATTATTTCAGTGTTTACTTCTGATTTCAGTATTTCTTGTATTAAATTTAGATTATACTCTATATTTAATAGAGTTAAAGGGTTTGGTTTAATTTGTAAGTTTTCTTGCAATGTATTATATTATATTTTCTTGAAATGTATTATATTATATTGTTATTGTATGTTCCAGAGATTTGACTACTCTGTGCTGACTCCATTTTTACCACCAAAATACGAGTATGTTATCTCAATTCCTTTGTCTGAAGTACAAATTAAGGCGTATCGACATTATCTGGAGCATATGTCAATGGGACGATATGGAGATAAACCTAAAGGAGCAGCTCTTTTTGCCGACTTCCAGAACTTACAGCGGATATGGACGCATCCTCGGGTTCTGATGATGAATACTGAAAAAGCTGAAAAGACCGCAGAAAGGAAGGTAACAAATAAAGAAGTACATTGTCAACTTTCATAAAATGAAATTCTTGTTTAAAAGAAGATTATTGGAACTTAACTCTTCAAGTCTGGCTGTGATGTAAAATAATATGTTATTACTTAAATTAAGATCGCATGGTGAGAACAAGGTAAGCCAAATGTAAAACTTTCTGGATTGGAGTTTGCAATGTAATATATCAGCCAGTTTTGGCTCTAAGCAGGTAAGATTTTCTACAAATCGTACATTCTTCACTAATATGTGTTATAAATTTGAGTACCATATTATACTTTCAAATATGACTTAACTGTAAAGTTATAAATTTATCTTGTGAAAATTTTACTGAATTGATTTAACTCGTTCTCCCATATACATCAAATGATACTTCAGATGTTATTAAATATTATTTCAATTATACATTCCATTTTAATCTGTACACAATTATGGTTCAATTCCACTAGATATCAGTGCCGGCAGACGTTTCGATTCGATTCCGCTAAGTGGGAACGGACATTGAGGATATTTTACTTTGTAAATATTGGTTTTTCTTTGAAGCCATTTTAATTTTCTCTTTAATTAATTTTTTATCTAGGACTATGATAAAAACTTCATTTCCAACAGAAACAGTTGTTTTGGAACACTTTGCAGAAATTTCAGGGTTTGGTGTAATTATTTCATTTGCATTTATATCTTTAACATGAGAAATAAGACATATAAAATTATTTAAAGACGTGTAGTTCTACCTTATATGTGATATCAAATGTCTTTCTACGTAAGTAGAAGCTACTAAATTAATTGCATTTGGGTTAGGTTGACACATATTGCATGGATAAATATATAATAGGATGCGAAACTGCGGTCAGCACCATCTGGTGGCGGGGGGGGGGGCTGAAATAAGATGATCAGCGCTCAACATCGTAGGTGGTGAACATTAGAACTATGTGTTGGGTACATGACCCAGAGTTCTCTGTTTATCCATTCGAGATATTGCTCGAGGAGACAAGATGGCAGATAGAAACTTGTTAAAAAGTAAACATAAAGTGATACTATGTGTGTGTATAAACAGTGATGTTTATGGACGTTATAGAAATAGTGTTGTTGAATGTATTGTAAAGTAATAGTAATATAATAAATTGAACTATGTAAGTAGTTCTTGCAGGCTTTTCCATTGCGCTGTACAATAAATACCCAAAGAATACAATCCCAATTATCTAACCTTTTGCTTTATTTTTTGTCTCTGTCTGGTTATATTTTAATTGGGTAGTGTAAAATAGATCGTCTCTTTTATCTTCCTGTTGGCTCCGGTAAGAATTTTCAGTAGAAAATGCTGTGAGGAATAAAAATGTAAATACGATGAAAGAGTAATGGAACAGTGAAAAACTCTCTCCGGTGCCGGGATTTGAACCCGGGTTTTCAGCTCTATGTGCTGATGCTTTATCCACTAAGCCACACCGGATACTCACCCCGGCATCGGATAGAATCGTCTCAGATTAAGTTCCAAATCTTGGGTTCCCTCTAGTGGCCACCCTCTACACTACATCATAGATGTCTATGAACGTAAACTGAAGTCCATACATTTGCTGAGGTGCACTCGTTATGAGTGACTAGTTGGCCGGGATCTGACAGAATAAGTGCCGTCTTAAATCACGAAGTGGTTTACGCATATCATATATATTATTTAATGTACCGAAGTACATATGATATTTCCATGCAGATATTCTGCATCATCATACGATGAAAGAGTAATGGAACGGAGAAAAACTCTCTCCGGCGCGGGGGATTTTAAACCGGGTTTTCAGCTCTACGTGCTGATGCTTTATCCACGAAGCCACACCTGATACCCACCCTGGCGTCGGACAGAATTGTCTCAGATTAAGTTTCAACTCTTGGGTTCCTTCTAGTGGCCGCCCTCTGCACTACGTCATAGATGTCTATGAACGTAGGACTGAAGTCCACACATGTGCTGAGGTGCACTCGTTGTGAGTGACTAGTTGGAACTTAATCTGAGACAATTGTGTCCGACGCCGGGGTGGGTATCCGGTGTGGCTTAGTGGATAAAGCATCAGCACGTAGAGCTGAAAACCTGGGTTCAAATCCCGGCGCCGGAGAGAGTTTTTCTCCATTCCATTACTCTTTCATCATATGATGATGCAGAATATCTGCATGGAAATATCATATAAGCGCAGATTCTGTCCGACGCCGGGGTGGGTATCCGGTGTGGCTTAGTTGATAAAGCATCAGCACATAGAGCTGAAAACCCGCGTTCAAATCCCAGCGCCGGAGATAGTTTTTCTCCGATCCATTACTCTTTCATCGTATGATGATGCAGAATATGTGCATGAAAATATCATATGTACTTCGGTACATTAAATAATATATATGATATGCGTAAATCACTTCGTGATTTAAGACGGCACTTATTCCGTCGGATCCTGGCCAACTAGTCACTCATAACGAGTGCACCTCAGCACATGTGTGGACTTCAGTCCTATGTTCATAGACATCTATGACGTAGTGCAGAGGGCGGCCACTAGAGGGAACCCAAGAGTTGGAACTTAATCTGAGACGATTCTGTCCGACGCCGGGATGGGTATCCGGTGTGGCTTAGTGGATAAAGCATCAGCACGTAGAGCTGAAAACCCGGGTTCAAATCCCGGCACCGGAGAGAGTTTTTCTCTGTTCCATTACTCTTTCATCGTATGATGATCCAGAATATCTGCATGGAAATATCATATGTACTTCGGTACATTAAATAATACCGGTATATATAAAAATGTAAATGTTTTATTTTAAATTGGGTTAGTTTTGAATATCGATGAGGGTGGGAGGGAATACTTTCTGCACAGTTTAACATTTTCGTCATCAGGTGTGCTGCTAAATGCATGGAGTAATTAGTTACGCTTTTCGCTACTTGGTGCGCTGCTAGACGTAATAACGTCCCTCCTCCCAACAGGTGGCAGCAAGATCAATTTCTACAACAGCGCCTCTAGTATGTGATATGGGAAACTCAGTAAGTTTCGCATTCTATTATATATTCATCCATATATATTGTTTTTAATTAGACCCAGCCGTCCATGACTATAATTTAATCTAAAAATAAGTCCACATGAACTTAGTGTGCATTAAATGTGTCAGAATGATGCCAGAATTATTTAACTATAATTGCATGTACCTACCTCATGCGTAACACACTACAATATTATTACTGTAAACACTATGTTGTACTGGTTTGCCATATACCGTTGCTTTTATAAGAACTGGCATTGCAGTCTGCTCTGTAGTGTTTACCTGGATTGCTATGGAGGACGAGAGAAGTCCTTATGACTTCACAGAGCATCTTGTTGGAAATGACTGGTCTATAGTATTTGTTATTGAGTTGTTCTTCCCTGTTTTGATAGCGTCTGATGGAATCAGATTCAGAAGGTTCACTAAGAGATTTCATTGCTGATGACAGTTCTGAGAGTTCAAGTAGTTCATCGTCGTCATCATCAGAAAATTCAGACTCAGATGTGCAAGTTGTGAAAGAAGGTGAAGAAAATAAGAAAGCCAACAAATTCACACGAAATACACGTAGCAAAGGACCTGCTGAAGGTGAGTACCTGGCAGATAAATCATCAAATTGTTACTATTCATAATAGATTTTATTTCGGCAGGAGAATGGAGAAAGTTACACAATGCAGAACTGCACACATTCTAACATAATTAGGAACATTAAATCCAGACGTTTGAGATGGGCAGGGCATGTAGCACGTATGAGCGAATCCAGAAATGCATATAAAGTGTTAGTTGGGAGACCTGAGGGGACCTGATATCTAGCATACCGTCACTTTAAGACTGGTTCTAAATAGCCTCAATATACTCTCAACTATGGCAGAAAAGAATGAGGTCAAACTCATCTGGGTACCAGGGTATTGTGATATTGAGGGCAATGAAAACGTTGATGAACTTGCAAGACAAGGAGCGGCTACAAAATATATGGGACCAGAGCTGGCTCTCGGAATACCAAGGTGCTCTGTTAAGGCTCATCTCCACTATTAAACATTTAACAACAACATGTTAAATATAACATGTTGAATTTAACATGGACATTTCAAGTCTCAATTGACTTAACATGTTGACTGAGTATGTTGAAGTTCGTACAGTTTCCATAGCAACAACTAACTTCCAATTTTGTGGCGCGTATCTTGATCATTTTTATACTATCACTAGCCGTACCCGTGCGCTCCGCTGCACCCGTTAGAAATAAATATAAAGTAATTATATAATTAAAATAGGATATTTGATCCTGGGAACATTCGTGTTTGATAGAAGGATAAGTCGTTTATTATGTTACTTAATTTAAATTTAATTAAAAAATTAAAATGCGATCATTTTGATCCAGAGACCACTCATTTGGTCATAAAAATTAGTTTAGGAAATACAGGAAACGAATATACAGAATAGCCTATCAAGTTTTCTGTGCATAAGAATCTATTTTAATCTTACCTGTCCTCGATTCACTCAGAAGTTACTATGATAACATTATAGCATTATGTCCATCTAGAGAAACTACACTTTCCAATGGTGAATTAATAATTAAATATACAAATCGGTTAATTAAGCTTCGGATATTACTTCATAGAAACGCAGAAACATTATCTGTAGGCTATCTTTCATAGCTTTCGATTGTTGCTGTCCAAGGCCCCTTGTAGACGAAGTCATTTGTTTTTTAATTCATTACACGGCCTTAGATGGCAGTTATGTTAATTTTAAAACTCATTTATCTCATTAAATATCAGTCCTATCAAAATTTTTCAAAGAATAAAACTTATCGGAAATGATTTTTAAAGCAATTTTTATTATGTAACATTTTTCATAAAAATCAATAATAAGCGAGATATTTCGATTTATTTAATTCAGGCCCCCTTATAACCCCCCTTTTAAATATATTTTGAATGCCATATAGCCTATAATCTAAGTTACGACGAACTTAATTTATATTCCAATTTTCATCGAAATCCGTTCAGCCATTATCGCGTGAAAAGGTAACAAACATACAGACAGACAGAGAGACAGACATACAAACAAAAATTTCAAAAAAGCGATTTTCGGTTTCAGGGTGGTTAATTATATATGTTAGGACCAATTATTTTTGGAAAATCGAAAATTACCAGAAAAATTTCGGCTACAGATTTATTATTAGTATAGATTGGTTCTTGGTGTTGGCTGTAAGTTGTTCGAAGTAATGGAGTGGACGAAAGAAAATACGTTAGAATAAAATTAATGCACTGATGGAAAGGCCTTTTTTGTGGGATGTGTTTGCAAAAGAATACAGACACAAAACGAAGAAGGCCGACTGTTTTAGAGAACTGGAATTATTATTTAATTGTTCTCGAGAATACAATAGAGAGTTTTCGCACTCTCGTCGTATGCTAAACGTTAATGCTATGTTGACATCAGTAATGGTCATATTTGGTGATGTAAGTTAACGTTCGTAAAACTTCGGAAAGAGTAATTATACGATATTACTCGCTCCTTTAACATCTATTATGTCGTAGGTTTTATGATAATCAATCGCGCTGTAATTTTTTTAACTGACATGAAATGGCTGCTCTTAAATTGTGTATTTCTTTCATGTAACAGGAAGTATTTTTGCAGCGCTATATTAAAATCGTGTTCTGACATTCTTAGCAAGTTTCTGAATCCAAATCGATCTTCAACTTTAAGCTCGTTTGGAATGTCTTCTGCATAGTGTCTTTTACTAAGATATTGCTGCACCCACATTCTCATTTTCTTCCTTTTCAAGGCCTTGTAACAAGCAATAGAGGCAATTACAAAAGTCATATCATCATCTAAGTCCATTGTCCAAGGTTTGAAAAATAAGACACTATCTGCATTAAAATCTCATAGACTGTTTATGGTGGACTACGCAAAGAAAGTCAAGTTTAACATGTTAGCAGTGTGGACAAAGTGTTAAATGAAATTAGCCTTAACATGTTCAATGAACATATTGGAATGTTAACGATAAACAATTTAACATTTAACATGTTGTTGTTAAATGTTTAATAGTGGAGACGAGCCGTTAGAGAGACAATTAAAAAGTGGTCCAAGACTCAACACTAAAGACTCCTGGACCAAGAAACCAGGAATCAAATAGAAGAAACAATTCATTATTAGACCATGCAACAAAAGAGCTGAAATATAACTTCAATGTAATAGATTTCAACAAAGAGCAATCACAGCTTTCCTCACAGGCCATGCTCCTGTGAAAAAACATCTCTGTTTGAGGGCAGCCTAGACTAAATTATGCAGGAAGGAGACTGAAACAGCCCATCACATTATTTGCTCCTGTGACGTTCTGGCTCGCAGAAGATATCTTATCTTTGGGAAAATATTCCTAGAACCAAAGGATTTTGAACTGTGTTCCATAACTGGACAGTATACGTTAATTATGGATACAGGCCTAATGAATTGGTATTAAAACATATGTAACACAATATGCCTAAAGCTGCTGTACTTTCCGAGAAATGACGGGCCTAATGTATTAAAACAAAAAAGAGGGAGGTGAATATAGGTTAAATGGGTCCGTCTTCTTGCTTATCAAGTAACTTGATAAGCAAGAAGACGGACCCATTTAACCTAACTTGATAAGCAAGAAGACAGACCCATTTAACCTAACTTGATAAGCAAGAAGACGGACCCATTTAACTTATATTCACCTAATTTGCTTATCGGTCTATACCACCTTTTGAAAATGAAAATGAAAAAAGAGGGAGATAAGTCTACTCTTCATTGGGAATCTGCCCTGGGTCACTGTATCTATAGGCTCAAACTCCACTGCTTTAGTTTCAATTGAACATTTCTTATTCTTTATGTTCTAGACCCAGAAATTATGGAAATTGATAAAAAAGAAGATGACAAGCCAAATCCTTTGGAATGGTGGAAGCAATTCATTGAATCAGATGAGCTGGAAAATATTAATTATAGTGGAAAATTGGTTCTTCTGTTTTATATACTTCGAGAATGTGAAAAAATTGGGGATAAAGTGTGAGTATTTTGAATGTCCATGCTTAATTGTTGAAAAATGTAACAGCAAATTAATTTTTTAACATTGTTATCTAGTAACGAATTTTTCTACGAGTTTTTATATTTGATATGAACACAATGTTAATGATATGTCATGATATTTTGTGTCATGTTAAGTAATAATTGTATTGCCTGTATTTAAAGTACTGATATTCAACCTTTTCTCAACCATGACATGTTGTATTTGAAATGTATTTTTTGCGACCCAAAAAAAGGACTAAAGCATACTTGCACAAACAGTGCTCAATGAGCGCGCGCGCTCCTTCGGAGCGGGAGAGCTGTGTTTACCGCTCGCCGAAACGGAGAGGAAGATACATCAGAATGACAGACTTGCTATAGGTAGAGGAGAGGGAAACAACCACTCAGTTATCTAGTGGAGTGCAGTGTGTAGGCCTATTCTCAGTAACTGTTTCACCTACAGTACAGTATGGAGGAATCTAAAAGACGGAACATAACATTTAACATTTAACAATTTACAGCTCGAACTTATTGATCTTCACTGTGACCTAAGGGCTAAAGATCGTTTGAATAATACTACTAGCCTGGTTGAGTTTTACAAGACTAAACATTAGCAATAATATCCACGACTACACAGGCTGACTGAATTTCTTTTATTAATTTAGTAGGTTATTTTACGGCGCTTTATCAACATCTTAGGTTATTTAGGGTCTGAATGAGATGAAGGTGATAATGCCGCTGAAATGAATCCGGGGTCCAACATCGAAAGTTACCCAGCATTTGCTCATATTGGGTTGAGGGAAAACCCTGGAAAAACCTCAACCAGATAACTTGCCCCGACCGGGAATAAAACCCGGGCCACCTGGTTTCGCAGCTAGACGCAGTGTGGACGGCTGTGAAAATGATTGCTATGTTTGGCTCAACATTTATATTTGTGAGCAATAGTTTTCTATAATCAACTTTAATAAAGACAGACATCGAACTTCTATAACTGATGTTTCATTACGATCAGTAGGCTACTGTTCCTTTCAGCTGCCAACAGCATAAAACCTCGTTTTGATGTACTGATAAGTAAAAATATAATAAAATGATATTGCACATTTAAGTAGCTATAGAATTTCTATTATTTCTGTAAAATAAATATTTCTTTATTAATTAATAATAGTCCAAGATAGTTTTGCAAACACTGAACGGGAATTCATTTCATAAACACTTGTAATAGTACTTCCTTTTGTGTACATTTTGTACGAGATCATCCCTTCTTCCAGTCCCCCTTATACAGAGCGCAGCTAATATCTGCATTCCGCTCATGAGCTGTGAGCCGGCTTGGAGAGCTTAAACCTTGTGCAGGCCTGGACTAAAGGGAAGAAAACCACGTTTAATAAAAGTTATGTAGTGAATAATAACACAAGCGTACCTGAGCTTAATGAGTCACTTGTTTTCAAGTTTGTCCTTATTGAAGAGCCTTTTTCATATAAGTGGGTTAGAAATATTAATAAAATTAAAATGGGTCTCAGTTGACAGTTTTTTTTATAATCACTTGATAAATACCTATTATTGGAGAAAATCCGTTCTGGCACTGGGAATCGAACCTAGGACCTCTCAGCTAGCGTGCTGAGCGCTCTTTCCATCTGAGCTATGCCGAGACCTGATTCACGGCTCCGGCCGACCTCTTCTCATCTGTATCATCAATGGCCTATTACCTGCATTTTAGACATATTAGTCATATATGCAGGAGCGCATATTTAAATGACTTTATGGCCATTTTCGACAACATTTTAATGAATATTGTTAATATAAAAGTAAGTTCCGAAAGGCTGTAGTAAGTAAACGGGAAAATATTTACAAACCATTTTTGTTGCATTGTATTCCCCACACTTCAATTACTTCTCAACATAATCTCCACCATTATTGAGACATTTATCGAGTCGTGGCACAAGTCTTTCTATCCCCTCATTGTAGAATTCGCCCGCCTGTGATGCGAACCACTCCCGCACTGCTGTTTTCACTTCATCGTCGCCATGAAAATGTTGACCACTGAGGAACTCTTGAGGTGCAGGAAGAGATGAAAGTCACTCGGATCCAAATCCGGGTTGTAGGGAGGATGGTCAATTTGTTCCCAGCCAAATTTCGAGATGAGATTTTGGGTGTCACAAGCTGTGTGTGGCCGAGCGTTATCATGAAGCAACACAACTCCGTTGGTCAGCATCCCACGTCTCTTGTTCTGAATTGCGCGACAGAGCTTCTTCAAGGTCTGACAATAGGTTTCTCTATTAATGGTTTCACCCCGAGGCAAGAATTCGATGAGTAGAACTCCTTTCCTGTCCCAAAAAACAGTGCACATGATCTTGCGTGTTGATGTGGTTTGTTTGAATTTCTTTTTCCTTAGCGATGCAGTGTGCCTCCATTCCATGGACTGCTGCTTCGATTCAGGTGTCATGTGAGACACCCAAGTCTCGTCACCTGTCACGATAAGGTCAAGAAACTCATCGCCTTGCTCACTGTAACGTGTGAGAAAGCTCAATGCACTGGAAGCTCGTTTGGTTTTGTGTTCCTAGGTGAGCATCTTGGGTACCCATCGTGAGCACAATTTTCGATATCGTAATCGATCTGTCACAATTTTGTAGAGAACACTCTGCGACATTTGTGGAAAATTCAAGGAAAGCGAAGAAATTGTGAACCTCCTGTCCTCATAAATTTTTTCATCGACAGCATGCACCAAATCGTCATTGATCAAAGATGGCCGACTGGTACGCTGCTCGTCATGCACAGAGACGCAGCCCTCGTTGAACTTCCTAACCCATCTCCTGACCATTCCATCACCAATGGCATCATCACCATACACCTCACAAAGTTGACGATGAATGTCAGCTGGTTTGATGTTCCTCGCATTCAAGAAAGGATAAGAGACTGCATCTCACAGTCAGTGGGGTGCTCGATCACTTTAAACATTTCAACTGATCACAACTGACTGAAGCTCTGAAACTGCATGCACAGCTTGCCTGAGGACTGAAGAAGAAAACACACATGCGCAAAATAACGATTGCAGTGATGCGACGGCTATAATTGAAAATGCCTTGTATTAGTCATGTATGCAGGAGCACATATTTAAATGACTTTATGGTCATTTTCGACAACAGTTTAATGAATACTGTTAACATATATATATATATATATATATATATATATATATATATATATATATATATATATATATATATATAGTAGAACTCTGTTATAACGACATCCAAGGGACCTTAAAAATTATGTTGGTATAAACGAGTGTCGTAGTAACAGAGTTTCATATTATCAGTCTAGTGAGGTGGAAAATGAAAAATAACAAACTTAATTAGGCTTATTTTAGATTTATGTACGGTATTCACTTTTAAGCCTGCCATGAACGTAATAAAATACATGTACAATTATAAATGCAATATTCTGTATTAAAGTAGTTTGTTCAATACTCACCAAACTTCTTTACTTAGGAGTCAAGTAATCAGTCATTTTACTCTATTGTCTCCTATTTTCCCAATACACACTTTCTAAATTACGTTCTGTATTCATTATTCCAGTTACAATTTCACTGCTCCTTCCCCTAGCTTCGATCCATTCTGTTCAATTGCAGCAACAATTTTATCCTTGCTCTTCCAAATCGTTTGGACTATGCAATTAACTAGGCCAAACTCACGACACACGTCAGCTTTTTTAATTCCGTTCTTAATTTGATGAATCACTAACTTTTTCTTCCAACGTTAAAACTTTTCTTTTAGTGGCCATACTACGTGCACTTAGTGAAAACTACCTGGCCGAAATTGATCGTACGCAATTGCCGTTAATACGGGCGAGTTAAAGGAAATCTGCCTCCATTTCAGAAGTCTATGACAGAAGGGGACAATAAATAATTCGCCAGATTTCAACAAAATATTTCTTAAAATACTTTGGTTCTTAGACAATGTTATTCCAAACTGAGGTTGAAAATGACGTTATATGCGAGGTAGACGCATATACGTTTGTCGTATTAAGCAAGGTAGAAAAGCATATGTCTTATGGGGAATTAGTTGGGACCACAGAATATTTGACGTTATAGGCGAGGTGTCGTACAAAACGAGGTCGCTATAACCAAGTTCTACTGTGTGTATATATATATAAGAATAACAATATTTTAATAAACATTTCCCAACAACCAGAACTGTTAATACAATAGTGTTCAAATCTAATAAAACAAACATAAACGAATCGCCGCTCTGTTATGACTCGTACACCCGCAGAGTTGCTCAGGATGGCTTGATCTTGGCTGGGTCTGCCTTCTTCTTGGAGCTCTTCGCTCTTGTCTTGGAGATCGCAGGGTCGAGGTGGTTATACGGCATGTCACACCAGTCCACGCTCTGTGTGAGTGGGTTATTCACATCAGATTGGAGCAGATGCAGTGCGATCAACACGAACATTTGCTCAGCCCACGGTGTTAGGTCCATGGGCGTGAATTTGAACTGCCACTGGGGCAGACCCTGGTGTACCAGCATCATGCGGAAGTACTGCGTGAAGTCTGCAGCCAGGTAGTGCCACTCGAAACTTCATGTCCAGCAGCCAGATCTTGGGGTCCTCTCGTTTTAGATCGGATTCGCACTCGCTCTTGTCCATGTACACCAGACACACCTTTCCGATGCCTTGGCAAGTGTCCAGTTCGAAGATCTTGCACTTGACGCCGAAGTTGGGGCGCTGCCTGGGGTCGTTCTGCTCGCTGCAGATCTCGATGTCCAGCAGCGTGGGGCATTCCGCATCACCCATGCTCTTGACGCCGGCCAGCCGTCGTAACTCAGACATAGAGTTGATCTTCATGTTACCGATGGGGAGCACCTCGCCTTGTGGATATTCTCGACCATGGCTTCATTAAAGATCGGACATCCTCTCTCCTTTCTTCGTGGAAGTTTTGTTCTTGTGAACTTTCTACCCTTGCTTAAGCAGGTACGCTACACATTAAATGAGAAAGATCTCTTCTAACGAAATAGAGTTAGGAAATGATCCCAGGATGGAGGCAGCACGGTCAGCGCGTCTGGCCGCGAAACCAGGTGGCCCGGGTTCGAATCCCGGTCGGGACAAGTTACCTGGTTGAGGTTTTTTCCACGGTTTTCCCTCAACCCAATACGAGCAAATGCTGGGTAACTTTCGGTGCTGGACCCCGGACTCATATCACCGGCATTATCACCTTCATATCATTCAGACGCTAAATAACCTGAGATGTTGATACAGCGTCGTAAAATAACCCAATAAAATTAAAAAAAAAAAATGGAGGCAGCATTGCCTCGCTGAACCGCTATTCCAATGCGTTGACGAAGGAAATTGATACATCTAGGATCGCCAGTACGGGACAGTAGGCGTGTACCAATTTGGGTGAGTAGATCTTTAGCGTCTCTACACCACGGACCAAAGGTCTCAACTGCAAAAGCGACGAAGATGTAATTTAATGTTAAATGTTCATATTTGCGTTGTTTAGCATGATAAGCGGATTCAGCAGCAGATCCGGCACAATTGACAGAAGATTTTAAATGGGAAAGGGCTAATGTATCTACACATATAAAATCCCAGATGAGTGATTTACCTTTGGACCAAGGAGTTAATGTCAAGCCGTCAGGTCGTTTACCATATATATATATATATATATATTCATATATGAGCCCTGTCGTCCTCATTGAATAATCAAGACTACCTCCTTATTCAAGAATAACCTCCTGAAATGAATGAATTTGTATATTTTACAACTGATTGTATAAACTGTGTCTTCATCTTTTATAACTCTTTATTGAACTGTGGTGCCCTGACATCAGAATCCAGAATCAGTATGTAAGACGTACAATGCAAGAGAAACTATGTGAAGAGATTAAATATTTTATTACAAAAGGTCATATTCAATGTGTGTAGTGAATTCCCCTTTATAACATTTTGTTCTTTCTGTTTCAGTTTGGTATTTAGTCAGTCCCTCTACTCTTTGGACCTCATTGAGTACTTCTTGTCATGTATTGATAACAGTACACAAAATGGCGAGACAAAAGAATCTTTAGGTAATAATACTGGTTCTTGGGCCATGGGTTTGGACTATTTCCGTCTTGATGGCTCAACATCAAGTGAAAATCGTAGTCTTTGGTGTAAGGCCTTCAACCGTGAAGACAATCTAAGGTTTGTTAAAAGTTATTTCATTGCCAACTTTTTCAAGAGAGTATTGTGGTTTCTTTCTCTGGTTGATTAATTTTTATTCAGTTTTGAATTTATTTATAGCTGTATTGCTTTTTATGCTTTTACTTTGTTGTCTGTGATGTAATTCACATAATTATTAATGTGTCATCATGAAAATAAATCAGTTCTGTAATTGGCAAAATGCTAACTTAAATATATATTAACTGAATATAAACAATATTGGGAAGACCACGAAAGCGCTGGCATGAGACCGTAACAGATCCTGTAGGGTCTAATACGTGAAGGATATGATGATGATGATGATGATGATGATGATGATGATGATGATGATGATGATGATGATGATGATGATGATGATGATGATGATGATGATGATGATGATGATGATGATGATGATGATGATGATGATGATGATGATGATGATGATGATGATGATGATGATGATGATGATGATGATGATGATGATGATGATGATGATGATGATGATGATGATGATGATGATGATGATGATGATGATGATGATGATGATGATGATGATGATGATGATGATGATGATGATGATGATGATGATGATGATGATGATGATGATGATGATGATGATGATGATGATGATGATGATGATGATGATGATGATGATGATGATGATGATGATGATGATGATGATGATGATGATGATGATGATGATGATGATGATGATGATGATGATGATGATGATGATGATGATGATGATGATGATGATGATGATGATGATGATGATGATGATGATGATGATGATGATGATGATGATGATGATGATGATGATGATGATGATGATGATGATGATGATGATGATGATGATGATGATGATGATGATGATGATGATGATGATGATGATGATGATGATGATGATGATATAAACAATAAATGAATAAAACTAACAATAAATACCTGTTAAACTCAGTAGGTCTTTCTGTTAATAAAAACGAATAATTATGAAAATCAGTGTATTCATAAAAGAACATTTTATTATTTACATCCTTTTTTTCAGCTTAAGTAGCTGGAAATGATAATTCTCATTACTGGCATTCTAAATCGTTTTAGACACTATTTTATACTGTACAGTTCCAGGTTTGCAGCTGCAATAAAGAGATTTACATTTATGTGCAGAATAAGAAGTAAGGACAAAAGATATGTAGTTGTTCCAGATACCATTTAATACTGGCCAGTCAGTTGTGACTGTCCTCAGCATGACAATTTTGCCCTCTGCACTTCGCCTCACTTCTTCTACATACCGTTACCCATCAATCATGGTTATTTACAGTGACAAAGTGTTACAAAGTATTTTACTCTCCTAATTTATCCAAGGAGGTGCTGAAATTGTCCTGCTTTCTTTTCTATACATTTTTGCCACTGACTTAAAAAAAATTCTTCATAACTCATTGCTTTTCAGTTTGTGATATAGATGCTATTTCCTGTGGATATTGTTTTTTAGTTCATCTGAGTTTGTGGGTTTGCTTTCTACACTCTTTACCTTCAGCATGTCCCAGAGATTATAGTCACAGAGTAGGTCAGGAGATCATGGAGGCCACACATTATTAATAATTATCCTGTTTTAAATACATCACGAATTGCCTGTAAAGAAATATTGGCTACATGTACTGTTACAGAATCTGTTGATTGAGAAAGAGATACAAAATCAGGGTAATGTACCCACCACACAGTGGTCCAAAATGCAAATCTAGCTGGACAAAATAACTTTTCTCTTATCTAACAGATTTTCATGAAACTTTGTATAGTAGTTACAGGTAGCATATTTGTTTTGTATACAAACTCTGATTACTTTCGTTTAAGAGGAACTATCCCTTATAGAGGGGGTGCATTTAAACAAAGTTAATAGCTTTTCTCCTATATAACATTTTGGTTATATGCGTTTCGCACTTTTCACAATGCAAATGAATATGTAGAGTTGGTTCATATTGGTCAAACTTGAGGTACGGAAATAAGATTGGGATACATCACACACACAATATTCTGCAGTCTTTTGTCTTTGTTCCTTACAGAGCTCGTCTTTTCATCATCTCAACACGTGCTGGAGGTCTGGGAATCAACTTATTTGCTGCAAACCGTGTTATAATTTTTGATGCTTCATGGAATCCTTCACATGATGTTCAGAGCATCTTCCGTATATATAGATTTGGTCAAAAGAAGCCATGTTACATATATCGATTTTTGGCACAGGTATGATAGAATTGAATACATTTTAGGAATATAAATTATTTTTCTCCACCTTAACAGGTGTTCTCTTATATGTTTTATGAATAGGGACCGGATTTGTAGGTTTTTACCTATTTTTTTTTTCCTTGTTTCTGAACTCCTAATTTTTTCAATACTTTTCCGAATCACGATCATAGGAGTCATATATGTGAATTTTGTTGAACCTAAAAAAAAAATAAATAAATTGAACCTTAGTACCTAAAAAAAACCTAAATCATTGTTCATATATTGATTTTTTTATTTTGAGAGAAATAAAAATATATTTCCAGAGAGAGAGAGAGAGGGGGGAGAGGGAGAGAGGGAGGATGCGTCAATCCCTAAGGCAAAATCTGTATTTAGCGGTGACAACATCTCTGTCTCCCTTGCTTTCCTCAAGGCACATTTCAGTGACTTTCCAAGATATATTGAGTACTTGGAATCTTCGTCGCTACAACTGAAAGATGCAATTGGTGTCATTGACTTGCTTCTACAGAAACAAGTACCAGGACCCGTGGGTGAAGCCATCACATTAAAACTGAAGAAGGTATTGCAGAGGAATCCAGGGTTTGAAAAAATGAAAAATGTGTGCTCCATTCTCCAGGGAGAAGGCTTCAATTGTCAGTTACCGTGGGTATCTGCTACACTGGCAGCGATGAAATTTGCACCTATGACATCATGTGCTGTCAAAAAAACCTTTTCCTACTTCAAATGTATTTTGAGAGACAATAGAAAAAAAACTTTAGTCGAGAATCTTGAAAACAGGTCATATATTGCAACCAGGAACAGTACCAGTAAATAATATTGTTTTGTTTGTTACTTTTTAAAATAATTCTTGATCAAGTTTGAACAAATTTAATTCAAAAGCTGTGTGTGTACTGTACCTTTTATCTATTGAAAATTGAAATTTAGATACTGCGTGTTCAGTTCAAAGTGTGTCATGGCTCGCTGTATGTCATCATGTGGCTAGTCGATGAGCCTAGAGAATTCAATCTTCCTACATTTCCGCAAAGGCGTATTACCTATGTGTTAGAGAAGTTGCCTAGCAAGTACAGCATTCATTCTGAAGGATACTTACCGATATGTACGGTAATGCCAGTAGTGGCAGGAATGTGAACTGTTTCGAAACACGTACTGAGGTGAGTTTTTTTTTCTTTATGAGGAGAGTGTTAAGACGATTACTTACATATTTGTTGACATTAACTTCGACTGTCAACATGGACATGGAGCATTTGATTTGTATTGTGGAATGTTGCTGTATGCAACAGATGATAACAAATACCCTGCGTACAACTTCCCGCGCAAAACACAGTTCGAAAAAGGTTATGGTAGCACATAGACCGTACAGACCGCCATCTGTTGCTACGACGTTCAAGTTATACCGTACACGTTCTCAAGTTCAGATTGAACGCCTTGAATAATAGGCAACTTCTCTGACATAAAAGCTGAAACTCGCTTCAAATCGCTGACTCACAACAGTGACGTCATGGCACACTTTGAAATGAACACCCAGTAGTTATATCAAGGCAAATTGTATTAGATGAAATGTTAATTGTTACAATAATTTATTCAGACTATAAATAATGTTAAAGGGGAAGGAGAAAAAATTTGGAATATAAATTTTGATAATAGTTTGGTTCTTGAAAAGGTTAGTTTCCATTTCCAAGAATTAGGCATAGGATGTTCTTCAGTTTGGCGAATTCTCCGATATGATCTCCATTACCACCATGGTGCCACCAGTCACTCTGCCCACGAAACAATTGAGTTGCTCCATGAGCGGTTCCCAGATCGTCTCATCTCGCGTAATGGTGACCACCAATGGCCACCAAGGTCATGTGATTTAACGCCATGCGATTTTTTTCTATGGGGTAATCTTAAATCATTGGTGTATGTCAATAAACCCGGAAACATCTGCGAGTTAAAAGAGGAAATTTGACAAGTTGTCGGTGAAATCCAAGTGGAAATTTCCATACCTGTAATTGGAAGGTGAGTTAAACATGTTTATGTCTTAGTTTAAAGTATTTTGAACAAATAAAGTTCATAATTTGATATATCAAAACCGGCACACTTTTTGAACGACCCTTCATTCTGTGGAAATTTGGAAAATTATCTGACTGCCCATTAACAAAATTGAAGACATTATTATTATAATTAAGGGGACCTTGCATATATTAAATCATTTATGTAATAATTTTTAGAGGTTACTCTTAAACGTTATTTTGATCTGATTTCATATTAATTTAGTATTTTTTTTTTCTTCAACATTTTTTGTATGTACCCTTTTTTCCTATTCCCGTTATTATTGTATTTTTGTTATCTTGTCTTTTTCGACAACCTACGAATTCAGGAGTTTGTTTTATAATAAACTATACAGGGTGATTCAGACCACTCGTAACAGTAATTTATTTCGGAAATTAGTGCATTAAAATTTTCGAGACAAAAATATTTATAACTAAACCACATGTAAACTTTCACTTGAGCTTGATTTCATCAATCAGCCATAACAGGAAGTAGGGTCAGTGGCGTATCATTTTAAAATTCTCATTGAAAGATTAAGAATTAATAAAAACGTTTCCTATGAAAGTTATTTGTTTTGAAGAGCTATATCAAATGGTACCTTATTTGACCCTGGCTCCCATTTGAAATTTTAAAGTGATACGCCACTGTCCTGTTAGGGCTGAGTGAGAAAATCAAGCTCAAGTGAAAGTTCACATGTGGTTTAGTTATAAATATTTTTGTCTTGAAAATTTTAATGCACTAGTTTCCGAAATAAATGACTGTTATGGGTGGTCTGAATCACCCTGTATATTTATCTACATTCTTTCTTGCTACTCCAGTTTTTATTTCTTTTAAGTATTCCCCTTGTTGCAGTGACTTAATTTCTTGTTCCATGTTGTTTTCTGTTTCATTGCAGGGAACAATGGAAGAGAAGATATATGATCGACAGGTAACAAAGCTCTCTCTCTCATGTCGAGTCGTGGATGAGCAGCAGATAGAGAGGCATTACAATATGGCTGACTTGCAAGAGCTCTACCAGTTCGATCCTGAGCAGAAGACTAAACGTCCAACTCCAATTCTGCCTAAGGTAATTTAACAGTCTTGGCACATTGAAGTTTTAGGTCAATTATGTTGACAAAAAAAATGAACAGATACATTATGATCTTGTATTGCTTTAAAATGAAATGATGCATCGAAATGTATAATATATAAGAATATTTGATATTATTCAGAGGTGAGAAAACCGGTATTGCAACATGAGCAAAATAATATACAGTGAAACCTCTCATGTACGGACATCAAAGGGACATAACAATCTGTCCGCATCTGGGAGGTGTCTTTTATTGGGAGGGAGGCTCCCCAATCTAACAGTAAATTTATAATAATGCATTATTTATCCCTTCATGCTTTAAATGAAATGAATTACTGTAGTTTAATTCTAAATACAGTATACTGTACTACTGTAAATTCTTTGCAACTTTGAACTACAGTAGATAAAATTGAAAAAAGGAAAATACAGTACTGTGCCATGCAATTTTATTCTAGGTCTACAGTTATGCAGTACTGTAATTTATAGTTTTCAACTTAACCTTTACGTTCAGGTGCCATGTCTCTCGAAACAGAACAACTGATTGAAGTAAAGAGAATAATCCTAACCCTATCATGTGTCGAATACAATTTCACGATCGCGGAAACCTTGGACCCATCAGACAGGTTAAATTTTATAACTTTGTTTATCCTCCCGCTTCAGCTAACAAGGGGTAGCTAGCTGGGCTAGTGGTAGCCTACGAGACCCTTATGTTATGTTTCATGTTAAGGAATTTCTGTACAGTTCTCAAAACTAAATTTTCGATTTTTGTAACACATTAGGTCTTGAAATCCAAGTTCTGTCCGCAGTCAGGAGGTAAATTAAGCTTTAGGACTGTGAAACAGCTGTCCGTGTCCGTGAGTGTCCGTAAACGAGAGTTTAATTTATCATTATTTCTATATTATTTCAGTTGGGACATAAAAATCTGTCCATATATGAGGAGTGTCCGTATCTTGGAGGTGTCCGTTAGGAAAGGTTTCACTGTATTGGCTTTCCATGCTGAGTACCTGAATTCATCTCTCTGTGAATGCAAAAAGAATTAGTGGTTGGAAAAGGTGTTGAAGTTTTTCTCATAACACATTCATTTTCCCCTGCCATCAGTTCTCCATTATCATTGTGTCATGAAAACGCGCCTGATCTTGTCAGCTAACACATACTTTGCACCTAGCAGGGCTTTCATATTTTCCTACCCAATTGAGGTGGTGTGAAAGAAAAAAACCAAAAGTTTAGTCTGGTCTGAAGGTTATTTCTGAAAGGCTTATTGTATTTAAATTCCGTGGTACTACAGCTAGATATAAGATCAAAACTGAGACTGTTTTTGATTACCAAATTTCCTATACTGAATTTCAGGATCGTCTGTTAGCCGAAATGCTGAAGGAGCACGAGCAATGGATTGTTACATATCATGAACATGACTCTCTTCTCGAAAACAAAGAGGAGGAAGAGCTCAATGAGGAGGAGAGGCAGGCTGCATGGGAGGAGTATGAGAACGAGAAGAAAGGCAAAGTCATTCCTCCTGGTATGTATACTGATAATATTTTTATGGTACCCGACAAATTACATTATAAAGTGTGCGTCAAAACATCCTCCCTAATTTAAAGTTTAAATAAAAAACAGATGGATCAAAATAAGGAAACTGTATTAATATGAATGGTATCTAAACAGTGGGAAGTTTAGGTTTACATGCGTGAATCATCAAAATTTCCGATAGTGGAGTGGACAGAACCCTCGTGAACTTCATGAATAACCTCTACATAACGACCGTGTTACTGTATGGTGCGCGGTTGCAAGAGTCGGGATACTTGGTCCTTACTTTTTTGAAGAGGATGGCGCTACTGTGACAGTAAACTCTCAGCGGTACAGTTTTATGATCAACAATTTTTTGGCACCAAGACTCAATGCGTTGCAGATTGACCAGATATGGTTTCAGCAGGACGGAGCCACCTCTCACACAGCTCAGATTTCTCTCCAAGTCCTGAGACAGATGTTTCTCGGACGCTTAATTTCTTAACATGGCGATGTCCCCTGGCCAGCACGATCACCAGACCTTGCACCCTGCGATTTTTTTCTTTTGGGGCATCTTATGACTGAGGTGTTCAAACATCGGCTGAGGACTTTGCCAGACCAAAGAAATGCAATACAGGAAGAAATTGGTCTTATTTCTCAAGAAATTCTAGTTGGAGTGATGCAGAATTTCCGAAGTCACATTCAACAATGCATTGATAGTGAAGGACACAACTTGAGAGACACGTTATTCAAAAATGAAAAATTCCTACTGTTAAGATACCATTCATATTAAAGTTTCCTATTCAATTCTTATTGTTTTGCGCATGTTATTTGATATCGCTATGGCAACACATGTAAACCTAAATTTCCCACTGTTTAGATACCATTCATATTAATACAGTTTCCTTATATTGATCCATCTGTTTTTTATTTAAACTTTAAATTAGGGAGGATGTTTTGCCACACCCTTTACTTACATTTCCAATCCTTTTGGGTTATATCTTAGAATTTCTTTCGGTAATCTTCCTGCATTCATTCCTATTGGATGTTCTTTCCAGATTTCTTTATTCTCCTTGATTTGCCATCTGTTGAATATACATTCAGTTGTTTGTATTTCTTAAATTTTATTTTATCTCATTTACAATAGAACATCCTTTCACTCATCTTAGTAATTTTATTTCAACTATTTGGATCTTGCTAATACCTTTATGTTTCAGTGTCCAGATTTTTTACCCATGAAGTATAATCTATACTTTTAAAATTTTATCTGGGTACCTTTCCTTACTTTCTATATTGATTGAAATTTATTTAAGAATTATTTATATTTTACACCCTAGATACTGGAAATTTGTTATTTGCTGTATAACCTAGTTTTCAGTTATTATTTTTGTTCTCACAGAATAGTATCCACGAAAAGCCATAGTTCTATTATTTCATTTTCAGTACTGTATGAAATTGTCACAGACACAATACATCATTGTAAAATCTAAGACAAGATGGTTACTAAGGATGTTGAAGGGCATTCGCATAAATAAATGTAGTGCTTCAGACCATATCGAGCTGATTAACATACTACTTTTCACCTACAAGTTCACACCTGTGGAGTAACAGTCAGCGCATCTGGCCGCAAAACCAGGTGGCCCGGGTTCGAATCCCAGTCGGGGCAAGTTATCTGGTTGAGGTTTTTTCCGGGGTTTTCCCTCAACCCAATACAAGCAAATGCTGGGTAACTTTCTGTGCTGGACCCTGGACTCATTTCACCAGCATTATCACCTTCATTTCATTCAGATGCTAAATAACCTGAGATGTTGATACAGCGTCGTAAAATAACCCAATAAAATAAATTCACCTAAAAGAGATCTGACATATTCAAAATTGATATACAAAATTTTAATACATCATTAATACACATTTTTTTTTTGCTTACAATATTTTTATTTGCTTCACATTTTGCCTACTCATTAAATTTGGCATACTTACTGTTTGCATGCTATTAATTTGGTGTAGTATTCGTTTGTATAATGTACTGACATTTAAAAAATGAACATAAATTATAAAGTAAAATTGTGGCCACATGTTCATAAGTAATCCAAAATGCGTCCCTCATCCTTATGTTGTCGATATCTTTGGGCTATATGTTGCAGTCTTCTGTGGACTCTCACGTAAATGGCCTTTTGCCCATCTCGTATCCTCCTTCCAGCATCATTTCCACATTTGAGGGGTGATTGTGAACTGTGTGTTTTAAGACTGTTTGTATATTACCTTCAGTGATCGCTCGTCCTCTGCAGATTGATTTTCTGATGCACAACGAATATGTACGTCCATTATTGTTGCTCGTTCTTTGCTTATGATATAAGAATCCCCTAAAAGATCAATGTTGCTCCCCTCTTGTTGTTTCTACAAATGCACCCTCCATAATTTTTTATACATCTGAAACCTCTATAATTTTAGGCAAAGACAAATAATCTTAGAAACTACAACAGGAACTATTAACAATATAATTACAGTTTCTAAATTGAGGGGGTGGGAAAATTATGTGAGGGGGAAATTTATGCGAGTAAATAGGGTATTAGATCATCATCATCAATAACAGTCTTGGATTAGGCCTCCTGGCCTGTTCTGCTTCCAGAAGAAAGTTGGTCTTTCCATCTCTTCCTTGGTCTTCCAATGTCTCGTTTTCCATGAGGTGTATAGTCCAATAGTCTCTTGGGTTACCTATTGTTGGGCATTCTTAATACATGTTCATACCAGTTGTTGCCGTAAGATTCTATAGTGTCCGTAATGGCGGTGATATTCAATTCTGTTCGGATGTCAGCGTTCCTTTTATGGTCGTAAAGAGTATATCCTGCAAGAGGTCTTAGCAATCGCATTTCAACAGCTTCTATTCTTCGAAGTTGTCCTTTCGTTAATGACCATGTCTCTGATCCATATAATAATGCCGGGACTGCCATAACTTTATAGAATTTCAAAATGGTTTCTGGTCGAACTTTCTTTAATAGAGTTGATTTGATTGTCCTTAACAGTTGCTGAAATTTGGCAAGTTTAATATCTACATCCCTGGAGTTTATATAAGAAAGATTGCAGCCAAGATAGTTGAATGTGTTGACTTATTCTATACAATTATTATTGATTGCAATTTTGGATCTTACATGATTCTTTCCTTGGAAGGCCATGATTCTGGTTTTATTTGTAGAGATTTCCAAATTATAATTTTTTGCTATATTATATAGTGTGTAAATTGTCTTCAGAATTTGCTAAGATTATCTGATCATCTGCATAAAGTAATGTGTTAAGTGGGAAGCTGTCAATCATAAAATATGTGAGCAGTTCGTCTTCCCAATTTTTGGTAATGTTATTTATATAAATATTAAATAAGGTGGGCGACATAGGACAGCTTTGCTTTACTCCTTGATTTATTGTTCTAGCTTCCTTGCTTGAAGTGTCATTTACTTTTAATTTGATTTTTGTGTTTTTGTACATATTCTTGATTGTGTAAATTAAATGTTGAGGTATTGCCATTTCAACTAAAACGTCCCAAAGTTTTGTTCTGTTGACTGTATCGAATGCCTTATGGTAATCAATGAATGCCAAGTGCATTGTTATAGGGTATTAGATGAAGTAGGCAATTATTTACCAGTACCTATATTCAGTCATGGACAGCTTTACATCACACTATCCCGAGCAAAGTCTTGAAAGATTTGAAGGTTTAAATAGAACCAAAGGGCAGGCACACAGCAAATTTCATATGGAAAGAAGTTCTATAGGTTTGTGCAAACGAATGCTGCGGAGCAACACGGGTCCTGTAGTTCAGTATTTAAGAGTCAAAGCTTACTTGAATTTTATTTCAGTTTTATATTGTCTCTACTAATCAGATTTGCTTCCTTTTGCAGCAATTATTGGACAGCAACCTACGCTGAACATGCCTGCACTTCGTGAGGCACTGAGGAAAGAGGTAGGTTTAATTTAGTGTACTTCACAAACGAACAGGTTTGGTGTTCGCGTAGGCTTCCGCGGCTGGTGTACATGGTGTGTGGATAAGCTTCAGGGCTTCTACCGCGTTGTCTTGGTGTTGGTGGCTGACGTTTCGACCGCTGTGTTGTGGTCATCTTCAGAGCAGTTGTTGGATACATTCAGCAGATTCAGGCCACGCCATCGAATTCGACAATATCAAGATAATAGATAAAGAAGACAACTTATACAGAAGACTGGTTAAAGAAGCCTTCCACATCAAACAACATCCCAACAACATCAACAAGGACGAGGGGTTACAACTCAGCAACTCATGGGGAAGTCTATTCCAAGATCATACTTACGAATGAGAAGCCAGGTCTCCACATGTACGTGGCACCGCCCTTCATCCGGACATCGGGCACGGTATCAAGGTCACTCTTTCGGACCTTATGAGGGCCAGTATTTAATATGAATACTCCCCTTCATATAGACCTTAACCGGATTGGACAACGTAGGACCAATCAGATGCCTGAAGGAGAACCTACGACCTATACTTAGGAACGAGAAACCAGGTCTCCACATGTACGCGGCACCCCCCTTCATCCGGACATCGGGCACGGTATCAAGGTCACTCTTTCGGACCTTATGAGGGCCAGTATTTAATATGAATACTCCCCTTCATACAGACCTCAACCGGATTGGACAACGTAGGACCAATCAGATGCCAGAAGGAGAACCTACGACCTATCACCGTAAGTACTACCCCATCGAGACTACTATATATATATACGAGCTCGCAGACTATTTCCTTATCCAACAACTGCTCTGAAGATGACCACAACACAGCGGTCGAAACGTCAGCCACCAACACCAAGACAACACGGTAGAAGCCCTGAAGCTTATCCACACACCAAACAGGTTTGGTGTTTAAAGTGTGGGCCCTGACCAGAGCTTTATATTCTGTCATATAATACTTAGCTGATACTCAGTTGATGACTAGGTATTTATTGATCATAGCAAGTGCATGGAGAGTAGTTTAGACGATTGCCAGCAGAGATACAGTTTTCTAAAAACCGATTTACAGCTTGTTGATAGCTCCATAAATCTCCATCACTGAAATATTGAATTATCTGATGCTGTCTGAAGACATTTTTGTCCTGTTTTCTTATTGATAATGAAAGGTAGAAGTGTCTCGTCCAGTGAGGAAGGGAGAGTTTGAACTCTTTATGGCCCGGTTGCAGAAACGCAAATCAAATCAGTCCCTGATCGCCAGTCAGTTGATGTCTGATTTATTTGATTGTTCATTGCGTTGCACAAACTTGAATCTCCAATCAACTTGTCTCAATTTACTAAGTGCTGATTTGGGAAAGAAATACATTTGACAACAGCGCTATTTAGCAACCACAGCCAATTTGATGCTCTTTAAAAGTCGCGAAACGAATGCATCATGTAGGCGGCGACTAGGAAAAGAAGCGAATGTTCAAGTGAATGTTTTGCTGGTTTGTTGCTTTTTGTAGAAAGGAAACAGGCGGATTCTATTTGTATATAGACTACAACATAATGAAAAAAATGAAGCAAACAAAAAAAACGTGAGGGGGCTTCTGTTGTGGGATTTGCTAGGGGAGTCGACAAGAAATTGGAATATGCATAGCCTACATAACCCAGAATAATTCCATTTCCCATCTCTCTGTTTACAAATGGTGCTCGTAACCTACTCATTAAAAATATTGTGTTGTCATGTGTAGAACCCTGCCAACGGGCTACAACATTCCAGAATTTCAATGATGGTGTAGACTACATATTGCCTGTATGTTCACAGAAAAGAAACCTTTTCTATTTCGATAAAGTTCGGCATCATTTCAACCAGGTGATTGGATGGGGATGTGAGCAGTCTATACAACCAATATTAGACTACTCTTGGAAATCCTGACATGGCTGAAAATTCTCTCTGGATTTCAAATCGTTCCCTGTTTGAAGTTTGGGGATTTATGAGACCCTGCCATAACAAAGCAATTTCATACGTAACATTCCTAACTACTCGCCAAATAGTTGATTTGTGGACCCTAACAAGATAACCCAAGACCACCTGAAAAATTCCAACAGCATAAAATCTCAGCATTATTAGAACTTGGTTCATAGGAGAAAGTGGAAGGTTTCGATTTGTCTGTCTACATATATTTGTTTCAATTTTTTAAAGTAACAAAACACATGAATCCTTACTTAACCTAAATCTTTGCTCAAATTCTCTGTCATTATACATAAAGAAAATTCATGTCTATCACGGAAACGCCTTCTTCTTAATAATATTTTTTTTCATTCTAAAATTTCTTCATCAGAAGAATCCATTATGTCGAAAACAATATTGTTACGCTGTAACTATTTACTTTATAATTACAGTATTACTGCATTATAAACACAACAACATAAATAGCCTACTTGATCGATGATCAGTGACTTAACCAGCAAAAATCTGTTAATCAAATCTGATGGAAGACTGATCTCCGATCAAACACTGATTGTTCTTTCTGCAACAGAAATAGAACTGATGGCCAATCAAACCCTCCTTGATTGCCAATCATATTTTGATCGGTGTTTCTGCAACTGGGCCTATGTTTTGAAACAAATTTATTTTTTATGTTTCAGAACCCTCTTGCAACAGACGATCAGCTAGAGTCACATCTGAGCTTGGTCATAACACAGATATACGAGTATCTGAATAGTCAACAAAAACAAAATGAAATGGCTGCTCCAAACTATCAGGTCAGTAAAGAAATGCAGTTGAAACCGGTTATAGCGACTCTGAAAGGACCACCAGTTTATGTAGCCAATAGTCGTACAAAGCAGGGGTTTTTTTTGTTTTTGCTAAAAATTTCATATCTGTAAATTTTAGGCTGCACATTTACATGGCTACCGAACAGAATAGAGTTAAAATTAAAAAAAAAAGTAACAGAAATACAGTACGTACAGTATTTACAATACAGTATTTGTGGAGAGGAACTGAAAAGGATTTTTTTCTAATGTTTATATAGTACTTACAGCAATAATATGCCAGCAAAATATAAAAACCTGTAATAAGTGAGGAAAGAAGTAGCAACAATATAAATTGTTCAATAATGTATTACATACATGGTCTTGGCTAATGAATGAGACAAAATGTTGAGTATGTTTTAAACTTACTGTAAGTGCTGTATAGTATAATAGTCATGAATGACACATTCTTGTTCCAATTACTGTATTACAGAAATTACGTCATTAACAGTACAAAAATGAAAATATAGTACTCTATACATAAATTACACGAAGGCCTATACTTTCTCCTTTTTTTATTTTTAAAATGTAAAAATATGTAAAAATATGTATGTACCTTACACATTAGAAAATTCCAACACACATAATCACAAAACATCAATAACGAATACACTATTATTCCACTTCTGTACTTTAGAAAAAAATAACAAATTATTGGAATTTAATTTTTTGGTTTTCTACAATCACAGCAAAGACGGTCTACAATCTAACTGGACAAGAATTTGAAAATAAGCATTACATTGTTGTCAGTAATCCCCAAATATATAATAAATAAAAATCAACATTGGACATTATACGCGATAAATTTCTCCGAAAATGTGATAAAAATACGTCGTTTTTGTATGTAATAAGTGATGTCGTACTAAGCAATTTTTTAAAATACATTGTTTGTATAGGATTTAGATGGGAGCGTTATTTGCCTTATAGCCAATACACCGTTAAGAGTGATATCAACAGTAATCTCACGAGAGGTTTTGATTTTATCGATAAATCTGTGAGTGGAACACGAGCAGATTTATCTAGAGAAAATCAAAACTCGAGTGGGATTTAATTGACTATTACACAATTAGAAGAAAGTATATAAAGATTATAAGTAACAAAGTACTCCAATACAATAAAATATTAATTGACTTACGAAAATAAACCTGTCTTCAAATGTATTATTGCACCATTACGCTAGATGGCAGTTGTGCCAACTATGGAATCTTCATTGAACTCTGTAGACGGTTACTAGTCAAGAAAGCTTTGTTGATTCAGTTTCATTTTTATTAAGACAGTTGCATTCCACTTCATTTATCTGAATCCCAGTAATCAACGTCACTTGACAGATGATTTTCAATAAATCTTAATATTAAACAATCTCTGATACGTGACTATCCATAATATCATATAGCAGAAGCTATAACATAACCTAACTAACGACGATGACATAAAAAATAAACATGAATAATTTTAAAAGGAATAATTATTGAATGTACAATTTTCAAATTTGAATGTGGTTGGTGGTTCAATTGATGTTATATTGGACGTGTGCGTAATAGAAGTGGAACTCGTTGATTTAGGTCTACATGGTGTATTCAACTTATTTAGGATTTCCGAATGGTGCTCTTCATTTATTTGTAAATCGGATTTCAGAAGATGCATAGGTATGATCAGTGATTTTTATTAATTCTTGTTCTTGAATGCCATATTTGAAACTGCTGTGCATCGACTGGAGTGGTTTGTAATTTTGTATATATTTTTGACGTCCAGACCAGCGCAGTTTCAAATGTTGGCAAACAAAGAAACAAATGCTAGGGACGTGATAAAATTAAACAAATGCTAGGGACGCGATAAAATTGTGCGATAAGCAGCCATGATTGGTCGAAATACGTCCTTTCGTACCGTTTTATTGGTCAAAAGTAGTATGACGTAGTAAGAGTGTAATAGTCACTATAAACGGTTTTGACTATAATAAACTATGTAATTGTTGCACAATTCTTTTGTATTCTGAACTCTCGTGATTAACTGCAGTTCAGCAGCAGACGAAAATTATTAAATTTTATTAGTAGTATAACCACAGTTTAGTGTATACAGTCACGAAGCTTGAGTTGTGAGGGTGCTAGGAACAATAGACTGTGCCAGTACTATTTCGCATTGTCTGTAATGAGGCGATATTAGCGATCCTAGTGGTTAGCAACTATTTATGGATGCATATTTACTACGTATTGAGCTTCGTGACTGTATATAATAGACTGTGGTATAACAGTTGCAGGAAATAACCTCATTAGTAGGCTGAACATCTGTTTAATGTTCCTGTATTGTATCGCACTCATCAGATGAATCACACAGATCAGAGGAAAACAATCTTTACTATTATTGTTATGTAGCTGCTTTCACTATATTATATCACATACATTGGCTATTGGTAAATCTGTCTATGATTCTCGGAGGAGCAGCTCTTGCAATTGGTGCAATCATGGCCTTCTATAATAAATAATTTTAATTGTTGAACTGTTAATATTATGTTGTGAGTTGTCAATAAGCACTGGTAGTGAACGGATGCAAGTTGAGCGCGGCTCTGACGTTGCAAGTAGAGAGGCATTGCCCTCAGGAAATGTTACACAAGGAAATTCAACCCAAGAAAGTGAAAATGCATAGGAGTGTACAACAGGAAATATTAGCAGGGGCGAAAGAATTAGTAGATCGAAATATAGGAGATCTAAATAATGAAGAAAGAACAGATAATAATGAATCAAATGACAACAGACAGGAGATTGAAAGAGTTAAAATAAACATAGAGGGACACAGTGAGAAGATTGAAGTGTTGAGACAAGAAATAGAACAAATGAAGAGGAAAATTAAGCAATACGATATAACGATGGAAGAGTAATGGAACGGAGAAAAATTCTCTCCAGCGCTGGGATTTGAATCCGGGTTTTCAGCTCTACGTGCTGATGCTTTATCTACTAAGCCACACCGGATACCCATCCCGGCGTCGGACAGAATCGTCTCAGATTAAGTTCCAACTCTTGGGTTCCCTCTAGTATCTGCCCTCTGCACTACGTCATAGATGTCTATCAACGTAGGACTGAAGTCCACACATGTGCTGAGGTGCACTCGTTATGAGTGACTAGTTGGCTGGGATCTGACGGAATAAGCGCCGTCTTAAATCACGAAGTGATTTACGCATATCATATATATTATTTTAATGTACTGAAGTAAATATGATATTTCCATGCAGATATTCTGCATCATCATACGATGGAAGAGTAATGGAACGGAGAAAAATTCTCTCCGGCGCTGGGATTTGAACCTGGGCTTTCAGCTCTACGTGCTGATGCTTTATCCACTAAGCCACACCGGATACCCATCCCGGTGTCGGACAGAATCGTCTCAGATTAAGCTCCAACTCTTGGGTTTCCTCAAGTGGCCGCCCTCTGCACTACGTCATAGATGTCTATGAACCTAGGACCGAAGTCCACACATGTGCTGAGGTGCATTCGTTATGAGTGACTAGTTGGCCGGGATCTGACGGAATAAGCGCCGTCTTAAATCACGAAATGATTTACGCATATCATATATATTATTTTAATGTACCGAAATACATATGATATTTCCATGCAGATATTCTGCGTCATCCGTTCCATTACTCTTCCATCATATGATGATGCAGAATATCTGCATGGAAATATCATATGTACTTCAGTACATTAAAATAATATATATAATACGATATAAGTCAAAGAAAAAGGACATTGTTATTCTTCGGAGTAGAGGAAAAGGGACGTGAATTCGCAATAAAAATTGGGGAGACAGTACGCAGAGTATGCTACGATATCTTCAAACTGGAGGTAAGAGCAGAAGACATCGAGGAGACATATAGAATCGGATTAGGATGTAAAAGGGCTATTGTGATAAGATTTTCAAATATAGTAACCAAAGAAAAAAATATTAAGGAACTTACACAGAGTGCGAGGAACGGGAATGAGAGTTGAAAAAGACCTGAGCTACGAGATCAGATGTAATAGGAAGCTACTACTCCTTTTCATGGAGGCGGCAAGAGTGAATGGACACTTTGCAAAATTATATGAAGACAAATTAAAAATCAATGGGAAATTCTATAATGTAGAATTCTGTAAGGCAAATAAGGTCATCCAATATTTGGATTAAGTACAAAAAAATAAATAAATATTATGTTATGCCATGTTCAGTATTGCTCCAAAATGGAAGATGGAAGCTTATTTCGCTTGTAGAGAAAACTACGAAGAATTTCATAATTTGAGGAATTGATGAACAAGAAACAATTACAAATTCTTCTTGACTGTCACCCATGATTAATAGATCTAACCATAAAAAAATTGTATTTTTTCAATATCAATATCGTACGTCATATTATGTTTCAAACAACTGATGAATCCATTGAAGTGATGAGGTAGAGCTGTTACAGTGAACGCACTCCACTTAAAAATATCAGTTGCATGTGATTCATCCGAAGAGTGAGATATGATGCAGTGAATGCATACCGTAACTGTACAACTTAATGGCTGTCTCATCTACTAGGAAGTATTGATTTCTTTGTGTAATCATGTAAGCTGTGATTGAAACCATCTTCCATATTGTCGAAATATTTTACGTCTGCAGTTGATCTTACCCTCTTCTGTGATTAAATAGGAAGTATTTCTAATAAAATTACAAATTGAGCAGACTTGAATTCAATTCTTGGCAAGAACGTGCGAAATGTATTTCCTTTTCATACAAACTGTGATGTGTTCTTTGTCTTTGTCCTTTCTTGACTGAAAGGCCCTGTTAACTTATAAAATGCATATTCAGGTAGAAAATGATTGTAATAGATCAGGTGTGGAGGTTTTTTTTTATATCTAAATGCAGCTTAGAACTTGACTAGTGACCATTCTCTTAAAACATACAATTCGTACATGAACAAAGGTTTGAAATAACAGTAATAAGTAGAGATGAGAATTCCATGCAAACGCATGTTTTTATAGGAACAAAGCATATAGATCAAACTTAGTAGTTATCCATTTCATTGCTTTCCGGTTCCAAATATGTGTACTTTTTCCGTGCATGTTCGCATGTTTTGGTCTTTTTGGGGAAAAAACATGCATAATGCATATTTAAGCACTTTCTAGTTTAATCATGCATATAATATACATTTATTCAGTTTAATAGTAGCGTTACAAAAGCGGTATGTTGAAGTTTTCATGTTCGAGGAAAAGTTTGGAAAAGCGAAATGTAGTTGAGCTTTTTTAATTTCCGAGAATTGAAAGAAAACATACCGCTCGTGTATCGTACATTATTTTGTGCGAAGATCGTTTATTACATACCTGAAAGAGGAATTTCTAATTAGTTGCAATGAAATCTCCATCTTGGTTTCTGTTCAATGACTGCAAATTTGCAAAACAAAAATATCTATCTTCAACATTGTTGCTTTAAAATGTTTTCTGTGTTTACTATACTCCAGCAGGCCGTGATATACGTCTGTCTTTTTTTTCCCCCAGTCTATGATGAGTCTGGAATCTTGTTGATTTTTTCACGGCTTCCTTAATGTTACTTGCATCACGAATGCAGTAACTTTAGTGGAGTTATAGAGTTTACTTAATTTTTGCAAATATTTAAAAACAATAATTAACAGTGCAATTTAGGTGAAATTGCAGTGGTAAGTTTCCAATTTATAATTATTACTATATTGAACGTCTCTAAAAATAATATGTTAAAAGCCTAAAGCAGTAAAATCAATATGTCACTTAAGCGGTAAGAAGAGGGAAAGTTTTGTATGTTAGGTTGGGAATACTGAATGTGGAATTTTAGACTTTCCGCGGATTGTTTTGTGCGGAAACCAAGCAAATATGCACGATCTCGCACAAATGGATGTTTTAATGGTTTTGAGTGGACACCTCAGTTTCTCGGTTTTTATTTCCCTTATTTTTGCTTCAGGAATCAGGATTGAAGAATGAAAAGAACAAACTAAATAACAAAAAGGTTCATTCATGTTTGCACCCATAACTTCTTGCAATGTAGAGACGTCGTTCTCTGACTACAAAATCATGTTGGCTGACAAGCGCAGGAACCTCACAGAAACCACTTTAGAAATGTTGTTACAGTAGAACCCCGATTATCCATCACCCTATTAACAGATTGTTGGATTATCCGTCTGTCATTTTCTCTTTTTTTGTTGCACAAAAAATATTGAGTACTGCACAATACATTAGTACGTATTTTTTTTTATAGAGAGTGATATTACAAGTCTTTGCTCTTACACATTATGATCTACTGTTTGAGTGACCTGTTTAATTTCTCTGCAAAACATCTTCCAAAAGTGCCAAAAGAATACAATATGTTGTGCTAAGTATCGAAGAGAAGTGCATATAATTGAGTGGTTTTGGAAAAGAGGAACTGTGATTCATGTCACATCAGAATACGACATTGGAGTTACAATTTGTAATGAATGAATGTCAATGACGGGTTTCTAAGGGTTAAGGAAACTTCCTATGATGGATTTCTATGGAAAGATAGGAAAACTATAGGTCTCGTGTTATAGATTTAAGTAATATATACACTTTATCCTTGTTTTTTATTAAATCTCGCACATGGGTCGATTTCTAAAACGAGGTCTAGACCACGACCATGGCTTTAAACCGCGTTTGGATTTATAATACGAGGTCTTTTTCATTTTTCTGAGCCGTGGCTCAAAACCATGGTCTGAAGCAGAGACCACGGCTGGGGTAGGTTTAAAACCGCGGTTTCATGTATACAAGATGGAGGAAGTAGATCAGCTGGATGATTATCAAATGAAAATTTGTCTCTACGAATATTAAATCTCCGGATTAGAGTGATGGGAGACAGGAATAATCCTTTGTAACTATATAACGACGATAATTTCTGGCGAATATTTCGATTTTCGAAGGAATCAACGCAAAATTTAGCAAGAATGCTAAATAATAATCTGCAATGAAATGCAAGAGGCGCCAGGTTGACCATTTTTTCACAACTTCTTGTTTCTTTGAAGGAAGTAAGATATAATACTTTATATTAATTATACCTTTATTGCCTATAAGACGATATAACTTAATTCTTAGTCTTTACAGTGGTTTTGGTCATTTTATTTAATACTCGAAATTGATGTAGGCCTATAAGAATATGAAGCAAACTCGATTTTGTCTTCTCATTTTAAGTTTTATGCTACTGGGGCTTTGCACGTAGTAAGTATAGTAAGTATAAGTGACTATATATAGAACTACACTACATTTTAGTTTCAATTGAAATTTTAATCCAGTTAATAATTAGGTTATTAATTCCTTAGAACCGGGTTTTAGGTAGTTAATGTTGGTAGTAGTTATGAACAAATGATAAACTACAACATGAACGCTCGATTTGTGCTAATTATTTGGGCAGTATCATTCTGGTACCTAAAAATCTGTTTACTATTAAATATTAAGTAATGCTAGTATTTTAAATAACATATATTCTGTAAATTAGTAAATATAACAATACCTTAGCTGAGAACAAAAGAATGTGACTTACTTCAATTCAATAAAAATATTAATCCCGATGTTCATTTATTTCTAATATCGACTGTTTACAAGAATAAAAATCGATTCTTAGCTATGTTGCCATATATAAAACCTCGGTTTCTTTTCAAGCTGCGTCTCGACTTCGTTTTAGAAATCGCATAAGGAATCAGACCTCGATCGCAGTTTAAAAGCCGAGGTTTGGAACCACGATTTCGTCCGTGTTTTAGAAATCGACCCATAGTGTTCTGTCACTGCTAACCCAGCATTTTCCAATCTTTCCTATTTTCTGATTTCCTCATAGTCTCCGCATATGATCCATATATCTTAATGCCGTCTATTATTTGATATATTCTTCTGCCCTGAAATCTTCTCCCGTTCACCATTCCTTCCAGTGAATCCTCCAGTAGGCAGTTTCTTCTCAATCAGTGACCCATCCAATTCCTTTTTCTCTTCCTGATCAGTTTCAGCATTATTCTTTCTTCACCCACTCTTTCCAACAGAGCTATTAAACTTCTGATCCACTACCTAATGTGTTAAAACACATGACCACGGAGAAAATTACGAAACTGTATTATGCAACACTTAATTTATGAAAGTCTTCTATGGTACGGATTATCCGATTTTTTTCATTAACCGTTCAGCCCACTCCCTTCATTACCTCGGATAATAGAGGTTCTACTGTAGTTGTTAAATGTGTAAATAGAAAAATGAAGTGAAATAAGAAATTTTTAAGAAAATGAAAGTGCATATTTTAATGTATTTTTTGCTTGATCGTGCATGTTTCATAGTTCGATAGTGCATGAATGCATGCATATTTTGGGATTTTATAGTGCATGAAATTCTCGTCTCTAGTAATAAGTAATAAATATATTTTTCTAAAAAAATCTTTATAATGAGTACCCCATTCATTTAAGTTAACAGGGCCTTTAAATAGAGGCTGTATGCCATGCTGGTTATAAGGCAGTATTGCTGCTTTTCACTGTCTAGAGTTTATTTAAGAATTCTGTATAAAGTATGAATGATTAGAAAAAAGGAAGAGAAGAAAGGGATAGTGGTGCTAATGCTAATGATGGTGAGGGTGATTATGGTGACTGGTTGTATAACCTGTAGTATTGAAAATCTTATTATGCAGTACACTTCAGCACAGCTACAAGCGTTGCAACAGTACAGATTGCAGCAAGAACAGATGTTACGTGTACAACAGGAGAAATTCAGACAGCAGCAAGAAGCCATGAGAGCTGCAGCAGCGAACAATGTTGCCAATTACCCCAATATGCAGAATTTGACATTCCAGCAGTACCTTCAGGTAAAATAAACCATTGATAATAGTAATAATGAAGGTATGTCCGTATAGGCCAGTTTCTATCTGATGCTTTTCCAATTCACTGCGGGCTAAAGCAGGGAGATGCATTGTCACCTCTACTTTTTAACTTCGCTCTAGAATATGCCATTAGGAAAGTTCAGGATAACAGGCAGGTTTGAAATTGAACGGGTTACATCAGCTTCTTGTCTATGCGGATGACATGAATATGTTAGGAGAAAATCCACAAACGATTAGGGAAAACACGGAAATTCTACTTTAAGCAAGTAAAGTGATAGGGTTGGAAATAAATCCTGAAAAGACTAAGTATATGATTATGTCTCGTGACCAGAATATTGTACGAAATGGAAATATAAAAATTGGAGATTTATCCTTCAAAGAGGTGGAAAAATTCAAATATCTTGGAGCAACAGTAACAAATATAAATGACACTCGGGAGGAAATTAAACGCAGAATAAATATGGGAAATGCGTGTTATTATTAGGTTGAGAAGCTTTTGTCATCTAGTCTGCTGTCAAAAAATCTAAAAGTTAGAATTTATAAAACAGTTATATTACCGGTTGTTCTGTATGGTTGTGAAACTTGGACTCTCATTTTGAGAGAGGAACAGAGATTAAGGGTGTTTGAGAATAAGGTTCTTAGGAAAATATTTGGGGCTAAGAGGGATGAAGTTACAGGAGAATGGAGAAAGTTACACAACGCAGAGCTGCACGCATTGTATTCTTCACCTGACATAATTAGGAACATTAAATCCAGACGTTTGAGATGGGCAGGGCATGTAGCACGTATGGGCGAATACAGAAATGCATATAGAGTGTTAGTTGGGAGGCCGAGACGTAGATGGAAAGATAATATTAAAATGGATTTGAGGGAGGTGGGATATGATGATAGAGACTGGATTAATCTTGCTCAGGATAGGGATCAATGGCGGGCTTATGTGAGGGTGGCAATGAACCTCCGGGTTCCTTAAAAGCCAATAAGTAAGTAAGTAATAATGAAGGTATAATTGTATTCAGACTGCTAATAACATATTCAATGCAGGAATAGTAAGACAGTAATACAGTGGTGCCAACACTGGCCCGAGCTCACCCAATAATTGAGGGGTTTGGAGGGAAAAACCAGGCACCACCAATTTTTTTCATTTTTGAGCTATTTATGTACAGAGGAAGAAAAAAATACGCTCTGTCGTTTGGTCGAAGAACCAGGTAGTTCCAAGAATTACATTCACAGTTATAATGCATTTTGCACCTGCCTCTTCTCTACATGCTTACCGTTTGGTGGTAAGTTTTTCTTCATTATCTCGAAAAGTACTGAATTGGAACAGCATGGTTTTTCCCCCAAACCTCTCAATTTGTCATTTTACTTAATTTTAATTTAGTCCACACCTGTGGAATAACGGCTAGCGCGTCTGGCCGCGAAACCAGGTGGCCCGGGTTCGATTCCCGGTCGGGGCAAGTTACATGGTTGAGGTTTTTTTTCCAGGGTTTTCCCTCAACCCAATATGAGCAAATGCTGGGTAACTTTCGTTGCTGGACCCCGGACTCATTTTACCGGCATTTTCACCTTCATCTCATTCAGATGCTAAATAACCTAAGCTGTTGATAAAGCGTCGTAAAATAACCTACTACTCAATTTACGAAACTTACCACCTGCCTAAAATGACAAAGTATGCTGTATAAAAATATAATAATTTTAAATAATAAAAGAAGAACATAAACATGAATTTAGAGTAAATACTACCAGTGGTGTAGGCAGAAGTTTTTCGAGGGGATTATTAAAATTGTTTATAATTTACATTATCAGTATTTTAAATATTGTGTATTATTATTATTATTATTATTATTATTATTATTATTATTATTATTATTATTATGACGTTACGGTATATTTATTAATATTATACTATGTTCTAATAGAATATATTCATGAATATCCTTATAAAATCTTTGAAACGTAATTTTTTGACAACCGTCCAATTTTTAACAAATTTTAACTTCTGTTTAATTTTGTATAACAAAAATATCTTGCGTCATTATTACACTTACACAATAATATATATAGTCAACAGTTATTTGTATGTGTATGATAGACAAGTCCAACTAAAATTTTAACTGGAACTGCGTTCCGATCCTTTCCGGCCCAACTACAGCACTGTGTACAGCAGGGGTGCCCAAACTTTCTACCATGAGGGACCAATAATTACTCTAGTGATTGGCCTCAGGCCGCATTACAGTATAGATACTTAATATTTTTTAAAAAAAGCACACATAATTTTTTTGTTAATATTATGACAAAACAGACTATAATTAAATTAATTTTATATAATTTGGGTAACTTAATTTTGAAAAATACTTCAATAAAAGGTCATACATAATTACTCACCTAATGAGAAGTGTGGAACTGGTGTTTTGAAGATAATAAATTTCAATATCTGGTCTCTGCTCTGGGGTGCTTAGAAGTAACAGGTCTTGGAGATGCTCGTTGGAGTTGATCATAACCTTGATTTCTGAATTTTCATTTTCGAACATTCTTGTTCACATACATATGTTGAAGAAAACATGGAGATCGAACACCATTTTTTCATCTCATTTATTATATTCTGTACATTTTTACATTAGCAATGAAGCTTTAAGATGTGGAACAAGTCAAAATTTTACAAGATTACAATTACAATTTTTACAAATTTTTACAATTTTTACAATATTTTACAATTTTGCAATTTTCTACAATTTTTTACAATATTTTGGCGAGATGTAGTGAGATGAGGTGAGGCTCGAGAATTCGCCATAGATTACCTGGCATTTGCCTTATGGTTGGGGAAAACCTCTGAAAAAACCCAACCAGGTAATCAAACCAAAGGTGTTGTATATAATAATTGTTATTGGTAATAATAGTGCAATTTCTACATAAAAAATTAAGAAGATTACTGCAATTAAGAAAAATCTTGTTTTTCATTGAAAAATGGAACAGTCTATGATCTTCCTGTTAAAAACATAATAAAAAAATCTATGTGAAACACCGTGCTTCCTTCTTCACATTCGCTTCCTTTGAATTTATCAAATCAAGAGAGAGTTTCGTCTGGTAATGTCTTTTGATGATATACATAGGTTGGATAAAAAGTAATGGCAACACTGCTGTCATGTGACGATGGTGCATTCGAGAGTTGCCAGCTGTGTGGACATGAACAAGGACTGTTAGATGAGTTAGTGCAGCCAGCGGCGACAGTACTCTGTCAATCTACTGCAGTGTGTAGAATGTTGACTTTCATAGGGATAGTGCGAGCGCCCAAAGACCACGTTTACAAAACTAGAGCAATGTTCCTGGATCAAAATTGAAGTGACACGAGGTCGTAGTGCACAAGAATGTTTTCAGGGACTGCATGAAGCATATGCCGATGCAGCGTTGCCATATCGCATAGTGGCACAATGGTTTAAGGCGTTGCGGGAAGGCAGGGATGCCGTTAAGGACAACCTCCATACAGGACGACCCCGCATGGAGGACAACACAGTTCAACTTCTTGCTTCCCTGTTGGGTGCTGATCGCCGATGGACTGCTCGTGAGTTAGCAGTGGAAGTCTGAGTATGTCACAAAATTGTGTTCCACATTCTGCAAGACGTTCTGGGTTACCGAGGTTTAACAACGGCACTCCTATTCAGTCGCACAGGCCTTGTTGGACCGGTACCAAAGGAAAGATGACGACTTTCTTGGACGAATCGTCGCTATGGACGAAACCTGGGCTCGCTCATACGAACCAACCAAACTTGAAACGTCAATCAAATGAATGGAAGCATCCAGGTTCTTCTCGTCCGAAGAAAGTGCGCCCTACACAAAGTGCTGTGAAGGTGATGTTCATTGTGGCATATGACATTGATGGGGTAATACTGCACCACGCTGTACCTTCAAGGCAGACGGAAAACACGGACTACTGGAACATCCACCGACTCACCCGATATGATCTATGCGATTATGATATTTTCACCAAAGTGAATGAACCACTGCGAGGGATCTGGTACAATACTAGAGATGAACTTATCCATGCTTTAGGGCGGTCAATACGGAACATCAACAAAGATGGACGCGCTGATGGTGTGCGACGCTTCCAATCATTTGGCAAAAGGTAATAAATAAGGGGGGCGACTATATAGAAGGTAAGTAAATGTTGTACCCCTGTAAATAAAGCCATGTCAGAAATATCGAACTGTTGCCATTACTTTTTATCCAACCTTAGTAGGTATATACCTTCATTACAGCTATGACATCGTCGCAAATAACACAAATCACTTTTTGACTATGATTATGTGTGTGTGTTCCACCTTTGCTTATCATACAATTAAAATGGTGAAACTAATAAATCATATTTTCATTAACGTTTTCGGTATCTATGTACCATCTTCAGATGTATATATATAATGCTAATTCATAACCAAGCCTCTAGGTGCATGTGTCGTAAACTTAAATAATCAGTGTTTTTGTGCGTACTGTACTATATCGATGAAGTGTTGTCATAATTGAATGAATAATGTTTGTTGGTGCAACATACTATCAGAATTAAAATTAAAATTAAATGTTTCAGTCAATATTTAAAACAATATTTAAAACACTATTTAAAACTGTTTAAAAACACATGGTTTGTGCATCACTTTAAATATATGCAGTTGGAGATCACTTGTTGTGCGGTGTTTGCTGTTGTGAAGTTGAATGCGGCAGTTGTGGTGATCTTGTTTATTGGCGTTGAGCTAGACGTGGTATCGTTGACATGGCTATGTTGAAAGTGATGTTGTGGCACTTCTATGATACCATGTCTAGCTCAACGCCAATAAACAAGATCACCACAACTGCCGCATTCAACTTCACAACGGCAAACACCGCACAACAAGTGATCTCCAACTGCATATATTTAAAGTGATGCACAAACCATGTGTTTTTTAAACAGTTTTAAATAGTGTTTTAAATAGTGTTTTAAATATTGACCGAAAAATTTAATTTTAATTTTAATTCTGATAGTATGTTGCACCAACAAACATTATTCATTCAATTATGACAACACTTCATCGATATAACACAGTACGCACAAAAACACTGATTATTTAAGTTTACGACACATGCACCTAGAGGCTTGGTTATCAATTAGCATTATATATATATACATCTGAAGATGGTACATAGATACCGAAAACGTTAATGAAAATATGATTTATTAGTTTCACCATTTTAATTGTATGATAAGCAAAGGTGGAACACACACACGTAATCATAGTCAAATTGTGATAGCTTAAGTTATCGGTATACCTTCAATATGAAATTCACAAATCACTTTGTTTCCATGCTTTTTCACAAAATAATTACCAAGCCAAGATTCATTATACTTTCTACACTCACTATCGACTTTGTGTCGTTTCAAAAACATTTTGCACTTAAATAAACTGACATCACACTAGGCCTACCACACAAACAGTGGAGCACTGACGGACAATGACAATGGAAGTTGTAGAGTTGGTGGATAATGGATTGTAAGGGATGAATGACCTACCCTGTGGTACTGACCGGCCTGCCTTGGGATGGGGGTGGCCTTGCAATGTCTGCTGATCCCCAAACTCCAGCCACAGGGTCACATTCAGTAAGTTTCTGGTATACAGCCTACTTAATGAAAAGAATGTGATAGTCTTCATTTTCCAGGAAGTAACGGTACAGCCTTCAAACTTTCGAGTCATGTTCAAAACATATTATGCTGATAGAAATTGAACTTTATAAAGTTGTTTAAGGGTAATATATACATGAACGACCACAAATATTATCAGAAAATACAGGCTCTAAATTTCTAAAATTTTACAAGAAAATGAACTCACATTTGGACAAAAATTACAAGGTACCACAACAAGGCTTATTAGAACTTAAATATCTGATAAAAGTATAAGAAAGGTTACTAATACTATTTTTCAAACCAGTTTTATCAGAGTATGAAAAAAAAAAAGGTTCTGCAGTTACATCATTTGGTAGCCATAACATTGTTATGATCTCTCTGACATCTTTAGTATTTTTCCTGCATTTAATAAACACTTATTTCTGAAAAGTAGACTACTCTCAGTAGCAAAGTAAAGCAATCGGTTTGGAAGTAAATCCCAAAAAGACAAAGTATATGATTATGTCTCGTGACCAAAATAATATACGAAATGGAAATATGAAAATTGGAGATTTATCCTTCGAAGAGTTGGAAAAATTCAAATATCTTGGAGCAACAGTAACAAATATAAATGACACTCTGGAGGAAATTAAACACACAATAAATATGGGAAATGCGTGTTATTATTTGGTTGAGAAGCTTTTATCATCCAGTCTGCTGTCAAAAAATCTGAAAGTTAGAATTTATAAAACAGTTATATTACCGGTTGTTCTGTATGGTTGTGAAACTTGGACTCTCAGTTTGAGAGAGGAACAGAGATTAAGGGTGTTTGAGAATAAGATTCTTAGGAAAATATTTGGGCCTAAGAGGGATGAAGTTACAGGAGAATGGAGAAAGTTACACAGTGCAGAACTGCACGCATTGTATTCTTCACCTGACATAATTAGGAACATTAAATCCAGACGTTTGAGATGGGCAGGGCATGTAGCTCATATGGGCGAATCCAGAAATGCATATAGAGTGTTAGTTGGGAGACCGGAGGGAAAAAGACCTTTAGGGAGGCCGAGACGTAGATGGGAGGATAATATTAAAATGAATTTGAGGGAAGTGGGATATGATGGTAGGGACTGGTTTAATCTTGCTCAGGATAGGGACCAATGGCGGGCTTATGTGAGGGCGGCAATGAACCTCCGGGTTTCTTAAATGCCATTTGTAAGTGAGTAAGTAACATTACTCTCAGACGTGTAGGGTTGATTATTTTAATTAATTAATTAATTTTTTATTTGTCCTATATAAAATATATTGAAACTAACATAATATTTTGTGACCTAATTTTTCTATTTTCAGTGAAATGGGCATTACTGTAGTCTACCTTTTGCATAAATGCATGTTAAATCAGTGTACAAAATTTCAGAATTCTATCTCTAATGGTTGTGGAGTTATGAAATGATGTGTAAAAATTTTCAAATTTTGGAAAATTTAATTTAGAGTACAAAGTGAACTCTTAAAAATATTATTAGTAATCTTTTTTATACTTTTATCAGATATTTTTAAGTTCTAATAAGTCTTGTGGTACCATATAATTTTTGTCCAATTGTGAGTTCATTTCCTTATAAAATTTTAGAAACATACAGCCTGCATTTTCTGATAATATTTGTGGTCGTTCACGTATACCCTTAAAATTAATGAATTAATATTCAGATCATGGTGGGCCACTGAAACATCATGGCAGGTCATATGTGGCCCGCGGGCCGTAGTTTGGGCAGCCCTGGTGTACAGTATAATCCCTGCTATCGGATGTATTATGCCTCTGCTTGCTAACCCCTGCTGATGATTTCTGATATCTAAACGTGGGAATGATGTGAAAATTCGACTGCTAGACATCCCCAAATAAAAAAAAAAAAAAAAGAAAGTACTGTATCCCCTTAAAAGCCATGAAGATGCATAAGAAATCCATGCTTAAATGACCTTAGCACTAGAATGAGATGGTGTTGTCACCACATCACTTGTGGAACTTACGTTGTTGCAGAACATCTTGCTCAGCAGGCACATGCATGAATTATTGTCACTAATTATGACATAAGCAAAATACAACTATGATGAGTTTGTTCTAGAATTTCTACCCTTATTTCAAGGATTTCATTTGAATCACCATGGTTAGACAATCTTTGTCTTTACTACTTTAGCTTAGTAGTAGGCCTATGTGATGCATTGCACTTTCTTCCTGATAAATTAAAATTAATCCTTGTACAAACACTCGTGATGCCACACTTCGACTACTGCGATATTACATTAAGTAACCTAAATGCAGATTTGAGCAGCAGGCTACAACGTGTGCATAATGCGTGCGTCCGTTATATTTGTAATATTCGTAAGTATGATCATGTTTCCCCGTCTTTCCAAACTCTGTCTTGGCTGAGGCTAAGCAATCGACGAGCCCTGCATTCTCTTGTTCTATTATTTCAAATTCTGCGCACCGCTACCCCAATCTATTTGGCTTCTCGTTTTCAAAATTTATCTCCATATCATCAGCTAAGTACAAGATCTCATCATAACAATTTACTCATTATACCCTACCACAAGACATCTTTATATTCTTCATCTTATACAGTTTCAGTTGCTAGAAATTGGAACTCGCTGCAGAGTGATGTAAGGGGTTGTTGGACAATAACTTCATTTAGGTCAAAATTACTTAACAAATTAATTGCTGATTAATATTTATTACATATAATGAAACTAACATCTGTCCATTCTTATTATTATCATTAATTTCTCTAAATAAATTTACAAAACCTCTAATGGCAATTACATTAATATTCTCATTATAGAAGTACATTTTAGATTTATATATATATTTTTTTTCTCCCTGTAAGCTTATATTAAATTAATTTTCATCATTTTACTAGTTATCTCAAATGTCTAATTATAATTTATTGAATTAAATTAGCTCATAAATTAAGTTACTACTTTACCTTATAGGTTTATCTAAATTTAAATAAATATGTAGTCTACTAGGCGTTAAAATTTAACTGAAGAATATTGCTGGAGAACTTTTTTAAGTGTAGTGTAAATATTCGTAACTAGCCGTACCCGTGCGCTCCGCTGCACCTGTTAGAAATAAATATAAAGTAATAATTAAAATAGGACGTTTGATCCAGGGAACAACTTTTACAACAGTGCAAGATAATCTGCTTCGCTCATTACCCAATTTTTTTGCATTGCATTTATTGCATATATATTTTATGTATTTTAACACGATTCAATTGAGCATAATTAACATTTGAATTATAAAATAATGGATTGCTAAGCTAACGTACTATTACTGCATACTAAATCAATACACTCTCGTTGTTCGCTAATTCTCTGAGATTAAAATGAATGTGTACATAAACATTATTTTAAGAAATACAGAAAACGAATGTAGAAAATAGCCTATCAAATTTTCTGTGCATAAGAAGCTATTTTAATCTTACCTGTCCTCGATTTACTCAGACGTTACTGTAATAACATTATAGCATTATGTCCATCTAGAGAAACTACACTTTCCAATGGTGAAATAATAATTAATTATACAAATCGATTAATTTAGCTTCTGATATTACTTCATACAAACACAGAAACATTCTCTGTAGGCTATGTTTAATAGCTTTCGATTGTTGCTGTCCAAGGCCCCTTATAGACGAAGTCATTTGTTCTTAACTCATTGCACCGTCTTAGATGGCGTTATTTTAATTTTAAAATTCATTTATCTCATTAAATATCAGTCCTATCAAAATTTTGTGAAGAATAAAACTTATCGGAAATCATTTTTAAAGAAACTTTTGTTATGTAACATTTTTCACAAAAATCAATAATAAGCGAGATATTTCGATTTATTTAATTCAGGCCACCTTATAACCCCCCTTTTAAATAAAGTATTTTGAATGCCATATAGCCTAAAATCTAAGTTACAACGAACTTAATTTATATTCCAATTTTCATATAAATCGGTTCAGCCATTATTGCGTGAAAAGGTAACAAACATACAGACAGACAGACAGACATACAAACAAAAATTTCAAAAAAGCGATTTTCGGTTTCAGGATGGTTAATTATAGATGTTAACACCAATTATTTTTGGAAAATCGAAAATTACCAGAAAAATTTTGGCTACAGATTTATTATTAGTATAGATTTAAATATGTATTGTATTGATTAAGGCTGGTTGAGTAGAAGAGAAGGCCTAATGGCCTTAATTCTGCCAGCGAAAATAAAACATTATTATTATTATTATTATTATTATTATTACTATTACTATTATTATTATTATTATTATTATTATTATTATTATTATTATTATTATTATTATTATTGCAGAGAAATGTAATAATGGAACTGTTTATTTTTTTAGGACCAAAATGCAAATAAAAATTCATCAGCATATCCTGCCAACTTGTATCGCAATGTTGCTGTGGATAAGTCGAATTTACTGAGGATGCATTCCAAAATTGTACCCTTTGCTGCACAACCAGCATCATCTTCCAAGATAATGGTATGAGAAATGCTTTTTCATGGCAGATACTGTAAACCCTGTTATTAACCACAGCATTACTCTCTATCTATAACATGCTGTAAATATTTGTGTTGCTCCTATCATTATCTCGCACCAATAAGATAATGGAGCAGTTGATGAAATATCAGTAGGAGAAACGAATCGCTGTCAGCACGCAGAACTGAAAATCTGGGTTCGAGTCCAGGTCCACAGGATTATAAGGCCAGCACTCTAGCCACTAAAGCACCATGGTGGCATATATATAATTTTGTTAATTTATCAGTATGTAAATAACAGTAACTCTTCAACTGTTGAAAATCGGACAGTAACCTGAAGGATCACTTTGTTATACACGCACATCATGAATCAATCTTTGAGGAGGCAATTTTTAGCTGTTACTTTTAGCTTGATAAGTAATACATATATTTGATGTTCTTCCATTAATGAATGTTACCTCATTTACCAAGTTTGATAAGTATAATGAATGCAGAATACCCACATGAATTAATAATAACTTTTTCTTTCATATTTCATAATTTAAATGGATGTCAACTTTATAATTATTTGGTAAGTAACATATTATGTCATTTTTTGTCCAACTGTTATAAATAAGTATAATAATGAAGACAAGCCCGAAATTTAGCTCACTTAGTAAATAGAAGGTTTTAATTATTCATAAGTTCATTTTTTCACAATTTTTTGTAATCAGAATTCTGAGCCTTGTTATCGTTATTACAAACACTTTGTTTCTTTGTGCAGATGAAGAACTATGGCGGCACAGATACTGGAGACAGTCAGTTGATCAGTCGTCATCCTGTGATATTGCCAGCATCGAGAGCATCCACAAGCATGGTGAAACCCCCTTATTCCCACCCAACTGTTATAACTGGTATGTTGTGTTTTCCCCGTCAAAAAATTGTTGTGTATTACAGTGAAACCTGTTTAAATCGGAACCTGAATAATCCGGAATCCTGTCTATTTTGGAACAATTTATTGGTCCCGGCGAAATTTGTATGTATTATTTGTAATTTTTTCTGAATAAAACGGAAACTGTCCAACGCGGAAACAGAAACTGTCTGCTACTGTTCAAAACGAAAGCAATATTTTGGACACACTATATTTTGTAACTATATTTTGAAACAGCGTGTAATTTCAAGGAATATACGAAATATGTAGGTCACTAAGATAAAAACGAATTTCTTTGCAAAATTCTAGAGGGTACGAGGGTATGTTGGTCTGCCAGTCATAAATTTTATTACCCTGTTGACTAGGCAGACGAGTCCCTTCAAAGATTTTCAATGCTTCACACCCGTATACTGTCGTAGCTAAACAGAGCGCAAGCGTAGTGATTTCCTGGTAGAAAAAAGTTGCATAAAATGTGGCATTAACATTAAGTGATGAAGTAAAAGTTATCGAGATAAAGGAAAATTAGAAACAAAGTCTATGTGAATTAATGTTGAAGTACAGTTGTGGAAAACTCAGGTGTGACACTTTAAAAAAGATCATAATGAGTGAGTGGCTTGCTGCCGATATTGGTGACACAAAAGAAACCAGAAAGCAACTGTTTATGTGGAAATAAATGAACTGTTGTGGGAGTGGGTTCTTCATGACCTTTCAAAGAACAAACCAATTTCTGGATCTGTTCTGCAAAGCAAGCTATTGAAATGGGAAAGAAATTAAATAAATCAGAATTCAAGGCTTCTAATAGATGGCTTCTAGTCCATTTAATTAATAATGTGCAGTGATATGCAGTACAGTATTAGAGTATAGTGTTAGATATTAAATAGAATGAGATTAGTAAACTTTAGTAATGTTTAATGACTAATGAGTGAGTTATGATAATATTTATACAGAAAATGAGATTTTAATCAAGATGATTCACCAACGTAATAAGCGACAGAAATCTGATTTAATGTGATGAGTGTTAAATCGAATATTTTGTACTTCTTGCAGTTTGCGGCATGCCATTTTGTTTTTCATGTATATGAATGACAAAATATTCCATTTTAATGCCACACCTGAATAATATGGAAACCTGTCCACAACGGAAAAAAAATTAGGACCATGTCACTTCCGTCTTGAACAGGTTTCACTGTAGTAGCAACTTTCACAATAAGGTAATAGAATGTTGTAAATGAAACGTGTATAGTATTGTTTATATTAAGATCGTACTGTTGAAAGACTGCCTTACAAGTAGAAGATAGATTTATGTATTTTTTTACTGAGTTATTTTATGACGCTTTATCAACATCTGTGGTTATCTAGTGTCTGATTGATATGAAGTCGACTTCGTATTTCATAACAGCATTTGTCTCATCTCTACTCTGCCATAGACACAGAGCATTAATTATTTGTTTTACCTGTGAGATTACTATTTCTGATGCTCCTACTGGAGTGATCTGTCTCGCAGCCGTTCCTGATCCCTGTGGCCTCTGTTTTATCTGCTATACTAAAAACCAGATTATGAACTGACTAAACAGAAAGTAGTTGGGTGGGTGAGGGGAAAGTGCGGGTTAGAGGGGTACCTGTGCAGTGATGACACGTTGAGTGTGGGTGATGGAGGGGAGAAGGAGAATGGAGCTTTTCATTGGACCTCACGTGAAAATGTCGTCTGCTAACGAAAATCTGGCAACGAGATCACGGAGACAGTGTAGCCAAACTTCCCAGTACATTTGCAATACCACGTGTATTACGAGTCTCATTTCGTACCAGTGCCATTAGCTCATGCTTTCTTAAAACAGTAATTTTAATTACTAATATTGTTGATAGTGTTATCGAGAACTATATAGAATAGAATAATGAATTCTCCCAAGTGCTACGATACAGAAAGTAAGCGGGTTTTTAAGTCTGGAGAGGAAGAGAAATGATTTTGTCTGTATACAAGCATTACTGACAATAAGTGTAAATGCAGGCATCACATCAATAGGAGCAGCGTGGCAAACGGCTGAGGCACTGCTTGTGACTTACTTAACTGTTCTAATTTCCGTATTGTGTGTACTATAAATTAATAGTGTCCAAATACTCTTATTTATTTTTATTTTAAAAGTGGCTCAACCGGCTCGAGTTTTCCTTTTAAATTAGTGTATTTGCTTATTGATACATTATGTGAATTAATAATAGTAGTAGTGTTAATAATAATAATAATTGAATATACTCGTACATGACTCAATAAGTACAAATATAAAATTAAGATCATATCCATTAAATTATTATTATTGATGTACAAAAATAGCTAAATAGTAAATTTGATTTATAACGACAACTCAAAATAAAATAAAAATGACTATAATATAGTATATCTTGATATATTTACTTAACACTATATTGTTATTATTATTATTATTATTATTATTATTATTATTAATATTATTATTATTATTATTGAATCGTCCGTTTAATTGAAATGTTTGAATTCGTTATATACTTCTTTATTATATTAAAAATTGAAAACACAGCTATGACAGTTATTTTAAACTTATCGGTGACAAACGCTGAACATGCTTTGAATCTCGCGCCACTATGTGGCAACAGAGCTCAGAAAGAGAGCAACAGAACGTTGCTTCCGGTTTAGTCGGTTCATAACCTGGCTTTTAGTATAGTCTTTGGGTTTCAGGCTTGACTGGGTGATAATTATGAACTAGTTTCGGGTCGGGTTGGACCGAGCCAGGCCTAACAATTTCAGCTCTTGCAGACCTCTAATTCACATGTGTGCCTGGGATTGTAATAAAATCACGTTTCATAATCATCATCAAATTTGTTAGGTCTGTTAAATTTGGACATTTGAAATAGCCAAGACATATAATTAAAAGAGTGACATCTGAGGTGTTGCAATTAGTAAAACCAAATGCGACAGTGACCATTTTGTTCTCTTGGGTCACTGTAATGCAAGATGACGAATGACTTCATTGTCAGGTGCCTAGGCATTGAAACAACGACAAAATTATAGAGGCAAACCAAACCAAAGCAAAGAAAGAATTTTTTCATGTTCGCCTTTTGTTCGAAACAAAAAGGAATGCCAAGTTGTTCATAACTCCAGGATTCATTTGTTGTTGTTGTTTTCTAATGCCAGGCATTTGACAATAAAGTCATTTGACCTCTTGCTCTCCAATATTTTTCAAAGATTTCCCACTGACGCACAGATTTTGAGATGTTCTGAATCCATTTCTTGATTTGAGTTGCACAATGGGCAGTAAGGAGACTGATATATTCCAATTCTAGGAGTCAAAATGGCAAGTTGTAGCCGATTTAAGTGAACACCATATTTTAATGTTTTGGTGGCTACTTCATTCACACACAACCCCAGAATGTCTGGAGGACCACACCTGCTGTTGGTCGACGGGTCCATTGGACCTAGTTGGGAGATCTTGTTGATCAGCAGCTTTCCCTCCTTAAGCCACTGGACGACGATTTTAGTGCCATAGCAGGTCAGCACTAGGAACAGAAAAGTAGAAAGAGGAGGAAGGAAAGTGAAATGAATCCCTAGGCCTCGAATGCTCTAATACTGTCGGGGTCGAAGAAAGTAAGAGTTCAGTCAGGGGACTGGATAGGAAAGGGTAAAGAGAGAATTAGGTATGGAATAGAGGAAAATTATACCAAATTAGGCCAATAACTCATCAAGCTGACCAGTGCTAATGGATGAGTAGCCCCTCCCTTTAGTTCAGCTTGTAAAATTATGCTTACTAACAGCTGCACCACGGGAAGGTAGGGATGGGACATTATGTATTTGTCCAGGTTGGTTCCTTAAAGCCTTCAATGAGAAGGATTAATGGCTCTCCCCCCTGTATTCGACAAATACCGTTTTGCAGCCAGGAATCATTTGTTGGTCTTACTGTCCGTACAGACGTGTGCAAATTATTAGATTCAAATGATAATATATATGATTCAAGTAACATTTATTCTACAAAACTCATTTATTACACACTGTTTGCAACAATTCATATTTAGTATGAAATCCTTTGGTCCCGCGCTGTGGTGTCACAGTCTAAGGCATCCCGCCTAGGACTCGCGTTACGGAATGCGCACTGGTTCGAGTCCTCATGGGGGAAGAAATTTTCTAATGAAATTTCGGCCAGTGTATGGGACCGGTGCTCACCCAGCATCGTGATGCACTTGGGGAGCTACGATAGGTAGCAAAATCCGGTTGCGAATACCAGCTATAACGGCTGGGGGGATCATCATGCTAACCACACGATACCTCCGTTCTGGTTGGATGATCGTCCACCTCTGCTTCGGTATGTGGGCGTGAGGCCAGCAGCCGGCTGGTCGGTCTAGGCTCTTCACGGGCTGTAGCGCCACGGATTATTATTATGAAATCCTTTGTTCTTTATCATCAATTTTATGTGGTTTGGCATGCTGTTCATGAGATTTTCACATTGTTTCTTGATGTCTTTATCCCTGTGCCATATTTGGATAAGTGCTTCTATGAGGTCCACCTTGGTGGTAATCGTTTTTTTTTACGATAGACCAAAGATTTTCAATTGGATTTGCATCTGGGCTGTTACCTGGCAGGGAAGGACGTCTACATTATTTTCAGCCAGAAAATTAGTTACCGATCTGGCTTTGTGACAGGGTGCGCCATGCTGCATGAAGACACATTCACCTTCACCATCAGGGAACCAGTCTCTCATTTGTGGAAAAATTCGGGTTTCTAGGACTTTTTTTTGTACTGATCCTGTCACATTTGAGTCCTATAGAATTACTTTGTGGCCAGTAATTCATGATAATTATGAAAATGTAAAAAATGTGGTGCTGAGTCTAATAATTTGCACATGTCTGTAACTTCTTATATTATTATTGGTGAATTTCTACAATTCTAAATGTCATTTTATTACCTTTTTTTTTAATGATTTCCATTTATTACAGAGAACCCACGAAAAGATCTTACAAAACCAACGGAAAATAAAAAACCTGTACCTGATGATGTGATTGAAACAATTGATTAAGTAAGTATACATAATTTGAACAAGAGTTTTTTCATAAAGAATGTCATTGGCTTTGTTGGTAGAGTAACATGCTATAAACAGAAACCTGGTTGAAATGTGGACATTTATTTCGCCATCATCTCTGAAGTCCTTTCATCCTTCTACAAAATTAAGTACAGCAAACTCTCGATTATCTGTGCGTGGATTCTCTGATTTGCGGATTATCCATGCACCACTGAAGTTTATTTTATTTTGTCACGAAATTTTGAATGCATGTAAACTGAGCTTTGAATTTGGATTCACGAGTCTCTAAAGTGACCTTGGTGTAAAAATAGTCTGTCCATAACAAGCTGTCTCTTCCCGCTTTCTTTACTGATATGCAAATCTTTTTGTAATATACAGTAGAACCTCTATTATCTGTGGTAATGAAGGGGGTGAGCTGAACGGTTAATTGAAAAAATCGGATAATCTGTATCATGAAAGATTTTCGTAAATTTAGTGAATAATACTTGCACTTTCGTAATTTCCTCCATGGTCTTGTATTTAACATGCAAGGTAGTGGATCAGAAGTCTATTAATTGAAGTCTGGTTGTCAATGACGGATTTTTAAGTGAAAGGAAACTCCTTGTAATGGCTGTCTGTGGAAAGTCTTGTGTGGATCTTTACACACTCCAATCTCGTATTCTGATGCGAGATGAGCCACGGTTTCTCTTTCCCCAAACCACTCAGTTATTTAGGTCTACACTTTTTCTTTCGATACTTAGCAAAGCAAGATTTGTTTTGACACCTGTAGAAGACTTTTTATATAGAACGATATCAGTGTCCGGCATTGATGTTTGGGGCAAGAGGAACGATACCTAACTTCTCTTCTCAACTGTGTAAGACCCTAGGACTGCACAAATCTTTTCTAAATGAACTGGCCTCCTCATAATTAGAGAATCAGTCAAACTCTTACGGAATCACCTATATGGACTCTAATTCAGTGTACTGAAAAAACTGACGCACCATTATCATTTTTCTTTTTCTTATTAGCTTTCATTGCTTCTTTACTTATTTGTAACTTTTCTTATTCTGTGAACTGCCTTTTTTTTTTTTTTTTTTTTTCATTTTATTTTACTAGGTTATTTTACGTGAACGGGTTACATCAGCTTCTTGTCTATGCGGATGACGTGAATATGTTAGGAGAAAATACACAAACGATTAGGGAAAACACGGAAATTTTACTTGAAGCAAGTAGAGCGATCGGTTTGGAAGTAAATCCCGAAAAGACAAAGTATATGATTATGTCTCGTGACCAGAATATTGTACGAAATGGAAATATAAAAATTGGAGATTTATCCTTCGAAGAGGTGGAAAAATTCAAATATCTTGGAGCAACAGTAACAAATATAAATGACACTCGGGAGGAAATTAAACGCAGAATAAATATGGGAAATGCGTGTTATTATTCGGTTGAGAAGCTCTTATCATCCAGTCTGCTGTCGAAAAATCTGAAAGTTAGAATTTATAAAACAGTTATATTACCGGTTCTTCTGTATGGTTGTGAAACTTGGACTCTCACTTTGAGAGAGGAACATAGGTTCAGAGTGTTTGAGAATAAGGTGCTAAGGAAAATATTTGGGGCTAAGCGGGATGAAGTTACAGGAGAATGGAGAAAGTTACACAACACAGAACTGCACGCATTGTATTCTTCACCTGACATAATTAGGAACATTAAATCCAGACGTTTGAGATGGGCAGGGCATGTAGCACGTATGGGCGAATCCAGAAATGCATATAGAGTGTTAGTTGGGAGACCGGAGGGAAAAAGACCTTTAGGGAGGCCGAGACGTAGATAGGAGGATAATATTAAAATGGATTTGAGGGAGGTGGGGTATGATGATAGAGACTGGATTAATCTTGCACAGGATAGGGACCGCTGGCGGGCTTATGTGAGGGCGGCAATGAACCTTCGGGTTCCTTAAAAGCCATTTGTAAGTAAGTAAGTAAGGTTATTTTACGACGCTTTATCAACAGCTTAGGTTATGTAGTGTCTGAATGAGATGGTGATAATGCCAGTGAAATTATTCCGGGGTCCAGCACCGAAAGTTACCCAGCATTTGCTCATATTGGGCTGAGGGAAAACCCGGAAAAAACCTTGACCAAGTAACTTGCCCCGACTGGGAATCGAACCCGGGCCACCTGGTTTCGCAGCCAGATGTGCTAACCATTACTCCACAGGTGTGGAGCCATTGTTTGTTTGTTTGTTTACTTACTAGTTTGTCATTTTTTTTTACTCTGTTATCTTTCATCATCTATTTATTCTTTTTTTGTTTTGTATGCTTTGTCTAATGGCAGCCTGCAATTTGAGGAAGCTCTGGTAAATAAATAAAATAAATACTGTGCGACAACTCGAACAGTAGACCATACTGTGTAAGGGTAAAGGTTTGTAATAACACTCTCTAAAAAAATGACGTGCTAATACAATGTACAGTAGTTCATATATTTCTGCAACAAAAAAAAAAAAAAAAAAAAAAGAGAGAGAGAAAAAGATACACAGATAATCCAACAATCGGTTAATAGGCTCATGGGTAATTGGAGTTCCACTGTATTGTAGTTTGTAAGGCCAATAATTATGATTTATGCATGTTTTTCAACTGACGATCAGAGGAAACAATTACTGATTTGTTGAACACTGGTCATAATTTGTCACAACAATCTGTGTTATCCTTATCATTCTCTCCAGACTATGTACAGTAGTGGCAAAAAAATCCGGACCGACCCTTGTAGCTATTCAAATTTTGCTAGTCACAAAACACATCCATCTTATATAATTAATTGTAACAATGAAATTTATTGCATTTGTTCGATTCTTACCATCTTTTGTTTCCTTCAGTGCCTCAAACTTACAGACGAAAAAACTTTGAGAGTTTTACGATGAAAGAGTAATGGAATGGAGAAAAATTCTCTCCGGCACCGGGATTTGAACCCGGGTTTTCAACTCTACGTGCTGATGCTTTATCCACTAAGCCACACCAGATACCCATTCTGGTGTCGGACAGAATCGTCTCAGTTTAAGTTCCAACTCTTGAGTTCCCTCTAGTGGCCGCCCTCTGCACTACGTCATAGATATCTATGAACATAGGACTGAAGTCCACACATGTGCCGAGGTGCACTCGTTATGAGTGACTAGTTGGCCGGGATCCGACGGAATAAGCGCCGTCTTAAATCACGAAGTGATTTACGCATATCATATATATTATTTTAATGTACTGAAGTACATATGATATTTCCATGCAGATATTCTGCGTCATCATACGATGAAAGAGTAATGGAACGGAGAAAATTTCTCTCCGGCACCGGGATTTGAACCTGGGTTTTCAGCTCTACGTGCTGATGCTTTATCCACTAAGCCACACCGGATACTCATCCTGGTGTCGGACAGATTCGTCTCAGTTTAAGTTCCAACTCTTGGGTTCCCTCTAGTGGCTGCCCTCTGCACTAGGACTGAACGAGTGCACCTCGGCACATGTGTGGACTTCAGTCCTACGTTCATAGACATCTATGACGTAGTGCAGAGGGCGGCCACTAGAGGGAACCCAAGAGTTGGAACTTAAACTGAGACTATTCTGTCCGACACCGGGAATGGTATCTGGTGTGGCTTAGTGGATAAAGCATCAGCACGTAGAGCTGAAAACCCGGGTTCAAATCCCAGTGCCTGAGAGAATTTTTCTCCGTTCCATTACTCTTTCATCGTATGATGACGCAGAATATCTGTGTGGAAATATCATATGTACTTCGGTACATTAAAATAATATATTTGAGTTTTATTTTCATCTGGCATCAATATTACATTTCTATCTCCATTCGGCAAAGATAACTGTGTATTTTTACATTAAATAACTTCACTATCCATATTGAAATTACCACAGTTTGACACAATACACAGCACAGGATTCTTCTGTATCAGCTACAAGAGTTGGTCCAGTTTTTTTTTTGCCACTACTGCACAATAATAAATAAGGTTGACATATTATGAAATCGCTCCCTTTGTTGGATCCAGATAGCGTGTTTTATTACATGACTGAATGAACTAAACTGTAGCATGATGGCTAAAAAGCAGAAGATGACGATTTCCAGGGTTTCCTACACAAGAAAACTAATCATCTGACATAATCACGTTAATTTTCCGCAGTGAATAATTTGAAAATGTGAACAGTGAATATGTTGAAGAATGGTTGTGTGTGAATGCATGTGAACCAGTCTTTATGCTTATGACAGACGACATCATCGAAGCAGTGACTGGTATGTATAGTCCGGGTCAGCTTACTTAATACGCTAAGGGTGAAACCTAACCATTTTTCTCCCATTACTACATAAACTAGTGGATTATGGTGATTTTCTAGTTTGCAGGTTGAATTTTCTTTTGCCAACTTCGTTTCGAATTTGGGTACTGAGAAATACTACACCTAGTAGTGATTTTTAACTGTTATGTTGCCAGCAGTGACACAAGTTGTTAGTAGTTTAAATTCAGAAAATACGAATTGTTCTAGATTTCTGAGTCCATTACTGGAAGCTAGTAAAATTTGAACATACTAATAATTAATTAATGTCAGTATTAATATTAATACATAATAGCTATTGTATGTGTTGCTTTGTGTTGTGGTTACAACTTGAAGATAAGAGACAGGTAGGCTAAGTGTAAATAAATATAACCTATTTCTTGTGATATATGCCCTTGAGTAATGATAAAAATACCATTTCACATTTTAATTAATTTATTTCGTGTTTAGACTTGTATTACAATAATGGAATAAATATTCTAAAGCATACATTTCAAAGTGGCATTCGTTTTCAGAATTCATACTAATCATTTCACATGATCAAACAAAATACATTTTTAGGTTAGGTCTCGTGATTCGTAAACTGTTTAATCAAAGCAATGAATTTCATGTTGTCAGACAAAATACATTTTAATACTAGATTATATACTAATCTACTAACTACTAACATAATGTGTGAGAGGTCCAGAAGAAAAATTAATATACTCTTTCACAAATTATTGAACCTTTTAGACAACAGCTCCCCAACATAAAGATGAGATGTGGTAAATAAGCAAAACATCGTTATTGTTAATACTATATTATAGTACATGGCATTGTGTGATTTTATCCTCTTTTGGTGATATTTAGCATTAGTTGGCAACACTGACGAGATGGTCAAATTAGTCTTTTAGGAGTTACTCTTACGTGATCCTCAGTATAGAATGAAGTGGAGGGGAAGAGCATAACGAGGAGATGCAGTGTGCAATATGTTACAGCTTTGGGTGTGTTGTTACAGTTCTAGATTATGTGGAACAATAGAATTTTAATTACACTGCTATTGTTGCAATTCGTACTTGTTCGAAAGCAATTATCTTATTACATTGCTCTTTTTGTACCACGTGCAATTATATTAATTTCAGAGCCCGTTTTATTTGATCAAAATTGTTCCTTATGTATTGAGTATGCTTTGTATAGGCAGGTTCTGATTGGAGAACTTGTGGAGAATGAAGTCTCTTCTTTATCATATGTAAATTTAATCAGAGCCTTCTGTAAACTGCCTTCTGAGCTAGATATGAGAACCTGATCATCTGCAAAGGGTAATGTATCTAAAAATCTGTTTTCTTACTTATTAGGGTAAATTATTTTTCTTTGTATTCTTATGTTATATTTTAACAACTATAATCTTTCAGGACATGGCAGTACCAGATATGAATGCTACTGACGATATTTTAATGTTAGAAGGATGCTCGGAGATGTGTTGTCACAACAAGGAATGTGTACAGTGAAGCAAGGAAGGAGTTTTCATGTGAAGTTGTGATCTGTGTTTGGTCTATTATAGACCATTCTGGCTGGACCAGTTGGTTAATCATAAATTCTATAGTGCTAGACAGTGTTAGTATTTTACCCCTCCAAGTCATATGAAATAGAAGATTAGAATGAACATTTCTGGCTTAATGAAAAAACAGAATGTAATTATTTTCAATAAAATAGGGGTAGTTCTAAATATTTTATCAATAGATAGGTCATCATAAAAAAAGTCTTGTTGGCTGTTAGGACTTACCATATCCAAAGTGTATTTTTTTGAAAATATATTAGCCAATTTTTCAATTTAGGTATAATTTTAATTTCATACGTCTAATTTGTATTTAATTTCAAATAATCAAATAGTTATTTTTTTTCTTTTTGATTATATAGTTCATCAAAATTACAGATATTGTAATTCAAATGATATAGCTCCGTGAAATTACCTATTTGTGTCTGAATGGTTTGAGGAGTTCAAAAACTAAAACGACATTGTTATTATTCATGTTACAATTCTAGAAATGTGAGTGTAAACTATCTCTATAGCAGAGGAAATATGGAGACTATACATAAGTTATGTTTATGTTAAAAATTGGTAATTAATATAATGAAGTTCCTTATCCACTTGTCATTTCTTTTCTTTTGAATTTAAATAATGTAATGTTAATTGGATTGTCTTTGTTTGCTGTGTATAATATTTTTATGTACAGACCTAGGAACAAAATTTGGGCCACCTGAATTTTCAAAGTTCCAGTTATAACATATAACGCATGTTCAGTGTTTATTGAACACGTGCAGTATATTATAACTGGAACTTGGAAAATTCAGGTTTCCCAAATTTTATTTCTGGGTCTGTACATCTTTTTAAAATAATAATTAGAAACTATAAAATTTTAAATTATTTTATTTTATATTCTACAAAAGAAGTTTAAAATAAATGCATTCTGAAACTTCTTGAAGCTAGAAATGTATTTCTTCTTCTTCTTATCTTTTTGAAATTAAAAGTGAGGTGAATAAAGAAAGCTGAAAGACGAATGTTGTCTAACATCCTTGTATAACAATTATTTACTTTATTGCGAAATACTGTGAAAAACAGAAATGGTGAAGAGACTCTTAGTAGCCTGACTGTTTGGTGCTGTTAATAGAATTTGAAGAATGACTGTAGTTAGTGTGAATTATTATAAATTATTGTGATCGTTTTATTGTGTCTTGTAACAGGAACTATTTAAATGTATGACATATATAATCTAACTCAATTTGTTTGTTGTAGTAAAAATGTCTTTTCTAAACCAATTACTGCTTATTCTAATTCCTCATCCACCAATATGCATGACAGATCACATAATTGAACGGGTTACCTCAACAATGTTGTAACAGCTGTAAGTTATAAGATTCAGATTGTTGGGAAAAGTATTTTATGCTCGACCATGCCGAAATGTAGTAATTATACACCTGGTAGCAGCTCTTTAATGGACCTCATTAAAGTACACATATTCATTAAAGTTCAGGTGTTCCACCAATCAGAAAACATCATTGTAGCAATATGAAAGCACAAGTATTGATTATTCACGGATATGCAATTGAAAGACAACTAGCAAAACGTCATGGAGGCTGGAAATCCAATACTGTTACAGAAGGTTATGTTCTGTTACTATAATAATTAGCGTTAATTGTAAATAATATTCAAATAAATTCAATTTGTCATCTCGTTTTTCAATGTCTAAATCAATTTCAACGTTATATCAAGATTACTGTTCATTTTACTCTCTAGATTATATCAAGGTCAATGACATTTGTTTCTCGGAAAAAATCAATACTTTCTCGTCTGCGCACATCTCACAATTTACGAGATATTGCACAAGGTCAGTTCTGCTCCCCAGTCAGATAAGAATAACATGAATACTTATGAATAATTTCAAATTAGAAATATGGTCGAGCATAAAAAGTCGTATGAAATTAGCCTATAATGGTAATTAAGATGCTCGTATGAAAATTATGAAACTCGCGCTCGTTTCATAAACATACTCGCGTCTTAATTACTACCATTATAGGCTCGTTGCATAATGTACTATTTTTAATGAGATATCCATACTCTAGGCAATTTAGTTGAGTTTTATAGTTAAATCTATGTAATTCGTGGATTTAAGTAAAATATACAACTAAACCTTCTAGAGAGTAGATATTTCTTTAAAAAATACTTTTTCCAACATTCTGAACCTTATAACTTGTGGCTGTTACAATGTTGTTGAGGTGACCCATTCAATTGATATAGCCTTCTGTTGTTTACAGTACTACCATCATCGACCTATTACATCCAAAATGTTTGTTCTATATGAGATTTGGTCTTCATACTTTTGACATGAATTTAGCTAAAATTTTCCAGAATGCAAATATCAACAGACAGTTTTTCAGTTTTTAATATTTTCACTAAGTACTTTTTTTTACCTTGGGTAGTAAGAATAAAGCTTAAGTACTTTCTCAAGGTTTATACTTTTGAGTATGAGCATTTCCTGTGATTATATACTCGTAACCACTAGAACATACTCATATTTGTGAGAATAAAGACATTCTACCTAACACGAATATATACTCATCTCTACAGCCTTCTTGATCGTTTAAAAATTAGTATGTACTCGTGTTACCTATCCTCTTTGAGCACATTGCACCGTGATGCTCGTTTTTTTTTTTTTTTTTTTTTTTTTTTTAAATAGACTTTCACATGCTATCTGCATGCTGTAATGGTTTGTGTTTTGCTTTTTATAAATAAATAAATAAATAAACAAACAAGTAAATAAAGTAAACAAACAAATTAATTAATTAAAAAATAAAATAAATAAATTAAATAATAAAATAAATAAGTAAATAAATAAATAAATAAATAAATGAATAAACATGGAAGAGAGAGTGATAAGTGACGTTAATAAACAGAAAACAAGAAAATAGTACTGGGAAATCGTCATTACGGGATGTTGGATAGAGATTACAACCCATTTATAGAATTCCAATTATGCTAATTCTATTTTTTATTATAGAGAGTTATATATATAATTTAAAGTTACAAGTAATTGCATTTTGCAATTCAAGTTTTCAAAATAAACTGTAATAAAATTGTTAATTATATTTAACAATACAATCTAACCTTATAATTTGATAGCCATTCATATTTTTATAGGTTATGTTTTTATGAATAACAAATACGTGTTTAACCTTTTTCACATTCATTTTTGTGAAGCGTTAAAGGCTTCTGAAGTTCACGTCTTATTCTATATTTTTCCATGAGGTACCGTACTACATCGTTCATAAATTCTGCCTTTTTTTTATTATTTAACTTTAAACTGAACACAAATCAACAAATATTCAGATCTGAGCCTGCTACAAATCATACTCAGAATAACATGAGAACGAACTTATAAATATGAGAATATACTAGCTTTTATTCTTATCAAGCATGAGTATATATTCTGTACAAGATGGACACTTGAGTATAGTCTACTATGCTTCCATGTTATGAGTATGTAATCAAAAATGAGTAGGTACTCAAATGTTTTTATTCTTACTAACAAGAGTGTATACTAAAAAAAGTCCAGTATATACTATACACTCATGTTTATTCTTACCACAGCTTGTCCACGTTATAAGTATTGCATAAGGCTAGACTAGATGTGTAGAACTTGTTGCTTCTCTGCACACAAACTTGCAGAGTGCTTGTTTGTGTCATCAACATTAGACAAGTTTAGTGTCTTTGTTCCATCTATATCAAGCTTTGTCAGCCTACAGTTTCAGAACTATTTTAATTGGCAAGATGAGGTCAATCTATAATTTTTTCACACATAGTGATAAGAGAGGGACAGTATATTGTACTGATAGTGATAACTAGACCATGGAACTTTATGTACTAAAAAATTGAAAATATGCCTGCAACTATGCAATAAAAACTGTTGAAATAAGCGTTAAAAATAGAAATATATGCAGTACCAAATACACTTTAGAATTTGGTTTAATAATGTGAAGTAAATGAAAATAATCTTAGAATGTAGGCTTTCACGGCCAGTGTTGATAGGCTGCGTATTTTCCGGGCTAGAGGGCCGTGGTCTGTCAGTGTTACAACCAAACGTTTCGTCCACTACTCCGGTGGACATCTTCAGTGGTGTGGTACACGTGTGCAGAGAGATCTGCTGTGTGTATCAGGAACTGGCATTGAGACTGGCAGCACGTCGATATTTAAGGTGTGGGGCTGTTGTTGCTTGTCGTCGCTGTGGTCCGCACCTGTGGCTTCGGTGTTCTGATTGTTTGTCGGAGAAAGGGTTTGATGTGTGTGCTTCTGAGGGCCGGATACCAAGCTTTGTTGACCTTGAGTCCTTCCTCCTTATGGTTGTAACACCGACAGACCACTGCCCTCTAGCCCGGAAAATACTCATCCTAAATGAAAATAATTAAAAATAACTATACTTTTTTTTTTTGTATAAATGTATTAATTATTCATTTTACACATATATTGTAATTTGTACATTTTTAACTTTCTAACTTTGCAACTTTTTTTAAACTTCCTTTGCCTTTCACGTAATTATTATGGCAGTAAACTACCAACGACTTCTTCAGGCTGTCTACTGTGAAACTACTTCTCTTATCTGTCAGAATTAGTTTAAATGCCAAAATGATCTCTCGACATCACATGATGTAATATCATATAAATTAGTTTTTTTTATTTTTCAGTCAATCACTTATCATGATAAGTGATTGACTGAAAAATAAAAAAAACTAATCTATATGATATTATTTCACAAACTTATCTGAACTCAACATGACTTTTAAATTTATCACATGATGTGACAAGTGACTTCGTTGTCACAGGTGTTTAAATACATTGTTTTGTTTCTATGAAATCAGAGCAGTATTGTTGTTGCAACAGTTTCATGACCTCAACAATACATGACTTTATTGTCGCATGTGTCTTAACTACGAAATCAGAGTAAAAGTCTGAATGACATCTAGACGATGTCTATTTTCGCCTGCTCCTAAAACCTTACACTTACATGGCTAGTGGGCCTATGTACACAGAGCTTGCTTATGTTAAAGTGGAAAACAAACCAATTTAAACACTAGAGAGAAGTATGCATTGTCTCAGCAATTTCATGTCTTGAGTTCTCACATAATTTTTGTATTTCTTGGAAATTATTCTTATTTTTAACACAGGCAAATTTGAAATTAGATAATAAATCGAGTAAAATAATTAAAGACCTTAATATATGCATTTAAATATGCAAAATAAAAATACAGTGAAACCTCTCATTTACAGACATCGAAGGGACGTAACAATCTGTCCACATCTGGGAGGTGTCCTTTATTGGGAGGGAGGCTCCCCAATCTAACAGTAAATTTATAATATGCATTATGTATCCCTTCACGCTTTAAATGAAATTTTATGACTTTGTTATTCACCCATTTCCAGCTAACAAGGGGTAACCGGCTGGGTTAGTGGTAGTCTATGAAACCCTTATTGTCTTCTTTTTCATGTTAAGGAACATCACTCGCTTCCAGCTAACGATATTGTCTTCTTTCATTTAAGAAATTTCTGTATGGGCTATTCCATATGAAATCGATCAGAAAAAAACCTCGCATTTTTTTATACTCTAATTTTTTCCCTATTTATACAAGGTGCTGAGGAGAGTGCATTTTCAAAAATATACTATCGAAAATCAAACGGTTTTCGTATTGTTGAGCGACAAATTTAGCGTATTTTATAAAAACAAGCCTCTTTCAGCACTCAGAACTCTGGAACCATTTATTGCAGAACATTGAAAGGGAGCTCATTTTGAAGCTGACATTTGGTAGGTTATGATAAGAAGTAATCATTTTTATTGTATACAGAGAGAGATATAATTTGATTTTACTTACTTTTAGGCTTTTTGCCAATTTGTAAAAATGTAAAAAATATTGAGAAAAAACCTTGCATTATTAAGAGGGATTCGGCATTGTTTGCTTAGTGGTACGGCAATAAGTTTCGAGGGTATTAAATAGATTATTTTCACACGCCTGGACTTGAACGGCGCAGTACCGCACGCACTGGCCGAGAGTTGAAGATAAGCGAGCGTTGGGTGTCATTTTACTCCTGTGTTTATGTTTGTGATAAAGCTAGCCCAGCTATGCGCTACTAGACGAAACATCACTTGTTTGTCTCCTGGCCTTGCTTGCTTCGGCTAGCTCCCGTCTCACAGTCAGCTGGTTAGTTCACGCACATACTATTTATTTTCTTTATTTGATATTTTCAATACTTTCTTATCAATATACCATCAGTAAAAAATATGTGTTTATTTCTACTTTCAATGTGGAATCTAACTATATATTTTAAAAAATTTTTTCCTTGGCAAAGGCGTCTTAATGAGGAAAAGTCTAAATTTCTCCATTTCCACAAAAAGTAAGAAAATCTGTTTATATGTCAATATAAACTTTAATTTCTCAGCATCAAAATAAACCATGAATTTGATCATTGGGTGAAAGGGTTTCAGAGCTACAGCAGTTTAAAGTTGCTAATTTTATGAAAATACAATAAATTTAAATATTTTTAATTTAAACACTATGAAATTCTGATGCCTCAAACTTTGCACAAAGCATTGTATCACAGTTCTCTACATAAAAAAAAAGTTTCATTGTATTTAGAAATTGTAAGGTCAATTTTCTCTACATCTCAGTCGATTTGAGATGGAATAGCTCGTACAGTCCTTAATACCAAATTTTCCATTTTTGTAACATATTAGGTCTTGAAATCCAAGTTCTGTCCTTAGTCAGGAGGTAAAGCAAGCTTTAGGACTGTTAAACAGCTGTCTGTGTCCGTGTCTGAGAGTGTCTGTAAACGAGAGTTAAATTTATCATTATTTGTATATTATTTCAGTTGAAACATAAAAATCTGTCCATATATGAGGAGTGTCCATATCTTGGGGGTGGCTGTAAGGAGAGGTTTCACTGTATAATATGCATTTAAAAAGGAAAACCTCCAAAATATGCATTTATGCAAAATAAAGTTGGTTTTATTCGAATGTAAAAACCATCAATCAATCTTTTTAATGTATCCAGCTGTTTGCTCACAACATAAAGTCCACTATAGTCCACTGTAGTCTATTCACTTGTTGTTTGAATGTAAAAACCATGATCGGCAAAGATTCATTTTTACTTTTTCAATATGCCTTATCAATAAAAACATGCAATTGCATGAAGTTCCACGATCTAGTGATCACCATTCAGTCTCTAAATTTCTATTACAGCATTAGTGCGTGTTACACATTTCAAAATATCGTTCATTTAATACCACAGGCTCTGCAAACATTGAATACTAGTAGAATCAAATAAGACTAATGGAATTTCTATAAGAATGTGTATTAAAAAACAGGACCATGTGACTAAAATTGCTAATTTGTCGATTGAAGTGGATATAATAAATTAAAATGAGGGTTAGGGGTAAAAAGAGGTTGGTAACCATAGAAACATTAACGAAATTCTGTTATGGAATAAGCTAATAAAGTTGTTTTCTTCAATTTTAAAGGCATTGGAATTTTAAAGTAATGACGTTCGTAACAATGGGAAAGTTGTATCCTTTTTGTTCATGAATTCTGTGAACATTCACTTTACAAGTAGGGTTATAACACTATCAGTAAGTCTGTACATTAAATAAACTTTGAATTTTTACAGATATGACAAGGTAGTCAAATTCCTGTTTCAAGACATCAATATACTTGTGTGTGGATATTATAGAGGACTAAAACATTAACGTAACTAAAGTTCATGTAATATTTTGTACTCATTAGACTTAAGTGTTCATGTATTTATGTCAGGATAATTATAGTTGTGAGTGTTACATATGAAGTTACGTTTTTGTCTTCGACAGTTTACATGTATACGTAACAGAGTTTAATATTTCAGTAGAATATTTAATATTAAATTACGGAAGTTTGAGAATTCCTTGTTTAAATTTATTTTTTTTTATTATAAAAAGATAGAATTTTGAACCTACTTATATTAGAATTATATTTCGGACAATAGTTCTATTTTCTCCATAAGAGCAACAATGCTTCCTCTTAACTCTTCAAAATCATATCTGAAACCATTTTGAAAAATAGTTTATATTATCTCATATAATAAGGTTATAAGTCATCCCCGTTTCCCGGGACAGCCCTCGAATAAAATTCATCCCTGGAATATCCCCAAATTAAATAATTTCACCCAAGATATCCCCTAATTTTAAGTGTTAACAGCATTTTCTTAAAGTCATAATACAGAGCTATTATTATCATAGGCCCCCACAAAAAAAAGAGTGACCAGACCCTACGTGGTTTCCACCGAGAGCATAACCATTTCTCTGGTGCTTCTCCAGTATATATCATAATAATAATAATAATAATAATAATAATAATGGTTTATTTTAACTGGCAGAGTTAAGGCCATTCGGCCTTCTCTTCCACTCAACCAGTGTGATACAAAAATACAAAATTACTATATTGCTAAGGAGCAAAACATAATTAATACAATACAATACAATACAATTCTTTTACCTTCCCAACACTCCAATGAAATAATTATGTACTAATAATAACATTAATAATAATAATCATACCTAAATATAATTAAATCACTATACTCGATTATGATTACAATTACAACTTCAATTTGTCTGCGTCAGTAAGGAATTGTTTAGCTTTGTCTTGAAAGTAGTTATTGTCTGGCAGCCCCTAATCTTCTGAGGTAGAGAATTCCATTCACGAGGGACGGAGACAGTGAAAGAGGATGAATAGTGGGATGTTCTATGGGGAGGAATTGCTAGGATTTGTCTCTCCTGTGACCTGGTGTTTAGATTGTGATTGAAGGATAAGTAGTTAAACCGAGAACGAAGATAATTTGGAGTAGAAGTGTGGAGAACTCGAAACAGAAGAGAGAGCGAATGAAGTGATCTACAGTTATTGAGTCGCAGCCAGGATAAATATCTGAACGAAGGTGTAATATGGTCAAATTTGCGAGCATTGTTGATGAATTTGACACACATATTGTGCACACGCTGTAGCTTGTTCGAAAGTTCAGTTGTCAAATCTGTAAGTATTATGTCGCAATAGTCAAAACAGTGGTAATACTAGGGTTTGCACTAAAGTCTGTTTTAATTTTGGCGGGAGGAAGTTTCTGAACGGGTTAAGAGAATGCATGGTATAGCATACTCTCTTGGATATTTCCTTTATTTGGCATTCCCAATTTAAATTTTCGTCTAAGTAAACGCCAAGGTTTCTGACGACAGAGTGGTACGGAATAGTGGCATTATTTACTGTAACGATTGGGATATGTCTGTTGTTCATTGTGTTCATTAGTCTCTTATGTCCAATTATTATAGCTTGTGACTTACTAGCATTTAACCTAAGTCCGAACTTATTCGTCCATGAAGAAATTTGATTCAAGTCACGATTAAGTCTGCCAATAGTTGCATCAATTTCGTTTGGTCGGGAATGTATATAGAGTTGTAAGTCGTCTGTGTAAATGTGATACTTGCAGTAGTATAAGTTTTTAGTCACGTCATTTATGTAAATGGAGAAAAGCAGTGGTCCAAGCACTGTACCTTGAGGTATTCCTACTTTCATGTATCGCTAAGGGGAAAACCGATTTTGTACTGAGACACATTGTTGACGATCACGAAGATAAAAGTCCAGCCAATTAATGCAGCTGTCAGATAAATATAACGTTCTAAGTCTTGCAAGTAGTAGGTCAAGATCAACTGAGTCGAATGCTTTACTGAAGTCAAGTAGAGTTAGTATGGTCGCCTCGCCTCTGTCCATTGCTTCTCGCATGTCTTTGGTCACTTTGTTCAATAATTTGGACTTACCATGCTCACAGTCGTTGCTGAAAATGGCCCCCCGTTTGCTGCCACACACAACTGACATCTTCTCTGAACAACTCTGAAGTTCCACATCATTGATAGCTTGGATTTCTTCTCGTATAAAGTCTTTTAGTTCATCTATATCTATAGAATGAGAATTTTTCCTATTAACTCTACCTTTTAGTGTTTTCCATAAATCAAAGTCACGGGGTGTTATATCTGGGCTTCGTGGAGGCAACAAATTATTACTGATCAGTCTTGTACCAGTCTTGTGCATGTAAAAGAACTCCTGTAGGACAAAATTCCGGCACAATGGCGACACTGGTATAACCTCTGCAGTTGCAAGCATCATTAAATAAACCATAATTTAATTTATTACGTACACAACATATGAGAAATGTTATTGTTGTATGTATGTGTAATACAACTTATCTGTTTTGTGGACCACAGTACATTATGTACATCTCAGAATATGTGTTGCTTCACCACTTAAAAATGTTTTTTGTTTATGTGGTGGTTTTTAAATGAAATGGTTTCTATATTACAATAATAAATTGTATCAGTAAGTTCTAGAACATCTGAAATGGATCAGTAGGTTTTATTACATAAAATATTTATTTTTGAAGTAGGAAGAAATGTGCTCCAGTTAAAACAAAGAATTAAAAACACGAATTAAATATGATATGGACATTCAAAATGAAAATCAGTTATTGCAAACAAAGCAGTTAGTGTGTATAATTAAGTAAATTAAGGTAATATGTTTAAGAGAAATAGAGAACATGTGTCAATTGAAATAAAAAAAAAAGAATGTATTTCTTGGATTGCATTGTGCAAGAGAAAATAGAACTATACTTATTTATTTGTTTGTTCTGCAGAAGAAAAGATCAGTTTATTAATTTTCTCTTGTATTTCAACCCATCTCCTGTAACGGAAGTTTGTTGTAAAGAATGAAAGTTTTAAATTTTAAGAACTTCGTGTGTGTGCATGGGTGAGTGGATAAAGTTTGAAATTAAGAGTCTAATTGCAGTTCCTTTTGTTGTAAGCTATCATAAAAAATACATTTCTAAATTTTTATAATCTATACAACATTTTTTTAAACTGATGGTAACATGCTGAATGGTTAGAAATTAAGAGAATTTTTAGTAAGTAACCATTTACGTGAAATTGTACAGCTAGTTGATGTATTAAAAATTATGCGCCTAAATAAGAAAATTGTCTCTCACAACTTTGTACAAATGAAAATATGTTCGTTTTAATGTTTCTCAATTGATTATTAGCACATTTATTTTAAGTTTAATATATGTTTTTATTCCAGATATTACTACTATGAGAAAATAATACCGTAACTCAAATATTTCTGATTTTTTTTTCAGTTCAGCAGGAGGTTTATGGATAAATATGTTCTTTTGTTATTAGACTACAGATCTCATATAATCTTACGTAGTTTATTGTGGAAAAAAAGAGTATGAAAGTGTTAAACCAACTTTTAATGAGTATTTAAAATAAAGATACAAAATACTACATTTTTCACATTGCTATTTTGGTGAAATATAAGCATTTTCATGACAAGCAGAATGAACAACAAACTTTGGGCTAGTCTTTAGTAGTTTTTTTATATTTTGTTTTCCAAACTATATAGTTAACAATTGATAGTTTGTGTATGAGCTATTCCATATGAAATCGATCAGTAAAAAACCTCGCATTTTTTTTATACCCTAATTTTTTCCCTATTTATACAGAGTGCTGAGGAGAGTGTATTTGCAAAAATATACTATCGAAAGTCAAATGGTTTTCCTATTGTTGAGCGACAAATTTAGCGTATTTTAGAACAAGCCTCTTTCAGCGCTCAGAACTCTGGAACCATTTACTGCAGAACACTGAACGAGAGCTTATTTTGAAGCTGACATTTGGTAGGTTATGATAAGAAGTAATCCTTATTTTTATTGTATACAGAGAGAGAGAGAGAGAGAGATAATCTGATTTTGCTTACTTTTAGGCTTTTTGGCCATTTGTAAAAATGTAAAAAATATTCAGAAAAAACCTTGCATTATTAAGAGGGATTCGGCATTGTTTGCTTAGTATTACGGCAATAAGTTTCGAGGGTATTAAATAAATTATTTTCACACGCCTAGACTTGAAAGGCACAGCACAGCAAGCACTGGTTGAGAGATGAAGATAGGCGAGCGCTGGGCGTCATTTTACTCCTGTGTTTATGAAAACTTGTGATAAAGCTAGCCCAGCTATGCGCTACTAGACGAAACATCACGTGTTTGTCTCCTGGCCTTGCTTGTCTCTGCTAGCTCCCGTCTCACAGTCAGCTGGTTACTTCATGCGCGTACTATTTATTTTCTTTATTTTATATTTTCAATACTTTCTTATCAACGATACACCAGTAAAAAATATGTGTATTTGTACTTTCAATGCGGAATCTAACCATATATTTTTAAAATATTTTTTCGTGGGCAAAGGCATCTTGATGAAGAAAAATCTAAATTTCTCCATTCCCATAAAAAGTAAGAAAAACTGTTTACATGTCAATATAAACTTTAACTTTTCAGCATCAAAATAAACTATGATTTTGATCGTTGGGTGAAAGGGTTTCGGAGCCACAACAGTTTAAAGTTGCTAATTTTATGAAAATACGATAAATTTAAATATTTTTAATTTAAACACTGAAGTTCTGATGTCTCAAACTTTGCACAAAGCATTGTATCACAGTTGTCTACGGATAGAAAAAGTTTCATTGTATTTAAAAATTGCAAGGTCAATTTTCTCTATATTTCGGTCGATTTGATATGGAATAGCCTGTATAGTACCGGAAAGGAGAGAAAAATTATGTCTGACTAGCAGTACTTGGAACAACATATTTTCATTTATTTTGTTTCCACTGTTCTGTATAATTTAACAGTTTGTTTTATTTTTATACTTAATACTTAGATTTCTGCGACTTTTTTATTTTGTGTTATATTATTGTACATTCTTTTTATTTAGTTCAGGTAGTCAGCAGTGACGGGGAACAGCCTGTCTGAGAGAGCCTAGTTTCTTCCACTGTCTTAGTTTCTGTAGTAGGTTTCTTTACAATACGAATTCCCGGTCCCTGAGGTAGTGTAACTCCATATGTTTGATAATCCGAACTACACCCAGTCCCAATTAATTCGGATTATCGAGGTTGTGCTGTATGCAGTTTATTCCAAACTCAGTTGACATGTTTGTTGGATGCTGTGTGCATGGCTGTATGACTCACATAGCGGCATTTGTCTGCTTGCATTATGCATCAGGAGAGAGCTTTGTAGACAATTCCCTGAAATGCAAGTTTCCATATATTCGGGAATTCATAAATAAATAAAAAAAGTTATGGTTTATAATGAAAGAACAAGGATACCCTCAACACTTAATAGATGTAGTGAAAAATATGTATATAAATTCTAAAATAATCATTAACACAGGGGATGACAGAACAGAAGAAATAATAGTAAATAAAGGAGTTAGACAAGGGTGTAGCATGTCGCCAACCCTTTTTAATATTTATATGAATGACATTATTCAAAAATGGAAACTCATTATTAACCCAGGCATAAAAATAAACAGAGAAAGAAAAATAAATATTTTATTATATGCAGATGACGTGGTTTTAATACAGAAAACCGAAAATGACTTACAATACTCTCTCCATATATTAAATCAGATAGCGAAGAACTATAACTTTAAAATCTCGAAAAGTAAGACAAAAATCATGGCCTTCTTGGGAAAAATGCAAATAAGATAAAAAATTATAATTGATGAACAACCCTTGGAGCAGGTGTCCAATTATAAATATTTAGGTTGCGAAATGAGTGTCTACTCAGGAAATTTAAAAGACATAGACACTAAACTGTCCAGATTTAAAATGATATGCAGCACCATCCATAAGACATTAAGAAATAAAACAAGAAAAGAAACTAGAATGAAATTTTACAAAACAATGGCAGTCCTAACGTTATTATATGGAAGTGAAGTCTGGGTAAGTTCGAACAGTACAAAAAGAAAAATTCAAAGTGCAGAAATGTATTTCTAAGGAGAACCAAAGGTTGTACACTAATGGACAAAGTTAAAAATGAAGAAATTAGAACAGAATTGCAGACAGTTTCTATAAACGAACAAATTGAAAGCTACTGTAATAATTGGTTATATCACGTAGATAGGATGAGCAATTCGAGACTACCAAAATTACTGTATCAGTACCGACCGATTGGAAGGAGGGACGTGGGACGACCCAAGAAGAGATGGAGAGATATGCTGTGAGGACGGAACAGGCATTTTGCCTATACCGTGAAGTGCAGAAGAAGAAGAAGAAGATAAATAAATAATGTTTAGCCTGCTAGATCCCATAAGGGCAAGGAGCTCCTGATTGACAGGGCTTGGCTCAGTAGACTTCACTCGTTAGGTGAGCTGCACTTCTTCATTTCTGTGTACTAATCTAAACACTATATGCACTTGTAAGTTCCTTATTTCGCACCACACTACACACTGAGGATGGTTGCTTCTAGATTTCTCCATAGCTGTCTGTCTCTTGCTCTGCTCGTCCATTCTGCTCCTGCCTTCTTCTTGAAGAAATCGGCCCATCTAGTCGTCTGGTGTCCCACTCTTCTTCTGCCAATCCTGGGATCCCACAATGTAAGTCTATGCGTCCATCTTCTGTGGTCCATCCTTACCACGTGCCCTCCCCGGCGGTGACTAGGACGTCTTTCATGCTGGTATGGTTGCGTAACTCCTCGTTCCTTACTTTGTTCCACCTTTGCAAACTTCCAAGATAAATTGAAAATAGTAAAAAAACAAGACTATTTTAAAAGGCCAAGATCTATATATAGACGATGACCTCACCAAGAATGAAACATACTTGGTAACCATGGAAACATAACAACGACGCCATTTCCTCATATTCTGTCGTATACTTCAGTGCTCCACGATTGTGTTCTGTTTTGCAAATCACGTAAGCATGAGCATGAAAGTTTGGAGTTTGCAAACTTTCATGTTAACGTCTTACGGTAATGTTTATGTCAATGCTTATGTGAATCATTGTGAATGATCCCATTTGGTAGCCTGGGCGCAAACTTCTGTGTTTATGTTACGGTTATGTTTAATTTTCATTGTGAATGGGCCTTTAAGAAGTTTGCGGCCAGGTTATCAAATGGGATCATTCACAATGATTCACATAAACACTGACATAAACATTGCCGTTAGACGTTAACATGAAAGTTTGCAAACTCCAAACTTTCATGCTTATGCTTACGTGATTTGCAAGCATTACACAATCGTGGAGCACTGATGTATACGACAGAATATGAGGAAATGGAGTCGTTATGTTTCCATGGTTACCAAGTATCTTTACGGTTATGTTTATGTTCCCATCGTGAATGTTCTTGATTTTACCATAATGTTTACATTTTTAAGTTAATGCTTACGTTATGTTTAATTTTCATTGTGAATGAGCCTTTATGGGGTGAAAAGCTTCAGGACATAAAAATACGCTGTACAGTTAATTAGATTAAAAGCCTTTACTTGTACCAAGAATAGACCTAAATACTACGAAGAACAATGCAGACTCATGGCATGATGCAAATAGACACATCCCAGGATATTGATGACGTTTGCTGCATGAACCATACGGCTGTGGGCCTCATGGCATCTACCATACAGCTTCCAACAAACATGTCAACTGGGTTGCGAATCACTATGCGAAACTTATTCCTGCAGCTGTGTTATGAGTTACCCATACATACGTAAATTTTGGCGTGAGCAAGAAATAGCCAGTAAATTTTGTCTGGAACCCTCTCATTCGGAAATAGTTCTTTTGAAATGCCGTCAATAAGAGAACAACTATGACATCCTTTTGATAGAGAGGGGGGAGGGAGGGGGAGAAAGGGAGAGGGAGGAAGCATATAATATGTTTTTTGTACCCAGCTCTGACTGTTGCCCATCGGCACCAAAAAATTTTCCGCACTTTTTTTTCTCTAGTTGTTACTCCCCGACTTTCTTACAATTACAAATGGCTTTTAAGGAACCCAGAGGTTCATTGTCACATTGATATAAGCCCACCATCGGTCCCTATTCTGAGCAGGATTAATCCAGTCCCTAGCATATTCCACCTCCCTCAAATATATTTTAATATTATTCTCTCGTCTACGTCATGGCCTTCCCAAATGTCGTTTTCCCCCCTCAGGTCTCCCAACTAACACTTGATACGCATTTCTGGATTCGCCCATACGTGCTACATGCCCTGCCCATCTCAAACATCTGGATTTAATATTTCTAATTATGTCAGGTGAAGAATACAATGCGTGCAGTTCTGTGTTGTGTAACTTTCTCCATTCTCCTGTAATTCAACCCTCTTAGCCCTAAATATTTTCCTCAGCACCTTATTCTCAAACACCCTTAGCTTCTACAGGATGGGTATTTTCCGGGCTAGAGGGCCGTAGTCTGTCGGTGATACAACCAAACGTTTCGTCCACTACTCTGGTGGACATCTTCAGTGGCGTGGTACACGTGAGCAGAGAGATCTGCTGTGTGTATCACCGACAGACCACGGCCCTCTGGCCCAGAAAATACCCATCCTGTCGATGCCGGCCGTAAAAGCCTACATTCAATGATTACCCTTAGCTTCTGTTCCTCTCTCAAAGTGAAAGTCCAAGTTTCACAACCATACAGAACAACCAGTAATATAACTGTTTTATAAATTCTAACTTTAATATTTTTCGACAGCAGACTGGATGATAAAAGCTTCTCGAGCGAATAATAACAGGCATTTCCCATATTTATTCTGTGTTTAATTTCCTCCCGAGTATCATTTATATTTGTTACTGTTGCTTCCAGGTATTTGAATTTTTCCACCTCTTCAAAGGATAAATATCCAATTTTTATATTTGCATTTCGTACAATATTCTCGTCACGAGACATAATCATATACTTTGTCTTTTCGGAATTTACTTCCAAACCTATCTCCTTACTTGCTTCCAGTAAAATTCCCGTGTTTTCCCTAATTGTTTGTGGATTTTCTCCTAATATAGTCATGTCCTCTGCATAGACAAGAATCTGATGTAACCCGTTCAATTCCAAACCCTCTCTGTTATCCTGGACTTTCCTAATGGCATACTCTAGAGCAAAGTTAAAAAGTAAAGGTTATAGTGCATCTCCTTGCTTTAGCCCACAGTGAATTGGAAACACATCTGACAGAAACTGACCTATACGGACTCTGCTGTATGTTTCACTGAGACACATTTTAATTAATCGAACTAGTTTCTTGGGCATACTAAATTCAATAAGAATATCATATGAAACTTCTCTCTTAACTGAGTCATATGCCTTTTTGAAATCTATGAATAACTGATGGACTGTACCCTTATACTCCCATTTTTTCTCCATTATCTGTCGAATACAAAATATCTGATCAATAGTTTATCTATTACGCCTAAAACCACACTGATGATCCCCAATAATTTCATCTACATATGGAGTTACAATGTTTATTATCATTATTTATTACAGACTAATAAAATACAGGCTGAGTGGCTTACTTTACAGAGCATTTTTTCGCAAATCTGAATAAAAACAGGTGTCATGAAATATTTGAAGATCATATTTATATTGCATATAATTTACTGTGATCCTAAAGAATGACAAAACAGTGTTTTTCATTAGAATATTAGGCCGTGTTTAAGCCCATACTACACACTAGTGACTTGTAAACTACACACTAGGGAGTTTTTGACATGATTGTATGCTTGAAACATGGTCTTCATACATTATTTTCCGAAAAACCATGACATCACGGTGCAGCACTGAATTAAGAAGGCAGTGTCCTAATGCAGTTTCATTATGAATTATATGGAGAATATAAGAGCCTAACATATTAGAATAATGTTTAAAACATTGTTAAAAAAAAGTACTAACCATGCCAATGTTCAAAGTTAATGTGTTATTCTACATTATATTATTTACATTATTTCACTTCAGAGAATCTTCAGATTTCATCTTCAGATGAGGCATCCATGTTTGTTTAGTGTACAAGTCGTCAATGAAGCAAACATTTTCGTTTACTAGCTATTACGGATTTAATTGCTATGCACTATGTAGCCTTGAATCATGACTTCTGACGTCACTTCCGGCTTTTTAGAAAAATATTTAGTTCACTTTAGCTGAAAATGTACTTTTGAGACATGGCCTTAATATTGCAATTGTTCAGCAAACATCTAAACCAAATTTATTACTTATTATCTACTTATTACCACTGAATTCCGTATTATCATTGGAAATAAATTACCATTGAGGAGTCCACACGTATGGAGTAACGGTCAGCGTGTCTGGCCGCGAAACCAGGTGGCCCGGGTTCGATTCCCGGTCAGGGCAAGTTACCTGGTTGAGGTTTTTTCCGGGGTTTTCCCTCAACCCAATATGAGCAAATGCTCGGTAACTTTCGGTGCTGGACTCAGACTCATTTCACCGGCATTATCTTCATCTCATTCAGATGCTAAATAACCAAAGATGTTGATAAAGCGTTGTAAAATAACCTACTGAAAAAAAAAGGCCATTGAGGAACTTTTCTGGTTTTGTATAAAACCACATTACACTCCATCCAAGGCCGGCCAGCTGGCTTCTGGTCTCACGTCACATGCAGAGGTGAAAGATCATCCAACCAGGACGGAGGTAACGTGGTCAGTATGATCACATATAAGTCATATGGTTTTTGAAACCAGATTTCATTCTCCCCAAATTCATCATGACGTTAAGTGGGCACCAGTCCCATACAGTACACTGCCCGAAATTTCATGAAAAAATTAATTCCTATATCAGGACTATATTATACAAAACTATATCATTATTCTGAAACGCTGAACTATTGCAATTCTCATAAAACAGATTTAAAAAAAAAATCCTGTTAAATTATGTAAGTTTTGGGTGATTTCTGTAAGGTGGTATAGCCTATGTAATAATTTAGGACATAATCTACTTAATTTTATTAGATACGTACAAACAGCCTACTAAAACTCCAAAAAATGTTTCCTATATGAAGTCACTTGCAGTTTCAAATTACCAATTTTGCATTGAAAGTGAGGTAAAGATCAAATCATATAATTTTTCTATATCAAGATTGTATTATAATTGTTAAAGCCAGGTAACTTACATCTCATAGTATGCAGAAACCTGCTCCTACCGGTCACATGGAGTGGGGATTAAGTCATGTAGAACAATGACGTCATGCAGAAATTGAGAACAGAAATGCTATGTTTTGAATGTTGCCTGGCTATTGGTATGAAGTTTAGCTTTGAACGAAACCATAGGACCCTATATAAGAAGTATAAAGTTGATTTTGCACTATACAACCGTGGTTACACAATAACAAATTTTTTTTCTCACCTGAGTAAAGCCTTCCCTGCCATGTATAAAACAGTAATGTATTCTACCGGGTGTTTCAAAATGAACATTGGGGTTTTAAGGCTTTGTAGTATTTATTACATTTAACGTACAATTATAAATAATACACCAAATGAAAGAGCAACTCAAACAGTTTTGCTACAAGTGCTCAATGTGAGCACCATTCGTCACATGGCACACATCGAATCGATAAGCAAGTTCTTCCCTAACCTTGATCAGTGTGTCTGGCGTAATTGTTGCAACAACTGCTTCAATCCTCTGTCTTAAGTCTGGTAGGTCACTTCCACCGTATGTAGTCCATACTACGGAAGGTCCATATGATAAAACGTCTATAAGGTCAAAATGTCCATACGACAGAAAGGCCATATGATATAAAGCGTCCGTTAGGTCAAAATGTCCATAGTGTCAAACGTCCATAATGTCCAAGTTCAAAGGAAAATTCTGCTTGAATAGAAAACAAATTTTATTCCATAACTCGTACAAATAAGTTATTAATCATCGGGAACCGGAGCCCCACTTTTAAGATGGTAACTAATACTTTTAATATTTAAGAGAATTTCTCCTTTTTCTTTGTACCTGTTGCAGTTTCTCACTATCTGGAGAATTTGTCTTTGATTCGTCAAATACGTTTCATTCCCGGCTCTTTAATTTGTGTATGCCTCACTCTTGCTGCAATATTTGTGTGCAAATTCCATTTTCTTCGCGCTTTAGGCACTGTATAAATCGCCAAGTGGATGGATGTACAGCCATCACGCATTGAAGAAGATTGTGCCAGCCTTCTACCGCGTTGTTTGTGTGCTGCATGCCTTTCAGGCTTGGGAGGTTCATGTTCCTGTATCGCCAATATATTTTTGTCCTATCTCTATTAAAGTCATGATGTTGGTAAAGGTATCCACGAAAAGAAAGAAGTGGCTTACCCTTCTGTGATGGCACTAACTGAGGATTTCGTTCCGTCTTTAAAAAATTCAGTTCTGATTAGTTCTGCATTTGAAAATTTTTACATAGGTTACTATAACTACCATGAACAATGGATATAGTGTGCATTATAGAGCTATGGATATTATGACTCTGGACATCAGAGTGAAGTGGACATTTTGACTCTGGACATCAGAGTGAAGAGGACATTACAGAACTATGGACATTTTGACTTTGGACGATTTAACATGGACATTATTCCATGGACATTTTGAGGTATGGACATTATAATCCTGGACTTTATGTGTGGTAACCAGTAGGTCAGCTGGTAGCGGAGGTACATACACACGATCCTTTATGAATCCCCAAAGGTAAAAATCGCATGGCGTAAAATCTGGTGAACGTGGAGGCCATGCGAAACAAGCTCTGTCATTCAGCCTCTTTCGGCCAATCCAGTGGTCGGGTACAACGTCGTTTAACCAATCGCATACTTCCATATGCGTCTCTTTAAAATTCTCCACACACATGTCGCTGAAATTGATAATTCACGACTAGCCTTCCGAACAGATTTCTTGGGGCTATGCGTGAAAGACTCTCTCGCTCGTTCAACGCGCAGACAGAGGAACCAGTGCATGCGCATATAAAACTGTTTGAGTTGTTCTTTCATTTCATATTATAATTAGAGCTAGGGTTCGTATGTAGTAAAAGCTGATATTTTTAGTCAGTATAGTTTAGAAATATGCAAGCCATGCCCCCCCCACTCATATTTTTCATTCTTGTCATTCAGTACTTCCAGTATTTTTTTTTTTTCACATTCAGCAATTTATTTTTTGTATTTTATTGGGTTATTTTACGACGCTGTATCAACATCTAGGTTATTTAGCGTCTGAATGATATGAAGGTGATAATGCCGGTGAAATGAGTCCGGGGTCCAGCACCGAAAGTTACCCAGCATTTGCTCGTATTGGGTTGAGGGAAAACCCTGGAAAAAACCTCAACCCGGTAACTTGCCCCGACCGGGATTCGAACCCGGGCCACCTGGTTTCGCGGCCAGACGCACTGACCCTTACTCCACAGGTGTGGACAGCAATTTATTGATAAAGTTCCAAAACAAATATGTCTTCTGCCTTTTCGTATTTTAGTGTAAATTCAAATAATAATGCACAAATATTGTTCACGTCCAGCTGTCAAAACAATTGGGCAGAGAGACATTGGTGTAGATTTTAGGAAGTCAGAGGTTGTGGAAAAGTGCATGTTATTCACTTAAAAAAGATTTTGGTGTTCTGTGTTTCTTGTAGAAATTTGCATTGTATTGGCCAAGACACTTGATGAATGGATTTTCACTTGAATTTGCACTGTTATAAAACTTAACTTGTTCACGTAATGAGTCTTTCAGAAATGTCATATCCAAATCAGAGTGTATTTGTGCATTTGTTGTGTACCAGTCTGAATTATGTATTGTTCGGAGCACTTTATTTTGAACAATTTGAAGAGGTTGAAAGACTGTTTTTGGAATATAACACTAAGCTGGGGCAACGTAAGTTAGGATTGGTAAAATCAGCATTTTGTAGAGCATAACTTTTCTTCTTAGACTGAGAACAGGAAATTTGAACAGGGGGTAAAGATGAGATATTCTAAGAGAGCTCTTAGATTTTATGCGCTTGTGCCATAACTTATCAAGAGTAATACCAAGATATTTTACATGGTCACTGTATTGAATTTCTTGATTGCATATGATACTTCTATTAGTTAGCGCTAAGGGTCTTTAATCCTCTTAACCACCACTTACAAAACAGCGCGGGGTTTAAAAGCTGCATTGTCTAGTCCTTGTGACTTTTCTTGTATTTCGTGTCTTGTCAACTAGGCTTAAAACCTTCTTAACCGGCATCACATCGTCTCAACTATACTCGGCGTCATTCATAATTCTTACTACATATAAATCCTAGCTCTAATTATAATTGTACATTAACTGTAATAAATACTACAAAGCCTTAAAACCCCTGATATTCATTTTGAAACACTCAGCACTTTGTCATCCTACTAGAAATAATTTTCAGCAGATGAGGGTGTTCATTGTTTTACAAATGAACTCGAGAATTTTCAGCAGATGAGGGTGTTCATTGTTTTACAAATGAACTCGAGTTTTCAACTTTATGTAGTAGATCATGCCGATCAAGCCCTTTTTTAAAAGAGAAACTTTTACCGCAAACTCCACATTTATGCACCTTTCTAACAGAATGAAGGCACAAGTGCCTTACAAGTTTACCATTATTAACATAAGATTTCCCACAGATTCTACAACTAAAAGGCCTTTGTTTTTTATGACTAAGTTTGTGCGTAAGACGAGTTGCATTCGTCTCGAATCCAATTCCACACAAATCACATTTGAATGGTTTTTGCCCTGTATGAAAACGTGTGTGTTGTGCCAAGAACACATTTGATACAAATCTCTTGAGGCAAAATTTACATTTATATGGTTTCTCGCCGTAGTGCGTTCGATTGTGTATTTGAAGAGTAGATTGATTCGGATATCTCTTACCACATATTTTACACATAAATGGCAGTTCTTTTGTGTGCCACCGTTGATGCAAAACAAGATACAAACGCATTGCATAGGTTTTCCCGCAACTATCACACTTAAATGGTTTTCCAACTGAATGAATGCGTTTATGATTGACTAATGCTTGTACTGTCCTACATCCTTTACCACACACACTACACACGAAAGGCTTTTCTCCAGTATGAACGTATAAATGCTTCAGCAGATCTCTCTTTGTTGTGAATTCCTTGCCACATTTCTTACACTTCAATACTCTGCAGTGAATATGCAAATGTCTCAGTAAATTTCTCTTTGTCTTCAATTCTCTACCACATATCTTACATATAAAAAGTTCTGGTTGCTTTTTGCGTCTTTTTCGAGTTTTCTTATGCCCGGTGTATTGTCTATGTTCTTCTAGTTTCTGTGAAGTTGGAAATTTTTCTCCACAGATATTACAGATATTCTCTCTGGTGTGAATGCGTAGATGCCTCTTTAAATACCTTCTAAATGCGAACTGTTTACCACATATATTACATTTGTTTGTCTGATCTCCTCTGTGAGTACGTTGGTGGTTTCCAAGACCGCGCTTGCTTGCAAATTCTAGTCCACACGTCTGACATAAACAATCATTTATCACATCTTTTTTACGTTTGGTGATGATTTTTATGCTCATGATTTGCGTATTAGTATGACGCTGAATTACAGAGTCCAATTTATTCATAAATTCTTCTCCATGAATATTATACTTTGCTATTTGATCTTCCGTACAATCCAGATGAATGTTATACTTTGACAGATGAGCTTCTGCACCATCAATATGACAACGCACGTTGAAACTGAAACATAAAGTTACAGTATCTTCTTACTCATAAATTATGAGTAAAAGTGCTTTTTGACCTATCTACTGGGCATGTCCCCAGGAGATAGACAGAGGAATATGACCTTTTCTGTCGATTATGACTATATCTGAGAAGGTTTGAGGAAAGCCCCCTTCTATTAGATTTTAACCTGACCTGAATTTTGCTATCTTCTGACCTTAATCTCATCCTTGTTTACCACTCTTTGTGTTAGCTTTTTTTTTCTCCTTGCTACTCTACCATAGATTAGGGGAGTGAGTTTCTTTCATCTACCACACGATGATGGTACCTGATTGACATGGTTATGTTTCTGTGATGTCGCATAGAGAAACGTAACCATGTCATTCAGGTACTACCATATGGTGGTAGATGAAAGAAACGCACTGTCCGATATTACCCGATGTCCGATACTACCCGACTCTCCCCTACAGTTAGAAGCCAGTTCTGCAGGCTTGCACAGTAAATGGAAATGTTGGTAGTGAAAGTGATGATAGCATTGGAGTGAAGTGTACGTAGGAAAATTCTTGTGATATTCACTGTCTGTTCCTATGATATAAATTCTTTGTAAACAATTCCATGATAATAATAATGAAAGAAAAAAAATGACCCTAGCATTGTTCATGTGAGTTTCCTTCATTTGAGATAATGAGTTCATATCTATGCTTTGCTTTTTCATTCCCCGATTTTATTCAAATATGTATTATTCATTATCTGTTACAACCCTGTACATGAAATTTGGTTTCGTTGTCGAGCAATAAAACATGTTCTGGTGATGGACAGAAAATTACCCTTTTTTTTTTTTTTTTCATCAGACAAGTTCTTGAGCACTATTTAAATTCAAAAATTATTTTAAGGATAAAGATTTACTCTAGAGTAACCATTTTTTTTATTTTACAGATTAATGTGTATACATGCATCACTAGAAAAATGAAAGAGCTCTGATAAATAGTATTATATTTATGATTGCTTGAAGATAGGCTGTTTTTACCATTATTTTGCATGTGATAAGAAGAAACTTCGCTTAACAATTATTGTCATCAGTTTTCTCTACAATGTACATAAGTCTAATGTGTGAATTATTATAAATAATACGAAATATTTACAAAATTCTAGTTATATTAATTCTCTTCAATCAAGTAATCTAATATTTATTCATTCTCTAACAGCTATACTCTGAGACAAGCCTTAGCAACTCTGCTTCATATAGGTCTAGCACAAGAGAGAAGGTCGCTAAGGCTTGTTTCAGAGTATAGTTAATTTATACAGTTATTATGTGTGTGCGCGCAGGTGTAATTCTTTCATCTGTATAATTACCTGTCTGAGTTAACATTCTCCCCTTCCTCTGTGGTTATTTCATCCTTCAAGATCACCTCTGTCTCACTGTTATTGCATTCTTCCTATTTTATAACAAGAAAAATAACAGTTATTTATTATATAATTATTAGAATTTTAATGTTGTATCATTTCCAGAGAGGAAATTATTTTAATGAATTGCGGACTAATGTTTCTGAATGATAAAGTAACCAGACATCACGGAACACTGGCGTTTTTTTGGCGTATTAGAAATTTTAAAACTCCACAAATCTTGTACAAATTTAAGATAAAGAGCAGTTATAAATCACTTACCTTAATATCAGACTTCATAACATAAGCAAAATTTTCTTCTGAATTAAGATCACCAAATGGGTCTGCAGGCAGCGTGAATTCTACCTCAGTTTTGATGAGATGCTGTAAAAATTGTTGTCACATTAGAAGTTAACTTTAAATTCATTCAGCCAACAGTTTCTATTGAAATCTCCGACGTTGGGAAGATTCTAAAATACTTTTTGATAGAAAATGTTTACACGTGAATCCCCCTCTCATCCCATGTATCCTTGCCATTTCCGTTTCACTATTGTTCCATGGTCTCTGCATCACCATCTTACATCTGCAGATGAAAAGGGACGTAATATGAAGATTTTTCATAATCATTACCAGCCAAGAAACTTATAACGGAAAATTCATAATGTTATACATTATTGACAATTTTTATAGGCATATCTGTACAATTACAGGAAGAATTCATCAAATATTGTTGCTTCCTATGTTTGTGAGACACGAGACAGAATAACATTACATATGTGAATAATATTTTATAATTGAGGCTATCAAGTGCAAAACTCGCCTCATCCAAAATAAAAAAAAAATGAGTTACATATGGGATGTTGTACTTCTTGCTGCTCTCTATCTACTGATATAGTCGGTTTCTGCAAATCTTGTCTAATTCCTCTTCCATAGAGCTCAGAATAATACTATCAAATGCAAAACTGTCCATATCCATAACAGTTTTTCCTGTTTTCTGACAAATCACTTTACCTGGATAAGGTGAGTTTTACATTTGACAGCCTCAATTTATACCTGGTTTAATTAAGTATGTACTTTGACCTTTATTGGATTATTTTTCCATGATGAATACAAATGCGTAATCAACTATGAAAGGTGTACATCTTAATAAGATAATCTATCTTCGAGTTTTAAAGGAAGACCAGCGAATAGGGATTATAAAGAATGGACACTTCGCGTCGGTACCTTTGATGTAGCCGGACCGATTTCAATGACCTTCAAGCCAGCTAGAGCGTCAGATTCAGCTTTCTCCCTAGAGTTGGCGCTAACATCAAACCAGCTAGCAGTCAACACAGCGGAAATATAACACATATAATTAATACACCTAGGTACATTATGTACTCAAATAAAATAAATTGGATCCATAAAATAAAAAATCCTTCATTAACTATAATATCTAGACTCTAGAGTTCCTTTATAATGAGAGTTGAGACGTTGACCCCAACAACAATTAAAATATGTAATGATTTGATAGCGCTGAAAATGGAAAAACAAAACTCTTACGAGAAGTAAAACCATATACCTATATAATATTATATACAAATATTAAACGAATTCGATACTTAATTTTATAATGTATTATATTATTTTACAGTATAATTTATGATATCTGAAATATAAAATATTATTATTACAACTAGTTTGTCACTGAGAAATAAGGAAAAGCTGTTAACTTGAATTTATTTGAAGCAAAGCGTTACTGGATTATGCAATGAGGTAGGCGATGTTTGGATCCTGTGTCTCAACTCTATTATCTTAGCGTATGCTCGATTACACTACCTCTAGCGCTTGAAAGTGGAACTAGCCACTGGCGCATGGAGAAACAAAACACAGGAAAATTCGCTCAGTGTCCATTCTTTATAATCCCTATTCACTGCGGAGACTCCACTCAAAATCATGAAAATTTTCCAAACAAGTTTATTGGCTATTTCACTTCTTTAGAATGTACACCGTGTTTCAAAATGAATATTGGGGTTTTGAGGCTGTGTAGTATTTATTACATTTAACGTACAATTATAAATAATACACCAAATGAAAGAGCAACTCAAACAGTTTTGTATGTGCATGCACTGTTTCCTCTGTCTGCTGTTAGAAAGTGTGTTAAATGAGTGAGAGAATCTTTCACGTGTAGCCCCAAGAAATCTGCTAGTCGTGAATTAGCAATTCCAGCGACGTCTGTGTGGGGAATTTTGAGACGCATATGGAAGTACGCGATTGATTAAACGACATTGTACCCGACTGCTGGATTGTCCGAAAGGGGTCGAATGACAGAGCTTGTTTCGCATGGCCTCCACGTTTACCAGATCTTACACCATGCGATTTTTACTTTTGGGAATTAATAAAGGATCGTGTGTATGTACCTCCGCTACCAGCTCACCTACCAGACTTAACACAGAGAATAGAAGCAGTTGTTGCAACAATTACTCCAGAAACACTGATTAAGGTTAGGGAAGAACTCGCTTATCGACTCGATGTGTGACGAATGGTGCTCACATTGAGTACTTGTAGCAAAACTGTTTGAGTTGCTCTTTCATTTGGTGTATTATTTATAATTGTACGTTAAATGTAATAAATACTACAAAGCCTTAAAACCCCAATATTCATTTCGAAACACCCGGTATATTATCATACCCCAAATGGATTTAGTTCAATCCTGATTACAAATATGTTTAAAGATTTTTTTAAAATTAAGACTGTAAGGAGGCGTAGCATTTAAAGAGCTGTCAAAATTATTTTTTCATCAAGAATTATTTTTTACAAATTTCTGATTACAAATCTAGTAACATTTTGTTCTGAAGTTGGCTTCCTAAAGTTACTAGAAAGATTTACCCAACGAGCTTCTAGCTCGTTGGATTTACCCTATAGATCACAGCCTCTCAGCCTGAAGAATCCTGCATCTACATATTACTTTATTTGTCATGTATTATAGAATGTCAGATCATTGTCCCGATCTGTCCATTATTGTCCTGCAATCCTAATTCCCACTCAATTGTTTTGCCTTTCATGTCCATTCATATTTGATGACTAAGTTCACTACTCAGCACACTACTTTCAATTGGATGAGATGTTAATCTATTGGTAATTTTTTCAGAACTTTTGGAACACTTTTAATTCTTGTACTTCCCAGTTTGTCAAGTTCTGTGTGAATCACCCATAACTAATTTAAAGCAATTATTTTAGGCACGAAATAGTTTTATAAAATCAGTCTAAAGCACATCAACATTTAAGTCAGGGCCTCCATAGAAATGAGTTGAGGACATAAGGGATATATGTTTTATTTGAAGGTAATTTTTTTCAATAATCAGATGCCGCCAAAATATGTTATTTAAGTATCCGAATTATACAGTAGGTGACAGTAGCAGTATTTGAACCTCGTAATGATCTATTCTTGAATATATTAAAAGTTGGTGAAATTAAATGTAATTTCTTTAACCTGTACGAAAAAAATTTGTACGCAGAATTGAAGTTTTGTGTGCAACTTATTAAATAATTGTCAAGACAGAAATGAAGCTAACTTATATGTAGTGTGGTAATGTCGAAACAGTGAAGTGGCTAGGTAAAACCAGAAAGATTTTTCCTTCTTCATTTTTCCATTTTGCTTATGTTGTGAAAATTGTAGATCAGAATGCTTCATATACAAATAACACGAAGTTTCAGAATACTAAATTCAGTATTAGATAGTCTAACTTTAGTGCATTTCTGGTTAATGGACACAACACTAAATATCGTAGCATCAGAGACTGGTGTAAACATTAAAACTGTGTGCGACTATTTTGTATTCTGTAGAGATATCTGTTTCGTAAATTTCAACTTCAAAAGGGACATGTACCGTCAAAACCAAAGGAATGGAGGAAGAATAACCCCAAGTCAAATATTTCCACATATTATGAAGGTCATCAAAGGAATAGGCCTACACTGCTACAAACAACAGGTTCCAAAGATCCAGAAAATGCAACCTTCTGCACTGCAATAAGTGAGTAGGCCTATGTTTATATTATTTATACAAAATAATGCCGTAACTATTAAAAACCATGCTATACTGTTCAATTAATAACTCAAATATCCGCTACTGTATCATTTGAAGACTGCTATATGTGTGACGTCACTCATTCATCGAATAGGTAGTGTTAAGGTACGGTCACACGTCGCTACTTTTGCAGCGCTGCAGTACAAAAAACTGCGCAACTCTCGTACTGCGACGTGTGAACAACGGTGCAACCCGAAAAGTAGCGGCTGCCGAACCTGCTGCCCGCTACTTTTCCATGCTGCTCGCAACTTAAAAGTAGCGACGTGTGAACAGGGTTCTCAGGGTTGCAGCCGCAGCATTTTTTATATCGGTTTTGTTGAAACTTTTGCTGCGGTTGCAACCAGTGTTACCACCCAAATGCGCTAATGATACTTTTATTGTTTGGATATATTTTAATGTTAAATGTGATGAAAATAAATTATTTGTAACAGTTATTAAATACACAACACAGTCTGAGCATAATTGCTGACGATATAATTCATTTTTTAAATTTTTCGTAGCGTAATTCCAAACAGGAGGGTTGCCAACATTGATTACGTGAATATACTGTTGGTTATCATTTAAGTATATAGGCGTTTTTAAAAGCTTTATAGTAAAAATAATGTCAATTTCTGAATACTAGATACGACAGAAAAGCAAATAATAGATAAGGAAGCTTTCGCATGAGTTTCTTAATAATGCGAACATAACCACAAAATGTATATTGAGAAGTCAACACGGAAATGGAAACCTGCAGCATGACTGCGGCTGCAAAAGTAGCGCCTTGCGTGTGAACAGACTCGCAACCCCCAGTTGCAACTTTTGCAGCACTCGGGTTGCGCAGCACGAAAAGTAGCGTGCAGCGCGCTGGCTTACGTGGGATCACGACACGCAAGTTTTGCAGCTGCAGTATAAAAGTAGCGCTGCAAAAGTAGCGACGTGTGACCGTACCTTTATTTGTCTATGGGTAGTAACGTTAGAGACGTTTTCTGGTAAATTACCCGGTAACGTAGGAATCATTGTTGCGCCTTCTCATTTACCTATAGGCTTCTATGCAGAAACAAACCCTCATAACCTCAATACGTGATATTCTGGAGGCTAATCCATATCTTATATTTCTAAACCTGGGCCATAACATTCGTAATGGCTTTTCACAAAATATTGTGGGACTCTAAACGCTGTACGGTACCATTCGATGAGAACTCTTATGTTGAACTAGGCCGACATCTTGGTCTGGCAAATTAATTAATTATGATAAGTAGCAATGCATAACTTCCCCTTATTGCCATTACTTTATTGAAAGAGTTAAACTCAATAATATGAAAACATACCCCAGTACCGCAAGTTACTAGAGGTGCGATCACATCTTCGTGTACACCTTGCACCCAAGTATCAGCATCTTCGGGCTCTGTTTTGATGGTAACCATGTTAGTTTTAGGTGAAGCAAAGGCACATGTTCGATCAGTTAATGATTCTGCAACAGCCATTTTCGTCTTCCAAGTGTCATCGTCTTCAATTTCGACGGGTTCAACCTTAATCCAATCCATCTGGTCATCCATCCTCTGTACCTCTGGTTGTCGAGGCACTTGTTATAGATGGGCAGTAGAATACTAACTGGGCTAATAATTAAAAACATGCAGCATTATCAACTGAGAAAATCAATCGAATTTATGACAAAATGCCTGCCCTAAAATTATATTTTGTAATTCCAACCCTTGGAAGGTTTTGTTTCCGTTTCCCTTGCCCACGACACGACACGACCAGCTTGATCGCATTGAAGTCACTGCCTACAGGAGCATAGTTCTGGGCGTAACTTCATCAGTATCATACCATACGAATTTGCCGCCTGGCTTGCCTTTTCAGGAGTGGATCAGGACAGCACGTTTGCACATCTCCTTTTTATGTTATGTTAAGTTAGGTTAGAGTAATTTTAACTGTACGCTTCACTCGTCATTTCAGTTTGAAAAGAACTTAACCTAACATAAAAAGCAGATGTGCAAACGTGCTGTCCTGATCTACTCCTGCCTTTTCTAGGGTCGAACTTGGGACGAAACCATCTCACAGGCGCATTGTACGCTCTAATATGCAATAACTGTTCATGTCCGACGGGTGGCTTTAGTACCATTCGCGAATCAATCCTGATTTAATCCTGGCAGTTAGGTCCTATCTCCAGATGACTACCTGAGAAACTCCAGGGCCCGAAGCCCCATATGTTGGAAGTCCTATGTCAACATCAGAAACCCATAGCACCTCTAAGATTTTACCTCAGCCTATTTTTAACTATTGAAGATGATAGATGAAATTAAGGGGAGGTGAAGAGATTTGGTGGAATGAAAGATGGGAAGGGAAGTACCCTGATAAAAAAAACCTGTAGTGTCTGCTTTGGCCATCACACTTAGGCTGGGAACTGAACTTTGGTTGCGTACAATAAAAAGCAACATCCCCACCATTGTTTGTTCAATCATCATGTTGTTGTTTTCTAATGCCAGGCGTTTGCAAATGAAGTCATTTGACCTCTTGCACTCCAATATTTTCCAAAGATATTATCATGGTCAGCCACTGAAGCACAAATTTTGAGGTGTTCCGAATCCATTTCTTGGTTTGAGTTGCACAATGGGCAGTTAGGGGACTGATATATTCCAATTCTATGCAATAATTATACGGTCTATAATTCATTATGTTGATGAAATTATAAAGAGACTACATTATGTATTTATTTACCGGTATTTACTTATTTATTGAGAGATTGTTCTAATGAGCTATTATCATTTAGGGAGAGTTACCCTTTACAGGATGGCAAGTAATTCAATCATTAAGACATAATGAGACATAAAGCAAAGGCGGGAGTAAATAAGTTACCGGTACATGTACTAAGTTATGCATAGGGATGTGAAAACAAGAAATAGAGATTATACCGGCTGAAAGGGAACGTATTGCATTTTCAGATATGATTTATGGAAGTATGAAGAACGAGAAACTGTAATAATATTTTGTTCCTTTGCAGACGGTATAAAAAATTCTTGTTAAAATTTTGATTAAGTTACCAATTCCATGAAATTGTTTAAAAGCAGGCCTATTTATTCTTTGTACAATAGTGGAAAATACGTTATTTTGTTTCAAACTTTCACCTACCAGTACAAACCAAAATGAATCTCTTTCACAGACATTAATTAAATTCTTGAACGTGTTAGTATTTTGCTTGAAAGTATTTGCATGTCATGTGTTTGTACATGTCAACTTGAAACAGGTATAATGAATTCTTTTTTTTCCATGAAATGACAGCCCATGAAGGGCCAAGGCTGACCAGCTGACTGCTGGCCTCACGTCCATATGCCTCAGTAGACGTTCATCCAAATTGTTTGGGAGTAACATATGGTTAGCAGCCATTATAGCTGGTTTTTAAAATGTATTTTTCCTTGTAGCATAGCTCCCCAAATTCATCACAGTAGGTGGGCACTGATCCCATACATTGATCACAATTTCTTCCCTGAACTCCAGACTCGATATCTTAGACCATGATGCTATGGCTAAGGATATTTAGGCATTAAGTAGTAGATAATTAAAGAAAAACTATAATTGTTGTTCATGTGTAAACAATATATCCATTCTAGCAATTGAGATGTAATGGGATTAACAAAACATTTAGTCAGCGTGTTTTGTCATCCCCAGCCTCGACTTCTAAGTTGCATTACTCTATTTTAAAAAGTTTGCTTGCATAGTTAAAACTATAACTCAATAGCCCATGTTCTTACACTAATGAAAATCTGCCAAATTCTAATGTGGAGAGTCATCAAGCATTATGTAAACTGTCTTACTACTCGATTGCAATATGTCCTTGTCAGTTTTCTAATATATTATTGTAATATGATTTTGTAATTTTCAATTATTGCTCTTTTATTTATTTCATTAATGCTACATACGTGAAACAAAATAAATCTTACAATTTGAAATTGTGTCAGGTTTAGGGAACTATGTTTTCTGTCATAATTTTACATAACTCTCATTCTACTTCACTTCTTTCTGCAGGAAAAAAAAAAAAAAAAGAAAAGAAAAAAGAGGACTACTCCCACCCCAAACTCTAACTGTCCCTTTCTGCCTATTTATTTTTTTCGCGCATGCAAGTCTCGTCAGTTTGAAGCTGTTCTATACTTACCTGAGACTAGACAAATATAGCTCGGATGTATTGAATCATTGTCTGCCTTATGAAACAACAACAAAAACGGCAATGATGTTACAAGATGCTATTATGCACTTCTCTGTAATAGTACTAAAATGCCTGTATCATTCAGTGACAAACTTGTGACATTCTAAGGTTCATATGCAAAATAATCTTCCAACACAATTACTATACGGTATTTCTTTATTAGACTAATGAAATATAAACTACATAACTTTTGACTTACGATTTTTCTTGTAAACGTATACACATATAAAAATAAAAAAATTGACACATTTCCCATTATACACGCGTTTTCCAACATTTCTTTCTTTATAATGTTATACATGTTATTCTTATTTGTTGTTTATTTTCTTGAATTATCAGACAAGAGCTATATATATAAATGAAATTATTTACTGCGCATCCAAATAAAAACAAGACTTTCTTCACATTTGCATACAAAATATATTTTTGTAATTCCAAAAAGTAGATAACCAATTTCACAAATTGTATTGTTTAAGTAGATGTATGTAATCAATTTTGCAGAAAATAATATGAAATATTTATGTTGGAATTACTTCTATTATTATTTTGCCAATTAAGAAATCCAGTATTTAAAATTGATAGTGATGCTGCATCAACTGCACTGTTATCTATTGTTAATAAAGCTTGTGTTGGTGATTAATAAAATTATTAAAAGATATTAGCAGTTTACAATGAGATTTTCATACGGTATACTTGGCAAATTCTCAGTAACACGTCTATTATGGGGAGTATCTAACACAGCTTTTTCTTCTTTTCAAGCAATATGAATTATGGACCTGGTGAGGTAGTTTCTTAACCATAATAATAATTCTCTTAAAGAACAGACTCCTGGTGATTGTTTGTCTTTAAAATTATTTGCAGTGAGGGAGAAATAAAGATGCTGACATACATTTGTGAACTAGCCTACAGAAAGATAATTTTTAAAGACACATTGATTGCTCTATTTCCATAATAAATAGGGTTACGTAATTCATATAAATGAGTTGAACTTTAGAGTTTGTGTTTAAAGGAGTTTTCAACTGCAGGTATCAATCTAAAAAGTATCTTATATAGATTAGTTATTTTATTTAAAAAATAAAAAAATTTTCCTTTTATCTACTTTTACACAATCACCAGGAATCTGTTAATTTTGAAGTCATTCTTATAGATATCTTGAAGCCCTTATTTTTTTGGAGTTCTTTATTGTAATCATGTAAATAATTTCTCTCATACCATTTCATTCCTAACATGTTCTCATCTAAGAAAAAAACATTTTGAAAAGGATCATTGGAGTTAATTCTGAGTAAACTGCCATTTTGTATTTTTTTAAATAAAAATTCACTAATTTTGTAATAAAAAGTGTTACATTTCATGTGCATCATACCCAGATGAACTGACTCTGAAGTTTAATATAAACAACACTGTTCAATAGTTTGGGGTTAAGATAACAATCACTGTACAAACAGATAGACCAACACTTGTTTATCTCCATAAAAATCTCGAAATCGATTTTTGAAGCATCACAATATCTTTACACTTTGTATGAGAAGGCGAAAATAACATTAAAACTTTTCTAAAAATGCTACGTTTAAGTTCTGTACAATTTTATGTGGTTTTGAAATGCTCTAAAACAGGAAATGTTATTTTTAATTAGTATACTGTATGAGTACTGTGATTGTTCACATGAAATCCAAACCAAATAAATTATTCTCAAATTTTATGGAAACAAAGTGCAGAAACACTAATTTCTTAAACACAATATTAAATGTTGTCAGTCTCAGATCACCAGATGATACAAATTCTTGGAAGCAGATTTAGCATATGGAGTGTTTTACTACCAGCCTAGATCATACATACCCAGATTGCTCAGCCTTATAGGCTTTGAAGGTAACAACTTTTGTCAGGTTTACTATGCTGCCATCTAGTTGTTACATAAGGAGTCACGTCATAAAACTCATTTGAATTGCATTAGCGACTGTACTGCCATCTCGTGTTCGTTTACGGTGGACGGATGGCGATCCTGGCGGTTGTTCTCTTCTCTTTTAACGAAGGGCTGAGCAATCTATATGTGATCTGGGCTACCAGTTACATAGTATACAAGACCAAGAAATAAAGAAAAAAAGAACAGTTTATATTTTTGTTTCTAAGAATTTCCATAAAGATAGTGCCTACAAAGCTGTTACTATTTTCCAAGGAATTTCTTTCCTATATGCACTTCTTAAAGCAACCATCTAATTCAATTTCCTTTTATTTCAAAGTACACTGAATTTAAGGGTATATGTACATGAAAGACCACAAATATTATCAGAAAATGTAGGCTCTAAATTTCTAAAATTTTATAAGAATGTGGACTCACACTTTGACAAAAATTACACGGTACCACAACAAAACTTATTAGAACTTAAATATCTGATAAAAGTATAAAAAGGGTTACTAATAATATTTTTCAAACCAGTTTTATCAAAGTATGAAAAAAAAAAAAAATTCTGCAGTTACATCATTTGGTAACCGTAACATTTTTATGGTCTCTCTGGCATCTTTCATATTTTTCCTGCATGTAATGAACATTTATTTCTGAAAAGTAGACTACCCTCAGACATATAGAATTCTTTATTTTAATACAATTAATTTTTTATTTGTCCTATATAAAATATATTAAAATTTACATAATATTTTGTGACCTAATTTTTCTATTTTCAAAGAAATGGGCATTATTGTAGTCTACCTTTTGCGTAAATACATGTTAAATCAGTGTACAAAATTTCAGAATTTTATCTCCAATGGTTGTGGAGTTATGAAATAGTATGTGTGAAAATTTAATTTGAAGTAAAAAGTGAAATCTAAAAAATATTATTAGTAACCTTTTTTTATACCTTTATCAAATATTTAAGTTCCAATAAGTCTTGTTGTGGTACCTTGTAATTTTTGTTCAATTGTGAGTTCATTTTCTTCTATAAAGTTTTAGAAATTTAGGGCCTGCATTTTCTGAAAATATTTGTGATCGTTCACGTACATATACCCTTAAATTCTGTAATTTTTATACATTAATCCTGTAGTTATTAAAGGTATATACAGAGCTCAGTCCTTGAAGAGAGAAAACATGTCTAGTGTATGACATAAAATAACGATTAAAATTCAGTGGTATTATGCGACACAATGAATATTGTATCCTCTCTTCACTCCTGAACGACTTCTCGGCCTTGTATAATATTTCTACCGTTCTCTCCCACCCCACTACTACAAATGCGTCCGTCAGCAGTTCATATTTTGTTTTATAAATGAATTCGATTTTCCACCCTTATGTAATTGATAATGCAGAGAAAGGCCTTTCTTACGAGAGAAACTTTTACCACAAATTCCACATTTATGTGGTTTTCTAACAGAATGAAGAGCAAAGTGTCTTACAAGTTTCACATTACTAGAATACCATTTTCCACATATTCTACAACTGAAAGGTCTTTGTTTTTTATGGCTGAGTTTGTGCGCAAGACGAATAGCATTTGTCTTGAATCCAGATCTACATACATCACATTTGAATGGATTTTCCCCCTTATGAAAACGCTCATGTGTTGCCAAGAGCAGTTTTGACACAAATTTCCGAAGACAAAATTTACACTTATATGGTTTTTCTGCAATGTGAGATTGAATATGTATTTGCAGTATGGGCCGATTTGGATATCTCTTACCACACGTATCGCATTTAAATGGTAACTCTCCCGTATGCCATCGTTTGTGCAAATCAAGATAACAACGCAACGCGAATGACTTTTTACAAATATTACAAGTGAATGGCTTTCCTCTAGAATGAATGCCTTCATGTCTTACCAGAGCTGCACGCGTTCTAAATGCTTTACCACATGCGTTACATACGAAGGGCTTCTCTCCGCCATGGATGTACAAATGTCTCATGAGGTATCGTTTCGTTGTGTATGCCTTACCACATATCTTACACTTGAATGATACTCCACTGTGAATGTGTAAATGTCTTACCAAATTTCTTTTTGTTTTTAATTCCTTACCACATATTTTACACTTAACAGATTCATCTGGCTTTCTGTGCTCTGGATATTTGGGGTATTTTACTGATCTATCTCGAGGTCTTTTGTGTCCAGTGAGGAGTCTGTGTTCTACTAGTTCTCGTAAAATTGCAAATTTTTCTCCACAAATATGACACACATATAACTTCTCTCTGGTGTGTAACTGTAAATGTCTTTTTAAATTCCTTCTTTTTGGGAATTCTTTACCGCATACATGACACTTTGTTGACAGAGCTAGTCTGTGGACACGTTGGTGAATTCCAAGACCACGTTTGCTTGTGAACTCCAGTCCACAGGATATACATATATAATTTTGTTTTTGTGACGAATCTTTTTTATGTTTAGTGATGATTTTTACGGTCACGAGTGGTGTATGAGGTTTATTAGTATGGCGCTGAATCACGGAGTCTAATTTCCTCATAAATTCTTCTCCATGAATGTTATACTTTGTGATCTGATCTTCTAGATGGCGAGGCAGGATGTAACTGAAACACGGAAGTATGCATCAATTGAATGCTTCCACAATATGAATAAATGTACAGAATTTTCAGTGTCTATCTGTACAGACCAATGTTTTGCAATGAGCAAATATGAGGCACTGTAAGACATTAAAAACTTCGCCTTATTTCTTATGCAAAACTAATCGCAAGATGTGCTAAAATCTTTAGAAACACGAAATGGTGAGAGTGAAGGACTGAGAATATTTTTATAACAAGGTGGAACAAATACAACAGACCTGCTTCTGCAGATCAAACATCGACAAACTTGAATCAAACATAGCACCTGTAATGCGCGATGCTAGTACAAACATCTTTCAAGGAGAGTTGGAAGATAAAAAAATTAATTCTTCATTCTTGTATACACTATTTTCAACAATTAGGATTCAGCAGACAATGAAAATAACATGAAAATTAGTCAATCAGGTACAATAACATCATTATTTAAAATGTTAAAAGGTATCCCAGTAACATGCCATGAAGGCACTTGGGGGCATGGAGGTAGAGCCCCATGCTTTCCATGACCTCGGCACTAGAATGAGGTGGTGTGGTCGGCACCACGCTCTGACCGCCTTTTACCCCCGGGAAAGACCCGGTACTCAATTTTATAGGAGGCTGAGTGAACCTCGGGGCCATTCTGAAAGTTTGGCAACGAGAAAAAATCCTGTCACCATGTGGGATCGAACCCCGGACCTTCCAGTCCGTAGCCAGCTGCTCTACCAACTGAGCTACCCGGCCGTCATTTAAAATGTTACCAGAGTGAAGTCGTTATTTATTAATTTAAATAACTTAACAGTTAATCAATGAAAAAAATTAACATGACTTGGTAATGCTTAGGGAGTCACATTAAAAATTTAAATTTAAATAGATCAGAGGACTTTTTTTTTTATGGCTGTTTAATGACGCTGTATCAACTACTAGGTTATTTAGCGTCGATGGAATTGGTGATAGTGAGATGGTATTTGGCGAGATGAGGCCGAGGATTCGCCATAGATTACCCGACATTCGCCTTACAGTTGGAGAAAACCTTGGAAAATACCCAACCAGGTAATCAGCCCAAGCGCAACTCTGGATTCACAGGCAAGCACCTTAGCTGACTGAGTTATGCCGATGGCTGATTACGGGACTGAAGTTCAAGACAGAATTGGATGACTGTTACAGGGTAGGCCATAGAACCACAGAATATTTATAAGAAAATGAATAATTTCAGTCACCTGACTAGAAAAGACTAGCATTTCATAATATTTCTATTACTTAATATTAATGGGTCAACGAGACGAGTAGATATTTTAGCATAAAATGCTGACACTAACAGGGCATCATTGTGGACCCCACGATACGTTTTGAAGTAGAATGTCATCAGTCTGCCGAGGTCCACCTTGAGAAGAAGTCGATCTATGAGCCTACAGTCAACTATTTCAAGCTGAAATATGCCTTAATTCACGTTGAGGTATTCGGATTGCTCATAGGTGCTCCAGGGACTACACCAGCTTTTTTCGAAGAATTTTGACGGCAGTTTGCTCTGCCAACATCTCTGAGGGATGACATTGTGATAATTGTGTTAAAAAATCCTGCCAAATCCTAATTAATCACATGGTGCCACATTAATAGCAATTGTAATTTTTCACGCCCTTTTCTTTGTTTCCCTTCTTTAAAATTTAATATCTATGTTTACATATGTATAATAATTTTTTTTGAGGATATACTGAGTCCGTAAGGGCTACCCTCAATGGGGGGCAGTTTACTATTACTTTTTACCACTGTGATGTGCCCACAGTTACGATGAGTGATGGCAGATGCAACAATTATCCATTTTTTCAGGATATTTACAGCCATGGTCCAGTAGACCAGGAACTTCAAAATTGTTGGATGTAGATTATATAATTAATAATGAAGAAGTGTGTTTCTGGTATACAGCAATTACGGTATTTTAATATTCTCTCTAACTGTGGTGCCGAAATTTTCACAAGTTTTCACCCAGAAAGGATTAGGTATCTGTGAATGTAATCTACTTATACATTCAATTTTTTTTTATCAATGGGGCTAATCGGGTATGCTGACATATAAGAATATTACAGTTATAATGAAATAGGGGTTACATGAAAGTACGCAAACCTACTATTAATCTAATGGGACCAGCAATCACTTTAACTCTGACCTCTTTGATGAGAAGTCATCAGCTGACTGACTACAGCTGTTCAAATCAAAAATAGTATTCTTGATACATTCTCAATACTTCAGTGATTATTTAAAAATAAAAATGCTCAAATTCTTTCCAATAATAACAATAATTATCATATCTACTGTGATGAAATCATTTTTTTTTCTTGTCAACGCTATTGTTTCTATATAAAATAATATTTTCAGAAAGACTGTGACACATTAAATGTGGTTACCAAGTACAAACTTCACATATGAAGGGTAAATGCGAAAAACGAACAATGTCACATTGCTGTTAAGGGTGATGTCATTATCGAATTCGCTGTATTACTACAAACTTTAGTGTTATTTTTACCAAAAGTGATAAAGGAGAATTAAAACCACGGTTACACTCATCATTTCCTTCATTTCAAGTAGAAACATCAATAAATTTTGCAGTAATATACTGAAATAGATTACTATCTCACCTTTAATGGAAATGTGACATTGTTCGTTTTTCCCGTGTACCCTTCATATGTAATGAGTGATCTATTTATTTTTCCTTTAGTATACTTACTTCTCTGTGCCAACAATAGTCTCCTCCTCAGCAGTTACTTCATTCTTCAGGTTCACCTCAGCCTCACTACTGTCACTGCATTCTTCCTGATTTATAAAGAGTAATGAGAATTAAAATCATTTCTCTCTATGGTTCACAGAGAGATTTGTTTTAAAGAACTGTACAGTAATGTTTCTCAAAGAGGGATATGTGTTCTTATCATAACAGTTACAATAAAAAGAGATGCATCCTTAGTTTAACAGTTTCCTATTGCAAAAAGGACAAATTCAATTACTTCAGCGTGTACTTTCTGTTACTTCTTGTTGCATATTTGCAACCAACACCTCTTCAAGTGATATCTCTATCCAGTGCTTTTGCTTCAGTAAAGTCTCATTTTACAAACCTATGGATCAACAATTGGCTCTCTTCTGACAAAGGAAAAATTTTACAGTCTGTACAAAAGAAACCAAATGACCTGGAAATGTACAAAAACTTGCCCAGATATGTTGAAACATTTTTAACAAGAGCCAGAACAGGTCACATTGTCACTCAATTGTACCTACACCGATTTCACATTTCTGATAATCATACTTGTCTGTGGTGTAATAATCATGATGAAGATCTGGAACACATTCTTCTATACTGTCCATCCATAAACCACAAAAGAAGTAAATTAAAATCATCAGTACCAGTTGCAGAAGACACAGCCCTGCAGTATATATTGACTACACCCCAACTCTGGGTATTAGCAACAGGCATCTATAATGAACACCGATCAAAATACCCCTCATTTCTCGTGAAAAACAACAACTGAACAGACTACAGTGGACTTTATGTTGTCAGCAAACAGTTGGATACATTAAGAAGATTGAGTGATTAATGTGAAAACATTTACTTGGATTTCATTCACTTCTTGCAGTAATTTTATGACTTTCCAAGTTTTTGCAGTAACTTGAAAGTTTTTATTTCCTCTATATGGGACCTTCAATTAGCTATAGATTCTAGTTCATCAATTCAGATAGTTTTAATTATTCTCAAATATATGTGTCCTTTATTGTCTATTTTCCTACATCATATACTTCTTCAAAATTTTTCATCTTCTTGTAATTGAAGCTTGAATCTCTTATCATAAGACTTTTACATTAAAAACTTAATTATCAATAAAAAGTTAAAATGGTGAAGCTTCACAAATCTCTACAAACGTAAGATGAAGAAAAATTGTAAAATACTCACCTTAATTTCTGTCTTGACTGTAGGGATACTGACATATTCGAAATTTTCTTCGGAATTGAAACCACTTAGTGGATCAGCAGTTTTCATGGGCTTTATTTCAGTTTTGACAATAGGCTGCAAAAAGTTTTTCTTGCATTAGAAATTGGCATAGTTGACGGTTTATATATATGGTGTTCCAAAAATGTTCATAAAACATAACACTGTGTTCCACATATGGAAAGTGTGGGGGGAGGAGGGAGGGAAGTGATATTAATATGGGTTGGAAATGCTTTGATTTCGTGTAACTTTCAAAAGTAGCATGTAAATGTTTCTTAGCACCTACAAATGGTTACACTGTGATATTTTTGTTTGTTTTTTTTTTTTTCCCCCTATCTCAAATATTATAATATTTATAGCAGTTTAAAGTTTGAACTGACTTTTGAAATACCGTATACTACATACTATTGGAGAAAAATTCGTTCCGACACTGGGAATCGAACCCAGGGCCACTCAGCTTGGCGCACTGATTGCTCTTAGCCAACTGAGCTATGCCGGGATCAGATCCACAGTACCAGCCCGAACTCTGCTCCTTTAGTATCTTCTATTCCTCAGCCATTCCATAATTACGGGTAGGACATTCTTACTCAGTTTTTAACTTCAAAATACTGTACAATATTACTTTAAATAATTCAAGGTAACCATTCATGTTTGAATTCTTCAAATGAAGCATATGATCCTACATAATGCATGTTGTTTAAATTTTTAAATTTTATTAATGTATTTGAAATAATATTTTTAGAATTTGTTACGGAGGTGCGATGATAAAAATGTTAAAAAAGCGCGCGCGCACACGCACCCCCCTCCCCGCAATAATTCTCTTCTGCCTAATGGGCACGTGATTAGATTTTCTTCAGTTTCTGGAGTTTCTTTTGAAAATCCTCCTTTTAGCTCCATTGCTGCATTTTAGGCAATTTGTCATAATGTTGTATAATTGAAACTTTCTCTTCAGTGGTAAAATCTTGACATTTGCTCTCCATACTAGCCATCACAATACAACAACACTAGGAATTTCACAATGCAAAAGCAGAAACTAAATTACTGTACCTACTAACATAAGGGATGAAACGTCTTTTGTTGTCTAAAAGAGAAAGTGCAGGAGGGGTAGGCCTACGACCTATGCTGATTGATCTTCCTTCAATTGTGATTGGGGAAGAATGTAGCTCTACAGTTACTTCCCACCACTGCATAGCTATTGCATTGTAGAGTCCCTCTACAGCTCAGTTGGGTATCGGTAAGATGTTCCAATTCAAAGAAGAAAAGTTTGTTATGAGCTGTCCACTACTTCATGTTCCAAAACAGTATAATGCTTGGAAACGAAAGCTGTGAAAGCAAAAATGTGACAACATTAGCAGAATCTATGTTTAAAGTAAACGGCATTTTTTCAATGCTTTTGTATTAGTCCAAACTTAGCCGGCCCGGATGGCTCAAGCGGTAGGGGCACGGCATGTCTCTATCGCTTGGTCCGAAGGGTTGTGGGTTCGCGCCCGCCTCGGGCATGGGTGTTATGTTTGTATTAGTGTCAGTAAAACAAAAAGGAAACAAATGAAAAAAAAAAGAAAACAGAAAACAAAGATAACTTTGGTAAACGGCCTCTGGCCGGTCTAAATTAAATAAAAAAAACAAAACAGGAATTCATAGAATGATAACATAAACCGATTGATAACATTATCTGTGATTACAATAACGGTGTTCACTGTATATCAATTTTAAAGGAAAGATGAGGAAGATCTAGCGGGAAATTGTTATTGATATAGACCTTAATGGAAGCGAGAGACTATGGCATGGTGACAGGGAAGACAGAAAATGAATGGAGGAAGAAACTTTAAATTGCAGGAAAAATTGGGCACAAGAAACTATTTACATTTAAAATCTATAGGCTTATGTTATTCTATGCTTCATTAAACAAATGAAAAACACAAAGGAAACAAGAATGTAGGCCTATAACATATTCAAGAATTTTATTACAGAAATTCCAATACCTAAAATTGTTTTCCGGTACCAACCAAGAGGAATACTAGATGTAGGTTGCTATAGAAATAGATGGGGAGATTATGATATAAAGTAGGCCTAGGCATATTACGCGGAGAAGTTTCAAAATGGAACCAAACCTTAAAGATGATCATGATTAGGCCTATCACTTCACCCCTTGCTGCTAGGGAGATAGGCACAATGAAGTAGGATGAAAAGCTCATGGATAACCTAACCTATTTCTAGTTCCATTATTTCAAGTTCTAAAATTGAGCTACTGTCACACAGTTTCTTGGAGTGCTTGTCAGGATGAGACTTTGTCTTTGAAAATTTGTTTCGCTATAGGCTACCGGTATAGGAAGAAAGTAGCCTACCGGCATGTATAATTTATATTGCCCTCTGCATAATTGAATGATCTAAACTCAATAATAAAATAATAATAAATATCCATACATAAAACATACCTCAGTGTCGCACATTATTGGAGAATGTGGAATCATATCGTGTTCAAGTTCTCCCGAAGAATCGGCGTCTTCGGCCTCAACTTTGACGGTAACCATGTTACCTTTAGGTAAAACAGGGTCACGACTTACATCAGGTAATGATTCTGTCATAACAATTTCCTTATGTACATTTTTCCACGCATCATCATCTTCCGTTTCAGTGGGTTCGTCTTTAACCAAGTCCATTGTTGTCTTTCCGCGTCTTCATGCAAAATACCTTTATGCTCTTTAATAGTTAGAAGTGTTGCCAACCGCCAACGGGACCAACTGAACGATGTGTTACGCGTTGCCAACCCGGAAAATCAATAATACGTCTTTTATGGCAAATCAATGTTTAACTTACGAGTAACTCACGAGACTACTGATCAGATTATTTTATGTTCCTGATAAGATAAAAAAAAAAAGGTAGAGTCAACCCCATGAAAGGCCAAATCAGCCTAGAAGGTGCCGAGAGGTTAAGGCTCGCTCCTTTACAGACAATCGTCATTTAATGACAGTAGGATGTCAAAACGTCTTTGATCAGTTCTATTTGCCCATCGCCTTTACCTCCAAGGAATGCCCCTGGTAGGCCTATCCTGATAATATTTATATGTGTAAGTCTATAATATAAATATAATGTCGTTCAATTTGAAAACAACGATACCGCGCGATTATCTACTGATGGTACATATTTTATTTTGAAATCGTATAGTTCCTAATTTGGGATGCACTGGCGTGCATGCTGTTCAACATTGCACTGGAAAAGGTTATAATAGATTCAGAAATACAAACAACGAATACAATTTATTATAAATCAGTACAACTCCTAGCCTATGCAGATGACATCGACATTGTTGACAGCACTGGAAGATGCATTTAACTCTCTACTGGACGCAGCAAAGAGGATGGGACTACAAGTGAATGAAAAGAAGACCAAGTACATGATATCTAACCCAAATAGAGCTTGTGGTGCAGATGATTTCTTGGAGATTGGAAACTATAAATTTGATCGAGTAACTAATTTTAGTTATTTGGGCTCTATAGTTAGTCAAGATAATGATATGAGTCTTGAAATTGGTAAAAGGATCTTCCTCGCTAATAGATGCTACTATGGTTTCGTGAGACATATTAGATCTAAAATATTAACCCCCCAAAGCAAAATTAGGATATATAAAACCTTGATAAGACCAGTCCTCACTTATGCCTCAGAAGCCTGGACATTGACTAAAAAGGATATACATAGATTAAACATTTTTGAACGGAAGGTTTTAAGGTCAATCTTTGGGCCAGTCAATGTAGATAACGAATGGAGAGCCCGGTATAATCATGAATTATATGAACTCTTCAGTGAACCCAATATAACATCTTTTATAAAAATGGGACGCCTGAGGTGGGCTGGTCATATAATGAGATTAGAGGACTCGAGACCAGCCATCAGAGTCCTCCGATATGAACCAGGGGGAAGTAGATGAAGAGGAAGACCAAAGGTCAGATGGGAGGATGGCATCAGGGAGGATGCCAAAACTATTGGAGTTAAAAACTGGATGAGTGTTGCTAGAAATAGGGATGAATGGCGGAAACTCCTATGGACAGCCAGGACCCATGATGGGTTGTCGAGCTAAGGATGATGATAGTTCCTAATTTTTAGTTCTTATGTTATGATGATGATGATGATGATGATTATTATTATTATTATTATCATTATTTAAAATAAATTAAATGTATCGACGCTAAATAACTCCGCAGTTGATACAGCGTCGTTAAATAACCAAGTAAAATGAATTAATTGTATGCAAAAATGTGGTACAATAGGCTTATCATTGCCTCATCAGGAATCCAGGACAGGTGATTACTGTGTACTTTAACGTGACTATACATTTCAATTAATTCGATTTGCAATACAAGTGATTTTATTCGTTTCATGCTATTTCAACTAATTGAATAGGGCTCAAACTTTTAATTTAGCTCTTCAATTTGAATTCACCGATTTACTATGTGATGTCAAATGAAACTAGATGTAAGGACTTGACAAATGTTGAACTTTCAAATCTTTGCCAAAAAATAAATATCGGAAGCTTCGTTCTTTCGCTTGCTCTGTTGAAGCCATGTTCTCTACAACTTACGTTTGTGAAATATTATTTTCAACAATGAAAATAGTAAAAACCAAATTTAGATCACGACTGACAGACAAATACCTTCGTGATCAACTGCGACTGGCAGTAAGTGACATAATTCCTGATTTTCAAACTCTGTCGCAGAGACATTCTGAAGACAGTTAATTTTAGGTTGTGATATTGTTCATTTATTGTTCATTTCCTTATTCGTTACACGTACTAAACATTAGTTTGTAGCCTCGTACTATATAAAATTATATTTAAGTGCTTGACGCAAGGAAAATGAAAATCCGTTAATAAGTCAGACAGTTGCTTCACTTCCCCTTCGGGTGTCCGCCTCCCTCCATAGGTGCTATGCACGTTGCAGTTTACACAGTGGCTCTGCGCACAATTACATTTTCGCCACCGCTGTTAAGTAGAGCAATGGTTGAATGAAAATTACAGGAAAATCGAAGCACTTTGAGAAAATCTGCCCAATTCTGCATCACAAATCTCAATGTAATTATCGGAATTTGAACTTCGGTTCGTATGGCGAGAATCTATCAGCTAAGATAAACTGTTACCCACAATTGCATTAATCCAAATTCCTGATTTGATGTCATGTTTTTTTGTTCTTCAGTGTCACAACACAATCGTATTCCATGCGTAGACTGTATTTAAATAGTCCATTCTTTACCATTTTCATTATCTAAAGCATTATTATCTTAAGTGATATTGTATTATCTTACTATCAATAAACATTTTGACGTCATTTGTATGTACATTTAATTGATACATGGTCAGATAAAAATCGCTACTTAAGACGTGTTACAGGGATCTGATACAATTTCTACAGTGCATTCGCAATGCGAGAGTAGTACGTTCGGAACAGACATGGAAAACAGTAATTATATTTAGCCTACAGTTCAAACATCGTAAAATCTGAAGGTAATTTTTAGATATCTATAGTTTGTTAATAATTTAATAATTGAGTTTTTATTTCTTTACAGTATAACAAATTTACTGTTTTGAAATAATCTGTAATTCAGGAGGTCCTGTTCAAAGCGTGTTAAATGCATAATTTTAGATATTGAGAAAAATGGGAAAATTATATATTAGTAACCATGAGTAATTCAATTCTCTTTAATATAAGTTTGCAAACATACATTCTTTTCTATTAGAACCCAAATTGTCGATAGATTCATTCAGTTAGTTTAGCAAATAATTATGTTTTAATTGTACATTAAGCAGGGTTTGTAGTGGAGTTTCTGTGAAGCATAAATAAAATTAAATTTACAACAGTATACGTTTGAGATGGGCAGGGCGTGTAGCGCGTATGGGTGAATCCAGAAATGCTTATAGAGTGTTAGTTGAGAGGCCGGAGGGAAAAAGATCTTTAGGGAAGACGAGACGTAGATGGGAGGATGTTATTAAAATAGATTTGAGGGAGGTGGGTTATGATGACAGAGACTGGATTAATCTTGCTCAGGATAGGGACTGATAGCGGGCTTGTGTGAGGGCGGCAATGAACCTCTGGGTTCCTTAAAAGCCATAAGTAAGTCAGTAAGTAAGTATATTTTACTAAAATATATCATGTGGTTAATTGTTATTGTTTTATAAAACAGTACTATTTTTGATAGTGGAAAGACAATACTGGTCATTCTGACCAGTAAGCGTTCTTTAAGGCTGCAGAAATCGTACGGTATTTGCGTTAGCGTCTTTATATATTTAATTACTTTTATTAAATTTTCACTATTAAACTTCTCTGAAAATCAAATCCCCAACACGAATGTTAAAAGAGATATTAATGTTCTAAACCTAAAGAACCAAACAGTTCATTTTAACCGGTAGCAGCTGTTGTAATGCAAGGTATATGGATTTACTATAGTTGTAATGTATAAATATGAAAGAATGAGTTTCTTGAATTTTCCTAGTTTTATTTTGTACAAATAAATAAATAAATAAATAAATAAATAAATAAATAAATAAATAAATAAATAAATAAATAAATAAATAAATAAATAAATAAATAAATAAATAAATAAATAAATAAATAAATAAATAAATGAATGAATGAATGAATGAATGAATGAATGAATGAATAAATAAATAAATAAATAAATAAATAATTAAATAAATAAATAAATAATCAAATAAAGAAACAAGCGAACAATTAAATGAATAAATGAAAAAATAAATAAATTAATAAATAGGTAAATAAGTAAATAAATAAATAAATAAATAAATAAATAAATAAATAAATAAATAAATAAATAAATAAATAAATAAATAAATAAATAAATAAATAAATAAATAAATAAATAATCAAATAAAGAAACAAGCGAACAATTAAATGAATAAATGAAAAAATAAATAAATTAATAAATAGGTAAATAAGTAAATAAATATACAGATAATCAAATAAACAAACAACTAAACAATTAAATAAATAAATAAACAAATAATCAAATAAACGAACAATTGAATAAATAAATGAATAAAATTATATTGCTGTTCGATAGTCTTGAATAATGATTTCATATTGAAAGAAGATATTTTCCTCTAGAGGCGAATGTGATATTGGTATTACACGATTATTACAAGTAGTGAAAATTAGGTTCGAGTCGAGTTGGTATCCAGTCTAAGGACTTAAATGTTACTGCTTGGCTAAGCTGTCATTGACGAGAAGTTCTACATTTGACTCATTTTGGAAATAAAGACTTACGTATTTTAAGAAACTGGTGTGACACATATTAATATCATACGATTGTTACAGGAATCACAGGCACATACAATCTGGAGCGGTGTTATTTCTCGCGCCAAAACACGGATTTCTTGGCACTGGAAGGTATAACAGTCAAATTGGTATCAACACTGAAGAACGTATGGTTCTTCCCCCACGTGACACATAAAAGTAGATCATTGACCGATAGTGCTAAATATCGATGTATATTGAAAGAAGAGATTTCCTTTAACAAGTTGGTGTGCTTTGTGATAAATATCTCATTAATTTAAATGACTTTAGCACTCGTAAGTCATAAGTTTCTTGACACTAAAATGATTAAAAGTGTGAAAATAGTATCCAAAGTTTCAGAACAGTCAAATTCTGGCATTTACAATAAATCTCTATTACTAGCATGTGAAAGAGGCGACTATGTAAAACTGCAACAACTACTCTCAGACTACGAAGATGTGAACTTATCCCCATGCGACCGCTATGGAAATACATTAGTCCATGTAGCCTCGAAGCTAGGCCATGAAGAATGTTTGAGAATTCTATTGGAGAGAAACGCATCTCACCAGGTGCAGAACTCCAATCTCAGCACTCCACTGCATTTGGCAGCCAAATTTAATAAGGAAACATGTGCCAGGATGTTATTGGAAGATGGAGCCAACGCCTGCGTCAGGGATGATTCAGGGAACAGCCCTTTGCATTACGCTGCTGCAAGTGGATCTCCAGTAATTGTGGAATTGTTGCTGAAGGAGATATCAAGTAATCCTTTTTATAACACAGAGATGGAAATCGACGCGCTGAACGCTACTGGTAAGACTCCACTCCACATCGCAGCTCATTTCGGTTCGTCTTCCTGTGTTGAATTGCTTCTGAACTATAATGCAGATAAAAACGCTTGTGATCGCCACGAGAACACTCCCTTGCACTTCGCAGCAAAATCAGGATCTCATGAATGTGTTAGAAACTTGATAGAAGTGGGTGCCAACATGTGTGAGAAGAATGAGTCGTTGAATACTCCATTGCACTATGCTGCAGAAATAGGATCAGCTGAGTCCATAAAGGAACTGCTGGACAATATATCTCTCAGCGGTACTTATGTCATAGGGAACGAAATTCAGGCAGTGAACGCAAATAAAAAAAATCCTCTTCATTTGGCTGCCCAGTCAGGATCTTTGAAATGTGTTAAAATACTTGCTGATTCCATTACAAATTTTTCATTTTGTGATACATTATTAAATACACCCTTACATTATGCAGCAATGTCAGGTTCCTCAAAATGTGTCAAATACCTAATTGACAAAGGAGCTAATGTACTTCTTCAAAATAAGGAAAAATTTACAGCTTTATCTATTATTCTTAACAGACCAGACGGTGAAGAGATATTGACAGAAATGATGGATGAGTACATCGAAATAAAGACCTCAGACAACGGAAGACAGATTGCGAAAGTGGACTTCGGACTTCTGTGGCCACGTAGTGTTGCAAATAAAATGGCTGTCGCTAACACATTGTACACTTTCCGTAAAGAAAAGACGAAATTACTTCTCCATCCATTACTGAAGGTTCTCGTACATATGGAGTGGATGAACTATAAATATTTAATGATGACAAGGTTTGGAGTGTATTTGGTTTATTTAATCACTTTGGGTGTATTTGTTGCGAATCTAGACATGATTTCTAAGATATTTTTATTTATTCTTTCCATACTTGTCTTTATCTTCAACGTCTTTTTCTTTAAAAGGGGACGGAATATTGTATCATGGTGGATAGTAAAATCTTTATTACTTTGCATCCCGCCTGTATTGTCCATTACCGCTGCAGCTGAAGCCGGAAATGAATTGTGTGGGATAGCGTTTCTCACATCATTCCTCTGTCTATCTTTTTACACTAGCGGCATCAGTTTTATTGACAAACAAATAGGAATGTTTATTCATGTTACCTGGGAAACGTTAAAACATTCATTTATTTTGTTCCTTGTTCTTTTTGGATTCTCGCTTACTTTTTTTGTTTTATATTATGACAAAGATAGCGATGGGTTTGATAATTTTTGGCATGCCTTTCTTTACACTACATTGGTGCTTCTTCAAGGAGATAGTTGGAGAGATTTACCTATATTCGGTGGGAATAGTAGTTCAAACGCCATCGAGAAAGAGGATGGTGTATATTCCAATTATTTTACGGACGTACTGGTTAACAAGAGATTTGTCAGCATAATGGTCTCACTTTTATTTCTTATTCTTGTCATTATAGCCCTGTTGAATATGTTAGTAACACTGGCTGTTACAAGTGGAGAAGTGATCAAGGATTTTGGACAAGTGTATGAGTTATGGAATCGAGTGCAAATTCTGTATGAATACAACGAATTACCTTGGATGTGTTGTCAGAAAATTAGATCAAAGATGGGAATGAGCATCACCATTGAACATGGGAATATCCCAACGTCATTATGGCACGAACTTCTAAATGTGGGTGCAATTTTCAAACATAAGAAGTCTGAAAAAAGTAGCTACTGAAACGTGATTTTAAATTTATGTATGTTACATGTCAATTCTCGTGACTTTATTTTTAATGTAAGCAATGACGAGGAGGAATCTTTTTCTCCCATTTCAGTATTGGAGGCAGACAGATGGTTTATTTGGTGTGTATTCACATTCGGTCTTACTAATAAAAACTCTTATATAGACTTTTAACTGTCTTATAATGAGGGGTTATTACGCAGTGGAAAGGATGTACTTGCACAGTGAATAGCGCGTTTATAAGTCGTGTGTAAATTCCTTACTAATAATCACTACTGTCGGTGACTCAGGAGAAGACGAGAGCGGACTGAGGAGGAAGGGATGTGAACAGATAACGTACGACAACACGTGCAATATTTGTACTGCAGTAAGCGGAAACATTAGGTCTCCTTCTGTTCAACTTAGCTTTAATTTTCATACGCATTGTTACTAATGTTTCCTGCACGAGTAATAACCTGGCTACTGGGATGCTTATCTGAGCGATGTTTATAATAATCAACAGCTCGTCTTCTCCTGAGTAACGGACAGTACATACGTCGTGTGTAACAGTGCACAGCTACGTCATAGTTTCGTCATTACTTCACTACGAATGGTAATAGAATATCTGAGCTTCTCTATTGCATCCGATAGTACGCGCTAGTGTGCCGCGCTAAGTATCGATAGTACAACTGGACCTGATCGATTACCACGCTATATATTGGTCAAAGGCTAAGCTACAGCAATATAATTATAATTATTCTGTGCTCTTTGGTTTGTTCTTCTGTGGTTGCAAGGAAACCATCATCATAAAATGACAATCGAAACGAACAGCTGTTAGAGGGGCGGCCATTTTTTTCTCTGTATACAACTCTTAAACAAGGGGTTTCGTGTATGCAGTGGAAGCACTTAAGTTCGACATCCTATAGTTCGACTGCTTACGTAGGAGAATTACACACGCCCCTATACGAGCACTAAGAAATGGGTTTGCCATTTGAATGGAAATTGGTCCTGTGTCTTGTAGTGATACTTTTGTTAAAGGAAAACAGAATATTTTATTGATTAGGACATCCATATTGATCACTGATTTTAAATTAATGAACTCTTCTTTTTCTATTTGAGAATTGTATCGTTTGTGAGACGAAACTGTCGAAACCCACTGTGGTACTAGAAGCGCATACACAAGTCTCGGGGCGGGCTGGAAATGCGAGTACAGTTCTGTATTCGTTGATGGATAACCAATAAGAATTTGTATTCATTTCACCTGCCACACCCACTACCCTTATTGGTCAGAACTTTCAATTCTGTTCCGTCGAACTTGGGAGAGTCCACTGCATAACTACTGCAAAGCAATTTCCATTGTATAGTTACAGGCTGTTTATACATCCATCGCTTATGCATGATTTATTAGTAACGTTTTCTGCCCCAACTCTGAAATCTCGTATAAAACTATACACGGTTTATTAGTATGACCCAAGAAATAATTCCGCTAAATAAGAATCTCAAGTTAATTTCTTAACCAGAAAATTATCATATTATTATTTATATTGAATTTGATTTATTGACATACATCAGCTTATTTAAATGTAGGCTACAGCCCTCATACTACTACTGTATTCTGGTGGGTCAGAATCTACATAGAATTATTTTTGGCGACAATAATAATTAATTAATTATATTTATAATGAATTATTTTAAAATGAAGTTAATAAATTAAAGTATTAATGTACAGATTTATAAGGACTGCTTTCAAAAAGTGTATTTTAAAAGCTCAATACTTTGTAGTTGTCCAAGAATAATAAATTATAGCATAATGAGAGTAAATAAAATTAGATTTTATCCGCGAGTGGAAATTTTAGCGCCTAAGGCCCACTCACAATGAAAATTAAACATAACCGTAACATAAACATAGAAGTTTGCGCCCAGATTACCAAATGGGATCATTCACAATCTCCAAACTTTCATGCTTATGCTTACGTGATTTGCAAACAGTACACAATCGTGGAGCGCTGAAGTATACGACAGAATATGAGGAAATGACGTCGTTGTTATGTTTCCATGGCTACCAAGTATCTTTATGGTTATGTTTATGTTCCATCGTGAATGTTCTTGATTTTACTGTAACGTTTACATTTTTAAGTTAATGCTTACGTTATGTAATTTTGTTTTTGAAGAAGTTGTAAGTGAATGAATGTATGGATTTTATTGTTGCTAATGTGTTTGTTGTCATGGAGAGAGTGATTAAACAAATTAATTCACTGCTATGAGTTAAAAACTTTTAATTCATTGCTGTGAATAAAGCCATTGTTTAGGTTGCTAAAAACGGCGAAAGAAAGACCAGTTTAGATAGGCCTACTAATTATCGATAAATATTTTTCCTACGATAGTGCGTAAAGTTACATTTTGTCCACTGTTATCAGTGCGTAAAGTGAGCCTTTAAAGCACTAATGCGTGAAAAATGTTAGTAATCACTTTACGCTCTGCTATTCATTTTACGCGATGCCAAAAAATGCAATATTCAATGTATAAACTCTATTCAGTAAGAAAGTAATGCATTACCTCCATATTTCATGACGTAAATATTACACGTAACACAAACAAATAACAAATTTAACAGTTATATTTACATTTTAGCTTGCATTATTCTGAAGTTATAAATTGTGTAGTACTCATTGCTTTCATTATTTCAAGGATCTGAAGTAACTTCACTTTTCATCACTGTAATAGGCTATGATTCCATGGTTACTTATTTAACTTTTTCTCACCGCTTTGTTAATAATTATGGCCGGTTTAGACGACCATGAAACCGTGAACATGAATAAAACAGGCTGTTACATGGATACTTCCTAATGGTTGTGAGTTTAGATAGCCATGAAACTGTAATCTTATAACCTCTCCAACTTGAAATATTTATTTAATGTAAATTTGTGCTATAGTAGAAAGAACATTGTATGCTACACATTCGTAAAATGATCTTTTTGGCCCTCGTCTGTTTGTGAAACGAGGCGAAATTAATAAATTAAAACTGGTTCTTTCTTTCTACAGTTCGAGAAACAATAGTACACTCTCACTAGACCTACTTGCTAACATGATTGTATTAATATCTAATAGTATGTCTTAAATATAATACAGAATTTTTTTTTAATTTGTACAAGATAAAAAATGTGTATATGAAAGAACTAAAATAATTTATTAAAAGAAGAACTGAAACAGCACTGATAAATTTTATAATAAAAATGGAAATTATTCTTATATAATATTTTTTAGTTTTCATATTTCTTCCAATTTCTCATTTTCCGTTCCAATGTTCATCACTTTTATTATCTCTCCTTCCATCCTTCCTTAAGCTTCTATACATAGCCTACATGCGCATGACTTCTTATTCTGGAACCAATAAGCCATACCAACACATAAGACATCATTGTATTCATCATCATCGGGTAGTATCGGACATCGGGTAATATCGCACAGTGAGTTTCTTTCATCTACCACACGATGATAGTACCTGATTGACAGGGTTACGTTTCTGTGATGTCGAATAGAGAAACGTAGCCATGTCATTCAGGTACTACCATATGGTGGTAGATGAAAGAAACGCACTGTCCGATACTACCCGATGTCCGATACTACCCGACTCTCTCCTAACATAGAGATATAGAGCTGCTTACCGGGCGGGATATGGAGCATCTCTAAGCATTTCAGTCCAAACATTTTTTTTGTGCACCAGAGATGTTACCGTCTCCCCCATCCTTCTCCACACTACGAATTCCTCTCCAGCTTTCAAAGCCGTTTACTATTCTATACCATACCTCTGGTGGTTGTCTGTCGTACTTCACAGATCTATGTAAGTCGCCATAGCTCTGTCACCGAAGAGATCCTTCGGTGCCTCTTTGCACGTCCAGAATGCGCCATCCATAACATCTACATGCCTTTGAACAAACCTCGAGGAACAATGTACCATGGCCAACAGTTGATTCGCTGTGATGCAGATATAGGATTTGCCGTATTGGCTTGCTTTTGGGAGGCCGAAATCGGGACGGATTCTTGCATCTAGACTTGCTTTGGTCCATCACAAATTCAACTCCTCTATCGCCGAGATTTGAACTCCGGTCTGAGGTTATCGTAAGCCAGCGCTATGTCGACTGAACTATCAAGGCCGCAAGGGTATGTGGTTATGGCATATGAACGGAAAGACATTAACTTATTTCCGATATATATTTTAATGACTAAAAAAGACTAGAAGATCTTCTAAATTTAGTTAATATTTTCATAAAAACGAACTATACTTTCTGTCCCTGTAATTGGCCGGCAATCTTCACATTAAGTTCTTATCTTGTAAATACCGTACATTGTTCAGCTTGTCATAGACAATAGTTTTCTTTGTATGGATGTTTACGTACATCCTGGCTGATTAACACTTTATCAATAGAATCTTGTCTTATCTAAATTTGTCTTCTGCATCATCACCTGCGATTAATCATGGATATTGGTTGACTTCGTCAATTGTGGTTCTTGCTAAAGTAGAAAAAGAAAGCAAATTCAGATTATAGCATGGATAATCAGTAAGTTACAAATTTAAATAGCGGCTTACATTTTTTAATTAGGTGCCTGAAGTTACTAATCACCGTTCGGTGGCACAGTCGATGTGCGTACAAGCGAAACAAAGAAGCGGCAGTTATTATGTGCACTTGCACGGATGTACCATTGCCGACTTGATCCGAGCATTGATGCATGCTTTGTCTCGAGCTGATACTAATGATGCATCCAAGACTCATCGTCTATGACTATCCGAGTAGCATATCGTCCCCTTCATCCTCTCTGCTCGAATCAAGCAGCCAAGATGTCACACATTTGCCTCCGTGACAATCTCCAATGGCAGATTTGACTCGCTGTTCCTCCTCTCTTCACAGAACGTCTGCACCCAATTGTATACAGCCTGACGTAATAGGCAATGCTCACCATACAGCATTTGTTTATGAATATACTTTCCTGCCAAAACTTCTTCCAACAAAATTTGCACAATGAAACGCTGTTTGACAATGGTTTACTCGTGCAGTGGTGTCGCTATCATGCAACTGTTATAAAACCAGAGCTAGAAAGTTGGTACCGAAACTGTTAAGTTGTGTGAGTTTAGACTATATCTCCATCAAATGAAAGTAGTAGCGCAGCGCTCAATGTCAATGAACCAGAACGACAAACATGTATAGCCGGTGGTAACCAAACTTGTGCTCCAATCGTCCACGGCCTTAGAACAAGAAAACAATATCAGACACGGCTCGTGGTTTCAAAATTGAGGAAGGCTCTAGGCTGAAATGGCAAATTTTCAAGGTCTCGAGTATGAGTATTTGTTTATTTATTTCTATTTGTTTATTCGTGTATTTCCGTAACTGGGAGTTTTTAACAATAAGTTGTTGTTATTATTATTATTATTATTATTTTATATATATATATAACGGGCACCTGACTTACCTTCATTCATTTGCTTGTAGACGAAATCGGCCCTTCTCTTTTTCGATATATTACACACAATTCATTGTTTTCAAATAAACACTCGCAAAAGGTTCTCACAATCACAAGTTCACAACCACATAAAATACTGATACGCAAGCCAAAACTAATTCGCACGTTAGAATTTCAGTTGTGTTGTTTTCCCTTCCCTGACGGAGATTTGAAAAACTTTCTCTTTATGGGATACTAGGGATACCAATTGTGTCAACGAATAACTCAACGACTCCTTCATCTTATCATCGCAATGTTATCCTAAAATGCCAATTAGGCCTATGACCTACCGTAAAATGAATGAGAGAGCAGACACGTAACCTCAAGAACGGAGTGTCAAACATTGTTTCTTTTCTCTTCTCCAGGAGAGATGTTTAAAACTCAGAGCTAGAAAATGTTGACAAAGACTCAAGGTGTAATCTCTATGCCTTAGCTGCCTACCCTTATTAGCCAGATCCACTAGGAAACGACCCCGTCCTGTTTCTATTGTGCTGAAGGGACCGTGAAAGGTTGAGCCTCTATTACTTATAACCTATCTCAAAAACATCTCTCGGTACCAACAATTCCATATATATTGACCGTTATTAACGAACGAGCCGAGTAAAATTTCGATGTTTCTCATCTATTGAATATCTTTATTCTACTATTAAACACAAACAAACGCCAAGATTTTTGTAGGAGATTTTTATAGGGGCGGCTCCGCCTAAAAGCCTTTAACTACGAGCCGCTACTGTGCGTTACATAAGAGCATTTATAGAAAATTAAATAAATAATATATAAAAAATAAAAATAACCTAAATACATCTGTCTTATTTAATGCAATGTGCTATCGTAACACATTTTAAAATATTTTTGCCTTAATGTTACATAGATTGGCAATTTTTGTGTACTTTTGAATAAGGACTTTAAAGTGGAGATTTTTAGTTTAGAGAACGAGATGCCAGCCTTTACCATAATCTCACACAAATCCAGTTAAAATTGTGATTGTTTATTTGAAATGGAATTACTTATTGGCATATCTTCTCTTTCGCTTGTCGATGCAAGTTTTCTATTTTCTGTGTGTTTTCTAGTGTTACAATGTCTCTGTATATAACACCGTTTGACATCCCGCATGTTTAAAAAACACAGTTTGCAAGAAATATATTCCCCATTCATTTCAAAACCATCTGTCGAGCATGGCAGGGTTCTATTCGATTTTGTCCACACCTGTGGAGTAACGGTCAGCGCGTCTGGCCGCGAAACCAGGTGGCCCGGGTTCGAATCCCGGTTGGGGCAAGTTACCTGGTTGAGGTTTTTTCTGGGGTTTTCCCTCAATGCAATATGAGCAAATGCTGGGTAACTTTCGGTGTTGGACCCCGGACTCATTTCACCGGCATTATCACCTTCATTTCATTCAGACGGTAAATAACCTAGATGTTGATACAGCGTCGTAAAATAACCCAATAAAATAAAAAAAAAATCTATTAGATTTTTGAGTAAGATACAGAACACAGACAAATCTATGTACGTGCTGCAGTGTGACAGGGATGATAAGATGGACTGAAAGTGTACCACACAAGCAACAAACCATAGCAGTGTAAGTGAGATGATAGAGCTTAAGGCGAACATTTATGTAACATTAGCGATGCGGAATACGCATGTAAAAAGGACGCATAACTCATGAAAGACATAAATGTTCCCTAGCCATAAATCGGTCCTCTTTATGTGAGCTTTCATTCCTCAAAGTGTGTCGGTGAGGTCCTGTTACACCCTGTGTATAAGTCGTACACCCATAGAAAACAGTGCCATGTGTTTCAAGACAGCTGCATATCAATGTACTGTATATGAAACTCGATTGTAAAATGCTGAACAATAGACTGCCCCAACTTGTGTGACTGGACTGAAAGTGCTACTTTATACGTACATGTGTAGCTTTGAAGCGAAATAATTGTTTCGGCAAGCAGCAGAGTGGCGCAGTGGAAGCGTGCTGGGCCCATAACCCAGAGGTCCGTGGATCGAAACCACGCTCTGCTAAATTTTATTTTAGTGAAATGATTATCATCTTTACTTTAATAGAACTTTTCTGAATTTCAGAACTGCATGCGGATTTTTGATGATTGCAAAAGACTTGAATTAAGTAAATTTTAAGTTACAATTTTCGTAATTTTCATCTTCGACGTCTTCCACCCTGCTCCTTTTTTCTTGCATTTCATTTCTCTCCTGTTGCTCTTTGGCATTCATTGAATTGAACAGAAAGAGGACAGTAGGCCTGTGCATTGAATAAATGAATGAACAAATAAATTAGCAAATAAAATAAATAAATAAATAAATAAATATAAATAAATAAATAAGTAAGTAAATAAATAAATATAAATAAATAAATAAATAAGTAAGTATGTAAGTAAGTAAGTAGATAAATAAATAAATAAATAAATAAATAAATAAATAAATAAATAAATAAATAAATAAATAAATAAATAAATAAATAAATAAATAAATAAATAAATAAATAAATAAATAAATAAATAAATAAATAAATAAATAAATAAATAAATAAATAAATAAATTCGGTCCTGCTGACCTTTCACATTTCTGAAATAAATAAATATGTAAGTGAATAAGTAAGTAAGAAAGTGAATAAAGAAAGCAAACCAGACTAAGAAACCAAACAAAAATTAATAAACAAATAAACAAACAGACAGACAAGCAAACGAGTGAAGGAAGGAATGAATATATGAATAAATGAAAGAATAATCGAATGAATAAAGGAATAAATAAATGAAAGAGTGAATGTATGAATGAATGAATTAATTAATTAATGAGTGAATGAATGGAAAAAAAATCACTAAATAAATAATTGAATAAAGGAAAAATGCACGGAAAAACTTCAACTACTTAGGTAACTTATTCCAGCTACGATTTGAACCCGGGCGGTCTTGTTCCATGATCAGACATTTTTAATATTTCGTAGTATAGATTTTTCAAGCGAATAAAATAGTTTTAATTTGGTTCTTATCAATTACGATTTAATGATACTGTATACCAACTTCAGGTGGCCGGGTAGCTCAGTTGGTAGAGCAGCTGGCCCTGAGGTTTACTTAGCCTCCTATAAAATTGAGTACCGGATCTTTCTCGGGGGTAAAAGGCGGTCAGAGCGTGGTGCCGACCACACCACCTCATTCTAGTGCCGAGGTCATGGAAAGCATGGGGCTCTACCTCCATGCCCCCCAAGTGCCTTCATGGCGTGTGACGGGGATACCTTTACCTTTTTACCTTCTTTATACCAAATTCAGCGGTTATCGTTGGCATTTATGACAAAGAAATTGCAGAAAAGATAAATCCAGGGATTTACAATTAAATTACCTGGCATTACCTCTGGGAAAAAAAAAACCAAGCAGGTAGCCCAATTAGCCCAACAGTGATTCAAATCCTCTCCCGAGTGTAAGACGAAGCACTAGTCCTGCTTTTGTTATTTTTAGATCATGCCATGGCCAAGAAGTTTAGAATCGAAGACATTTTATATATATAATTATATATATGTATATATAACAACAAGAAATTTTCTCATGAAATTTCGGCCAGTGTATGGGACCGTTGCCCACCCAGCATCGTGATGGACTTGGGGAGCTACGATAGGTAGCGAAATTCGGTTGCAAATACCAGCTATAACGGCTGGGGGGATTATCACACGATACCTCCATTCTGGTTGGGTGATCGTCCACCTCTGCTTCGGCATGTGAGCGTGAGGTCAGCAGCCGGATGGTCGGTCTAGGCCCTTCACGGGCTGCAGCGCCACGGATTAAAAAATATATAACAACACAATTTATTTATTTATTTATTTATTTATTTATTTATTTATTTATTTATTTATTTATTTATTTATTTATTTATTTATTTATTTATTTATTTATTTCACCAAGTACATATTTTTTATTTACTTATTTATTTATCTATAATTTATTTATTTCTCCAATTAATTAATTAATTTATTTATTTATCACTGAATATCAATTGCACTAGATCTATATGATCAAAAGCAAACAGCATCAAGACCAGCAGAATGACAAGTAGAAGAATGAGGCAGTAGAGGAGGTGAATAATAAAAAAATCGAGGAGGAGAACCAAAACAGGGAGGTGCTAAGTCGAGAAGTCATAAATGGATAGATAAGAAAGAAAATAACGAACAGGACTACATCACATTTAAATATAAAAAAATCCTTTGTAATCGGGATAACCATCTAGGAAATGTTTTTATTTTTCAGTAACATACTCATATCTGTGAAATCAACTGAAATGTCACTTAAAATCATTGCAATAAATTAATTAGCAGAGCGTGGTTTCGATCCACGGACCTCTGGGTTATGGGCCCAGCACGCTTCCACTGCGCCACTCTGCTTATGCACTATTAGGCTTCCAGTAAAGCGTTTCCTATTCCGGCAGTGTATTGTGCAATCGCGTTACATGTACTTTGAAATGCGCGCGCCTAGTTGACAAAATCATGGCGACTCGCTGTTTACATCACTAGCATGGAGCTCCCTTCCTGCGCTTTAAAACGTTCATTAACTTTTTACCAAGAAGAATACATTTCTGTAACAACTGAATAAACAAAAGAATGACCATGCTATAAATTGATAGTGATAACTCGAGCTGCAGAAATTATCGCGATGTATAACCACAGTCTACTATATACAGTCACGAAGCTTGAGTTTTGAGGGTGCTAGAAACAATAGACTGTGACGGTACTATTTTGCATTGCCTGTAATGAGGCGATATTAGCGATCCTAGTGGTGAGCAACTACCTAATGTTTGCATATTTACCAGTGGCGTAGCATGAAATTTTGAGCAGGGGAAGCTAACTCAAGTTGTCTTTCACGCAATATGAGAAAACGTATTACAAAAATACAGTCTTAAAATAAATAGTAGTCAATTTCAAGTCAGCAGTCGAAGATTGGTTGGAACATCGTAAGTAACACCAATAAGGCATGACCTCAAATGATACGTAATAAAATATGATTTCACGGTTTACACATATATCTTAACAAATAGACACGTACACGTATAACATTAGCTCACTTCCTGTCACACTTAGAGAAATCACAATATTAGTATCATTACGTAAGTATGCGTCTGTCTTTTGGTTGTGTCCTTCATTGACAGCAAGGGAGTCGGTCATTTGTTTTTTTAAATCACACTTCTGTTCGTAAGTCGGTCTTGATAATACAATTGTCCTAAAAAAATTCAAGTAAATTAGTGTCAGGAACTGTTATTTCGCTCATTATTTATTATATCAGCCACAATGCACACTAACACTTCAACTGAACACAACTGACGAAAAGGGATAACTCGGAAACTACTTATTTTAAATGTTAAAGCTAGCTTCTTTGCGAGCCTTGCGACTAGGGTAGCTTAGTTAGAAAGGGATGGAAAGTCTGCGGGGTGGATTACACAGAAGAAACCGGTCTGCTTGGAAGCTGGTGTGTGCAGGCTTCTTGTTTACTGCTGCATCACAAATAATCCTGGGCTGCCGCATCACAATATTTAACGCGTAAATATAAATTCTATTAAAATTAATAAATGATTTTCTCCATAAACTGCAGGTTTATTATGAAATTATTATTAACTGGGGAAGCTAAGCTTTTTAGCTTACATTGACGCTACGCCACTGATATTTACTACGTATTGAGCTTCGCGACTGTATATACTAGACTGTGGTATAAATGTGATTGGTTGGAATTCAAAATTTCTTGGTTGGAATTCAAAATTTCATTGCACTACATTGGCCAAAAATGGAATAACGTCATATAAACGAAATAGTCTTCATAATCTTACTCCTTTAATTTTAGTTACTTCCAATTTCAGAATGTGTTCGTATTCTGACTCCGTTTATTTTACTTGGATTTCTGTTTTAGAATCCTTTCATTTCAGGTTGTTTTCACATTCTGACCATTTCAATTTTATTTTAATTTCAATTTAGACTATTTTTATTTTACTTATTTTTTTTCACATCCTGATCTCATATTACATTTTAGTTATTATTCGCTTTTAGATTTTTATTTTATTTCAGATGATTTTCATATTGTGAATTATTTTCTTTTAATTAGTGTTCACTAATTTTATTTGAGGCTGTTTTTATATTCGAACCCTGTTATTTGCGATGGTATTCAATTTAGACTCCTTTTCTTTCTGACATGTCAGAGACTGTCGGACAATATCAAAATTAAAATTAAAATTAAAAAATAACATTCTAGTTCATGGAATTGTTTGTTGAACACCTGTTAGTTTGCCCAACTTGCCTTAACCCATGATATATATTAAATATTGTAACTATGCTGTTGTGAAATTGACAATTAATATGTAATTTATTATTATTATTATTATTATTATTATTATTATTATTATTATTATTATCATTGCTATCTCTGTTTCCTTTCTTTTTTCTTGTATTAGCTCGATGAGAGCTCTATAGTGTTCTCTCGACTCTGTTGACCCTCTATAGGGCTTTAACTTAATTTGTATTATTTTCATCAGTGTTTGTATTTCTTTTTTGTATTTGTAAGTGCTATCTGGTAGGATGGAAGAGAAGGCCTTATGGCCTTAATCCTGTCAGATTAAATAAATAAATAAATAAATAAATATATATATAAATAAAATTATAAATTGAACTCATGAGTCAATTAAATTTCAGTTTTATACTACTTTTGTTTCAGATTGTTTTGATATTCTGATTCTGTGTATCATAGATGGCCAGCTTTTTTGGGTTTGAGGACTACTTTTCATTTCAGAAATTACTTGCGGTCTATTAATAAACTAATGACATGGACAAATATAGTATAAAATATAACACCATAAAACCAATAGCATGAAATTGACATGACGTACATAATTATTCCTAAAAACATAATTATTGCCACTTCTTTTAGACTTTCTAAAAAAATTCACATATTATCTGGCATATGACACTGCAGCCCATCAAAATAGACATGCCTACAAATAGTTATTTATCGTTTACCGGTACTGGTATTTATTTTTTGAATTAACATTTCACCTGTGGCCAGTCCATGAAAATGTTACCATTAGTCTTTGATTCAGTATTGATTATATTATTAACTAGCCGTACCCGTGCGCTCCGCTGCACCTGTTAGAAATAAATATAAAGTAAATTACATTATTAATATAGGACGTTTGATCTAGGGAACATTCGTGTTTGATAGAAGGATAAATCGTTTAATATGTTACTTAATTTAAATTGTATTTAAATTATTAAAATGCGGTCATTTTGGTCCAGAGAGCAATCATTTGGTGCAATGACAATTCCTTTAACATGTTTTTTAATTGTTATTACATGCAACCATAGTTTAATGAAGATTGACATATCATTTAGTTTTAATGTGTATACTTTATATTACTTGCTATATGTTTCAGAAGTTAATGTAATAACATTGTAGAATTATGTCCATCTGGAGAAACTACACTTTCCAATGGTGAATTAATAATTAAACAACTAATTAGCTTCCTATATTACTTCATACAAACACAGAAACATTCTCTTAGGCAATGTTTAATAGCTTTCGATTGTTGTTGTCCAAGGCCCCTTATAGACGAAGTCATTTGTTTTTATTTCAGTACAGCGCCTTAGATGGCGTTGTTATTGGAATTTTAAAACTCATTTATCTCATTAAATATCAGTCCTATCAAACTTTTGTATACAATAAAACTTATCGGAAATTCTTTTTAAAGAAACTTTTGTTATGTAATATTTTTCATGAAAATCAATAATAAGCGAGATATTTCGATTTATTTAATTCAGGCCCCCTTATAATCCCCCTTTTAAGTAAAGTATTTTGAACGCCATATAGCCTAAAATCTAAGTTACAACGAACTTAATTTATATTCCAATTTTCATATAAATCGGTTCAGCTATTATCGCGTGAAAAGGTAACAAACATCCAGACAGACAGACAGACATACAGACAGACAGACATACAAACAAAAATAAATAAAAAAAGCGATTTTCGGTTTCAGGATGATTAATTATACATGTTAACACCAATTATTTTTGGAAAATCGAAAATTACCAGACAAATTTTGGCTACAGATTTATTATTAGTATAAATTAATTTGTCGCACATTTGTGCTACACTATTAATCTTGATAATTTTGACTAAGCATTACTATCCATTTTTGGAAATAATACAGAGAAATCTAAATTTGTTTTATGCCGTCAGTCCCGTAACGACGGATGGTCGATCTTCCAGGTACTACTAAGTATGTGCAGCTGATTGGTTACCGTGTGATGTAAACAGCAAATCGCAATGATTTTGTCAAATGGACGCACCCATTCCAAAGTACATGTAGCTGGATTGCACAATACACGGCCGAGAAAGGAATCCCATATTGCAAAGCTAATTTTCTATCAGCAGAGTGGCGCAGTGGAAGCGTGCTGGGCCCATAACCCAGAGGTCCGTGGATCGAAACCACGCTCTGCTAATTTATTGCAATGATTTTAAGTGACATTTCAGCTGATTTCACAGAAATGTGAGTATGCTCATGATAATTCAAAGTGGAAACATTTCCTAGATGATTATCCCGAATACAAGGCATTTCTTTAAATTTCATGCAATCCTGTTCATTCTTCTCTTTCCTACCCATACATTTCCTCCTTATCGACTGAGCATCTCCTTCTTTTGGTTATATTCCTCAACTTTTTATTGTTCACCTCCTCTACTGCCTCATTCTTCTAGTTGTAGGCCAAATTCTGCTGGTCTTGTTGCTTGATGTTGTTGACATAGGCCAGTGATGTCAAAGCAAGCGCATTTTTCTGACCTTCGTCGTGCGCGGGCAGCAAGCGCTAAGTATGAAAAGAGGAAGGGTTGTGTATATGAATAAACAGCCTGTTGGATTAAGAAAACAGTGGTGCACAAACTTCAAACGAAACGTAAAATTTTATGTCGTTATTTTTATATGGCTTCTTTCTGTTTAATATTATCTATATTGTCTGTAAAACAAAAGTACTAACACTGATTTCTTAATATTGCACTTGTGTTTTAAATATTAATAACATAACAGAGAGTTAAGAAGGAATATTCACTTAAATTCCATAGTAGTATAATTTTATACTGTATTAAGTGGATGAAACACATCATTCATAAAGAAAGTGATATTCCAAAGAAAGAGATTGAGTATGACATGATAAGTTGGAATTTATATTGATTGTATCTTTAGCCTTACAAAAGTAATCAATAAACTAATCAAAACAATATTACAGTACAAAGCAAAGTTACCTAGGTACTGTATCTGTTTTAAGTGTAACTAATATTACATAACAAAACTCTTATCGCATTATGCTTTTAAGGTGATATTGGTGAGCAACTTCCTATCATCAGAATATTAAATTATTTTCTCGAAATGTGCTGAAGCTATAGAGCTGACATTTTTACAACACATGGGCACGTATCTTTTGCTTATGATGTAACAGTAGTTGCTTTGTTAATACATTTCCTTACAAACAATTTCCATGCGAATATTTTCAAAATTTTCAATACACTATCTTCAGTAATACGTAGGGACGGTATATTAGATTTACGAAAACATCCAGTAAGGCTACTAAATAAATAGGCCTATACCTGAAAATTTCACTTTTCTATACGAAAAGTAGAGAAAATATTTCTTTTGAATAAAAAAAATCAAACTTGTGAAAAATGAGCATTAAAATTAAAACTTACATTCTTATAATGCACTTATACTTCTCAGGCAAATCTAAAAATTAACATGGATACAGTTTTAATGAGTTCTCTTCCCTTTATCTATTGAATCAGTGCTGGCCATCCCTGAACATAGCTTGACCAAGCGGCATATACCACCTCTTTCGTCTGTCTATTTCCTTTCCGCTGTAAAGCGCTCAGGCTCTCCTGGGCTCTAAAGCGCGCGCTTGTTCCTGTGGGCATCAATTGACATGCCTGACATAGACCTAGTGATAAATATACAAACAAATTAGTGAATTAAAATATAAAATAGACTCGAAATAACGATGGGATGGAAAGGTAAAGCTGTAGTACGCCTAACTGCGACCAGGAGGTTGGAGATTTTAAACTAAATCATCTGCTGGATCTTCAGGTAGAACAAGTCAGCAAGAACAAGGTATGTGTTTTCAAGAAGCATAGAAAGCATCGTAACCGTGGACTGAATATAAATAATATAACGAAGAGTTGGCAAGCCTGGCAATGGAAGAAAGCATTACAAACTACAGTACCAACACTTGCAACTTCTTCGGATAAACTCCAGAACATGGATTGCACCCTTTCCCACTTACTTCAAAATTCCAACCTTGTGCACACAAAATAAATTATTGGCACTGAAAAGTGCCTTTTCGTAAATATAATGCGTGGTAAGAATAAAC